>NW_026126511.1:28729500-29368500 GCF_943737965.1 Phodopus roborovskii
AGGAGTGATGAGCAAAGGGGTCAAGACAGGCTGAAGAAACCCACAGAATCAGCTGATCTGAACAAGGGGCAATTCATGGACCCCAGACTGATAGCTGGGAAACCAGCATAAGACCAACCCAGACCCCCTGAACATGGGTGTCAGAAGTACTGGGCAGTCTATGGGACCTCTGGTAGTGGATTTATCCCTAGCATACAAATGGACTTTGGGAGCCCATTCCACATAGAGGGATACTCTCTCAGACTAGACACATGGGGGAAGGCCTAGGCCCTGCTCCAAATGATGTGACAGACTATGAAGACCCCCCCATGGAAGGCCTCACCCTCCCTGGGGAGCAGAAAAAGGATGAAATAGGGGGTCGGTGGGGGACAGGGGAGGAGGGGATGGAAAGGGAACTGGGATTGACATGTAAAACAAGACTTTGTAATATAAATTTAAAAAAAAAAAACAACTAAAAAAAACCCACTGCTACTTTATAAAAATCATGGCTAAATAACTTTATTGGGAACACAGCCCTCATTTTCATTGTATTTTTATTTTGTGTATGTGTATTATGTATTCACATGTATGTTATACATGTACACACATAAAGGTTCTTGTGAGCATACGTACTTATGGAGGCCAAAGTCAAACATTGAAGTCGGTTATTTTCTGCCTTATTTTATGAGATGGGTCCCTCACTGAACTTTAGACTTCACTGATTTGGCTGGATCCCCAGGATTCCTCTTGCTTCTATCTCCCCAGTGCAGGTATGACAAGAGTTCACTACCACAGCTAGACTTTTTATATGGGTGACAGGAATCTGAATTCAACGGCTCATGCCTGAGCAGAAAGCAATCACTTTGCTAATGGGGCCATCTCTCCATCCCCTCATCTTATTTAAACTTTACACTTTACAGTATCTATTATAGAGACTTGGTGAAATCCTACAATGGGTTGATATTTTTACTGACTTAAAATGAAGCTACACTAAATCTTAATATGACGTTTTTAAAGTGTCCAATAAAGTTACTGTTAAGCAAAAAAAGAAAAGAAAGAAAAAGTGGCACTAATACTAAAAGAATAAGCAGTATCCATTCATTTTATTTTTAAATATGGTTTATAGGAGGCAAAAACCATGGGAAATCTCACAACATTCATTTCCCTTAAGAAAACTTCATTACATTTATCTCAAAAATTAAAGGTTCTCTTTAAATTATCCTTAGCTGAGACTGTATCTAATCAAATCATGAAGCAGAAGCCAAACAAATATTTGTAAACATAACAAAAATGACCTTTTTTCATGGAAATGATTTAACACTTGCAGAGGATCACTAAACCGCAGTGTTGCTACTAAATCCATCAAGTATTCATGCAAAGTTTGGCCATTTGAGAAAAGAAAATAATTTTAATTTCTTATATCTCACAAGTTTATACGTAAAGCTAATTATAATTTGTATAGAAGAAAATCTACAAACTTCTCATATTCATTGCATTGATCTGTGTCTTAGTCACTCTTCTATTGCTGATAAGAGACACCATGACCGTGCCAACTCTTTAAAAGGAAAACATTGAATTGGGGCTAGCTTAGCCATTATAGTTACAGCAGGAAGCATGGTGGTGTGCAGTCAAACACAGTGCTAGAGAGATAGCTGAGCTATCAACATCCAGATTGAAGGCAACAGGCAAACACTGGGCCTGGCTTGAGCATCTGAAACTCCAAAGCCTCTCCCCAACCCCCTCAACTCCCTTCCTCCAACAAGGCTATACCTCCTAATCCCTGTCAAGCAGTACCACTCCCTAAGGGCCAAGCATTCCAATATATGAGCCTATGGGAGCCCTTCCTATTCCAACCACATTCCCCTCCCTGACCACCATAGGTTTGTAGCCATACCATAATGTAGAAATGCATTCAATCCAACTTCAAAAGTTTCCACAGTCTATCATGATCTCAACAATGTTTAAAAGTCCAAAGTTCTAAGTCTCTTCTGATACTCATGCAATCTCTAACTCTAACCCCTATAAAAATCAAAATAAAAAAGTAGGTCACATACTTCTAACATATAATGGCACAGAATAGACATTATCATTCCAAAAGGGAGGAAAAAAAGCAATGAAGAAATACTGGACCAAAGCAAAACCAAAAACCAGCAGAGCAAACTCCAAACTCTCCATCTCCATGTCTGATATCAAAGTGCTCTTCATTTCTCCAACTCCTTTCAGCTTTGTTGACTACAACACATTTCTCTCTTTTGTGCTAGTTCCACTCCCCATTAGCAGCTTTCCCTGGCAACTATCCCATGACTTGGGCATCTCCAACATTTTGGTGTCTCCAAGGGAATCCAAGATTCATCTTCACACCTTCACTCAAAGGTCTCTCCAGGCCTCCATGCAGGGACTCCACTGACACACACCTGGCCTCAGTGGCTTTCCTTAGTCATGGACCGAGATCCTATAACCCCTTACTTCTATTCTTGACTCTAAAGCCAGAAGCTTCCAAGTTCTGCTGCTTGCTGGGCAGCAGCAGGCAGAAACAAACACTGGGACTGGCTAGAGCATTTGAAACCCCGAAGCCCACCCACAGTGACACAATTCCTCCTACAAGACCAACCCTAGGTCAACAAGGCCACACCTCCTAATCCCTGTCAAGTAGGGCTACTCTCTAATGACCAGGCATTCAAGTATATGAGCCTATGGAGGTTACTCAAACTGCCACAGCATACTTAAGTTAGGTAAATTCAGGACCTAACTTTCCCAACAATAGTATCTGTCCACTACTCATTCCCTTAATTAAAGGAACAAGTTTGCTTGATATCACTGTATTAATTACAGACTCAATACATTAAGTGCTTTTAATGTAAACATTCTAAAGAAACAGTACTATAACTTCTATAATCAGAATGACATTAAAATACAAACTGTGTATTTGATCCCAGTGAATAGATCTCTACAAACTAAACCTGGTGATCCTGGAAGTCTGAGAGATAATATCTTCAAAAAGAAAAAGATGTGACAAGAAAGCCAGACCATAAACCCTATTACAAATCAAAAACATTAATTTTCCTTACGGATAATTTCTAATAAGCATTCTGATGACATCAAGTAAGGTAAACTTAAATATGATGGACTGCCAAATGTTTCACTATTTAAAGCAAAACACCTATATTTTACACAGCACTGATGGAAGTTCTCTTTGGTGTTGTTTTTGTTTGTTTGTTTGTTATTTTGTTTTATTTGTTCCTGGCTGACCTGGAACTTGCTGGTTTAGAACTGGCAGTTATCTGCTTACCTCTGCCGACATGTCCTACAGGCTAGTATTAAAGTTTGGGCTACTGTGTCTGGTTAGGACTGGTATGTTTTAAGTCTTTTTCCAAGCTCAACACACATACATTTTCTTGTATTTAAAAGTTCTAAATCAATGGTTACACAGATGGAACTACTTAAACTAAGTAAACACAAAACAACCCAAAAGTCATCAGTCTAGAAAAGGAATGGATAGAGAGGGGAGGGCATTGGAAGAAATAGGAGATATGTGGGGAAAGAATAATCAAAAATGCATTATATGCAGGTATGAAATTGTCAAAAAACAAATTCAATTTTAAGTTGTTTCTTTAAAAAAAAAAAAAGCTTTTATTTCAGCAAAACAAAGTTACCTGTTTTAGACTGTCTAAAGCATCTGAAATTGTCCCTTTGGTAGAAGTCTAAAGTAAAGGCAATGCAAAATATATACCTACCCCAAGGCATAATGGGAAAGTTCTACTAAAATCAGTATACCGTGTCAAAAGCCACTGACAAATCTTTATCTGACAAAATTACCTCTGCAAGTACTGCACTTTCCAATCAAATAGCTGGGGTTTACTAATCTGTAATGCAATCTGACCAGTCACTGTAAGGAGAGAGAAGGACAATGGCCATGATTATTTCTGCCATACTATTTTTAACAATACTGGAATAAGTGGCATGTACAACTTGTTCCAACCTCTCTTTTTCTGACAATGGAGTAATGCATCTATGTCACTAATTATTTACAAATTACTCACAGAAGAGATCAGCACAAACTCTTCCTGTAAAGGGCCACAAAGTACAAACTGCAGACTTTATAAGCCATCTGATTTCTGTCACAACTACTTAACTCTTCCTCTGTAGCATAAAATGACACACAGATCATGGGTACATTATTAATAATTAGGGATGTGTCTAAATAAACCACGATTGACAAAAGTTGACAGCAAGCCAGATTTTGGCTAATGGGCTGCGTTTTCCAGTTCCTTATTTCCAGGTAAAATAATATAATCTTCTTTTCCTCAAAAGACAGTCTTTCTCATTGAAATATTGGTTTTGGTTTTGGTTTTGGTTTTGGTTTTTTTTTTATTTAACATTATTCCATAAACATTCATGCTATACAAATGGTTTCACAGATTGAGGACAGAATCCCATTACTCAGGAGAAAGCCATGTTTACAAAAAATTTTAATGATATGCTTAATAATGCAACATTTCAAAGAGATGAGATTACCTTGTTTTTACTTCTGAGGTGCAAACTTTACACAGTAAGGGTATAGATAAGCACAAATTCCTACTGAACTTCTATTTGCAATGTGCAAGTAAAATAATGTATCAAATATTCCATCTTCCTGGACCCATTTCATCTTTGAAAAATTACCAAACACTGCTGTAAGCTAGGAGATTCAAATCCCTAAAATAATCCCCTCAACAGAGAATATTCCAAAACAAAGGATATCATCTTTTCCAAAAATAATACATGCATAGAAATCCATTTATGTGCAAGTCATCTAAAATTACATAACTGGATTCAAGCCTGATACAGAGAAAATTAAATATCTACTGCATGCTCAGCAAATGCCAAGCACTGTTCTAAGCAAGCTCTGGATTAACTCCTAGTCTTTCTAATTACATCTTTTGAGGGTTACCACTGTTGACACCATTGTGTGGAGCTGTAAACAGGGAACATGGGCAGTAAGGAAACATGTCCAAAGTTATAGCTAATTACAAGTAGACCCAGGATTTATCCCAGCTCAGTGAGGAGAACTGTGCTGCAGAGTTCTTAACCACAAACCACACTGCTTGAGAAGTAAATGTGGGTTGCCACTGGAGGGAGGGGGGGAACCTATAAGAAACCCATGCAGTGCAGACCCAAGTAGGCTACTTATACCCCACCCCTACATTCAGCTTGTCTAAGTCCCAATACTGCTTGTCAGGGACAACCCCCTCCTCTTAGTCCATTCCCTGCCCTTTCAGACTCACAGGATCTCTGCCCCACTTAATACCTGGAACCTTGTAACCAACACACATGGGTTTCAAGGGTGGAGAGATAGAATGTACTGGTACAAGGGGTTAAAGTGGTACAGGAAAAGTTTAATGGGGAGAGGACAGAAGGGCAGACTACATGAGGGATAACACTAAAGACATTTTGAAAAAGTCGTAAGGAAATTTTCTACTGTACAAACTTCCTAAAATATATACATACACTTACATAAACAGTTACTTTATAATAAGGTAACAATGCTCCTACTAGATACCACAGAGTAACAAATAAGTCCAGTGTCAGTAATGGCTTACCTTCTTTGGAATTGTTGGCAAATCAAGTCCCATATACCTCTAAACATTACAGGCTATTGCCAGTGCTCTTGGTTACCCTCCAGAACTTGACAGTAAGACCCTATTACTGCAGGTACTTGAGTCACAGAACATGGAGAATTCAAACTGGTACTGACCTCCAAGCTTCATCCCTCCTGGCTATCTTCTGTAATGCTGGAAGGTGTCATACATGCTACCAGACGAGAAAAAGAATCACCAATTGTGGTAGTCTGAATATAATGGACCCCCATAACCTTATAGGGAATGGCACTATTTGGAGGTGTGGCTTTGTTGGAATAGGTACGGCCTTGTTGGAGGAAGTATGTCACTCTGGGGGTGGGCTCTAAAGTCTCACATATGCCGAAGCCATGCCCAGTGCCACAGCCCACACCCTGTTTCCTACAAGATGTAGGACACTCAGCTACTTCTCCAGCACCATGTCTGCCTACATGCCACCATGTCCCACCATGATAATGGACTGAACCTCTGGACTAGAAGCAAACCACCCAAATTAAATGTTTTCCTTTATAAGAATGGCCGTGGTCATGGTGTCTCTTCACAGCAGTAAAAACTCTAAGACACCAATCTTACCCAACTGTTTATTCTGCCAGCTACAATGAGGCACCTAGGAAGATGTGCCCACTGATGCAATATAGCACAAATGTCACAGAAGTAACCAAACACTTTCTCCTTGGAGCTAAGGCCCAACCCAAAAGTGAAAACCCAGGCCTGGCATTGTTATCAGGGCCAACAACCTGTGGCTAGACAGGACTGAGGCTCCAAGGTGGAACCCAGTACTATTACTCTGCTAAATAAATATAGTATTACACCAACTCTTAATGACTTATCATCATGCACTAGATTAATACACTTCTCAACTGCCATCCGAGAAGCTTATATTTCCAGTAGATTGCAATTAGCACAGAGATCTACAGCAATCAAGGTGCAGAGACTACGAGACTGTTGAGCTCTAAATAAGACATCTACATCACAACTCCTCCTCCCAAGGCTCAGGGTCTGTGATGGTAAAGAGGACAGAAATACTATAAAAGTCATACAATGAAATAGTATTGCCTGGATAAAGCTGGGGCAGTCGCACATATGAATTTAAAGAAGTTGAGAAAATATGCACCAGACCTGTGCAGAATCAGACCAGATAAAATTCCAGCACGGAGAGGGGAGCTAGACATGAAGTCCCACCCTTATTAAAGGAGCTATTGGCAGTTGATTGCAATTAGGAAAAAGAGAATCAATTTTCTTTGAAGACACAGGATCTGGTGGGTAGATCACCCTCCAGTGAAGATCACACATCCAAGAACATATGGACAGCATAAACTGTACTTTGTGTGTTTATAAACAAAAAGTAAAAATAAATGGTACAATGTTGCATGGGTAGAGAAGAGGGGATGGATGTGGGAGGAGTTGGGGTTGGAGTAAATATGATCAGAATGCCAAAGAACTAATAAAATGGGAGGAAATAAGTAGATGAAATCAAACTGAAGAACCTCACTCATAGTGGCATTCTTATGACTAGTTTGTTTTTCTCAAAAATCTCTCATGATAAACCTCTAAATACTACAATCAATTGATTCTAACATAAACATTTATTCAAAGTAATTTAATTATTAATCTGTTACAAACAAAAATTGATTTAATCTCCCAAAGACATTTCTGGGCAGCACTTTTAGACTAGTGATATCTTGTTGACCTGTTTGTTTTCCTATTGGGAACTTGGGAATCATCATCATCATAGTAGTAAAAATAACAACATAGGAGAGGATTAAAGAAGGGTCTCCAGAGAACAGTACAAGGCATACTATCATACAACAAGCAAGGTGAATACAGCAAAGGTATTCTGCCAAACATTAGCCTATCTTGCACTTTGAAAGCATGTCTTGGGGAAGGTGTTCTGCACACTGTATTCTGCACGCTACCAGAAGAGAAACATGAACAAGTCATCCACAAATCCTTTATCTACAATGGTATCTTGCCTGCAAGATATGCTAGAACAATGGTGATACATTTGTGGAAGTAACAGAAGTAACAGAAGACAACTCCCAAGATGGAACTCATTCCCAACATTGCTTATGTGATCAAGAACCTTAGACAAGATAGAAAGCCCGGGGACCTAGGTAAAACCAAACAAAATTGCTGGGGGAAAAAAAAAAGTAGTGATAAAATTATTCCTAATGATATTCTGCTATACCCACAGATCAGTGCCTTGTTCAGCCATCATCTAAGAAGCTTCCTCCTGCAGTAAATGGGAGGGAATGGGAACAAATACAGAAAACCACAGCCAGTTTACAAAGGATGACAGACCTTAGAACACTCAGCCCAAAATGGGATTTCTCCATCATCAAATCCCTCCCCTCAGAGCTCAATGGAAGAGGAGGGAAGAATATAAGAGCCAGAGGACATGAAGAAAACAAGGCCCTCCAAATCAACATGAGCAAAGTTCATACGAACTCACAGAAAGAAAGAGCAGAAGCTTGCATTAGGCCTGTACCAGCCTGACCAAGTCCTCTTCATATGTATTATGGCTTCCAGTTCAGTGTTTTCTTGGGATTCCTGAGTGTACAATGAATGAGTCGTGTGCCTTCTCTTGGGCTTTTTCTTTTTTTTTTTTTCCTTCTTCTTTTGAACTGTCCTGTCCAACTGTCATAGTTTTGTTTTATCTTACTTTGTTATATGTTAATATTATCTTTTAGAAGCCTGTTCTTTTCTAATGAGAGACAGAAAGGGAATAGATCTGGATGGGGGATCCAGATGGAAGGGGAAGTGGGAAGAACTGGCAGGAATAAAGAAAAACCATCATCCGGGTATATTATGTAAGAAAAGAATCTATTTTAAATAAGTGGGGAAAAAGAAAAGTATACGTCTTAGATACACAAGAACCTGTAGCTACATGTATTTTCCACAGACTTTGGTTAAAGCATCATCAATAACTATAAATCCAATTTATACATGTACTGTTGCAGTAAGATAAACATGGTAAAGAACTACCAACCATCCAGTCCAATCTTATTTTCCACGAAAACACGCTGAAGGACTAACTCAAAAGTTAAAAGGTAGCCGAAATAAAGGCTGTAAGCTTAATGTCAAATTTGAATTAGTATTAATTCATAACTAAAAGTATAAGAAGTTATGAAATAGTAAAGGCATCTCATAAGCCTATTATTTGTGGCATCATACTAGGTGTCTACAATGAGGCTTGCAATTCTGATATTTACTCATTTGTCAGTTTTGAAATATTCTTATATAGCAGAAATAGCTTCAAACTTGCTATGCAGCTGAAGCTAGCCTTCACTCCTAATCCTCCTGCCTCTTCTTCCCAAGTGCTAAGATTACATTCATGCCTCACCACTAACATTCATAATCCCCTTTCATAAGCAAATACACTACCTCCTATTTATTATTATGAAATGTGATATGAAGTTGGAAGGCTTTGTAAGCTATAGAGCCATTTATAAGCATAAAATTAACACTTCAATTTTTATAACAGCAAATAAATTAAAAAGTATAAAAGCCCCCCCCCAAAAGTACAGCTTTTACTATTCCTGGCAATTTATTCAAATTTACAATAATTCAAAGAGTATCACTGATTCAAAATTTCAGTTTTTCCAGGTGGGAAGACAACTGTGGTCCCACAAGTGTGACCCACAGATCAGATCAGTGCCACCCACAAACTCTTACTGCAGTGGTGGAACAGGTACAGACTCTTAGGAAAACCTAACACTGCCTCACTGCCTTAGGGAAACCAGACACTGACACACTGAGACTATTTTTGACAGGTAATGTGAGAATGAATCGCTGAGTCAGGCCACAGTTCTCACAATGTCTTTCAAGTGGACATGAGCTTAACATTCCTAGAACAAAGGATGTGATACACAGTCTTCTCCATCAAAAAGAAGACTCTGGCTCTCACCTGTCCCTCCCTTTCCTGAGAACAATCCCCTAGAAACTGAGATATGACAGCTACCCAGCTTTGCCCATGAAGACAATTGCAATATTCTACAATCCAAAAAGTCACAAGGGAACCCTTTAACTAAAAAAGGCACCTGAGCAGGGCTCTGGAAACAGAGTCTACAGCACGACAGGCTGCCATGTGATTCCAGATGCTACTGTAGTGTGGCTCTCATGTGGAACCAACAACCAAAACACAAAGCAGAACTGTCACAGAACACTGGACTGTTTAAAAACAGAGAGGAAAATGGATGGAATGCAGACTCTATATTTGGGGCCTCTATTGAACCCTAACCCTAAACCTAAACCTAACTAAAATAGGCCATGTTTTTAACTATTAGAAGTGTATGCTTCAATTCTGCATATTCACTAATATCAATGTAAATATTTACTCACAAATTTATTCATGTCAGTATAAATGTATTCATGTAAGGATAAACAAAACTCAAAGCTCTATTGACCTTTTAAGATAGCCAGACTTTAGTGTGTGTTCTGTGTTGTGATCATTTACATATTAAGTATATCTCATTATCCCATACTGTTAACATATATTTTGACATTGTACCCTCCTCCATGATGGCAAATAAATCCCAACTTAACTCTCAACTTCTTAAGAAGAAATATGTAATTATATAAAGATGCCTTTCTTTAAGTCATCTCTACAAAAATCTTCACAACTGCTAGAAAATTTAGCGAGTATATTCTGCTATTAGAGCAGCAAAAAACAACTGAAAATGTGTTTATGAACAAAGTCAAAAGTTAGGTGGGCAGTGGTGGTCCATGCCTTTAGTCCCAGCATTTGGGAGGAGGAGACAGACTAGATCCCTGAGTTCAGGGTCAGCCTAGTCTACAGAGTGAATTCCAGGACATCCAAAGCTACACAGAGAAATTCTGTATTGAAAACAAACAAGCAAACAACAAAAAGTCAAATGCTGTTTTAGGTGGCTACTTTATACCAACAAATATGTAGGTATGGACAGAATAGTGAGTACTAAACATTTACTGTGTCCATACAGCAATCATTTGTATTTGAAAACCTTTAATACGAATCAATTTTTAATTACTGAAGAAACAATATGTACCTCTAAAGACTTCGATTAATTTGTAATTAAATGAACAAAGATAAAAATGTTAAAAAAAAAAATATATAACCAGAAAGGTCAACAGAAAAATTACCAATAGCAACCAAAACAAGGGAAAAACTGTATCCTCATCCTGTTCAACTTCAAAATGTTGCAATTAAAGATTCAGACACCCTGCATACTAAGCCAACCACCCCCCCCCTTCCCATCCCAGGTAAAACTCAGGAAAAGTAGCCAAATCAACACAATCCTGAAGAAATATCATTTACTAGGCTTTGAATATGCTTTTTCCCCTCCATGCTAGAGCTTCGTCTCCATTCGATAGTATCAGAAGGTGGGAACTTATGTGGTGTTTGGGAAAGGGGCCTGTGGAAAGGGACTAGAGTCAATAAGGATACCAGAGCAGAAACCTTCATGACACCAGTAGCTACCTAAGAGAAAAAGTGATGGGGACACACACACACACACACACACACACACACACACACACACACACACACAATACATAATACAAGTGCTGCCTGCTATTGCCATGTGAGCCTATACCACCTCAGAATGCCATCAGCAAGAAGGCCATCATCTGAAGAAGTCACTATCCTACTTATGAGTCTTGAGAACTAAGCAGACACACTGATGCCTACTACCTATGCTTTGTGTCCTAGCCAGCAACAAATAAAGGGTGTTTGCCATTGTTTGTGACTAAAAGTTAATAAAAACCTATAGTTGATGCTCTCTTTTCAGAAGTTTATAAAATTATAAGCCATTAAGTTTGACCTTATTTAGAAAAATCTCTCCACTGATATTCAATGTTCCATATTAAGTATTTCACAAAATGCACCTTAACTTCCAAGTTCTACAAAGCTCTAAGAATTTAGTAAAATTAAAAATGCTTATTTATTTTCATTCTATTTACTTATAGAGGTAGGGCACATAGGTCAGAGGGCACTTTTGGAGGTCAAAGGACAAATTGCAAGAGTCAGCTCCCTCCTTCATTCATGTGGTCATTGGGCTTGGCTGCAAATGCCTTAACCTGCTGGCTTATCCCCTAGCTGGTTTTCTTAGCATCTCCAATTAGTATAGTCTTCATGGCAGAGTTTTCTGAAAATCTACAGCTGAAATACTTTAACTTGAATTTTATATCTCAATCATATGTGAGGGGTTGAAGTAAATTTTAAAGAACCTTTAAGCATCTACTTATGTCTCAAAATCATTGTCATGTTAGTAAGTCAATAAAATAATACTGGCTAATCAGAAACCTCTGAAAAGAAATGGTCATTTTCTGTTAAAAAAAAAAAGAATGCCTTTCTACATGCACTCTAGAGCTGTTTTTCCTACCTGCCAGTCTTTGAAGGCTAAATCTCCTCTAATAGTGCAGATTTCCCAGTACTTGAGTGTAGCTTTTCACTCAGATCAGTGTTGTCCAACAGAGACACAGTATCAGCCATACACATGACCTTAAACACTCCAGCAATCACAGTTTTATATATATATATATATATATACATATATATAGTGTATATATATATATATGTATATGTGTGTGTATGTATTACATACATACAGATAGATATAGATACATCCACTTTAAAGATGTGTATGCACCTGTATCTATATGTGCACATGAAAGCAGGTGCTCCCAAGGAGAGTCATTGCATCCTCTGGAGTGGCTAAGAGAGCATGTAAATAGTTGTACCTCTGATGTAAGTACTAGGAACTGAACTCAGGTCCTCTGTAAGAGCAGTACTTGTTCTTAACCACTAAGAAACCCAGCCAGCCCCTCTAACAGTCACATTTTAAAGTAAATAGAAATAGAAAAAAAATAAATTAATATATTTAGTACAATATTTTGAAAATATTATTTCAATATATAAATAAAATATTGCAAATTTTACATTTTCATCCAAAATTTTCCAAACTAGGTACAGTACATCTGAACTTGGACTAGACATACCGTAAGTGTTCAGTAGCCACATGTGGCCATTACAGTACACTAAAATGTCCCCAAAGGCTTTTATATTGAAGGTTTAGAACCCAATTCAGCCATGTTTAAGATGAGATCTTTGAAGAAGCAAATGGGTGATGAGGGCTCTGATCTCATCAGTACACTTATCCATTGATGAGCTCATAATCAATTGTGTAGTGATATATTATTTATGATTTATTAAAGCTTGACTGTAGAGTCAGAAAAGCAAAGTCAGGCCTCAAGCTATAGAGATCAGGCAGTGGTGGCACACACCTTTAATCCCAGCAGCCAGAAGCTAGGAGGTAGTGGTACACACCTTTAATTCTAGGACTCAGGATTAGGAGATGAATCTCTGTGAGTTCAAGGCCACCAGATCTACACAAGAGTGAATCGGTCTAAAAGAGAACTTTAGCTCACACCTTTAACCCCAGCATTAGGGAAGTATATACGAAGTATATACATCAGAAGTGAAGTCTCAAGGAGGCATTCATTCTCCAGCCACTGAGGACAGTTACAGTCTGAGGCTTGGTGAGAGCTCGAGGAGATAAGATCAGCCAGCCATTCAGCCTCAAGTGGTGGTAAGAAGCCAGTGGCCAGCTGCTTTGCTTTTCTGATATTCAGCTTGAAGCTTGAACCCTAGTTATCAGTCTCTGGGTCTTTTATTTTTTCATGTTACATAAATACACTATTAGAAGGTGAAAGTGGCAGAAATTATAGTCGGTAGGGTAAAGAAAGGGGAAGTAGATTAATAATTCATCTTAGAAAGATAACTTGTTTCTCTCTCCTCCTCCCTCCCCACTGTCAAAGTATAGTCAAATAGCCATGGTTGGAAGCATGAGCTAAAATAAGTCTTTCTTCCTTTAAATTATTTTTCTTGAGTACTCTGTCTATTCAAAGGAAAGGTGAACAACCCAATGGCTACTACCTACTTTACTGGTCGGAATGGCCGCAACCACCAGCTACACTCACACATCTCCAAATTTTCTATCTCTAGTCTGGTCTTCACTCCTGAGAACAAGTTTAGTATTTCCTAATACCTAGCTAACATCTTATTTCAGATGACTCAAAGATATCTCATAGTTCAAATAATATTTTATTTTAGTTTGTGACCCAACCACTTGCAGAATATGGCAATCACCCAATAAACTAAATTATAATACATTCATGTATGTAAACCTGAAAAACTAGAATCAATTCCTTACAATTTCCTTTGTCATGCTTTGTAACATTGGCCAGAAATATCTCTGAAGCCAATCTACTGTACTCCTTGTCAACCTCACCATCTACTCCTGCCCAGCTCCAACTACCATAGTGCAAGGACATCTCAAACCGTGATGTCACACCTACCTTAACATCCATCCCCTGATTAAAACTCTTCAACTTCTATTACTATGAAATAAAAGTAAAATATGCTGGTTTGAGAAAATGCCAGCCACAACACAATGTTCAGTAATTATTTGCTGAAAAGGCGAATTGATGGTATGTCTGCCTTTTTCCTAGACAAAAATCAGAAACACTGTTAAGACAGGACGTACAAGCCATGCTTATATATTATTACACTGGAAACATTTCCAGGCTCCAAAATCTGGGTTAATTGCTTTCAGATGTGCTTCAACACTATTCTACAAATAAAATAGTGCAGAACGTGTTTAAATTCTGCTTGTCATACATCACTACACTCCAGAACAAACACAGTATCATGCACACAGGAAGCAGAAATATTTAGTAAAAGTACTTCACTAATATATTATTGTTAGGACTACGTTTTTCTATAGTGACTTACTAATGTAAAGACTGCATATATCCAATACCACTACTGAGTGGACCTATTTCTCTTTGTTAAGAGTAGGTTTTTCCTGCAGGTCTGGTCCCACCGCCTCACCAGCCCCAAATAACACACAGAAATGCTGTATTAGATATAATGTTGGTCAGTTACTAGTTTCTTATCGGCTAGCACTGTCTTAAATATTAACCCATTTCTATCAATCTAAGTATTTCCACATGGTCTCATCTTACCGGAGAGAGTGCCTGGACCTCTGTTCTCTCAAGTCTCTATATCTCGGCTCTCCCTACTACTTCCTCCAATCCTCCTTGTCTCCTAGTCCCGCCTATCTTGCTTTCCTATTGGCCAACAGTGCTTTATTCATTAACCAATAAGAGAAACACATTTACAGAATGACATCTCTCATCAAAAACTGCAATCAATACATGTAAAAAGGGCCTATACATGCAGGCATGAATACACACACACACATACACACATACACACACACAAACACACACACACACACACACACAGAGTACACAGGTGCTCTCCTTTCCATCATGACTTTCTTTTCTACTATCTGCATCTTTGACTTGACAACTCAACACATCACACACTACTGTCACTTATTTCTTTTCCTCTGTCTGCTTTTCATTGTGCTACAGCTCCACAAGTATTTCTCAGATTTTTACATCAAAAAAATTCTGTTGTTGTTAACATGGTCTACTTATAACATGGTCTAGGTATAAATCACCTAGAAGTAAAGTGTTCACCTGCCTACACACTGTAGACCATAAGAGTTTTCAACTGACAGTACTTAAATCATCAAAATGCCAATATTCTTCTCTTGTCAGAATGAGAAAACATAAGCTAGGGCAAGCTTATGTGCTGTTTTCATGGTTCTTGAGCTGGTGCTACGCAGTTTTTAGTTGATTTAGCAAATGCTGCTGTGGGAAAGAAGAAACTGATTTTCAACCTGCTGAGGCAGCAAATTTCTTTATAGACCTCCTTCATGCTTGAGGCAGCTAAGCCTCCAGGCAGCTGAAGCTAGATTTATAGGTTAGTTACCAAGAAAGGGCTGAAAACAGCACCTTAAAACTGTAACAGTCTAACAAAACACCCAGGTTACACTACCATAAAAGTAGCAGGAGAAAATGTAACATATTTTAGACAGATTTAACAAAGGCATGCTAACTTTCAATATTTTAACCTTGCAAATAATATAAACTAGAAAGAAAGTTTACCAATGTTCACTAAGAAGAATGGCACATGCCTTTAATCCAAGCATTTGGGTGATGAAGGCAGAGGCAGGCAGATGTCTATGAGTTCAAAGCCAGCCTGATCTACATAGCAAGTGCTAGGCCAGCAGACAGAGCTACACAGTGAGACCCTGCCTAAAAACAGTAATGGTGATAAAGAAGGGAGTTTCCAATAAGCCTCCCATAAAAACAAATAAACCTGACCAGTTTCTTCTGGTATTCTTCAACATCTAAAAGATGTTGATTCTGATCCCTCCCAAAAGAGTGTAATAGAAATATTTTTATCAAGGCTGGAGAGATGGCTCATTGTTAAGAACACAAACTACTTATCCAGAGGTCCTGAGTTCAATTCCCAGCAACCACATGGAGGCTCATAACCATCCATAATGGAATATGATGCCCTCTTCTGTCATGCAGGCATCCATGCAAATACAGCACTCATATACATATAATTCATAAATAGATCTTTTTAGAAAGAGTATTTTTATCAAGTGAAAATGAAAATGCATTTCATAAGCCAGGTGTGGTAACACACCATTAATCCCAGTACTCAGAAGGCTGAGGCAGGTGAAGTTCTGGGAAATAAAGGCCAGCCTGCTGGTCTACACAGCAAGTTCCAAAAGAGCCATAACTACATAGTGAGACTGTCTCAAAAAAAGAAAAGAAAATGCATTTCACAATTTCAGGGGAAAGTTCACTTAATATAGAACCTCATAAATAATTGTAATAAGCTTCATATAGTGATGTACATCTGTGACTGGCTATAATACCAGTACCAGGAAGGCTGAAGCAAAATTTCCAGTTCAAAGTCAGTTTGGAATACACAGCGAGAGGCCATGTGTCAAAGAAAACGAAAAAGGCAGAGGGAAGGAGGAGAAACAATACTGTATACATAGGTCTGCCTACCTGAAACAGTTGTTGTGGAATACCATGGATGAATAAAAATTCCTAACATCCTTTTCACAGCTTCTTACACAACTACTAGCAGGAACGTAAATTTACATCAATGCTACTGCCAAAGTTCTACCTGCGCTGTTAAGAACATGGTTTTCATTGCAGATTGAGAGCATTCATTCACCAGCAGTCTCCTGGGGAAGAGAGTGCCCCTGAGAAAACTTCAGCCAACCAAACAAGAAAGGCTTAGAGGGAGGGCTGAAGAACGACAATCACACATGATCTATTGTGGAAAGTAATAAGGCTATTAAGGAAGCTTCTGTGTGGGGGACAGAAAAGGGAGAGGGAGGAAGTTTAAATCCCAGCAATCTGTCTGAAAGTTGCTCCACTCCTTTACCTCAAGGCAAGATAATATAAGAAGACCAAGACCCCCTTTGTAAACCACACTGCCCTGCCTCGATTTCACTACTTAGCCCAAGGTCTCTGCTCCAGCACCACAGCCGGTACAGCTTCTTAGTTGTTGGAAGATGGCACAGATGGAGTTAGGAATGGACTGGGGACAGAAGGTGGTGGCAGTAGCAAACTGAGATAACCCAAAGCAAAGGTGAAACTCAAGGGCATAAGGAAAGGAGGTCTTTGATGTCATACTCTAGATCCCTCACTCTATCAAAAAGACAAAAACAAATGACACTAAATAAATGAACAAATAAACAGATACCTGGAGTACACTGATTAAACCATCAATGTTCTGGGATTCCAAAATATACTTAATAAAAAAAATGAAAACAAAATTTGTTTTCCCCCTTTGTTTTGTTTTAGACAAAGTGTCTGTCTCCCTATTGCCCAGACTGGCCTGGAGTTTATAGCAATCCCCCAGCTTCATCCAGCGACTACAGCTGCCAGTCACCAGGCCCAGCCCGAAATTGTCATTCCTAATACTACTTTATAGTAGTATAGTATAGTAGTATCTTCTACCCTAAACTGTGAAGAAAACAAAACACAAAACATAGTGGGTTTTTTTTTTTTTCAGAAATTCTTAAGGCTTATAGGTGATCCAATAAAAATGATTTATTTGATTATGACATAACCACACTCAGACTAAGTGTGCTTCCCAAACAAAAAACAGCAAACCTTTCTATTTTTAAATGTAGGGGTTAGTTTGGTTTTGTTTGTTGGCTTGGGTTTCTTGAGATGCTCTCTTGAAGCCCAGGCTTGGATTACAAGCACACAGCACCAAGGCTAGCTTCCAATGTGTTATTTTTAATCACTCAAACGAGATGTGACCACCACAACTCACTGAAATAATTTTTTATTCTGATTATCTGAGCTCCATTCTTGGTTCTGCTGCTTAGAAATGAGCAAACTACTACTCTCTATGACTTGGTTTTTCCTCACCCTCACACTGGATTACATAAATGCTATAGGCAATATGGTCTCACACACATAAATTTAATTATTACATTCTCCTAACAGAGGAAGAAGAAAAGAGATGGGCGAGGAAGGGGGGGAAGGACAAAATGGCTCACATAAGGGGTCTGGATTTGGATCCCCATCACCCACATAAAAAGCTACATGTGGCCACCGAAGTCTGTTAACCCCCACCCAGTCAAACACGCTGACCACAGGAGCTTGCTGGGTGGCAGTGAATCTAAAACCAAGGAGCAAGCTCCAGGTCCTGTGGGAACCTCGGAATTCAGAAGAATTCTGATTCAAACTGTGCACCTACATACACACATATACGAATATACCACAGGTATATTCACCTCACCGGAAAAGAAAATACTGAAAAAATAAAACAGATTCAAAGACATAATGAGGAAGAGTACTTAATGTGTAAGCAAAACAAAACAAGACACAAGGAAATTGTTCCCTATACAGATATAAAGTCAACTGCCTTCTATGGAGTTATCTTATGCGTAGAAATAAGCATTACAAAAGACCAAGGTGCCATGTAAGCTACTTAAGCAAAGCACTGTATTGTAGAAATGCCTACAACATTTAAACTGAAGTCCATGAAACCGATCTGTACTGCAAGGCGGAGGCGTGGGGTGGGTGGGGTATAACACTGCTTACTTTACATTTTAAAGCCCAGAGTTTGACTGAGAGAACACCCAGCATCTGAGATGTAAAAGACAGTAACTCTAAAACCACACCATAAATTTCAGTAATAAGTTAGTCTTCTGATCCCCCTAGGGATCACATTATCAGTGTAAGTCACTCACCACTATTTCCCTAACCTACTACTTTACATACAGCTGACAGACAGATTAACAACAGTGTGGATGTTTTAGCATTTCATTTTAGGAGCCACAACTACTTAAGGACATGAGTCTAAAATTGCTTTATGGCTGTCAACTCCAGAGCAAGGGGAAATCTGGGTGTCAGAAATCTAAGAAATTGTTCAAAGCTCTGTCTGAACTTTTCCTCAACACTCTTGTCCCCTGTCAAACCTTTGAGATTCTGATGGAAACACAGTAAGTCTCTAGTCAAAGGCCTAGTTCAATCTACTTCACTGAGCAGCAGGCACCCAAGCCTTCCTTGGCACCAGCTTTGACTGGTGAACATGGGTCAGGGACTCCAGCAACTCCTATTGCCTTAGACATGGACGTTGAGTAGTCACTGTCTTTATCTACCTGGGCTCTTTAGGAGGCACTATCTTACAGGAGCACAACAGAGTGACAAAATGAAACTCAAGGTAGCCTGCAGGACAAAGTGGCAAGTACTAAAATAAAACACTGCTGGAGATTTGTAACAAATAAAGACAGAAAGGGCTCTGACTGAGCGATTCTGACTGACAGGGCCATTCCAAGGTCAACCCTTTTTGACTTAAGAAAACCCTACAACTGAGTGTGTCTGGGTATTTTTAGATACTACAGAAAAGTAAGATATGGTCTCTGCCCTTAAGGAGCTTTTAAGAGTAAAAAGGCAGCAAATTTTTAATTATCTGGACTTCCAATAAAATGTTTAAGAAACCTTCCCAGATGTACGTTATGTCTTAATGAATTTAAAAGGCCAAATTTGTAAATTGTAAGAGTAGGGCTCAGTGTCATGAAGAACGGTGTAAACGCAAATAGATGCAAAGTCTGGTGTGATCCAAACCTGTAACTCCATGAGTTCAAGGCCAGCCTGGGCTCCATAAACTAAAATGAAGACAGGCCGAAGATTAATCTAGCGAGCCTTATTTAATAAATAAATAAATAAATAAATAAATAAATAAATAAATAAATAAATAAATAAATCTATCGCTCTATCGATAAAATGAAAGGAAGTATCCCGGTAAAATAAAAGAAAACTGAGTAAGGTGAAATTTTTAAATTACAATGTGTTGTTGTACTAGTCATGGAGAGAAGCGTGGTGAAGGTGTGTGTTTTATTACATAAATAAATAATAAATACACAGGGCCAAACCAGGCTCCTTAGGTCAACATTTATTTCAACCACTTTCTAGCCATGTCATGGAAGAAAGCTACTTAACCATCCTTTGCCTTCCTCTTTGCACCTGTGAAGCAGGGTAGAAAAAAGTAACAATCCCTGTCGAATCAGTAGCAAAAATCATCACTGCACAGGTGTAACTGCAACGCCCAGCTGATCAAAAACTTTTAAGATCAGAGTCAAATTCCATCTTTTAGGCACCGGTGCCCTCCTTCTTCGTTTTGATCCTCAAACACCTTCCTTCTTCCAGGAACCAGTGTGATCTAGTGTCCTTTCTCCAAAGCAATAATCACTTCCCTAACTGCACCTACAAAGCCTTTCTTTGCCATCTCTGTCAAAGCCCACTTCTCTAGGAGAGGAACCCTCCTTCAATCCTAAAGTGCTCTGCCTGTTCTTTACAATTCACCAACGCAGCAATGGTTTTCTTAATGTCCCTTTCTCACTAAAGGGCAGTTTCAGAGGGCTGGGACAAAATAACTATTCCTACCCTTCAACGAAGAAGGTGCCAGGCTGGGAAAGGCGACGCAGAATTAAACTGGATGTTTACAACCCGGGTGGCTCCAATTCCAAAAACTGCTTAATTTCCAATCATTCTTAATTGCTTTCATATCCCCACAATTGACACGAAAAGTCCTTCAAAAGAAAGAAAGAAAGAAAGAAAGAAAGAAAGAAAGAAAGAAAGAAAGAAAGAGAGAAAGAAAGAAACCAGACCAACGCCAACCCTTCGAAAAAAGTTCCACGGGGCAGCCCCGCACAGGTAGCCGGGCGGGCAGTCAGTCACCCTCTGCTAGGCAAGTGGAGCGTGCAGCCCGGGCTGCGGCGCTACGATCGGCGCGGTAGTTTGAAACGAGGGCAGCGGGCCGGCTCGGGCCGCCGCGCGGGGCTGGGCTCCGTGCTCCCGCCAACTTCCCGCAGGCCGCCGCCTCCCGCGTCCGCCCGCCGCAGCGACACCCTTCGCGGGGCGGCGGCGCGCCGTGCTCGGCCCCGCGGGCTCCCCCAGAGCGGCGCGGCTCGGGCCTGGCCGCCGCCCGCTCCCCGGCCCCGAGGCCTCGTTCGCTCGATCTCTCCCCGCGGGCCGCCCCGCTCGGCCCCGCTGGGCTCCGGGGCGCAGGCCGCCGCCCCGAGGGGAGCGGGGAGCCGGGGGACCCGCCGAGCTCCGCGTGGCGCCGGGGGCGGAGCCGGCCCCCGGGGCCCCGAGAGGACCGGGGCTGGTGGCGGTGTCCGCCTTCCCCGCCGCGCCCCCGGCGCCCCACTCCCGACCCTCCCCGGAGCCCGACCCCGGCCCTCGGCCGAGCGGCCGGCGCGACGCGGCACTTACCAACCCGCCTGGGACAACGCGGCGCCGGGCACCTCGGCCATGGTTAGTTAGCTAAGCTGCTCAGGCCCGGGGATGACGGGGGTCTGAACTGAGGGTGGGGGGCGGGACGGGCCTCCTAGTGGAGAGCCGGGGAAAGGAAGAAGAAGAAGAGAGGAAAAAGAAGAAAGAAAAGAAAAAGAAAAAGAGGGAGAAAGAAAAAAAAAAAAAACTCCTCTGTTCGACTGCGCTACTGGGCATGCTCAGTGCGCCGGGCGCTTCCGCGTGCGGGTTCCGCTCGCCGCGTTTTGTGAGCGGCCGCAGGGGCCGGCCCGGGCTTGGGAGCGAGCGGCGAGCGGCCAAACGCGGCCTGGGCCTGAGCCCGGGCCCGGGGATCGGACGCGCCGCCGGCGGCGGGGCTCAGCGCTGAGCCGAGCCGTGCGCCCCTGCTGCCTGCCGCGCTGCCGGGGCACTTTGTGGAGTTGCACGCTTGGGAGCCGCGCTCGCCGGGGCCGCCTTCACGGGGCGGGACACGGAGCCCGCGGCCCGGGCGGCGCTTCGGGGATGATGCTACCACGGCCGCGTTCGGGGCGGTGCAGCCCAGCCCATTCTGCACCACAGCTGACGGCTCGGGTCCGGGCCGGCTCCATCCACCTTGCTTTGCGGTCCGCCGAGACTCCGAACTGAGTGCGAGTCCCGGCAGGCGGATGGGTGAGCGAGCAGGGCACCCTGACCCCGCTAACTTAGGGGAGCTGGTTGAGGAGCCGGGGCGGTGGTGACAGCACTGCGTGCCTGTCTGGTCACCCTCCTGCTGGGCGTGGCCCTAGCCCCAGGGCGGCCCTGGCACCAGCACCGAGCCAGGCTGGGACCGCCCTGCCCCGTTGCCCTTTACGGCACTCGGCAGGGACCGCGGAGTACGGAGGCTCCCGGACTGGGCATGCGCGGTGACGCGGCCGAGCTGCGCCGAGACGCTGCAAACCTGATTGGGCGGTCGGGAGTGACGCAGGCCAATCAGAGCAGAGGAGTCGGGAGGCTGCGCGGGCGGAAAGGAGTTGGAAAAGTTTGCTCCTTCGCCGTGATGCAGAAGGGGAATTTATTTTTTTTAGAAGAGGCGCTTCCCAGTGGTTACGAGGGGTTGAGGACGGTTTGGGAACTCAAACTCCGTCAACAACCCGTCGAGGGGGTCGCTTCGGCTACAGTCACCCCGGAGCCAGACTTGGGACAGAGACTGCAGAGTTAGCGGCTGCTCCCGAGGCCTGGGAAAGCGACTTGATAGTTGGAGAAAGGAGGGTGCTAAGTACCCAGAGGAAGGAGAGCTAAAATCTCCCAAAACGACGTTGTCTCAATTTAACTGCCCTTCCCTGGACCTACAGTCCCAAGGTAGTGCTGTGGTGTGTCTTTCTAAAAACTCACTGCTCTTAGGTAGGTTTTACGATGTGTGCAAGCATGTTCAGAATCAGGAGTAACTTTCCCTTATTCCCCAGTACTTGCAGTGGAATAAAATGTCTTGAGTTATGCGTGAGTAGTATGTTTTATATTGCTGCAGCTGAACTGTGCATATTCAGGAAAAAAATATTTTAAAGATAAATTGATGACTCTAATTGCTAATTTTATTAGTTATTAAATAAAATACCAAACTTTTTTTAGTGTAAGTTGTTAACTGTGGAAATTATAGTGTCCCAATCACCAGACTCATTGAGTAAATGTAAGGATGGAAAAATACAGCCTAACTCTCCAATAACCACAGGAAGCTAAAAGTTTAGAAATACTATCGAAAAAGCCCTAAAAACCTCAAATTCCAGACCCTGTCCTCTGCCAGTAAATAGGCAAGGTCACACTTCTTGCTGTTTACAGCAGACAGGCCCTTGAGTATGTAATCTTGGCCTAGTAAGACAACAGAAAATGAGCTAACTAACCACTTGTCCGACTTCATAAATTGCTTGTGAAACCCCTGCCCCAGTGACCTATGTGTGGGCTTTGTTGTAAACCCTATAAAAACTGTCTCTATTCTGCCCTCGAGGTTCTCAGTCCTATGACTGTGGACCCCCGGTACAATTGCAATAAAAATTCCTCATGCTATTTGCATCGAGACCGCTTCTCATGAGTGATTTCGGGTGTCACCTTTCCTGCATGGGAGCGTGAAGGTCCACACTCTGCAGGTCTTTCATAAATAAACCTTTACACTTGTTCTCACATTCAGTGTAATACAGTAAGAGCTCACATTGCAGATGCTTATGAATTGTTAAATTATTCCACAAAACACTAATTCCACCACAAGAATGTGATTCCTACAATAAATACATGAAAAATGATGACATTAACTGAATTAAATCAATTAATTGACATTCAATTTTTGAGTATGCATGCATTTTGAGTTGTAAGACCCAAATTCCGGGGTCCTGATGGGCCGATGGGAAAGCCCCGAGACACAAACACCAAAACCAGGAGATGCAACAAGCAAAAGGTATTTATTGAATGAGTGCACTCGGGTGTCAGCAATCTCAGGGAAAGCTGCCCACCCCTCAAAGGGCTCAGGCTCCTTTTTTATAGAGACAAACCGCAAACCAGCATATACATGCATTGGGCACAAGGTGTTTAATTACAAAGTATGATCTCATGTTTGAGAGATCACCCAGGTATGACCTCTTCTTATTCAAAGGATAAACCATAGAATGACTTGGAAAGTCCCCAGACTATCCGTTGGCCAGGAGTGACCCAGACAGGGCTGTTCATCTGGGACCATTTGTTCCAGGTTTGGGGGCCTATTTCCTTGTGGTTGGCCAAGACCTGTGAGAAACTTCTTTCATACTCTGGCTTTCTCTTGGCTGTACATTTAGAGCCTTCAGTTATTCCACAAAGGTTTGATGACTCAGTAACTAAACTAGCCCTATTTACCAAATCAGCCTATCATATAACCACTAGCCCATAGTAACCTTTCTTGGTCTCATAATTCCTGATCTTTCCACCCATGTCCACGTCCATTCTTTGTGATTTTCTATGTTCTGCTTGCAAGAACTATATTCTTCTGCCCCTTTCCTACATCCTTGCTCTGCAAACTAAAATCTTTTAGAGTACCACTAAAAATAAAGACTTGATACAATCGCTCAGTGTTGTTTTAACTTCAGCACAATGGCTGTGCCTTAGTCTACTATCTCCGGTATCAACTGCAACTCTGCAGTTACTGTCCCACTCAGACCACAGCCCGGTGAGAATTCTGCTCCCCACAGGGTTACTGTTCTAATTATGAATAAGAGTCAAGATTCAAAGGCTGGAGTGAAACCCCACGAGCTCTGAGAAGCAGCTAGCTAACCCTCTCTCCTTGCTGGCATCCAGAGAAGGCCCATGCTTCCCTTTGCCAGACCACAAAAAGCTGTGCCACTCCGAACTCCTGCGTCTCTCTGTCTCCCCCGAATGCCCTCTGGTCTCAGTGATTACTTTCTGTCAATTAGTTGCTAACACAGCCTTCTGACCCAAGGTTCGTTTTTTTTGTTTGTTTTTGTTTTTTGTTGTTATTGTTGTTTTATTTATTTTATATAACCAAGTCCATTTAAATGAAAACAAACATTTATAGACAATATTTGGGAATTTGGACGTCGTTCTTTCCAAATTACTTCATGCTGGTAAGGGGCGCTGTCATGGGGGATTCTAAGAAGATGCAGAAATCCCAAGATTGGTTTTATTTAATTAATGCAAATGCAAACTTGGGCTTCACAGTGTGATCAAATATCACCCAATAACCCAGCGCTCTAGAAGTAGAGGCAGGAGATGGATGGTTCAAGGTCTTGTCTACATACCGAATTTAAGGTGGCCTGAGTGACAAGAAACCCTGTCTCAAAAAAATAAGTCAGGTTGAAGAGACAGGCCAGATTATAAATACAGAATCAGTTTTCTTAGCCATGCAGGAGTGGCACACGCCTTTATTCCTAGCACTAGAGAGGCAGAGGCTGGCAGAGCTCTGATTTTTTGAGGCCAGCCTGATCTACAAAGCAAGTTATAGGACAGCCAGAGCTGTTACAAAGACAAAAACCTGTCTTAAAAAAAACTATGAAACTCTGCTTCCCTAACCACAATTGATTAATGTAAAATTCGTCAAATGATATGAAAAGCCACTGTACAAAAGTTTGTACAAATTATATAACAGAAGGGGAAATGTGTGCCTTTGTCCTTAACAAAATTAAATAAATAAATAGAAATAAAAGAGTTCCTTGAAGAAGTGCTGGTATCATAGTGGCTCAGTCTGATGTGTTCTCACTTCAACTAAACATAAACCATAAACGTCATTTAGGAAATATCCTTGCCAATGTTGTTTTAAGGTTAACTTAATCAAGCTTCTGGGCTATGAGCCTCACTAATGTGCTACCTGGGTCAGCAGCCCCTGAACACATATTTGTCTGGGGGACACTTTGGGATACTATAGCCTGTGAGGGTGGATATAGGATCAATTGGACCTGATGGTAGAGGCCAGGGATGCAATCAAAAAACCTGAAATGCACAGGACACTTGTGGAACCCCACAAAAATTTGATAATGCAAAATATCAATAATGCAATGGGTAAAATCCAAGTCTAGATTAAAGCTCACATTAAAATACATCTGAAATAATGGAGCAAGTTAGAAATGAAGACACATATGGGTCGAGAGCTTGTCATGTCACACAAAAATAGAAACTGGATTCTTAAACTAATTATAAAAGAGAAGTCTTCTAGATTAAAAATATGGAAGAGATGCTGGGCATTTTGGCACATACCTTTAATTCCAACACTTGAAAGGCAGAGCAAGAGGATCTCTGTGAATTCCAGGCCAACCTGCTCTACATAGTTTCAGGCCGGCTAGAGCTACATAGTAAGACCTGTTTTAAAACCACCAATATGGCTGGGCATTGGTAGCACATGCCTTTTATCCCAGCACTCATGAAGCAGAGGCAGGCAGATCTCTGTGAGTTCAAGGCCAGCCTGGTCTAACACAGCTAGCTCCAAAGCAACACAGAGAAACCCCGTCTCAAAAAACAAAAACAAAACAAACAAAAAAAAAACCCACCAATATGAATATATATACACATATGCAGGGGATAAAACAAAATTCCTAAATCTAAAGAACTATTCATAGCAATTACAGAAATTAGATTATAAGCCAGATATTGAATACCTAAAAACAGTGTGTTAATGGAGCTATCATTAGATATGATATCTTGGGAATCCTATGCCACTGTACTTATCTATGAAGAGTACTGTAATGTATTTGTGTATTTGCACATACTTATATGTACAATATATACTGACATATATATGTATATGTGTATATATGTATGCATGTGATAGAGAAGAAAACATGGCTCGATGTTAAAAATGGATCCATCAATTAGAAGATCCTGGTGCTTGTTTCTTAAAATTTTTCCCTAGATTTTAAATATTTCCAAATTAGAAAAAGGCAAAATGGATTATACTAACATCAAAAATGCCACTGAAATATTAATCTTCAATATAATTTAATGTCATGAAAAATGGTAACAGCTGACTAGGTAAATTTTATCTTAAATTAGAGAAGACTTATTGATTCATAGCAAATATAAAGTCTTAAATGAGCAGAATTTTTTTAAAAATCCTAAGAATAGCAAAAAAATGTAGATTAAAAAAAGAAATTAAGCCTATTTAGTATCAAAGATATAAATGAATACTCAAAAAAATGGACAGAATCGGTTGGATTCCCCCATCATTTCAGTGATGGATAAAGTTCTCAGACTGATGAGGATAGAAGTCTATAGCTGAGCAGGAATAAAGCAATAGTTAAAACATGAAATTATGAGTATATGCAGTCATCTAGGGAAAAGTTGCTCCTTGCAGAGGAGAGGTAACAGGCTCTCTGTTACACTTTGAATCTAAGGTCTCCAACATGCTATTGTTTTGAATGCCTAGTTGGAGTCCAATGCCATTGGTACAATTTGGAGAGATTATGGAGAATTTGGTGGGTATAGTCTAGCTAGCTAATGTAGGTCCCTGAAGGCAAGTCCTTGGATGTTATGTTATTCCTGGTCCTGTGTACAGTCTCGTGCTCCATGGTCTGAGCTCCTTCACCATGACCTTCCATTATGATAAACTGAAACCCTCTGAAACTGCCAGCCAAAACAACTCTCACTCCCTTAAGTTGTTTCAGTCAAGTGCTTTGCTTACAGGGACAAGACTTGACTGATTGAATCTCCCTCTGTAGCCCAACCTGGCATCCAGTGAACTCATGTGCCTTTTGCATCAACTTCCTGAGTACTGGAATTAGAGCATTAACCTCCACACCCAGCTAATGAAGAGCACAGATAAACACATTCCAGCAGAACTCTGTGATGAGGGAACTGTTCTGTTTGCATTAATAGAGTCACTAGCCATAATGTACTGGCTGGCCCCTACATGCTAGACACATGCACATATTTATGTTTACATTATGTGTGTGAGAGAGATAGATGGGAGGAATGCATAGGACAGAATACTGGCTGATTCTGTCAGAGTAGAAACTGAAACAAATATGAGGGTGACTGCCAAAGGTAGTTTGGGCTTTATCCTTAAATTTTATTTCTTTAAGCAAAAAGAACTATTATGATAATACATTGAGTTACTATCGCTAGAATAGTACAAATAACAGATGTTTCATGTTTTTATTTTCTGTTATATTTTATATATCTCAAAAAAGGCTGATTGTCTTGTATTTCACAATGTTGTATAATGCTGTGCTTTTTTTGTTCCATGGTATAATCTGTCAGATCTGTCACAATGGTGACACAATCAGTATAGAAACAAGGAAGTAAGAAATTTAGGTAGAAAAGAATAAAAATGCTACAGTAGCAATCTTCAGAAATGTGAGGTCCTCACACACACAAGACATATACATTTGTGCTCATCAGTCCTGGAGTGTGGTACTGGGAATAAGTGAAGATGGTTTCAGCCTAACATAAGAATGACATACCGTCAGCACTCAGAAGGCAGAGGCAGGCAGATCTCTGTGAGTTCAAGGCCAGCCTGGTCTACA
Source organism: Phodopus roborovskii (assembly GCF_943737965.1). Taxonomy (NCBI): domain Eukaryota; kingdom Metazoa; phylum Chordata; class Mammalia; order Rodentia; family Cricetidae; genus Phodopus; species Phodopus roborovskii. Next base: position 28,757,738 of record NW_026126511.1, read on the forward strand.
GAGCTAGTTTCAGAACAGGCTCCAAAGCAATACATCGAAACCATCTTGAAAAAAAAATTAAAAATACAATAAAGTGAAAATTGCTTAGATTCTTTTGTGTCTTATAATACCTAATTTAATAAAAAAAAAAAGTGTGTAAGAAAGGAGGTGGTCCCATAAAACGCAAAAACAGAAAAGGAGTTGACATTTAAGAAGGACTGGAACTGGCCAACTGTGGTGGCACACATCTGTAACATCAGCACTGGGGATACTGAATAAGAGGATTGTGAGTTTGAGACCAGTTTCAGCTGTGCAATGAGACCAAGTTAAAATAAATACTACTAAAGGCTATATTTTAAAAGGAACAAAGGAGGATTGGAACAAACAGCTCAAAGTCATCTGACAGATATCAAGGCAAAAAGTGGAGATGTCTTTACATCTCTATTGCTCCCTCAAATATCATCTTTTCTTTTTCCTTATTTGCAGGGAAATACATATGATTGGTTCCTGGGTTTATATGTTTCATATCTGACTTCCAAAGTGACTAACTCTTGATTCCAAACATAAATTCCAGGGTAGATATTCTGGGACATGCATGCTGTGATGTAGACAAAGATCCTACTGCATGTTCAATCAGTATGTATACAAACATGCCAAAGGCCCACCCAGTGAGATAAAGAGAGAATGACAAATGGAGTCATTTACCTAAGCAGAGATGCTAAAAGATATGCACAATAGATGGATTCCTTGTAGAAGTACGTAAGTCAAAACATTATTATTTTATATACAGGATCTGGTTGTACTCACTTATAAAATGAATCATCTCAATTCAATGCATTTGGATGCATTTCAATTTATCCATAGTCACTTTTCCTTAAATACAAAAGAGCGATTCCTCATCAACATTACAACATATCTTTTCAAAAATGTGTAAAAGCACTCAAGATCATTTGCTTCAGCCTCTCCTCACACTGTGGTCCCATTCTCAGGAGATTAAGCAGATCATGGTGAACCACCCTGCTTTCCTCCCTCCTGTGGACCCCCTCACCATCCCCATTCTTAAGTATCACCTCCCAATACCTACAAACCTGGGAACCCAAGTGGCCGCACCATATGGATTCCACCATAACCTCCTAAGAACCACAAAGGGAAACAGAAACAAAAGAACAAAACAAAGACAAGACCAGATATCAGCATCTAGAAATGTGATTTTCCAAAGCCCAAATATGTAGACTCCAGCATAAAAACACTACCGTTAACCTCTAGGACAATATGGAGAGCACAGCAACCCCACAACAGAAGGTCCTGGGAATTTTCATGCAGCTGAAACACTGGACAAAGACATTAAAGGGGCCTCTATGAAGACAATAGAGGACCTTAAAGCAGAAATGAATAAGTCCCTAATGAAATCTATGAAGTCACAAACAATGGAAGGAAACCAATAAGACATTTCAAGACCTGCAAGTGGGAATAGAATCAACAAAGAAAACCCAGTAGGTGGCATTAGTGGTGGTGCTGCCTGCCTGCAGGTCTCTTACCTGCTGGCCAGCTGCTGAGGACCACACCAGGGCAGTGGAGCTCCAGCTGAGTTGGGGCCTAGCCCAGCTGCCTTGCTGGAGCTGAGATGGGAGGGAGAGGGGCACAGAAAATGCTCTGAGGCTTAGGGTCTAGAGATTGGGGCAGTTTACCTGGGACACCAATCACTCACCCGTTCTTCAAACTGGTATAGATGGTGCTTGTGTCTATAGGGGCTGCTGATGTGGAGGTGGAAGGTGGAGTTGGTTTTGGAGGTTACAGAGTCCAGTGAGTGGTGGGGGTGGTACTGCAGCCTATCTTCAGGTCTCTCACCTTCTGGCCAGCTGCTAGGGAATCTTTAAACTCTGATTAATGGTATCTCTCAACATCTGTAGGCTTAGCTCTTCAATTAAAAGATATATACTAACAGAATGGATGTGAAAAATGGATCCATCCTTCTGCTGCATCCAAGAAACATTCCTTAACATAAAAGATTGACATTGTCAGCTTTAAGAACTCGAAGAAGATAATCTAAGCAAATGGGCTTAAGAAGTTAGCTGACATAGCCATCTTAATAGACCTGAAACAAAAACCAATCAGAAGAGATAGAAAAGGTCACTACATATTCATCAAATGTCAAATCCACCAGTAGGACAAGCAATTCTTAATATTTATGTACCAAATACAAGGCCACCCAAGTTCATATGAGAAACATCCTACAACTTAAATCACATCTTGATTCTCACACAGTAAGAGGAGGTTAATTAATTACCCAACTATTGTTAATAGATACGTCATCCAGACAAAACTAAGCAGAAATTCTGGAGCTGACAGACATAAAACAAAATGACCTAACAGATATTTACAGAATATATAACCATACACTAAAGAATATACCTTCTTCTCAGCACTTCTTATAACCTTCTCCCAAATTAAATACATTGTCTGACACAAAGCAAATTTCAATAAATACAAGAAAATTAAAATAACACCCTGCACCTTATCAGACCTCCCTGAATTAAAACTGGATGTTGATAACAACAGAAACAATAGAAAGTTTACAAACTCATGGAAACTGAATAACTGTCTACTGTTATGAATATTCTTTCCATGTCAGTCCCAAAATAACACACAGAGACTCTATTAGTTATAAAGCTGTTGGCCAATGACTAGGGGTTCTTATTGCCTAACTCTGTCTTAATTATTAACCTATATCTATCCATCTATGTATTACCACAAGGCTGTGGCTTACCCAGATGTCCAGCATGGTGTTACTCCTCCAGCATCCTACATCTCGACTGCTCTCTGCCTACACTTCCCAGAATCCTCCATGTCTCCTAGTATCACCTGCCATCCTGCCTCATTGGCCACACTGCTTTATTCATCAACCAGTAAGAGAAAAATATGCACAGAAAAATCCCCATCACTCTGCTGAATGAAAAATCTGCCAAGACAAAAATTAAAACAAAAAACTTTCAAAAATTGAATGAAAATGAATGCACAGCATACACAAGTTAATAGAATGAAGTGTTACAAAAACAAAAACAAAAAAAAAAATGAACCCATCTCATACAAATAATATAACAGCACTGTAGTGAGATATTCCCTTTGTTCCCATGTGTGGCATTGGCCATGCCCATTGGGGGTGGGGACAGGGGCAAAAAGGACAGGGTGGACTTTACCTGGGGGAACTAAATCTGAGGAGGGGTCCCTGGGAGCACTCTTGCTTGTAGCACGGGGACAGGAGAGCATCTGGAGGCATCCTTGGGACCAGGAACCTGCTGGGGTCATTTATCTATGTTGTAAGTTATTTCTCCCTGAATAAACATCTATTTGGCCTATTTGTTTCTTCTGATCCTTATTAAACCTCAATACAGCATAACTGAATGCTCTAGAATAAATAGAAGACATCATTCAAAAGGCATAGAAAGCAAGAAATAATCAAACTCAGAAACGTAATCAATAAAATAGAAACAAAAGTTACAATGAAACAAAGAGTTGGTTCATTGTGAAAATCAGTAAGTTAACATACCCTTATCCAAATAAAGTGAAAAACAGAGAGAGACTATTCACATTAACAAGATCAGAAATGAGAAGGGGGACATAACAACCAAGGAAACCCAGAGAATCATAAAGATACCCCTTTAAAACCTGTGCTATACAAAATTGGAAACTCTAAAAGAAGTGCATAATTTTCTTGAAATATACCCACCTAACAAAGTTAAATCAATATCAAACAATGTCAGATAAATAATTTAAACAGATTTCTAGTCCCTAATGAAAAGAAGCAGTCCAGGACTGGGTGTTTTTAGTGCAGAATTCTACCAGAATTTTAAAGAAGAATTAACATCAATACTCCTCAATTTAGTCCCTAAAATAGAAACAGAAGGAACTTTGCTCATTTCAATTTATGAGACCAAAGCACATGAACATACAACAAAGAAAGAGAATTACAGACCATTTTTCCCTGTGATCATAGATTCGAAAATTCTCAATAAAATAAAATCCAAGAACACATCAAAAAGATCATCCACTATGACCAAGTAGGCTTCATCTCAGAGATGAGGGATGGTTCAATATATGAAAAACAAACAAAAAATGTAATTCACAATATAAATGAACAGAAAGAAAAAAACCTTATGATCATCTTCTTAGATACAGAAAAAGCCTTTGCCAAAATCCAACACACCTTCATTATAAAAGTCTTTGAGACATCAGTGATACAAAGGATATGCCTAAATTTAATATAAGTGATATACAGCAAGCTGACAGCCAGTATCAAATTAAACAGAGAAAAATTCAAAGCAATTCCACTAAAGTAAGGAGCAAGATATGGTTGCCCACTCTCTGCATATCTATTCAATATAGAACTTAAAGTTTTAGCTATATCAATGAGAGATTGATTGATGGAAGATATCGTTCTGTAATTATGTTTCTCTTATTGGTTAATGAATAAAGCACTGTTGACCAATAGGAAAGCAAGATAGGTGAACTAAGAGACAAGGAGGATTGTGGGAGGTGTAGTAGAGGAGAGTCAAGATGTAGGGACTTGAGAGAAGTCCAGACCCTCTCTCTGGTAAGACAAGACCACATGGAAACACTTAGATTGATAGAAATGGTTAATATTTAATACGGAGCTAGCCAATAAGAAACGCTAATAACAAGCCCACAACTTTATACCTAATACAGCATCTCTGTGCATTATTTGAGACTGATGCGGCTGTGGGACCAGGCTGGTGGAAAAAACTGCTTGTACCAATTAATTGGATACAGATTTGAAAATAAGAAGTCAAATTATCTTTATTTGTATATGAGATGATAATGCACATAAGCGAACTTAAAAATTTCATTCCTAGAACTGATAAATACATTCAGCCAATAGCCAAATACAAAATTAATTAAAAAATTGGTAGCCCTCTTATATTCAAGTGAAAAGTAGACTGACTAATAAAGAATCAGGGGACATAATAGCCATAAATAATATAAAACATCTTGACATAACTCTAGCCAATCAAAGGAAAGACTTCTACAACAAAAACTTTTAAGACCTTGAAGAAAGAAAATGACATCAGAAGATGGAAAGTTCTTCCATACTGTTGGATCAGTAAGATCAAATTAGTAAAAATGGCCATCATACCAAAAGCAATCTACATATTCAACAAAATCCCCATCAAAATTCCAACACAATTCTTCACAGATCTTGAAAGACAATTTCCAGCATTATATGGAAACACAAAAAACTCACAATAGCTAAAACACTGAACAATAAAAGAACTACTGGAGATAACACCAACCACAATTTCAAGTTGTACTACAAAATTGTAGTAAAAAACAGCATAATATTGACATAAAACAAACACATTGGTTAATGGAATAGAATTGAAGACACAGACATAAATCCAAACACCTATGGATACCTGATTTTTTTTTAATTAAGAAGCCAGAAATACATACTAAAAAAAAAAAAAAAAAAAAAAAAAAAAAAGACAGCAAGCATCTTCAACAAATGGTCAAATCTGGTCAAACTAGATGTCTACATGCAGAAGAATCCAAATAAATCCATACCTAACCACCCTGCACAAAACTCAACTCTAGGCTAAGTGGTGGTGTTGCACACCTTTAATCCCAGCACTGAGGAAATAGAGGCAAACATATCTCTGTGAGCCAGCCTGGTCTACAAAGCTACAAGAGAAACCCTATCTCAAAAACCAAACCAAAACAAAATAAACTCAACTTTGAATTGATTGAAGACCAAGCTATATCCACATATACTGAACCTGATAGAAGAAAACTGGAGAAGATCCTTGAATTTATTGGCACAGGAAAAAACTCAGAACAGAACACCCTTAAAATGGCTTCTAAGACCAACAATTAATAAATGGGATCTCATGAAACTGAAAAGCCTCTGCATGTCATAAGATACCATAATTCAGACAAAGCAGCAGGATACTGAATGGGAAAAAAAATTCTCAACTACATATCTGAAAAATGACTAATATACAAAATATATAAAGAATTAACTTAATATCCAGGAAACAAAATGGCAAAAATTTACAGATCTAAACAGAGAAATGTTCCACACCTTTAATCATCAGGGAAATGCATACTAAGACTGCTTTGAGATTTCATCTTACACAAATCAGATATGATAATATCAATAACATTAGTGACAGCTCATGCTGGCAAGGATGTAGAGTAAGGGAAACACTCCTTTGCTGTTGGGAGTGTAAACTTGTACAGCCACTGTGGAAATCAGTATGGTGGTTCCTCAGAAAGATGGGAATCAATCTACCTCAAGACCCAGCTCAAGACCACTCTTGGGTATATATTCAAAGGATGCTTCATCATACCATGAATACTTGCCCAACCATATTCATAATAGCTAGAAATTGGAAGAATCTATTTTTGCAGGATATTTGATCACACTGTAAACCCTAGATTGCATTATTTACTGGAGCTAAAACAGTGTTTCTAGTTGTGGTATGGCATAGCCCTAGCACACACCTTTAATCCAAGAGCATTCTGTTTATTGTAAACAGGATTAAAGAAAGTCAATCATGTGTCAAGAGCAAGCAACCAGTTGATAGGAAGTGAACAAGAAAAAAAGACATAGAGAGTAAAAGGGAGTCAGCAGGAAGGAGGGGGAGGGAAAGAAGGAGGAGGAGGAAGAGGAGGAGGAGGAGAAGAAGAAGAGAGGGACACTGAGTTGAAAGAGTCTTGTTTGAGACAGCATAGGAGAAAGGCCTTTTGGGGATGTTGGTGGAGGAGGAAGGTCCATCTCTGCCTCTGTAGGCTAGCAGACTTTCAGCCTAGCATCTGGCTCTACAGTCTTTATTGGTAAAATAGAATGACTGAGATTCAGTAAAAAAACAACATTGGTGCTCCAACACATGGCATGACCACACAGACAGAGAAATCATGCCAGCTGCAGGCAAACTACGAAAACATCAGATTTGGTATGATACTACTAAAAGGAAAAAATCTTTCCCATGTTTAAGGACGGGAAATATAGTACAGGACATTAGGACACTGGATACTGCTACTTTAGATGACTTGAAGCAGAAAAGATAAAAGACTTACTTACATTGAAATAATATCAATTATAATTACTATCAGTCTGGTAATCATATTTTATTCTTAATTGCTTTTATGCCAAATATGAAGTGGGTTGATAAGATACAAGCCTTAGAAAGACTTATAAATAAAAATAAGAAAAAGACTCAGGCAAAGACAGAAGAATTTATACAAGAACTTACTATGCCACTGCATGATGGGAGTGCAGATGGGCAGCTCAGAGTTGTTAGAAAACCAACCTTAGTTTATCTAGTTACTATACAAGAACTACCAGTAGAAAATAGGCATTCCCAAGGTTAGGAAGAAGCTAAATGGAATTCTATGGAAATATTACATTTGAGGAGATTTAAGGAAGCTGTCATTTCATATGATAGCCATCACCCTGTGTGAAGCAGATATTAAATCCATGGGTATCTCAGAACAGAATCATCCCCCAAAGATGGGGAGAATTTGGCAACAGCGATATTGGAAAGCTGGTCTTCAGTTACAATGGCAAATATTGTGAGGAAAAAAATAAAGCTAGGGCCATAGAACAATGGAATAGGGCTAGAGGTATTAATATTTCTCAAAATCAACTTATAGTTGAAGATATATGTGCTGAGTTACAAGGGCAGCTTGAGTTTGATGGTCACACCTTGACACCATGTCGTTTAGCAGTGTTAAAGCCTTCAAAGAAGATTGCAGAATCAGGAAAGAGTTCTGAGTCATTTACTAAAATCATACAAGGCCCAAAAGAAGCCTTCACTGATTTCTTGCTGAGATTAACTTCTCTGTTCTGCCTAGTCCTGAAACCACTTCTAAATAATCACCCAGGGACTTAATATTAATTACAAACTCTTTGGCCTATTGCTCAAGCTTATTGCTAATACTAGATATACCAAACATACTAAGGTATATCTAGTTTCGAATTTTCAAAAGAAATTTGCAAAATTGAAAGATAATACCTTTTCCATTGTCATTTTTCCCTGGGAAAGATATAACCTGCCATAAAAAGGAACCCCCCCCACCACCACCACAGTTATGGTTGGGGCAGGGATTTTGCTTTTATCTTTCGAACAGAATAAAAGCACCTAATCAAAGAATCCAGAGGCTACTAGACAAGAGAGACATCTGAAGAAAAAGGATGGAACATCAAGAGTGTAAGAATGAGGAGTCTTCCAGGTTCGGTCGATACCCCAAAAACTCAATGTCCAGTCCAGTTGCTGCAAAACGCAAGAGGCTTTAATGAACAGGAAACATTTGTGCAAACGGCTCCTCCAGCACGCAGGCTAGGGAGAAGCCCCCTCCCCTGGGCCCAGGTGTTTTTAAAGGCAAACCCACTAGCTTAGGGAGGGGGTGGGACCCTCTGTCCATTGAGTACGCGACCCTTGGAGGCTGGATGGTCTGCTATTAGGGTCAGCAGACCTTAGGGCCTCAGGGTGTGCTAATTAATCTTGTCTGGGCAAACCAGAGTTACAGCTTTGTTTCCTAAGAACCCTAATTACCACCTGTTGACTCACAGGAAAGGAGGGGCAGAAAGGAGGGGCAGTGTGAATTCTTGTCATCTCAGGGCCTGGTGAGAGGAAGCTAGCAAATTCCAAGGAACAGATATTGGTTAGCTTTTAGGTCAGACCGTCATTCATTTAACTTTACTTTTTGGTCTTTCAAGAGAAAATGTCCCCAAATAAAAGAGTAAACTGAAATACCAGCTCAGAAAACCAGACTAGCGCCAGATACCATCTTGCCTTTAGCATCTACCCTGTCCTACTGGACAACCACCTGATGTGGGCCCAGGGTGGAACAGCCCAGCCACGTGCTTTCTTCTTTCTTCCCACCATAGGGCTGGAGAGACTTTGGTGGATTCCCAAATGCTTGTCTCTGCTGCCCTCTACAGACACAAAGTGGCAAATGGTCCTCATGTGGTCCCAATTCAACTGAAAATTAAAGCTGGCTTTGGGGCTGGAGCGTGGCTGTCTCCTTCTCTAATCCACTCATGCTTGTTAAAGAAAAACTCAAAATCTCTGTCTTATATCAGAAGACCACCGTGTATGGGATAGAGAAAAACAAAAAATAAGAGACTATCCTACTAATCTATTGCCACTAATCTCATAATCTTTCAGTTTTCATTTGACTCTCTAAAACCTTTCCTTTTTATATAGGCAAAAAGTGGGAAATGTAGCAGGATATTTGATCATACCGTGGACCCCAATATTGAGTTATTTAATGAAAGAAATATTTCCAATTGTTTTGTGTCACAGCACACACCTTTAATCCAAGAGCTCTCTCTTTCTTTCTCTCTCTCTTTTATTGTAAACAGGATTAAATAAAGTCAACCACAGGTCAAGATGTGAAGCAAGCAACCAGTTGGCAGGAAATAAATTTTGGATTATTAAGAAAAAAAAAGTATAAGGGGGAGTTACGATGATGAAGAGAGAGGTACACAGGAAGTAGAAGGGAGGGATGCTGAGTTGGAGGAGTCTTCTTTGAGATGGCATAGGAGAAAGGTCTTTCTGGGATGTTGGTGGAGGAGGAAGGTCAGCCGGGTGCCTTCTCTGCATTTCTGAGCTAGCATCTTTGACCCCAATATCTGGCTCCTGAGTCTCTAATTGGTAATATATTATGATAGAGACTTATTTAAAAAAATTAGATGCCCTTCAACAAAAGAATGTATAAATAAAATGTGGTATATTTATGCAATGGAGTATAACTCAGCAGTTGAAAAGAAAGAAAGAAATCTTGAATTCACAGGTAAATGAATGGAACAAGAAAAAAGAAATCATGCTGAGTGAGGTGTCCCAGACTCAGAAAGACAAATAACATATTTGTTTATTACTTGGATATTTGCTGTTAAATCAATGATAACCAAGCTTTACCCCTGGAACCACAGAGGTTAGATATAAAATATGGGACTAAAGGAGACAGACAGATCCCCATAAGAAGGGAAATATAATACTTTTGGATGGTGCAGGATGCTGGAATGTGAGGATCAAGTGGGGAGGAGGGAAGACGGGGAAAGGGAGGAAAGATGGGAGAAACAGCTAAAATTAAGGGCTGTGTAGGGGATAGTAAAGAAACCTAATACAGTAGAAGCTTCCTAAAATCTATACATATATTAAGGTGATCTAAATGAAATCACTACATAATGAGGAGACAGTCACAACTGGCCATCTCTTGTCACCAAATGAAATTTCCAGTACTACCAGTATTGTGTTACATTCAATTGAGTTGTTGGCCAAAGGAGTCCCATGAGAATCTCCAGACAACAAGCCGGGCTGCTGTCAAGACTATTGGGTGTTCTTCACAAACTGACAGCAAGACTCCATTGCTGAAGATAACACTGGTACGATTTGCCACAAGGTGAAATATGCCACATAGCCTTCACTCTTATGTTCCAGAGTCTTCGATACAGGAAGGTATGTAAACAACAGGCTGTATGTAAACAACACCAGCCACTAACCCTCTGATTGACAATGGTATCCTGACTTCAAACTATGCTAGTGCAATTGTGGAGCTAATCATAGGAGTAACAAACCAATATCTGATTTGATTTAAGGCCCACTCTACAAAATGGAATGCATACCCAACACTGCTTGGGTGACCAAGAGCCTGAGACTAGACCCAAGGCAAAACCAAATACTATTTGGAGATCAGTATAGTCGTTCCTCAGGAAAATTGGAATCAGTCTACTAAAACAATGGAATCTTGAAATTCGCAGGCAAATAGATGGAACTAGAGGAAACCATCCTGAGTGAGGTAACCCAGTCACAAAAAGACAAACACCGTATGTATTTTCATATATAGAGCAAAGGATTACCAGCCTACAATCCACATCGCAAGAAAAGCTAGGAAACAAGGCCCCTAAGAGAGACACACATGGTCCCCTGGAGAAGGGGAAAGGGACAAGATCTCCCAAGCAAATTGGGAGTATGGGGAAGGGGAGGAATTAGCAGAAAGAGGAGGGGAGAGGTAGGCATGAGGGAGCAGGAAGATTGAGTCAGGGAAAGAACTGAGGAGATCAAGAAAAGAGATACCATAATAGAGGAAGCCATTATAGGTTTTAAGAGAAATCTGGCACTAGGGAAATGTCCAGAAATCTTGAAGGATGACCCCAACAACAATCTAAGCAATAGTGGAGAGGCTACCTTAAATGCCCTTCCCTGATAATGAGATTGATGACTCATTATATGCCATCATAGAGGTTTCATTTAGTAGCTGATGGAAGCAGAAGCAGACACCTACAGCTAACCACTGAGCCGAACTCTTGGAATCCAGTTGCAGACAAGGAGTGATGAGAAAAGGGGGTCAAGACCAGGCTGGAGAAAGCCATAGAAACTGCTGACCTGAACAAGGGGGAGCTCATGGCCTCCAGTCTGATAGCTGGGAAACCAATATAGGGCCGACCTAGATTCCCTCAATGTGTTGTTAGCTGGAAAGACTGGACTGGGCAGTCTATCTGACCTCTGGTAGTGATCATTATTTATCCCTAGGATACAAATGGTCTTCGGGAGCCCATTCCATGTAGAAGGATATTCCCTCAGTTTAGATACATGGGGGACAGCCTGGGCCCTGCTCCAAATGATATAACAGACTTTGAAGACCCTCCCTGGGGAGCAGAGAGGGGATGGGATGGGGGCTGGTGGGAGGACAGGAATTGGGATTGATATGTAACACAAGCTTGTTTCAAATTTAAATTAAAAAATTATATATAAAAAGAGAGTTGTTGATTTCTTGCATATTTGGTTTTTTGTTTGTTTGTTTGTGTGTTTTGTTGCCATTTCTTTAAAGGATTTTTTTTTCATTTCCTCTTTTAGGGTGTCTATCATCTTCATGAAGCTGTTTTTAGGGTCGTTCTCTTCTGCTTCATCTGTGCTGGGATGTTCAAGTCTTGCTGATGTGGAGTCCCTAGACTCTGGGGACGTCATTGGTCTTTCTGTTGTTGATTGTGTTCTTATACTGTCATCTACCCATCCCTTCTTCCAGTGCATATGGGTGGGTACTTTCCCTCTCTTGGTGGCTACTGGACCAAGGTTCTTTTCCGGTAAGTGTAAGTTCAGTTCTCCGATGGCTCTCCTCTTCCAGTGGGTGGAGATGGAACTAGGGTGCTGACAGACTCCAAATGGGCTGGTTCACTGGGACGTGTTACCTTGTGCACTGTGCCCAGTCCTCAGGAGGTCCCGAGCAGGACACTGGAAGGTGGGCTCCTCCCGTGAGTGGAGGCAGGACCAGGACGCTGGCAAACCCCAGCGTCTGCCTGGACGGGCTCAACCTTGGATTTTGCAATTGAGTATTTCCTTTTGCACAAAGCCTTCCTGGAATCCATCCTCTAACCAGGACAGGACTGCGCTCCAATGGGCTCCCCCTTCATGGGCTTTTAACCCTTAACATTACTCCGTTTTGATGCATCAGTGACAGTAGCATCACTGCCAACCTTCTTGGCTGCAGCTTTCTTCTCCTTTGTGCCAGGCTCCTTGGATTTTTTTCACCTGCCATCTTGCACAGTGGGAAAGAGAACTAAGCTCTCAGCTTCTGGTCTATGATCCAAGAAATCTGTTTTCAATTAATGTAGTGCAAATTCTAATTAGTCTAAATAATAAAAATCCAGAGTCAGATATTGGGGTAAATGCTGAAAGATCAGAGAAGTAAAGGAACCAGCCACTAGAGAGACTTCTTACCTCTACTGAATCCTCAGACCAAAGGGGCTGAGCTCCTGTCCCTAGGAATCCTCAGACTGAATGGGTAAGAGATCCTGTCTTCACCTTATATGCAGCTGAACAGGGAGGTAGGGTTATCACATACAGGGGAACAGAGGTAGGGTCTACGGCATACAGCTGAACAAGGGAACAGGTTTAACTCATTTTGGTAGGTACAGATTCTATAGGGGAGCGATCTTCACGCTATAAAAATGGAGGTAAAGAGAAAGCTATGGTGCACTTTTTTTTTTTTTTTTTTTTTTTGCACACATTATCAAACTCTACACAAAGAGCAATAGGCAAGGCTGTGCCATTTCTGTGCCATTTTCCCTGGGTCCAAGGCTTTGGTCTTTGACATGGCTTTTGCCCATGTCAACAACACATTCACTCAGGACTTCACTGGAGCTCCACACTACACCCATAAATCACAGCATGGTGCCTAAAGCAGATCTGAACAGTTCCAACAATAGTTGACATGCCATGAAGATGAGAAAAATGTCACTGAGACCCCACAACCACTAGATGAAGATCTACTTGTAATTAAAAACTGCTGAGAGAGGGAGAATTAGTCTTCCCCAGTCACGACATTCCTAGTTGGCTGTCTACTACTTAATGGTCAGCCCTACAAATATGTGTGTGGAGGCACCCTGAATGGACTCAGCAGCTCACATTTATATGTCGATTTGTTCCACTGTAGATGTAACAACAATGGCTAAAGAAGAGGAGGCTGCTCCTGGAACCCAGTTGTAGAGAGCAAGGAGTGATAAGAAAAGGGGTCAAGACCAGGCTACAGAAACCCACAGAGATAGCTGACTTGAACAAGGAGGAGATAATGGGCCCCTAGACTGATAGCTGGGAAACCAGCATTGGACTGTCTCAGACACCCTGAACATGGGTCTCAGTTAGAAGGCCTGGGCAGTCTAACGGACCTCTGACAGTGGAACCAGGATGTATCCCTGGTGCACAAAAGGACTTTGGGAGCACAATCCCTATGGAGGAATACTCCCTTTGCCTAGAAGCAAGAGGGAGGGCCTAGACCCTACTCCAAATTACTTGACAGATTTTGATGACCCCTCCTGGAAGCCATCACTCTCCCTGTGGAGTAGGGGGAAATGGGATGGGAGGGGGGGCCTGGAGGGCATGGGAGGGAGGAAGGGAGAGGGAACTGGGATCTATATGTAAAATATGAAAACATATATATATATATTTAAAAAAGAAGAGAACTCTGTGAAGTTTGGAGGGGGCAGATGTGGGAGGGGTAGAAGAGAGGAGAGGACCAAATCAAGTAATTACATTTTAATTAAAATTAAGTTCTCCAGACTCTCCTACTTTCTATAATTTATAGCAGAAATTCATTACTTCAGGCCAATGATAGCTGGCAAATTTCATTTGCCCAAGACAGCAGGATGAATATTTAGCTCAGTCATGCTCTAGAGAATGCTGTGTGTGACACACATGCCTCCCATTGCCTTAACCTCACAGCTTGGACTTGACCTGAGTAGGATGATGAGGGAATGAAGACATGCATGAAATACATGGACACGCACACAAAAGCTGGGATCCGTGGGCTGTCCAGGGATGGAAACAAACCAACATCCAGTAAACTCATCATGTTTATTATATACTTGTGCGAAATGAGGTTTATTTACTGTGTACAGCTGTTTGCAGAGGGGTGTTAGCTAATCTTGATGTCAGTTAATCTTGGTATAATGGTTGATAGTTTCTTCATGCACTGATTTTTGCTAAAGGTCAATTGTTCATAGACAATACTCCTTTGACTTAGATTAGAGGAACGCTTTACTATTCCTCTGAACCTGACCTTGGGAAGGCTTTGCCATTCACATGGATCTGAGGCAATAGGGTTCTTGACGTGGCCACAGCCATGTCAATAGGATTCATTCACTCAGGGCTTCTCCCAATCCCCATATCCTATAAAACATTAAGTTCATATTTTCCTCTTTTGAGCCCATACTTTTATTTTGGAACAATACAATGTGATTGAATTGTTGCTCAATTTCTGAGGCTAGATCATAGAAAGCAAAACACCATCTGTCTCTATCTCTCCCTCCCTCTCTATCTATATCTATATCTCTATCTATCTATCTATCTATCTATATATTATCTATCTATATCTATATCTATATCTATATCTATATCTATATCTATATCTATATCTATATCTATAATCTATTTGTCTACATTCCACCTACATAGCTTTCTACCACTTGCCTTTAGGGCTCAACTACTGTATGCTATAGATACTTGGCCAACCTAGAGAGACAAGATGGAGATGTTATAAGAAGGAACAACCCTATGTCATAGTTCCCAATGGATATTACCATCTACTACAAGAGGTGTGATTGTATGCGCACTCCCAAGATTCCACTTTTGGCCACTGAATCTTCCTGCTGAGAAGTCTTATGTTTATGGAGCAGAGAAAAGTGGGGCTGCCTGTGTCCTGTTGATTTCCTAGCCCATAAGAAACATAGGCAGAATAAGTGATCTCTATTGCTTTAAGTTCAATTAGGGGGCAATTGGCTACACAGCCTAAATAAACTGAAATTCACATGTATCCTTTGACTTCTTTTTACCAGACACTATTATTCAGCCTTATGGTGTCATTATATATCAGGGGCTAGAGAAATGACTCAGAGCTTAAGAGCACTAGCTGCTCTCCAAGAGGTCCTAAGTTCAATTTCCAGCAACCACATGGTGGCTCACAACTATCTATAATAGAATATAATGCTCTCTCTGGCATGCACACATATATACAGAGCACTCATACAAAATATATAAGTAGTTAAAATTTTAAAAAACACACCAGGTTTTTGGTCAGCAAAACCTGTGTGTGTGTGTGTGTAAATATATACATATATTATATATATATATGTCCATATATATATATATATATATATATGTCCCTTGTGAAAACTAATTATTTCTCTAATACATTCTGCTTCCTAGTGCTGTTCCCAGAAATGCCTTGTACCATCTGATTAATACAAAGGGAATCCTACAAAGAAGCAATAAGCAATCATTTCCAGGCCAGTGCTTAGAGAAAAATGTATTAATAACATTTTTATGTTATTTATTGTTATTTATTATTATTGTCTGTGTTATATGTAAATATGCATATGCCACAGAATGTGCATGAAGGTTAAAGGGCAAATTTGTGAAGTCACTTTTCTCCTGGCACCTTTCTGAGGGTTGTGGGGACAGAAAAGCAGTTAGGCTTGTGAGGCAAGTACTGTACCCACGAGCTACTCTGCAAGCCCTGAAATAGTTCTAATATCATTACAGTTAAACTCTAAACTTAAAATAAGACTATTTGAAGGGCTTAACTCTATAACATTTAACATTCAAGTTCTTTGTAAGGTTTCTTTTAATAAGAAAGCCTTGGGCGTTTTCAAAAATATTACTTTCTCTCATCACTATTCTTGTTTTTCTTATACATCAGTGAAGGTAACAAGGAATTCACCAAATGAGATACAAGTAGCTGCTCTTTTAAGTTATTTATTTATTTATTAAGTTATGCCAGACTCTGGGGTGTTAAATAAATGCAGCCAGATCTTGTAGCTAACATTTGAGTAAGTCATTTGTCCACCTAATCAAACTCTTTTATGCAAAGGCTAAATAGCAAATACATACAACAAAACTACATATGTACATACAGGCTGATCAAAATGTTTATGCATTCTGATTCATGCAAATTAATCATAAACATCAAAACTTAACATAAGTATTATAAGTTGGCACTGCAAATACTTTCATTATTATTGAAACACAGGGTGAAAATTCAACCCATGCTGAGTTCAAGACAGCAATTCAAGCTGCTTTGTTTTATCGGTTACCAACAAATGCAGTATTTTGTTGACAGATAATATGCAGGGGTACATTGGATGTTGAGCTAGAAACACTGGTGAATATTAAAGTCATAAATAATTCAATCCTTTGTTGCATCAGTGTATGACCTCAAAATCACCCTGTTCAATCTGAAGGCACCTTAATGGCCCAAAGTTCAGCAAGGCCAAATCATACTCTGCCATGTATAGTAACAGACTATAATATAGTTTCAACAAAGAAAATACAGTTAGCATAATAATGAGGCATTAGCTAAAATGCACACAGAATTGTTGACCTGAAACAAAAAATCTACAGAAAGGACATGTTCTGAAGGATGCTGACAAAGTAATTAAAATATCTAGAGAAATAGACCTCACTTAAAACTGAGCAAGTCTTAAGTCCTGTCTTAGTCACTTAACCCCTAACTTACACTCCCTGACCCTTACACACTCTTTTAATATTCAGTTATTCAGTAGAGTGAATTCAGAGGCTTGCCAAATTAAATTCCCCTGCTCCTGCTGCAAGCACCTCTATCCCAGTACCAAACAGCATGATTTACATAATGTGCAAACATCTTCCAGGGTTCCACGGCTCTTTACTTACTATGCCCTTAGATGTGAATGCTACCCATTTCTTTTCTGTCTCAGATACCATTCCTGTGAACTTGTACCTGGTTTGCTCGAAAGTATGTACTGTTTCCTATCTCTCCATTCATGAACCATTTTATATGCCTTTAAAAAAAAAAATACAGCTCTCACAAAACCACACCGATATCATTTGTTTCTGAGGTGTCAAAATGTGAATGTCAAAGACCATTATTCCATTCTTTAACTACACAATCACCTTTCATTGGTGAGAAGAACTACTTAACTTGCCCAACTCTCATTATCTTCTTTTACTCATCTGTTGCTGTTTGGTGTGTGCGAGCATGTGTGTGTGTGTGTGTGTGTGTGTGTGTGTGTGTGTGTGTGTGTGTGTGGTGTGTGCACATGCACACTGGAAGTCAGAATACAACTTCTGGGAGCCCTTTTGTTCCATCTACCGTGTGATATCTAACAGTCATCAGGCTTGGCAAATAATGCCTTTACCCACTGTGTGACATTATTCTTGAGACAATGTGAACTCTGGATAGAGAACTGATGGCAAACCAAAGTAAAAATATTACCAATGTCCAACATGGTGAACCATTGAGTTTGTTAGGGTTACTTACAGGAGTATGTGTGGGGAGTTATTACAGGAGCAGAAATCACTCAAAGGTATGGAAAGCCCATCCCATCATGGATGACAGCTCATAAAACCTGGAAACATGAAGTTCATTGCACAACTTTCAAGTAAATTGACAGGTTGGTGAGGAAGTCTAATTGATTTGGGCTTCTTTCAAGTGGCTCAGTTGGTCTCCACTTCTTTCTGGAAGTTTGGTTGGTCTGAGAATGTCTCCCAGCAGTCCTTACTGCTTATATAACCTTGGAGAGAGATGTGTCTAGCACATCTGGTCAGTTTCAGGGATTTCTTGAGACTTCTGAGTTGTTTACTTTCTGAGTTTTAAGGAGCTTTCCTGAAGGAAGGAATGTTTAACTTGTCTCTAAACATCCTGAATCTTAAGGAGCTTCCATCTAACATAGAATATTTTGTCTCAGAAGAAATGCTATGCAACACTGGGCTGTCTATCCTACTTACCCTTGAGACAGGATTTTGCTAGGTAGCTCAGGCTAACCTCAATTCACTGTACTCCTATCTCAGTCTCCAGAGTGCTGGAGTTATAAGCATCCACTGCCATATGAGGAATACCCTTATTTTCTAATGGATCCCCTCAAAAGGATTCCTTTGAAGATCAAATGAAGTTATATGTACATTGCCTGGTATATAGCAATAAACTCAAACTCTGGTTAATTCCTGCTTAAAAGAACTTGGTGTATGTTATCCAACACACCTCTAATTCATCACAGAAAGCAATAAAAGCCTCCATAAAAACATTATGTCTGGGCTTGCATCTATGCTAGGATCTTCTGATAATGATAAAATGATTGCCATAATAGTTATTAATGATACCAAATTCATTCCTCCATAAACTTTCTATGTTAATATGAAAATACATTTAACTAGGTGCATTTAAATTAAAATATTAAATTTTAAATATGATAATGAATATATTATTACAACTACAGAAATATTACTATATATAAAAGGTTCAAGATATATTAATTTTAAATACCTTTAGAGATGTCAAATTAATGATAAAGAAATAGGAGCTATGGTAAAATAAAAGTTTGTTTTGGGGGTAGGCAGTCGCATTTTCTTAAAATTTAGCATTAAATTAGCCCCGAACTGAAAGTCAGCATTCCAAAGTGTGCATGTTCATGCTCACATGACAAATAAAAAAAAACATATCTAGATTGTGAATTATGCTGCTGGAACAGGGAAGTAGCGTGAACTTCTAGTGGACTCCTGCTACATAGATCTAGGAGCTTGAAATATTTTGCATTTTTCGGTGCAACTTGTACTGAGGAAGGAGTTAGTCTGGATAATTGACTATAACCTCATCCATTGCCCTGGACAATACTACTAATGAGCTGCCAACTGCCTGAGGCCATCATTCTAAATACAGCACAGTGGATGAATGAAGGCAAAACGAAGCAGATGTCCTTCTTGGGGGAAACACAGACCACTTCAGAAAAGATGAGAAAATGAACCTTGTCTCTTCCATCCAAACTACCTTCTTTGTCTTATGAGAAGGTTACTGGAGATGTAACCTTCCCCATGTGAAAAGGCAGCAAAACCTAAAAACCCTCTACCACCACCATGGCTGAAAGCAGCAGGCAGGAGGTGGAGGGAGGCAGAGCCTGAGATGGTAATAGCTCTGCTCACATTATCCTCCAGGTTCATCACTCTTCATTCCTTCTTGTACTTAAGCTTTGGTCAGAAATGTCAAGCAAATAGCCAATATGCTATTACCTTATAATGCACATTCTATCCACAACCAATGAAGGGGTTTTGATCCTCCTGCATATAAACTTTAAGGACTTTAGAATTCAAAGTTCTTAGTAAAGACTAAATAAATTCATTCATTCGAAAAGTTAGATCTTCCAGCAGAAGATAGCATAAACCTGATTATTCAACATTTTAAGAAGGCAAAATGAGATTTCCCCCAAATTATTAATAAGTGGAATAAAATGGATAAAAACGTAAATAAATTAAGAATGCCTTGATTTGATATCATTTTTTTTGTTCATCAGATCTTAAACTACTTAGTATCTTTCTGTTGTTTTTGTTTCATATATTTGAATACTTGGTCCCTAGTTGGTGGAACTATTTGGGAAGGATTAGGAGGTGTGACTTTGTTAGAGGAGGCATGTCACTGGGACAAAGGCTTTGAGGTTTCAAAAGCCAAAGCCATTCCCACCATTCCCAATTGGCTCCCTCTGCCTCATGTTTGTGGATCTGGATGTAAACTTGCAGCTATTGCTTCAGCACCATGAATACCTGCTCTGCTATGATGGTCACGAACTCTAACCCTCTGAAAATGTAAGCCTCAAATAAACTTTTCTGCAAGTTGACTTGGTCATGGTATCTTATCATAGCAATAGAAAAGTAACTGTGACATTGTTATGACATGTATAGATGATCTTTTAATCTTAATATTATTAAAAACCTATATGAAAAAAATCTATATGAGCAGTTAAGATACTGTCTCTTGATAAGTTGTTGTTGTTTTGAGGTATAGTCTTCTTAATTAAGGGCCTCTGGTTGGCCTCTCACAGGAGATCCCTTCCTCAGCCCCCTGAGTGCTGGATTACAGGCATGTGCCCACTTTTCTTAATATGAGCTAAAAAGAGAACTCTGAGATCCTGAGCAATTCACATGACTTAATGATATATTGGCCCCTGTAAGTTGTCAATTAGATGGCCCTAGCTATGCCACTTGCTCTGCTATCAACTACAAAAAGTAAACGTTTTAACTCATCCTTGTAATATCCACAGGTGCCTTATTAGGTTAGAGCTCACTTTGAGTAGGGGTAGAAGCTTAGCAGATATGGAGACAAATACTTTCCTCACTGAAGGAAGACTATTCAGAGGCACGAAGTCCAGTGGTGATCAGAGGTAGAAATACTACTATAAGCTCTTCGTTCTACAGCAAGTCTGTCAGACGCATTCTGCAGTTGCTCTCTAGCTCTCACCGTAAGCCCACACCATTCCGACTCCATTACTTCACTGGAACTGTCCTTCCGTCCTCACCATAGACCACACATTGCAAATCCAGTGCCCACCTCTTAGCATTTGCACGCGTCAGTCTAAACACTGAGCACGGATGTGCCTTTTTCCTCCATGACACTCGTTGGCCCAGAGGACAACTTCATAGGGACTGACCTATCAGAAAACCTTAAATATTTGTCTATGTTGTCACAAAGTCATTCTTCACTAATATTGT
Organism: Phodopus roborovskii; assembly: GCF_943737965.1. Lineage (NCBI taxonomy): Eukaryota > Metazoa > Chordata > Mammalia > Rodentia > Cricetidae > Phodopus > Phodopus roborovskii. Next base: position 28,778,743 of record NW_026126511.1, read on the forward strand.
ATACTCCGAGAGCCTGTGAGTCAACTGATCTGAGGGTTTGGAACATTGTATCAGTGAAGTGGGAACAAAGCAAGAAGGGGGAGACCCAGTGTAAGGTAGTGTTGACACTTAGGAGAAGTTTGATGGCCAGCCCCCAACCCAACACCTCTTATGAATTCTCTTCTTGCAAAGGGGGCAATTATCTTAATTGCAAATCTTCACTTAGCAAGCAGCTTGAGAGCCAAAGGTGATTATCTATCGCCTCTTCTCCTGCAGACCATATGTTCACTGTGCCGAGAGACAAAGGCCAAGTAAAGGGACTGACAAATAACAAAGAAATTGGAGGTAGCTTTGAAAAAGTAGAGACTCCTTGCTGCAATCAAAATACTGTATCTTAATAAGATTAACTGGTTTTGTGATTAACTCATGGACCCACAACCAGTGACTTTATTAAGAAAATTACATATGCAAAGAGATCTTGAGCTTTGTAAGGCAACGTTGGTAATTATTCGTCCCTCGTCTTCCTTTCAGTGACGTTCTGGTAAATGGTGAAAGTAGCATACAAAACCAGGCTCTTTTCTTGGCTGTTTCAGGCTTCAGTGTGGACCACTGAATGTATTTTTCTTCTTCTTCCTCCTCCTCCTCCTTCTTTTCCCTCTTGTTTGTTTGTCTTTTCAAGACAGGATTTCTGTATGTAGCTTTGGAACCTGTCCTGGAACTAGCTCTTGTAGATCAGCCTAGCCAGTCTCAAACCCACAGAGATCCACTGCCTCTGCCTCCCAAGTGCTGAAATTAAGGGTGCATACCACCACCACCACCCAGCCACTGAATGTATTCTTGAGAAGAGATATATACAAGTGGCCCTCACACTCCTGTCACTATGCAAACAAGGAAGTCTATTAAGAAGTACATTAATATAGAGCCTTCTTCTGCTGTGCTCACTATCTTTAGAGATGCCAGAGATGGGAGGCCTTTACACACAGAGAGCCTAGAGGTAGCCATACTGGCTGTCCACAATGCTCCTTCACAGCCCAGACAAGAGGTACTTTATTTGCGGTGTATCACATACACTATTGAAACCACTTTGAGCTATTTCACTTTTTGTGTATGTGTGAAAATTTTATTTAAATTTGAAACAAACTTGTTGTATATGTCAATCCCAGTTCCCGCACCCTCCCATCCTCCCCTATTTCCCCCACCAACCCTTATCCTATCCCCTTTCTGCTCCCTGGGGAGCAGACCTCCATGGCTTTCCCCTCTTCTTTACAAGTTCTAGATTGATACTAGCCTACTTCAATCCATGGAAAGCAAATAAATCCTCCATTGAAGGGATTAGAGTTATCTACCCATAGATTCTCAATACATGAACAGTAGATCAACCTGTGTTTGACACCACACATAAACCTCACATGTTTAACTGACAGTGTATAGTAGTGACTGGACCAAGATGAGTTGCCCATGTGTGGGAAGTTAAAGGGTACACAGGAAATTGAGTCATTACCCAGGTGGACCTTCCTTTGGTCTAGTGAGGATGAAAGTTAGGATGGCTAGAGTGGGAAGAAACATTTTCTATAAGTTTTAGAAGATGTGCTGCTGGAGATGCCAGAAGCCACCAAGTGTGGACTTAAAATGATGCCTCATAATGGGCAGCATGGTTAAAAGAGATAAAATGACTTAGTACCCTACCCCATCAAGCCAAACCTGAAGAAGTGAGTTGCATAAGCTGGTAAGTACCTCAGCACAAATAGTACTTCTCTTGAGCATATTCCAAACTGAAGAAAAAAGTTCACTAGATTATATGTTTTATTTTCAATGTAATATGTGTCACAAGACACCCTTAGTCACAATCTTCTTAATTACATGGGATATGACCATTTTTCATTAAAAACAAATCATATTTAGGAAAGATTGACAGATTACTTTATTGCTATCTGATACCTTCTCAAAAACTGCAAAGAATTAATTCATGAAGTGAACAGGGCATATGCCAAATTAAATTGATAAATTCAGATTTTTGACAGTAGTTGTTTTTTGTGACACTGCCTTGGCCCCACCATCTCTTATGATCAAAATTATACCGAGACATCAAAGGTTTGTCTCTACTGAGTTCCATTCAATTCTATTGACCTTCAGACTTGTCAGATTTTTGTCACTACAGAAATCAAGATGATAGACACTTCATATAATTAATTTACATTATTAAATAGGAGAAGGACATGCTGTATTAAAATATCCCTTGTTGCCATGATACAGAAACATTTACTTACTGTGTCCTTCAAATCCAAATTGTACTATAAACTAACATCTTGTCATATTATTCCAACAACATTAATTATGTCTTTTAAAAGAAGGTTAAATTTTTATGAAAAAGAATGGGAGTTTGATTATAACAAAGCTTTTTGTTACATTGATTATGATTAAATATTATTTGATGTAGGTTATTGCAATTCAGAAATTATATTCCTGTTTTTTACATTTAATGACGAATAGCATACAAATATATATTTGCTTTTTCATAAGGCAAAGATGCTACATTTGAGTTTTATTTTAAGCAATTTTTGCTTTAACATGCTTATATTTATAAGGAATATTTAAACACATACTGGACCACAGAAATCCAGAAGACATTTGTTCTTAATCTGGTGTGTTCAGCCAGGCCAGGCCAGCACACCTTCAGACAACACACCAAATGAAGAGTAAAAATTCCTTCTCCTTGAAATAAATGTTTGTCCGGTCTGCTTCTTTTGCTGTTGTTATTTTATTTATTTATTTATTGGTTTTTCTTTTTTTGTTGTTGTTGTTTTTGTTTTTGTTTGGTTTTTCTTGAGACAAGGTTTCACAGGGGAGCCCTGGCTATTCTGGAACTTGCTTTGCAGACCAAGCTGGTCTCAAACTCAGTGATCTGTCTGCCTCTGCCTCCTTTGTGCTGGGATTAAAGCTGTAGCGCCCCCTCCCATGCTTCTGTTTGTTTTCATATACAGCAAAAGAACGTAATTTTGATCACTATCAGTTTAAGCTACTATATGTTTCTACTGAGCATTAAAATAATTGAGGGTATGAGGTAATTTGCCCCAAGGAGACTGCCTTGGGGTAGAGGCACATTTCATTTGAGGTGGGAGCACTTTCCTACTTACCTATTACTGCTGTCTGCTCCGATATAGGAGTGGGTCCTAAGCATCTAGCTGTACTCTGCTGAACCGGTCCACCTAGCTTGCTAACACTTAGATACCAAGTTCCTTAGAGTATTATCAGAACCAGAGGTCTTAAAATGCCTCTTTTGGTAGATGACTCCTCACTTCACACAGATATTAAAACTGTGCATGCACTTTATCAACACAGAACTGTGAACATGAAACGTTTCTAAAATTTCAAGAGTAAGTACAAGAGGGAAAACTAAATTATCTTTCTATCCCATGGATTTTAGAAAATGTATTTGGAAATTGGTGTCATAGGAAGAAATGATCCATGAATGTGTGACTGAAAAGCATTAAGGAAAAGGATATACTAGAGATTTATTAGTAAGTTCATAAGTCAAAAGTGTTAACTTTCTAGTTTTTGTGAACTGTGGTGACTTTCAGCTTTTCAGTATTTATAGTTAGTTGGATTCCCATTATCCTAGTAAAATAAATAGAACACACTGTTTTCATCTCAAAGGGAATAAGGTTATTAATTCTGAGCCCTGGAACACTGATTAGTTTGTCCAACACAGTAAGTTCCAATGAACAAATAGTTACAGGAACTTTGATAGTCATAGAACAAAAGGAAACTATGGCGATGTGTTTTCTAGATCAGGTAGAATAAAAGAAAACTACAACGCATATTCTAGATACCGTGGTAGGAACCTCAGGTAGACAGGTCATAAAAGCCAAGAAATGTCTACTACAGATTCTACCTGTTCCCTGGCGACATTCCTTTTGAGGGTTGGTGGAAGCTGACGATCTATATATATTTCGAAGGTTTTAGCTGATAGTTGAAAGGATGTTGGGTCAGACACAGACGTAGCCAATAAATGTCTTTTAAAGACACTGAAGATATAACAAGACAATTTCGTTTTCGATCTATGACATTTAAACTGCACACTCATAAATTTCTTATTAGTCTATCACCCTTGAAAGATTTTAAACTTTTCTTCTGGGAACTTCAGTTCATATTTTCTTACCAAATATTATATGCATAATTTTGTATTCCCTATTTAAAATAACACACACACTGCAATTACTAGCTTGTATAAATTTCAGTACACAGAAAACCTGGACCTACACATGCTTGGAAATAAGTATCAATGCAATTTTATGTGAATGCAAGGTAAATATACATGTTGTGATTTGAATATGAAGTGCTCCCTGCGCCCCCCCCCTCTCTCTCTCTCACACACACACACACACACACACACAAGCTCACATGTTTGAGCCCTTGGTTCCCAGCTGTTGGTACTTTGGGTAATAATAGAACCTTCAGGAGGTGGAGTCTGGCTGCTGGAGGAAAGTCATTGGGAGCTGGCTTTGAGGTTGTATAGTCCAGCCCCACTTCCTGTTCATTCTTTCCCTCTGGTCTGTGGATATAAAGGGAAACACTGGCCTCATACTCTTGCAACCACGCCCTCTCCAACAGGTTTAAGTGGAGCTGAAACAAACCACCTCCCCCTTAAGTTGTTTTTGACAAGGCATACAGCAACAGGAAAGTGTGTGCAAAATAATGCAAGAGATTTTCTATATAACTAGGTGATTATTGAATATTTAAAAAAAAATCTCGACAGAATCTTTACCATCAGATAGCCACAGTCAGTGGCTGGCATTCGAAATATAAACACATGAGAATTTGTTTTAAAGTCTCTGCTAGCTCCTCATGCAATGAAATCTCATCCATTTGGAGGTTCCGTTCCACTAAAAATTAAAAAAGTTCTAAATTACTCTGTTTATCACAGAGAATCATTCCGGTCTCCTTGCTTCCTTATCATGTGAGTCTTCTCATCTCAGCACAGCAAGTTCTTCCTTCAGATTTTTATTCAATATCTTTCAGCTAAGCATAAAACAGTCACTATCAATTTCTCACCAGTTTATGAACATTTCTAAGTTGAAATTATTTTAGAGTAGTTATTCATGGGGCTTGCAAGTTGAAATGGAAAAGCACTGAAAATCAATTTCATTATAAGCTTTGAAGTAAGGGGATGTTGCTTCAAAAAAAAAAAAATGATGGGCTGGTAGTTGGTGTTTGCTTATTTTATTCTAGAATGCTCCAGCACAGCAGCTTTTAAACCATTGAAAAACCCAGCTGGTGATTTTCTGAATACATTCCCTGTACATAATCAGGGAAGTCTCAGCTTGACTGGGTGTTTGCACTGAAAAGAATACATCTGTATTATTTCATGGCAGTGACTTCATTTACAACATCATGCACTTCTGGTCTCATAGTGGCTGCTTTAGTTAACGATCCTGTTCCATAGCAGGCTGGGTATTTTCCCCAGTGGGTATCAAAGTAGTGAGACTCCAGACGGTTTTCAAAACCCTGAGGACAGTTCAAATCAAAGTTTGCAGTATTTAATGGTCCAAGAGTCTAAGGTTTTAAAGCCATGCATACATAAGCAATGTGATATGGGATAGAAACTGACATCTAGAAATTACAGTGTACAGAAATGCTAGTTGCATACTAACATCTAAGGGAAGCTGGATCTCATCCTGCTTTCTAGAACTGAAAATGTCAAGGGCAAAATGGAGTCCCAGGTAGACCAAAGTTAGTGTTGTTCTTAGAGGAGAACAATTTAGAGCAAAGTGCAAAAAAAATAGAGTTAATACAATTATTTTTTTTAAATATGTCTTTACTGTTATATGTATGACTGTTTTGTCTGCATGTATATTACTGTACCATGTGTATCTAGCTGGTCCCTAAGGAAGCCAGAAGATGCTTCTGGGTCCCTTGGGACTAGAGTTACTGTAAGTCACTTTATGGATACTGAGAACTGAACTTGGTTCCTCTGGAATAGCGGTCAGTGCTCTTAACTGCTGAGCCATCTCTCCAGCTCCTAGGATCAATAATATTCTAATACGACAATTAGCCTCTCTTTATGACATACTGAGCTGACTCTTTTCATTACAGCTCCTGTACGCTCACTGTGACTAGTGTGGTAAGGCAGAGGCAGAGGCAGAGCATCGTTCCTATGTGGAACCTGACCTTACTACACTTTAAACAGTGTACACGTTCCCAGGGCTGGGACATTCAACAACAAACAGAGTTGTTAACCAGCAAAATTCTCATTTAAGCATGCTTTAGCCAGAAGGTTTTAGCATGTGCCTTGGGAAGCAAGGCAAAAAGGCATACAAGTTCCTCTCTAGGCCATAATGAGAAAGAAAGCTGTTTCTCTCTACCTGTTACTGTTCTATTGTTCTGGAGAGACACCATGGCCAAGGCAACTTATAAAAGAAAGCATTTAATTGGGAGCTTGCTTACAGTTTCAGAGGATACGTCCATGGGGAGAGTGGTAGTGGGCAGGCAGGCATGGTACCAGAGCAGTAGCTGAAAGCAGACATGGTGTGTGTGTGTGTGTGTGTGTGTGTGTGTGTGTGTGTGTGTGTGTAGGGAGGGGGCAGCTGGAGAGGGTTTTTTAAACCTCAAAGCTCACACCCCCTTGTGACATGCTTCCAGCAACACCTCCAAGTCCTTCCTAAAGCAGTCCACTAACTAGGGACCTAGCACTTGAATACATAAGTTTATAGGGTTATTCTCATTTAAACAACCACATGGGGTCTTAAGTAAAGTGTCAGTGGACTAGTGAAGACCAAAGAACAGAACCCCATCCTGCCCGTAGTGTACTCTAAAGAAATTCTCCAGGATCTCAAGGCAACAATATCACTGTATGGTTGACCACAGAGGAGGCGTCGGTTTGCATTTTACAGTGTCTGAGTGGGAAGCCAAAGTGAATCAGGCACAACAGACTCAAGGAAGACAGTGAAGACCAAGGAAAGTGACTGGTGTTCCTCAGGGTCAGAGACAGGGCAAGAGTCAGAGCTGGAGCAGACAGGACAGCCTGACTTGCTTGAGACAGCACTTCCTGTCAGTTTGAGACAGCACTACCAACATGAACTTTAGAGAAGCTGAAAACCTTGGTTTTATGTGAAGTCTACCAATTTTAAAAGTGTGTCAGTTACTTGAAACTTTTTAAGAACACTATTACCAATAACTTTCAAGCTAAGCAAAACATGTCTACAAACTGGATGTGACTTATGGACCAGCAATTTCTGCTTTCTTCATCCTTTCCATCATTTGTGTCCTAGCTTGTGACTGTAGCAAAAGGCTTTTGAAGTTTCAAGATAATTTTGATTCTATTCCCATATATTAGAAAGTGGAACCAATATTACCTACTTTATATAGTGTTTTTACATTAATTATTAGTCAAGATTTATTTTATTTATGTTTCTGTCTAAGTGAATGTCTGTGTGAGTACTCCCAGAGCTCAGGAAACCATGGAGCTGGAGTTACAAGCACTTGTGAGCCACAAATGGATGTTCAGAACAGAACTCAGGTCCGCTGGAAAGCACAGGAACTCTTGACTACTCACCATCTCTCCAGTCCAACTCCTCACCCAACTCTGAGCCATTTCTCCAGCCCCTACTGATTTATTTGAATGGGGGGTTGAGCACAGGGAAGTCAGAGGACACTTTGCAGAATTTATTTCTTTCTTCCCAGCAGGTGGGTTTTAGGGATTGCATTCTGGTAGCCGGGCCTGGTGTTAAGTGAGTGTCTTTACCTGCTAAACCATCTCACTGGGCCCTATAGATAAAAGATTCTAAGAACCAAAAGGGGAGATTAAAAACCAGAGGAATACCACCATTATGTTGAATGGTCTTAGAGCTGCTTCCATTTTCATTTTAAAAGCTAGCTATAAAAGGGAAAGCCAATGGGGAAAAAAATCTACAAACTACACCACACACATACAGATCAGGCAAGAAGATAGTTCTGTGAAAGTCCTACATTGACAACACACAATGTACCATTCTAAGGCATTACTTGCTTCTCTGATTTTTCAAAATGGGCTGTTCATGCCCAGAAAGGAAATACATTCGAAAAGGACTGTGAGAGTAGGGAGAACTTTCTCTAGAAAGCCTGAACTTTCTTACTAACATATGAACTCGTTACCATATTATTGAATTCAAGGGCTAAAATTACTACATTTACTTCATTTTACAAATGCAAAAACATAAGTTCATTTATTAGAAAACTAATCATGGATTAGTTTAAGGAAACAAGCCACAGGCTCTCTGCGCATAATTGCAAAAACAACTCACTGAAATTTTAAGAACATATTGTGGCATGAATTAAAAAGGTAAGGTTTCTGGAAGAAAAAATATCTTCCCAATGAATTGAAATGCTTTAAAAATGCAATGGCAAGGACGCTCACAAACCATCCCTTTAAAAACACACAATATGGAGCTCAGTAAATAGTTCAGGAGGAAAAAAAAAAAAAAACCTTGCCATTAAATCCTGACCACCTGAGTGCAATTTGTGGAATGTATATAAAGATTGGACAACTCCTCAAAGTTGTCCGGCTGTGGTATACACACAACAATACACACTGTCATGGTCACTATTGCTATAAAGAGATCCTATTTTTTTAAAAAGAGCACTTAATTGGGGGTTTGCTTATGGTTTTAGAGGGTTAGTCCGTTGCCATCATGGCAGGAGCACAGTGGCATTCAGGCAGGGACTGCAGCAGTAGCTGAGGGTACTACATCAATATCTGGATCCTTAGGTGGATAGGGAGAGAGGTGGGGAGGGAGGGAGAGAAGAAGGGAAGGGAGAGGGAGGGTGGGAGGGAGGGGGGATCAGAGGACAACTTGCAGGAGTCTCTGGTATCTTTTCTCTGCTTTCACTAGGTGGATTATGGAGACTGAACCCCGGTCATCATGCTTTGTAGCAAGCTTCTTTATCTGCTAAGACATCTGGCCAGCACCAAACCACATTTCATAGAGCATTTAACTTAATTTTTACAGTTCTACGAGATAGGTACTCTTACTGTGCTCATTTTATATTTAAAGAAAGCCACAAAAAAAGTAAACTGACTTCCCAAAGTCAAACAATTCAATTTAGAAAAGTTGGATTCTGAGCTGTGACATTTCCTTGAAGACCCATGATTTGAGGTTCCCACGACAGTTGCTCTTTTATCCTTTTGATGGATAAAGTTAATGTAGACATACTATATAGGTACTTGACCACACTAGACTTATTTGGAACTCTCCATGATGCCCAGGATGTCCTCAAACTTGCAGCAAGCTTCCTAGTTCAGCCTCCTTTAAGTGTGAATTATAGACACACAATCAGCCTGGCTCAATAGAAATATTTCTTGTGGTTGGCCAACCAGCATAGAGACTGTTTCAAAAGTAGGAATGGAGCCAGGTGTTGGTAGTGCATGCCTTTAATCACAGCACTCGGGAGGCAAAGGCAGGCAGATCTCTGTAAGTTCTAGGCCAGCCTGGTCTACAGAGCTAGTTCCAGGACAAGGCTCCAAAGCAATACAGAGAAACCCTGTCTCAAAAAAACATAAAAACACAAAACAACAAACAAACAAAATAGGAATGGATTAACTCTTGCCTGAATGATCCTAGAAGAGAGGCTTCTAAATAATCAAAGTAATTTCAGGAAAAGCAAATGACTCAGGTGGGGATTGGGTCTTGCTGCCTCTGAAAGGAGCCACTGAGTCATCAGAAACAAAGGTTAGAGACACACACTCACCACCATATATCCCTCTGATCATTCTAATCCTCTTCTTTTTAGAGTGTGTATGTGTCTATGAAAAGAAATATTTTAAAGAATTAGAGACTTGGATAGTGCATTTGATTGTCCAGTTTGGTATCACAGGATAAGACTCCAAAAATATATGCTTGGATAGTTAGTTACTGGAATGCATAGACCTTGGCTTCAGACCAAAATGGCAATTTCTAAATTAGGTGGAATTAATTATTAACTCTCTTGCATATGATCTCATTACCAACTGCTTAATAACTTTTCTTTGTGGGCAACCCCAGCTCTTGTTGCTAATGTTTAATTAACATTTTAAAAGCTGGCTTCGGACCCACAACTGGCCAATAAGAGATTAGAGCACACATGGGATGTCTTTGTCAAACACTCCTTCACTCCCAAGACTCAGAAATCTAAATGAAAGAGAATAAAGAAAGATTTTAAGAGTCAGAGGTGGTTGATGACTCCAAGGGGAACAATGTCTTCCAGACACAACAGGACAGAACCCACAGTGACATGCACAGGCTCAAGAAGCCAGATGGAATCCCAGCACTGAGAAGGGGAAGTGGGGTGTGGGATGCCACCTTAACCGGGAATTCCAGCTACACTCTGGAACTGTCCCATGCTCAGGAGTAATTGTCCAACACAAAATGAACTCCATGTTTTCTGTTGTTTGTTTTGTGAGCTGTTTGTATACTTTTGTTTTGGTTTTGTTTTGGTTTTTGTTTTGTTTTGTTTGTCTTGCTTGGTTTGATTTTCATTGGGGAGGTTGTTTTTGTTTTGCGAGACATAAAGTTGAATGCATACAGAGACGGGGAGAATCTGAGAGGAGTTATAGGGGAGAAAACATGATTAAAATATACTGTATGGAAAATAGATTAAGAAAGAAAAAAAAAAAAAAAGAAAAAGCTTGCTTTGACTTCATATTTCGCCTTGATTATCTTATGTAACAATAGTGAGTGTTGTGGTGGGCTAAATAAGGGGCCTTTCCAAAATGTCCTGTGCTAATCCCCAGAGCCTCTAACTATATCACCTTCCATGGCAGTAAAGAACTTTGTAGATGTGACTAAACCAAGGTTCTTATAAAAGCATGGCAGAGACAGAGATTTGTCAGTCTGCAGCAGGGTCAAGAGTGACCTTCCCCAAGCCAAGAAACATAAGCAGCCCATGGAAACTAGAAGAACAATGAGCAAATTCTCCCCCTGGGTCTCCAGTAGGAAGGATCTTCATATTAGCTCAGTGACACTCATTCCGATCTTCAAGCCTAAAAAAAAAAAAAAAAAAAAAAATGCTGTGTTGTCTTGCACCTAAGGCTCAAGAAACATTGCAAACAAGGAGATGGAATTTAAAAAAGGGGGTCAGGGGACAGAAAGGTTATAAGAGCTACAGAACCAGAATGTCTCCTGCAAAGTAGTGTCTTTTATGTGACCATGAAGCTACTCCCACAAAATCTCAATAATATGGTTGCCTAAACAAGATTTGCATAATGATAATGCCAGTTGACATGACAACATGGATGAGGTAAATTTCACAAGGGTCTATCTGTCCTTTGCTAAAGAGCAACAGACACCCAATGGGTGCTGAGAGAGGGAGAATTAGTCTTCCCCAAAGACAAGATCCTTCATAGGTTATCCAGTCCAAAGGGGCCAGCCCTAAACACATGTGCATACAGGAAAGATTGTTCTCTGTTGGTTATATATACATATATACAATGTAAGGGAAAATATACGTATATACATATAACCATGTGTTCGTGTGTGTGTAACAATAATAATTATAGAAAAAAATCATGAACTTGAGGGGGTTAATAGGAGTTGGAAGGGAGATGAAAGGTAGAAATCTTGTAAATTTAGGACTTGTGTATGAGATTTTCAAAACCCCCTTTAAACTTGTGCTATATGAACTTGTGCATTTGTGGTAATTTGTTACAGACACTATAAGAAATTAATATATTAGATTTGATTCTAGGTCTTCAAATACTGTAAAAAAAAAAAAAAAAACAAAAAGGAACAAACAGGTAGCTATGAAAATTGAAAGACAACCCAACACTGTATGTAAAAATTTTAGTCTAAAATGCTGAGTGTGTGGGCACCTTGAATCATGGAACTTGGGGGTCCTGAGGGAGGAGAGTTTGTGACCAGCCTGAGGAGCTGCATAGTGACTTCATGGCCAGCCCATATTTCATAAAGGATAGGAGCAGAGAGGGGGTAAGAAGAGAGAAAGGGAGAGAGGGAAATAAGAAAGAGCGGGAAGGGATTGGCAGACAGAGACAGTCAAAGGGAGAATTTTATCTATAAACTATAAGGTTGTTCTGGTAACAAAGTTGGCTGTATTATGAGAAAACAGATAAGGTTAAGCAATTTTGGAAGTTGGAACTCATTTTTAAAATGCAGTGAATTGATTAAACAAGTGTTAATTGATGAAAGTCAAGTGCTATAAGTGTGTTAGTCCAGGGCTATAGGCATTAACAGAGAGCAAGAGCAGGCAGGGAACAATAGCAAGGTAGAAGTGTATGGGTCTCCCATGAGGTCACGAAGGATAAGGACTTGTGAAGAAAGAGCATGGAGAGTGGTGCTGATGCGATGGCATGCGCAGTGGAGACCTCCTGAGAGGAAGAAGGATGGTCCTGCATCCGTACCTGCATGGATGTACAGTCTCAGCTGCACATCCACCTGTTTACTGGCACCTGAGTCTACCTCCCCACCTGCATCTCTGCCTGTCCTTACATCAGTGCGTACCTCCATACCTCTTTTTACATCATACCTGCCCTTTTGCCTGCATGTACACCTGCACCTGTCAGGAAGGGCAGTTATTGGGATTTTCTCAAATACTAGTAATCGTTGTAGTGATTCACTTGATTATTTCTTCAGCAGCAACTCTCTCAAGACAGGTGAACCTTCCCCATTCAGGACCACACTGTAAAAATGATCAACCCCCTCCACTTTACGTCTCTACAGTTTCCATAATTTCAATATGTCCATCAGTACAATCTCTATATCAGAGCTCCTTTTCCATTACAAGTTTTCATAAAGTAAAGTAATATTTCATATTTACATAACTACTTATGTCTTCCTTTCTCTCACTGGCTGTCATTAGGTTCCTGGGCCCAATAAAGGAATCATGAAACATTTATGAGAATTTTTTGAACACATCTTAACCTTCTTTAGCATGAATTTTGTGAACATGACACAAGTTCAAACCACTTTGTTCAGCTTAGAACAACTTACTAGTAGTTAGTTAAATATATTTTTTCCTAGAAACTAAAAATGGAAATGGGGGATGTTGCTCAATAGAATGACCATTGGTATAACAGAATTACTATTTTAAGGTAAAAATTTATGTCGTTACATTTCATGAAGACTGACAGAAGCATTTGTTTCTCTTTCTTGACTTCTAACATGAATTTACCTAACATCTAGTACAAATTGAAAAAGTTAGTTGTCTTAATTTATCTAAAATATGTTAAAAGTTCTATGATTATATGGGAATCATCTAACTAAATCTCAGAGTTAATTCAAAGAAATACTAACACAGTACGACACTGTTAAACTTAGCTTGTACTTTGTGTGCTCAAAATAATCACCTCATTATCTCCAACGTACAATTCCCTTTACTCAGTTAAGCACAAAGTTTATTATGTATTAAAGGATGATACCTGAAAATAATAATTAAATTAGCACATGACATGATCAGTAAATCAAATTAAGTTGAATCTAGATTAAAGATAATAGAACAAAAACTATTTTTACAAAGAGAGTGTTAAGAGATTAAGAATGTTAAGATATAATTCTCTTTTTAGTTTATATTGTCTGTAATTTGAGTAGCGTTAATCTTTCACCTTGAACTTTGATCTAGGCAGTTACTGCCCTAACTTTTGTCTTTATATGTTGAGGCGTGGGCAAAGATTTATGCTTCTGCTCTGAGAATTAATTTTCTGGGACATAGTGATGTGATCCAGCAATTGGTACCCACAACTGTGATCCCAAGAGATGGGCAAGCACTAGAGATGAGCCCCCAGGAATGTTCTCAGTGGATAATCTTGACAAATTCATGAACAAAGTGGCCTTCTGCTCCCTCTATACCCTTTAACCTGCTACTGTCAGATCCGCAGGATGTGGAGTTCCTAGTTGCTCAAATTCCTAGTTGAGTTTCTTCTCTAACTTAGCCCTCAGGCACATTCAGTAAACTTGTCTTCCATTTTACAGCCTAGTCATCTTTAAAATGTTTCTTGTGGCTTTGATGAAACCACAGATTCCTTGATTTCCCCTACTTTACTGGCTCTGACTTCTTAAAACTCTTGGTTGGCTGCCTTCTCAGCTGTTCTTAATGTTGGAGGCTGGTCTTGGTCGATGTTCTATTGTTGTGAAGAGATGCCATGACCATGTCAACTCTTTTTGAGTTTTATTTATTTATTTTTCACTTTCTATTTATACTTTGTGTCTTTCACATCATGCATCTTGATCCCATTCATTTCTCATCCCTTAGTATCTACCCTCTGTCTTTGAAACCTCCTCCCAAAATTAAAAAAATAAAATAAAATAAAAATTAAGAGAAAAACAAAAAGGAAAAATCTCATAATGGAAGCTGTAGCATGATACAGTGAGTCATGTAATAAACCCTTTTGTCCATATATCTCTATGTGTAAGTGTTCATTGCAGAGTCATTGGTCTGGTTAGAGGCCTCTGGTTTCACTGCTGATGTTAGGCCTTCGCTGGAACTCCTTTTTGATATGTTGTTGTTTCCCTGTGTCATGAATATCCTGCAGCTTTGGGTCTCGAGGACCAACCCCTTCCGGTGCTCCCACAGATCATAGAGGGAATGGATGTTGAGGTGGCCAACTCATGAAGCCCATTCTGGGCCTGGGTAGTTGCAGGGTTGGTTAGCCCACCAGCTCTCCCTGGTGTTCACCACCAGGGTAAGCTCTCCAGCATTTCCCTTGCTAGTTTAGCTCTGCAGGGATAATAAGCAAGGGACAAGGCCAGTTCTCCTGCTTTCACACCCTCAGGGTCAGCTCTCCCAACCTATTCCTTCAGGGCCAGCCCTACTGTGTTACCCAGGTGAGGTGCCGGGGCCACTCTCCTGAGTGCTGAAACTGGTAAGGATTAAGGACATCTCTCCCTCTCTTTCAACCTCAGGGCCAGCTCTCCCACCTGCCACGGGCAGCAAGGGGTGAGGGTGAGGAGGGCATCTCTCCCTGCCCACACCACTATATGGCAGATGAGAAGGTGGGACCAGAATCCCGTGCTCATCTTCTCCTGTAACTAGTCTTTTTTCTGTCCTACCAGCCAGCTCCTTAATAATGACACCAAGATTTCTTACCAGTTATGAAAGCTCGGCCTGTAGCTTAGGCTTGCTCCTAACTCGCTTATAACCTAGACTAACCCATTAAGCTACGTTCCATCGTGTGACATCACTTCTCTCCCATCTTGCACTTACAGTTTCCTCTCAGTGTCTCCTGGCATCTCCTGCATGTCTTGATTCCCCCTCCTACTTCCTGTCTCCTTCTGGAAGTCCTGCTTATACCCTCTGCCTGGCTATTAACTGTTGAGCTCTTTATTAAACCAGTCACAGCACTATATCTTCACCCAGTGTACAACTATTCCACAACCTTCTTGGGGCCAGTTCACCCACATCCCTGTCAACAGGGCCAGCGCTACTGTTCTGCCCAAGCCAGGTACAGGGTTTGCTTTCCTGAGTGCTGCAGCTAGTAAAGAGGAGGGTCAGCTCCTCTCACCCCTCACAGGTGGTGAGGGACAAGAGGTAAGGGGGTCATCCTTCTTACCTTCACCGCTGCGTGACAGACAAGGAGTGGGGACACTTCTCCTACGCTCACAACTTGAGGGTTGGCTCTCACACGTCTGCCAACAGAGTCAGCTCTACGGTGCTGACCGGGTGAGGAGCATGCAGGGCCTTCTCTTCCTAACGATGCAGCTGGTGAGGGGCAGGGGCAGCTCTCCTGCTCTTATGCCCAGGGCCAGTTCTCCCACCTGTCTCAGGCATACAGGGGCAGGGGTAGAGGAAGGACACCCTCCCCCACACATGCTACCATATGGCAGATAGTCCCATGTTCACATTCTCTGGGCGCTCACCTGTGCACTTGTCCACAGGGTCAGGTCCACTGTGCTGCCCAGACAAGGTGCAGGGCCTGCTTTCCCGAGTGTTGCAGCTGGGAAAGGGGTCAGCTCCTCGCCAGCTGGAGGTGGGAAGGGGAGGGGAAGGGGGAGGGCGTCTTTCCCTCGCCCCCACCACTGCACAACAGACAAAGAAGGCAGTACCAGTTATGCTCCTCTCCTGACCTCAGGGCCAGCTCACCCATGCCCCTAGGAACAAGGTCTGCACTATTGTGCTGCCCACGTGAGGTATAGGATCCTTTCTCCTGAGCGCTTTAACCAGTGTGGGGCAGGACCAGTTTTCCCTAGTGTTACAGCCAATGGCGGCGGGGCGGGGGGGGGGGGGTTAACTCTGTACAGCCCTATCCTCTCGGCCCTTGGTGGTATCAGGAGCTCTGGACATCAACACAGACCTTACCCGCATCAGGGCTATCAACCCAGACATGGGCCTCAGCAACAGTCCAAGCCCAGACATCACCATGGCCTGGGTGGCAATCAAGCCACCCACCTCAGCCCATTCCTCACCACTTTCACATCTTCAGGTGTGCCTCTGTCCACAGGAAATGAACCCTTCTGTCTCCACCTCTCCCCCATACCACACCATACATTTGTTCAGCATAGTAGTGCCCTTCTGCCCAGCACTGCAAGGTGCCCAGTGGGCCTCTGCTTCTCCTGCATACAGGTCTCTTTGTCCCACCCAGTCCGTCACATTGCTCAAACAAGGCAAATACTGCTCAAATACCTCCTAATGTTTGTCAAGTCTCACCACTCCTAATGACCAAGCATCCAAATATAGGAGTCTATGTAGGCCATTCATATTTACCCTTACACAAATTTAGTGTTATTTTCTTAATATCTATCTCTTTCTAGCTATACTTTGGCTTTATAGGCACCTACCCACATCATAAAATTTAAAACTTATCTATGAGATAGTGATGCCGAAATCTTGATGTACAAATCTACTCTCCTATATCAAGGATAGATAGACATTCCTTCAGGGTAAAGTGTCAGGAAAAGGTTTTCCAAGCAAAGGGACCTAAGAAGCAAGGTGGTATAGGCATTTTTATATCTAACAAAATAGTCTTGAAACCAAAATTAATGAAAAGAAATGAACAAGGACACTACATATTCATCAAAAAAAAAAAATCCACCAAGATGACATTTCAATTCTTCATATCTATACCCCAAACACAACAGCACCCAAGTTTGTAAAAGAAACACTACTACAGTTTAAATCACATACTGTCTATCACATACTGATAGTAGGAGACTTCAATATCCTACTCTTTACTAAATGAAAAATAGGTCAAGACAGAAAAAAAGAAAGAAATTAAAGACATTTTAGAAGTCAATGAAAATGAATACACAGTATCCCAAAAATTATGAGACACAATGAGAGGACTGTTCTAAGAGGCAAGTTCATGGGTTAATTTAAATATAAGAGTTAACTAATAACAAGCCTGAGCTATTGGTAGAGAAATTACAATTAACATTAAGTCTCCCTATGGGTTATTTGGGAGCTACTCGTAGGACTAAAACTTCTGCCAATGACAGCTCAACCTGGACAGGATATAGAGCAAGGGGAACACTCCTTAATTGCTGGTGGGTGTACAAGCTTGTACAGCCACTATGGGAACATGTAGTCTCAACTGGCTGTCTCTTGTCATCAAGTTACATTCAATTGAGTTGTTGGTCAAGGGAGTCCCATGGAAATTTCCAAGTAACCCAGGTTGTTGCTAAGACAAAGGAATTCTTTACACAAACTGACAATTTGGTCCCATTCTCGAGGATAGGGCCCATTCAACTTATTGAACATGGAGAAGATGAACTGGTGCCTACATGGAACCTTCTGGAGAAGGCATACTAGTGCCTTCTGGAGAAGGCATACTAGTGCCTTTGGTGAGGGAAGGCACTTTGCAGGCTACCAAAAAGGAAACAAACATCAACCCATCTACAAAACCTTGGCCTTATAATCTGTCCTGCCTGCAAAATACGCTAGGGCCATTGTGGCACAGGACTTGCAGAAGTAGCCTACTAATGTCTGATTTAGTTTAATTTAATTTCCAAAAGAAGGAACCCATACCCTACACTGCTTGGATAACCAAGACCCAGGGACTAAATATCCCTGAGACCTAAAGTAAAACCAAATTATACGGGTTAAAAAAAAAAAAAAAAAAAAGAAGTATTACTAAATTAACCCTGAATGATATTCTGCTATACTCATAGATAAGCACCTTATTCCATCATCATTGGAGAAGCTTCCTACAGTAATAGATAGGATCAAATGTTGAGAGCCACAGCCAGACATTATGCAGAGAAAGAGAGTCTAAATGGGAGATCTCCATCAAATCCTTCCCCTCAGTGCTCATGGAACTTCTCAGAAGAGGAGGCCGTAAGAGTATGAGGGACACAGGCGATGGAGGATGCCAGAGAACAAGGCCCTCTGAATCAACTAAGCAAGGTTTGTATGAACTCACAGAGACAGAAGCAGCAAGCACAGGATTGACATGGGTCTTTAGGGCTTGTTTTCGCTTGTATCCTCTCTAGAATAATATAAGGAAAATTGTATCCATGAATGACATGGGGCGATCAGATATCTTACAACCTATACAAACTAACCTTCACGTTCACAGGCAGATTGATTGCTAATCAGAAAAATGATTTGATTACACTAGAGGTCACTCAAATGCAAAACAAATAAACAAAAGAAAATCAACAAATGAATGCACTCTCTCATATCTGGCTATGTGACATCTCTCAGTAGATGTCTTTGGAATGTCCAACCTTATCATGGCAGGTAATTCATGAATCTTGGGCTCTACTCATTTACCTTCTGTCCAAAATTATCTACTTTCCTACCAACTTTTGGCCTCTGGATTAACAGTAACATCATCAACTAAGAGCCTATTAGTATCATCAAGTATATTAACATTATCCCTGATTCCTCTCATCCCACATCATCCAAATTAGTAAATTGTAAATCTGCCTCCAAAATATACAGTCTGTTTACCTTCCTCTTATGTCTACCATTATCAACTTAGTTCACGATTGTCTCTTCACTCACTTGATTACCATAATTCGTTGCCAAGGTACCATTTCCTTTTCAATTTCTGTACAATTTACTTCCTGTCACAGCATCAACTGGCTTCTTATCTTTGAGAATCTTAAAATTCACCTCCCCAGAGGAATCTCTAAGGCTAATTGCTGTGTATTAGTCAGCCTGCTCAGATCTGACTTTTAATTGAGCTCTCCCTTTAGCTCCTCTGCCTCATTGTCTCGCTCTCCTTCATTCATAGCTTACTACAGCTGAAATGAATGCTCCATTACCGCTGTGCCCCTAGAAACTAACACAGAAAAGGATTAGACAATAAGGATTGAAAAATAAATCATATTCCCTGGGGTTTCCCCGAATAATTTTCATAGCCTGTCAATCCATGAATTTCACAATAGTTCTTCACACTATCTTCTGAGAACATTACCATTGACTTTACCATTATCTCATGGAGCTGGTGTTAAAAAGCACTGAAGTCTACAAAATGCTGGTCTTTTATTTACTTAATTGAAGGGATTTATAGTATAAGATATTACCTTTGTCTTTTAAGTTGCTACTTTTTTTTCTTATCTTGTAATTGGTGTTTTAAACTTTGTGGACTTTAGTATTTCTTACTTGATATTTGTTTATTTGCTTAATTACTGGGTAAAAGTAGACTTAAATGTTAATTTTAGCTAACTTATTTTAGTATGCTCTTTAATGTTATGCATAGAAATAAATCCCTCCTTTCGTGATTATGTGAATGTTATATGCATTGAATCACTCTGGAACCCGGTTCACTGTGAGGTGGGGAATAAGAATCCAGTTATATTCTCCTCCAAATGATACCTTAATCATCTTGACACCAGTTACCAAG
The DNA here is from genome assembly GCF_943737965.1 of Phodopus roborovskii. Lineage (NCBI taxonomy): Eukaryota > Metazoa > Chordata > Mammalia > Rodentia > Cricetidae > Phodopus > Phodopus roborovskii. The sequence continues at coordinate 28,798,469 of NW_026126511.1, forward strand.
TGCATTACTTGACCAGCTATGTCAACTTGAAGCTGTATGTACAGTAGAAGGCTGGCTCTGAGTTCAGATGTTAAAGCCAGACTGGCTGGCCTTCTTATTTACATGTTGTCCAATGCTTCCAAAGCTCAATTTCTTCATCTGTGAAAAGTGATGACATTAGCTACCTCTGAGAGCTGGGTCAGGGTTAGAAGAAGTTAATTTCTGAAACACCACCTGTCATGTGGTGGTCTTTGTAATCTTGTTTAGGGCTATTATGACTCATATTTATTATCTGATAAGGTGAGACTCCCCTTAATCTAAGATTCAAAATCAAACTGATTTTGGTTGGAAGTGTAATGAAGACTTAGATTACAGTATAGAATCAACACACTTAGCTTATGGTACTTTTCCATTTAGGACCATAACATCTCTTTCAATTTTCAACTCTTTCTGAAAAGGCCCCATTAAACACCTTGGCTTTTTAATTTCTACTCTTAGTAAGCAAACAGCTTTTTACTGACTGAGCCACATTCCCAGCCTCCATTACAATGGGGTCTTCCTTCCAAACACTTAGTTTAATTATTTAGGTTTTTGCTGTTATTGATGTCTACACTTTTCTATATGAAATATAGGGACAAGTTTTCTAGGTGAAGTAAATTCCTAGTGTTTTAATCACGATCACATTAAATTAAGAAATTAGTGTACAAAAAGACTACCTAAATACTTGTCTTAGTTACAGTTTCTATTGCTGTGAAGAGACATCATGACCACAGCAACTCTTATAAAGGAAAACATTTAATTGGGGTGGCTTTTTTACAATTCATATGTTCAGTCCATTATAAAATCATGGTGAAACATGGTGGCATGTAGGCAGACATGACACTGGAGAAGTATCTGAGAGTCCTACATCTTTCAGGCAACAGGAATTGGATTGAGGCACTGGGCATTATCTTGAGCACATGAAACCCCAAAGCCTACCTCTACAATAATACACTTCCTCCAACAATATCATGCCTAATCCACAAGGCCACAACTCCTTTAATAGTGCCACTCGCTTTGGGGGTTATTTTCTTTCAAACCACCACAATACTAATCACCACAAATGTCTTTCCCTGATGTTAAGTATTCTATATGAATTTTTCCTTTGTGTTTAATTCTCAGTGTAGATCTTGCCAGTATGAGAAAGACAGGCTTATGACTTAAATTGCTCCTATCCTTGGAACTGTCATGTGGCACAGAAGTCATTTTTTTTTTCTGAAATATTTCACAGAAATTCCTGTAAAGTTGTCTGTGGATGGTAAATTTTTTGAGAAGATCACTGACAATTGTTAGTGCTTAGAAATTGGTACGTTTTCACTGCCTATCTTTCTATGGTAATTTATTCATTTTATCCAGACTTTCCCATATTTTTGCATAGAATTGAGTACTTTTAGAAATCTTTGAATGACTTCCTTCTGGGGTTACTCTCACATTGTCATTTACTAATTTATATAATTATACCCCCTTGTTTTTCCCAGCTATTTTTTTCTGCCAAAACTCAAGTTTCAAATTTATCCTTTCTGTTTTCCTGTTCTTTAATCCTGCTTTTATTAACCAATACAGACGTCTGTTGTTTTCCTTCATTTATTTATTTATAAATTGTATGATTTTTGTATTATAGCCCATTTGGGGGAAACATGTCTCAATTTAAGAATCCTACAAAAATGTTTCTTATATACATGCATTAATTATACATAACAAAAGCTTTTATATTACCAGATGAAGTAAGTTTTGGATTTCTGGTTTATTTCTGATTTTTCTTGATTGTGATCATACAGCCCTTTGTGATAAAATCCATCCATTGAGGAGTATTCCGTAACGTAAAATATATAAATTTTCATGTTGTCCTTCCATAGACACTTGAAAACAATGTATTTAGATTATTCACGATCCTTAAAATTTTATTTCTTTGTGTATATGTATGTACATCTGTATATGTATGAACTTTTATATGAGGCATGCACGTGAATGTCTGAGCTCTTACAGCATGTTCTCTATTGATTGAGCTGACTCCAAAACCCAAATTCAATGATAGACACCAAAGACTGCATTTATTGGTAGGGGGACATGCTGGTTAAATGATATCTAATTATAACACGTAGAAGAAATCAGTTTCAAGAGCCCTGTTATGCTGCAAGATAGCTAAAGTTTTTGATATTGCGCTAGTTTTGCTTTTGTTGTTGTTTTGTCAAAACCAGAGTCACCTGGGAAGAGGGAATTCTAGCCGAACATGATATTGACTGAAGGCAAGTCTATTTGAGCATTTTCTTGATTAATGATTTATGTGGGAGGGTCCAGCCCACTGTGAGCAGTGCTTCTGGGTATTTAGTCCCAGGAGGTATAAGACAAATGGCTGGACACGAGCCCGAAGTGAAAGCCATCAACGGCATTTGTTTATAGTCTCAGCTCAGTTCTCACCCTCCAGCTTCTTGCCTTGAACTCCTGCCCTAACTTTCTTTCATGAGGGACTGTGGTCTGTAAGCCAAGTAAACCCTTGCTCCCCAAGTTGGCTTTGGTTAGTGTTTTATCGCGAGAAAGAAAATTAAGACAGGTATTATATTCCTGAAATATGTGAATGGTGGTTATATGTTTTCATTTCAAAAGTGCTAATTAAAGAAATGCATTTTTTATCTAGCTAAACTTAGCCAATCCTTCAAAGCATGATGTTGCATACAATAAAACAAATAAAATATTAAATGTCACTTTTTAAAAATACAATGAAGTTTTCCAGGTTTATTTAAGACCTTAATCTCTTATACTCATGTGTTTCTGTTCATTTCTCCTTGTAATTTCTATCCTTTCAGCTTCATGAGTGTTACTGCTTTTGATTGGAGCATAGATTTTCATGACTTTTATATCTTCACCATCAATTGTCCCCTTTGGCATTATAAAAGACCTTTATTGTAAAGCGCTTTTCATCCTGAATTCCACTGTATCTGATATTGACATCTCAAGAACTACTTTAATTTTAACTCTTCTGAAAGTTTTAGATGTGTCTCCTGAATGCAGAACAAAGTTGGAAGTTTCCTTTGGTCTCCAATGTGAAAAGTTTTTCTTTATATTAGGTGGGTAAAATTCATTTACATTTATTGACATGAAAGATGTGTCTGGCCTTTGGTCTATTGTATTGTTCTATCTGAGGACAGGTATTTTTTTTCCAAGTCTTTCCACAGTAATTTGCTTCATGCATGCATGGTATTTTTATATTTAAGAAAGTCTTTATTTTTATTTTCATTTTTTTCTTTAGATATCATTAGTTCTATATAAAAACCAGTGCTAATAATAGCACATTTTCTCTATGATTTTTTGACAGCTCTTTGCCTGCACTATGAATCAATAAAACTGTATTTGTTAGTGTCGGTTAAATTTTCTTTTACTCCTATTATTTGTCTATCAACCTGAAACAATGACTTGTGAAATTATATTTCTGATACTAAGGATGAAACAATCACCATTTCTTTCCCATATTCTCCTAATTTATTAGACAATTAATTCCTAAATTGTGAGAATATGGAAAGTAGCTTTCTGCCATGCTGATCTCTTTGTTTGTTGTAGTCTTTGTTGTTTCTTAAAAGTATTTATCTCTTATTGCAGGTTCTTTGTTATTGATTCCTTGGGTGTTGGTTAGCAAAGATAATTCTTGAGTAATTTCTTCAACAAAGGACTGGGCATTTTCTTGTTTTCTTATGACATGAAATGTTTTCAAAATGTTCTGTAAGGCTTTCCCCCATCGTGTTATTTTGAATACCTTTTATCATTTGAGATTTTCATACATGCATTTTCTGGTTAGTGTTTTTGTCAATTTGACACCAGCTAGAGTCCTCTGGGAAGAAAAACCTCAATTGAGATGATGCCTCCATCAGATTACCAGTAGGCAAGTCGGTAGAGCATTTTCTTGATTGATGATTGACATGAGAGAGCTCCGTCCACTGGGCACAGTGCCACCACTGGGCAGGTACTCCTGAGTGCTATATGAAAGCATATGAACAAGCCATGGGGAACAAGCCAATAATCAGTTTTCTCTCAAGGCTTCTGCTTTACTTCCTGCCTCCAGGTTCTTGCCTTGAGTTCCTGCCTTGGCTTTCCTCAGTAGACTGTGATTCAGCATATATAAGCCAAATAGACTCTTCCACAAGTTACTTTGGTCCCAGTGTCTTTATCACAGCAACAGAAAGCAAATTAAGCACTGCATATAAAACATTTTGATCAAATTCACCACACACATCCCTGCCTTCCTCTCTAATTTCTCCTTCCCGACTTCATGCACTCTTTTTTAAAGGCTACTGAGTCATTTGGTGCTACCTATGCATGCATGGCTATAGAACAACCTACTGGAGCATGGACAACCTCCCAACAGCTGTCTCCCCGAAGAAAGCTGACCATTCCTCCCATAGCAGTCATCAAATGCCAATAGTTCTTCAGATAGGGGCTTGATCTTTTATAGGCAGAGGCAGGTGAGTCCAGGACCACCTGCTCTACAGAGAGAGTTCCAGCACAGAAAGGGCTACACAGAGAAATCCTGTCTCAAAAATAAAGAAATGGATGGATGGATGAATGAATGAATGAATGAATGAATAAGTTTGCTGTAATAGGCCGAATGTTTGTCCTTCCCTCCCACCAAATCCCAAGAGGATGGTATTGAAGGTAGGGACTTCATGAATGAAGCTGGTATCACTGATAAGGATGAGCTAGCCAAGTGAGGACATGGAAAGATGAGGATCTGGAAACTGGTGAAAGGAGAAAGCCCTCCCAAGAAAACTATGCTACTGCCACTCTGACCTGGCACTTCCAGCTTCCAAATATGCAAGGATATCTGCTCACTGCTCAAGCCATGGGGTGAATAGGATTGTTTTTCTATGGCAGCCCTGGCTGACTATGCTATTCTTTATTCTATTTCATAGCATTGTTTTCTTCCTTCTTTCTTTCTTCCTTCCTTTCTTTTTCTTTCTTGCTTTTTTTCTCTTCCTCATTGCTCCATGCTCCTCTTCCCTTTTTCTTTTTCTTCTTTTTGTTTTTTCTTGAGACAGGGTGTCATTTAACCAGTCTGGCCATAAACTTGCTATGTAGCTAAGAACAACTTTGAACTCCTGAGCCTCCTGCCTCCACCTCCCAAGTGCTAGGATGTACTACAGTAATTTCTTTTCTGAGAAATTACTTTTAGTGAGTAAGATTTTCCTGTGATAACTATTTGCACAGTTCAGAGCACTGATAGTCAGACAACCATGACTACAATGCCAAGGACATTCTAGTTTTAACAGTCTGCACTTAAGAAAGCACTCTAGGCACAATGCTTATGTTGTGTAATATTCTGATTGTGTTCTGACAAACAAAGCTTGCTTGGAGTCAGAGGATGGGGCTGACCAAAATTAACCATAGATATTTAGAGGACTGTAGACAGATAGGAAACAAGAAGTAGTAAGGTAGGAAGAGAGATCTTGGACATTTTGGAGGAAGGAAAGGGTTAGGAAGTCACTGGTACCTGCTCCTCTGCTTCTCTGATCTCATTCCCAAGTTGTTATTGAAAAACATAATTAGTTAGGCTTCCCTCATATTTTAATTTTTATTTTGTCAATAACCTGTGAGTTTGGTTATACCTATTTTTAAACATGGAGATATAATTTCAAGCAGATTTCAAAACTATTCCATTAGTCCTTGATTAGGACCTGGTCTGCTAGTCTAGGCTTTCCTAAAAGTGTGTGGGCTATTCTAGGTTATGTGGTTTTTAACCCAGTGTACCTTTTTTGTATACTTTGTCCCCATATCAAAATAATCAATGGATATAAATGCCACTGTAAAATTACTAGATTAAAAACAAAATAATTTATTTTTTAAATTTTCCTTCTTATAATGCTTAAATGAGTTAGAATTTAGAGTGATTATATAAAAAATATTGTGCCTACTTTTTGTTGTTGTTGTTCCATGGGTAGGCAGATGACTAGCTAGCTAACCATTGAACTTGTATCTATTGTTTGTTCCATGGGTGGGCAGCTTTAGTCACTGAACTTGTTGAGCTTCACTTTCTTTACCTTTAAGTGGTGTAGCCTTAAACTCAAGCATCTAAAACATTCAGAGACTAATTCTCTGGACCTATTGAGCAATGCCATGACATCCTGCATCAAATGTAATGATATTCAATCACAAAAGGGGGCTCCTGTATCTTCTGTTCACGAGGAATGGAAGTACAGACTCCTGGAAAACATGGGAAAGGCCAGCACCTCCTACAGACCCTCTAATGCTGTGCTTCTCAGCCCTACGAATGCTGTGACCCTTTCACACAGTTCCTCAGGTCGTGCTGACGCTCAACCTTAAAATTATTTCACAGCTACTTCATAACTGTAATTTTGCTAGTTATGAACTGTAACGTAAATATCTGATATGCAACATCTGTAGAAGGGTCATTGGACCCACGGGTTGAGAACCACTGCCCTAATGAGTCACCCTCAGCCTTTGCTCTTCCCCAGTGAAGTTCTACAAGAGCCCCTAGGCAAGGCAGGTTGCTGCTGATGTCTGAGATGATTCTATTGGATGAAAAGCTCCGTTTCTTCTTCTCTGCAAAGCCCAGGCAGGCCTTGAACTCACCATCACCATCCAGGTTCCCAAATTCTGGAATTATACATGTGCCACCTTTCTTTGGTAAATATACATTCTGTTCCCATGCCTTTCTTCTCATAGTCTCTGATGCAGCGCTGACCACAGCTGTATTTCTCTGAATCAACAGACACATAAACTGTGCCTACTATGTGCCGACATGACACTAAATACTTGAGTTAGTGCTTGAGAAAGGGTTACTGAAAGTTATAAAAATCTTGATCTATTCTGAGAGGCAAAGAGACTCTGTAGAAATGTAGGCACTAACATAGGGAGACCGCTGCACCATAGCTTCCTGTTATCTCCAATCTAGAAGTGTAGCAACAAACATTCTTTGTAACTTGCACAGTTTTTGTTTATTATACATCATTTTCTCCTTCAGCCAGATATGTGGCTTATAAAAATAACCAAATATTTGCTTACAAATTGTTATAATGAAAATCTGTAGCCTGCTGGAGTGAGATTCATAGTAGTGGTAACTCTGAAGCATTTGTTTGCGTTTGGCGTGTGGGAGAATAATTTAAATTTAAAATTTTTGCATAAATTATTTATATGCTGAGTCCAAGATGCAATACAATTAGTACAACATTTTTTTTTTTTAGAAGCGAGGCAGAAGTTTAAAATTTATGAATACCTCTTTACATTTTGGTGGTGCTGGATATAGTTTTCTAGAAAGCTGTATTTTTTGTTGTTTGAATAGCAGTTAGCTGTTTTCCCCTCTCTAACAGATGGAACCAAAGCATTGTGAACGTTTTTATTAAAACAGCAAATGAGACTATGAAAGAAGTGTCACATTGCCAAGTATTCATCTTGCAAATTAAATTCTACAACTTAGCAGGTGGCTTAAGTTCTCTTTAGAAATTTTAAATCAGCTTCTTTCATTTCCCTGTGGTTTAACAGAGACACAGGTTCACCACCGCGCTCACTCACAGAGAGTCTGCTTGCATGTTTCCCAGAACTGACAGTTGGGAAAATATTTGCTAACTCTCACTCAAAACGGCTCCTGATTGCCACATTCAGATGGTTGAGTCTTCCGTTTCCTACGCTACTAATTTCTACCATTTGCCTTTGGAGTCTGTAAAGCTCCATTGGATCCAAACGCTAAATCAGTATGCTTTTGTGGCCATCTTGATAAACTACATCCTCGAGTGTGTAGGCACTATGTTACCAGATATAGAAAAGATTCAGCCAGTTAGTTTCTGGTTGAGGAAATGGCAATGAAGTATGGTCTGCCTTTTGTATCTAGAGATGGGGATTGATTCTATGTTACTCTAAGAGGGGGAAAAAAATCACTTAATCTAGGAGTGCTAAAATCCTTTCTATGGAGGGATGCTGTGTTTACACAGAGACTAGTCACATTTTCCCATGCACTTTATCATTTTTACATTACTTATAGTACCTTATACAATGAACATGTGATATAGGGTTGCAACAATGCAATGCTTGATTGTTTAGGGAATAATGGCAAGATTAAAAGGTCTGTGGCTGGAGGATTGCTGTAATGTTTGCTGCCCAAGCATGAGGGTCTTACTTCATATCCCCATCATCTATGTAAAATGCCAAGGGTAGAGGCCCAGACCTGTAATCCACCTATGGAGAAGCAGAAACAGGATATTCTCTGGAACTCACTGGCCAGCCAGCCTCATTAACTGGCAAGTTCTCAAAAAAAAGGATGACAGAGACATAATTTAGGAAGATACTGACCTGTGATCTCCACAGGCACTCACATACACACACCCACAAACACCTACAGTACACATACACACACACACACACACACACACACACACGAACACATACACACAAACACATACATACATACATACAAATAAAAAAATCAGCATGGAAATGTGAACAGGGAGATAGGCAAACAAATACTAATGTGCTTGAGAGATAACGAATAAATAGAGCAATTTGCCTGGAGTACGGTAGTCCTTCTGAAAAGCAAGCTTAGATCATCTCTTTTATTTATTTATTTTCAAATATTTCTGATCTGAGGGTGGCTAAATGCACAGATACAGGAACCTCCATGGTGCCTCTTTCCAGTGTCTATGGGCTGTGTTGGCCAGCTAAAGCAGATAAAATGCATTAGCCTTGGAAGTTGTTTTGGGAGTAAGAAAGTAGAATGAATTACCTTTGCTGTTTTGAATGCCTACACTGATATCTGATTACATTCACAAAGGCAACAGTTCTCAGTATTTCTCCACTACCTATAGAAAATAGAACGGGCTGATCATTTACAAACTGCCTTTATTCAGCCCACAAACTCTTGAGATTATTCCTTAGCAGGTCTTCTTATATGCTGGTCTACCTACTCATTGTCTCCCAAACACAATTGGACTCCTTTGCCTACCTATCCGTTCACATTCCCCAATACCTGCTTTCTTCTTTGATTATTTAAATCCTTATTTTCCATGAGACATAATTAAATGTTCTAATTTGTGTCCACTGGATCCCCCTCTAAATCTACCTACCACTAGTTACAACATCATAGCCTATACATTGCGCTTTGTTTTTCTTGTATACTTTCTACTTCCTTAATTGAGATGTAGGATTCCGAAGGTACAGACACCACACATCCAACGAATCGCTAATACCTCACTATCCAGGATGCAGTAGTCAGTCATATTGATTGACACTGTTGGGTAATGGAAAGTTTCTCAGGCTGCCTCAGGAAATATGAAACAGGATAGAAGCCAGCTTGAAGCCCTAAGGGCTCAAAATTATAATGATAGGTTTGCTTGTCCAGCATGCTTCTCATCTCCCTTCTTCCAGCTATTTTTTTTTTTTTTTTTTTTTTTTTTTTTTGTGGATTTCTTCTCTCCCCTCTGCAAATTTGTCAATTTCAATGCTGTATTTGACAGGCCAGGCCAGTACACACACAAAAAAATGTTCAGGCATTAAAAGTTCAAATAAGAGTTTGATCCTCACTTACACTGCATACCTTATATGCTTTGACTAAGAGCTATGCTCCAAATTACCCTCTGTCTTGAGCCCACTCTGGCTCCAGCCAACGAAAAATCGAGAGAATGCAGTACTGCAAATCCTTCAGTGACCCCAGAGACGTTCTCCCAGGAGGTCACACAGTATTGGCAGAATGCTGGTTGTATGGAATGAAGAAAGAGCACTAAGAGCCCAGAAGGAAACCTTCGCATCCGTGTTAAGATGGACTTCAGAAAGGAGAGCGAGATAACTGGTGAAGAAAAGAGCCTTCCCAATGCTTGTTGGGACAACTAGATCTCCACATGGCAAGTGCTGAAACGGGACCACTGTTTCACTTTATAAAACAATTATCTAAAGTGGATCCTAGACCCTAGTAGTAAAGCCAAATATGAAATACAAATACAAAGTTAGGTGTAAACACAAGGCTGAGAAATTCCTTTGTTGATGTTATTTTGTTTTGTTTTGTTTGTTTTCAATACAGGTCTCACTATATAGCTCAGGCTGTCCTGTAACTCACTAAGTAGACCAGCCTAGCCTTGATCTCCCAAAGACCTGCCTATCTCTGCCTCCTAAGTGCTGGGATTAAAGGTATACACCACTATACCTAGCAGCTCTGAAATTCTTAACATAGGATTAAATCTCATGCCCTCTAGTTTCTTGTATATCATATAAACAAATGATTTATCTTTCCCCAAATTATTTTTAATAATTAAAAATAGGAAAATACATTTGCTTTTCAACAAGTGGTTTCTTATACATGACACAAGCAATAGGTAAATAAATTATATTTATCAAAAGTAAAAATATATGAACATCAGATGATCCAAACAATAACAGAAAATGTTTTTAAATCGCGTACCTGAGAAGGAACCTGATTCCTGAATATCTGAAGTCTCTGACAGTGTAACCAGTTGACAATTAAATTCAGCTCTACTGAAAAAAAAAAAATGTGCAAAGAATTTCCCCAAAGATAAAAGGTCAATAAGGAAATGGAAAAGCAAAAAACAAACAAACAAACAAAAAGGCTCATCATGTTTAGTCACTGGAAAATATAAACAGAAATCACAATGAGATACGACAAAAGATAAATAAACTAAAGGATAGGAAATAAGTAATGTTAGTGGAGAGGTTCAAGCCCTTATATGTTGCTTATGGGACAGTAAGTGATATAAGTACTTCGGGGAGCATTGAGTGGCAATTCTTCCCCAAAGGGCGTAGAATTGTAGTCAGCAGTTATCTGGGGGAAAACAGCTATTACATGTCCCAGCAGCCACCCTCCTATGAGTATAAACAAGTAAATTGAAAACATGTCCACACAAAATCCCCTAGCCCCAAAGTCAGAAACAACCCAAGCGTCCACGGATTGATGAATAAACACAGTGTTATGTATCCATATAATGGGGTAGTGTTTCATCACAGAAAGGCATGAAGTAGCTGAGCACATGGCTGTAATCCCAGCCTTCTAAAGACTGAGGTAAGATGATTGAGCATTCCAGGCCAGCCTGTGCTACATAGTACATGCAAGTCAGCTTGCCATACGAAGAGAGAGCTTGTTTTTAACAAATAGTTTTAAAATGTGCACAAGCCTTGGAACAGTACGTGAAGGAAGCAGCCAAATGCCAATAACAAAAGGCCACCTATCGCAAATTGTCCAGGATGTGTAAGTTCATAGAAATAGAAAATCCTTCAGGAATAAGCAGGAAGAGAGGCATGAAAAGCACACCCTAGTGTGCATGGTGTTTCTTTCAGGGCTGATGAAAATGCTCAGGAATTAATATTAGCTTCAGTGTACAAAAAATTATTGAACCATGAGATTTGTAAGGGTTCATTTTGTGTTACATGAATTGTAGCTCAATAAAGCTGTTTCCAGTTGCATTTTGTTTCTGTGGTCCTAGGGATTAAGTCCAGGGATTCAGACATACAAGTTAAGTGCTTGACCACTGATTTACATTTCATTTCAAGCTATTTTCAAATTTATTTTTATTTTATGCATATGGGTGCTTTTCCTGCACGTATGCCTGTGCACCATGTGCGTGCCTGTTGCCCATTAAGGCCAGAATCAGATCCCATGAGACTGGCATTTCAGACAGTTGTGAGCTGCTACATGTGTTCTGAGAGTGAAACCCGGGTCCTCTGGAAGAGCAGCCAGTGTCCTTAACCACAGAGACATTTCTCTAGCTCCTGTTTTCTTTTTAGTGACACCCTTTATTTGTGCTCATTTTACTTGAAATTCCCAGGATCCTAAGTTACTCTAATGAAACAGGGAGATACACTCACTCCAGGTGTCTGGAAGGAAGGTGGAAATATTTGATGAATGGTACTAATTACCACAACCTCCTAGTCTTAGCCATACAGCATGTATCAGGGAAGGCTAATTGCTACACTACATCCTCCTGGATATATCACTGGCTCAATAGTGAGCACGTGACATAATCAAACCAATCAGTCCCTTTGGTGGCTAATGTATGCTTCCCCTGGCTTGCTCAGCCTGCTTTCTTTCTTCTAACTTATTTTTTATTGATTTGTTGTGAGGTTTACATTATGAATCTCTAAGCCACTCATCTCCTAATCCCTTCATATCTGACCTCTGCCCTTGCAATCACACCCCTCCCAAGATAAAATTAAATTTAAAAGAAAAACCTCATCGTGGAAGCTGTAATGTGACACAGTATACCCTTTAGTGGGCACCTTCACTTGCAAGTGTTCGTTACAATGAATCATTGATCTGATTTGAGACCTCTGGTTTCTGCTACACTGGGCCCTCACTGGGACTCCTCTTGAATATCCTGTTGTTATCCCCTGTGTCATGGAGATCCCGAAGCTTTAGGTCCGTAGGGTTGATCCTTCACATGCCATGGTGGTAGATCATACATGAGGTAGATGCTGGAGTGGACCAATGCACAGCCCTGGTTTGGGGTCTGGGTCTGGGTCTGGGTGGTTTCTGGTTGGTCAGCTCTCCCTCACCCTCATCACCGGGGTGAGCTCTGCAGCATTGCCCTGGCTAGCTCATCCTGTGGAGTAAGCAGCAAGGAGCAGGGGCAGTTCCTGCTTTCACACCTTACCCCCACACACATCTACACCTCACGTGAGTGAACAGAGCTCACTAGATGATCCTGGAGACTGCTTGCTGTCCAGCTGTCACCTTGTTTGCACCTGGAAGATGGCCTGAAGCAGAAGACCCAGTTAAGCTATTCTCAGATTCCCAACACATCACAAACAGGTATATAATGTTGTTCCAGCTTCCTAAACGCTGGGTAATTTGTTATGGGGCAATTGATAACCAGTGCATCATCCCTCCTTCAAAATCCTGGCACAATGCCTTATTTAGTCTGGGTAGGGAGGGAATCATTATGTGTTACTCTGGACTTATGCAAATTGCTTATAAAAATAATTCACCCGTTCTTCCTGGCTCTGAATAAAGCATATTTATTTCTGTTCTCTACCTTTAGGTGTGTGTTTTCCCTAGCCTTAATCCTAGAGTTTCATCCCAAAAGGGCCTCAAATTTTTCTCTCCTGACTATAGGGCAGCTTTCATACTATAATTTCTTCCTCCTAATCACTCCAGTACATGTCAATGTGGAGTATGAATGTCATTAGTCACTCATTACCATGCTATCATTATTAATTTCTGGTTCTGGATAAGAATCAGGAAAGTGACACTCTACGTGGTCATGGGGAGGTGATGGCATCATGATAAGCCTGAGATCATAACTGCTAATTCCATATACACCATACTTCATCTGTCTCCAGAGAGTGATGCTTAGGTGCTTAGCACATCTCTCACCATCCTGTCCCCCACATAGCTCTGCATATTCTGGGGGCCAGTAAAGCCACAGTCCCCCCCACTTGCTGGGGTTGCCAATGACTGGTACCTTAGGTATAGCGTTTTCTCTAGAAAAAAACACTCACTTCTATTTTCTTTCTTCTATTAAAATTTTGCTAAGAATTTCTGAAGTCAATGTTCCTGTTCACTCCATCCTCCCTCTCCAAACTCAACCCCAAATATAGAAATTACTTTACATTCGTTGATTTTTAAAACTTGTTAATCACTATGAAATGGAAGGAGCTTTTCCTATAGTTGAATAAGGAGTTTCACATTGAGGCCATTTGCAGCACTATCCCATCCCCTACTCCCTGTGATTCATCATCTCAGGGACTGCCACTGAAGCCTCGATCCAGTGGGGCTCCAGGTAAGTGGTCTGTTTAGGAGTGGAATTCAGGAGAAGGTCAGGGCAGAAGGAGTAGAAAAGCACCTTGGAAACACATTTGCTCCAGGCAATCTGACTTACATATTCCCCAAGGTCTATTCTCTTCCACTCATTTCAAGAACTTTAGGATCTCTATATACATTTCTCTGAAGTTATCTGAAAAGAAATGAAAAAAATCTTGGTTTTCAATGGATTTGCTGGTCCAGGACTCCTTGACCCTAATGTCTGCTCTGCTCTATACTACTGTCTTTCCGTTGGCATGTCTTCCTTCCTCTGGGAAGCTGTGCTTATCTGCCAAGTCTAAACAGGTGTCCTCCTTTGGACTGGCTCATAGAAGTTTATATTTGTATCTGATGGTGCACATTGTTAATTTTCTTTTCCATAACACATGTCTTTCTCTAGCATCCAGGGAACTGCTTGAAGCTCATCTCTGACTCAGCACCTGTAATGTTCTTTTTTTTAAAGCACTTTTTAATATTTGTCAGTTTCTTTGCTTTGATTTTGTTCCTTTTTGTATTTTTTTGGCCTAAAGACTTGCTATGTATCCATGTATCCTACGCTAGCATTGAAGTTTCTGTGTAGTCCATGCTTCTTTGAAACCTCCAGCCCTTACCTTCCTACTTCTAGGATTATGGACATGCACCACTAAGCATGGTTTGACATATATTGCTATATGAATAACTATTTTACAAATATCTCCTCTTTATCCACTTATTGCCAGGTGATGGTCATGGTCACATACTGTCTTGATTTGTTCTGTAATATTATTGTTCATTCATCCGTTCATTCATTCTTCTCACTGTAAGAATCAAACTCTGTTCATATTGATATCATTTCCTTTTCCATCTTAGCCCTCTTTCCAATGGCCTCAGTGGTTCCTTCATCTGCAGGTAACTCTGTTCCATTTCAAAATTTAATGAGAAGATAATGAATCAACATACTAACTTTGCTATTTAAGTGTGTTATGCTAGATAGTTCAATTGTCACCTTGACACAACTTAAGTGTCATTTTGGAGGAAGGAACCTTACTTGAAGAACTGCCTCAATCAGACCTTGGTCATGTCTATGAGAGTTTGTCTTCACTGATGATGGACACTAGAGTGCACTTACTGGATCTGAGCAGCAGCATCTCTGGGTAGATTTGCCTGGGATATACAAGAAATGGGTAGATTGGCCTGAACTATACAAGAAAGCTAACCGAACATAAGCCTTTAAGATTGAGCCAGAATAAGACAGTAAGCAGTGTTCCTCTATGGATTGTGCTTCAGACTCTATTTGAGTTTCTGCCCCAACTACCCTCAATATAGGCCTGCAACCTATAAGCTCTTTATTCCCCAGTGGATGGTTATCACAGCGACAAGAAGTGAACTGAAACAGTGTGAGATATTCAAACTTGAGATGGCATTTCTAAGGGAGTCTGTTGAGAAGAACACCATAAATACCCTTACCAGGAGCTATGCTAGCTGGGTCTTCAGGATTTTTCTCCCGAAGCAAACTTCCCCACTCAGAGACTAAATACTCCCAGTGTCTCATTATACATGATGCCCAGGATCTTGGTTCCCTGTGGGACCTCAGCCAACTGTGTTTCTCCTATCATCTTTTCCCCACCAGCCTTACTCCCAGGAGGTGGGTCTCAGCTGCTGCCATTTCTTAATCTGGGAACACTAGCGATGTGTAAGACTACTCAGTGCCCTAAATATATCAAAAAGTTGTCAGTTTATTTCTCTAGTACAGTCTATTTATTTCCCGGAACTTCACATCCTCCTCCCACCCCAGATCTAATAGATACCCCACCCCACCCTGAGCCTACCTGAAACTCTCCCTGTGGTTTCCCATAACAATCTGGTATAAATGGAGTGTAGGTATCTGGTCTGTGGACCTAAAACGGCGGCCACACCCCTCTGGGAAGCAGAACGAGAAAGAGAGGAGCTTGAGGCATGGCTTTCCTTTACATGTTCTTTCTGTTGGGTCAGTGGATCTGGTAGGAACAGCAGGGAAATGCTCCAGCGGTTCTTGGCATTTTTCTGTGTAATTGTCCCCAATAAACACCCATTTATCATTTATCTTGGGTCTAGTGATATAATTACATCCCTGCCTTCAATGAAGTTCTTAGTTGGTCTAAGTAATAAAAACCCAGAGCCAGATACAGAGGAAAATGCTAAGAGATCAGAGAGAAGGAAAAAGTCACGGCACACCTTACCTCCTTAGCGTCTCAGCAGACAAGTGTGCAGAGTTCCTGTTTCTCCCTAAGTATATCCTGTTTCTGCCCAGCTACTTCACTTCCTGTCTGTCTGTACAGACCTCCAGACCTCTATGGTTGGCTAGTGACAAGCTCCATTCTCTGACCTTCAGACAGGCTTTATTTGTACAGGCAACATATTACCACAATTTGGGAAGGTGTTCTTTCTTTTTTTCTTTTTCTTAGTTCCCGCTACCTCCCATCCATTCATGCCCCCTGACCCCCTCCCATCCCATTCCCCACCCATTCCACTGTGTTCTTCTTTATATCATGTCCTAAATGCCCAATCCCATCCCTATGTTGCCTTCAATAAGAAATCCAAGCAACTTTCACATCTTGAGATTTTTCTATAAATCCTATTTCAAGTAAACATGTCTTTTAAAGATTTATTTATTATGTATACAACATTCTTCCTGCAAGAGGGCACTAGATCTCATTATAGATGGCTGTGAGTCATCATATGATTGCTGGGAATTGAACTCGGGAACTTTAGAAGAGCAATCAGTGCCCTTAACCTCTGAGCCATCTCTCAAGTGAACATGTTTGTAGAACAAGATAAGGAAGAGAGGGTGTCTAAACAACCTTCTATGCGGATGCATCTGCCTCTCCTATGACTTAAAGACTCCTTAAAGAGCACAGTTCCAGATAAATATGACTAGTTTCCAACTAGTTGTGGTTAAAAACATTTTCCTCTTGATACTCTGTTTCAGATGTAATTTCTAGTATGATCTGGCATCTGTTTCCTTCCCTGTACATTCTTCTCCACCTACCTGACAGCCACTGTCCCCAGCAATAAAGCACCCCCTTTGTTTCCAATGTTTGTTGTTGAACAGGGCCGTGTCTGCCAAAACTTCGATGAGTCTGCCTGGGCCTCAAGCTTGATTCCCTCTTCCCTCCAGATGACCCTGACTTATTTACCTCTGGAGCTCTTCTTCGGGGAAAGGCCTATGAGCAGCCTAGAACAGCAATCCTTTTTATTTCGTGGATGTGTGTGCTGAGCCCGAGGCATTATTTTCTCATCAATGTGCACACAGGGAAGCAGATTAATCAAAAAGATCTTAAGCAGGCACTGTTTGTTTTGCATGAACAAACAGCAATTGCTCTTTGTTTAAATTTAATAGTTAAAAATGAACAGTTCTGGTGATAATTACCACATATTTATATTGGCATTTTGCTTTTTAAGTTCTAGAAGAACAGTGTGTAACTCAGTTGAATCATATTTATCGAGTCAAAGGTTAAGTACTGCTGCCTTTTAACATTAGAGAAGACCGTAAAAGTCCTGGGTGGTTTGAGTGAGAAAGGCCCCCCATAGGCTTGTGTATTTGAACACCAGGTCCCCAGCTGGTGGCTCTGTTTGGGGGGAAGTTATAAAACCTTTAGGAACTACAGCTTTGCTTAAGGAAGCACCTCCCCGGGGCTGGGGGTGGGGGAGGGGGCTTGTGGGTACAGAGCCCTGCCCTACTTCCTGTTGTATCTCTCTGCTGCTTATATGGGAATGAAAACTTGATCAGCCAGCTTCCTTGTCCCACTGTTATGCCATCTCTGCCG
Source organism: Phodopus roborovskii (assembly GCF_943737965.1). Taxonomy (NCBI): domain Eukaryota; kingdom Metazoa; phylum Chordata; class Mammalia; order Rodentia; family Cricetidae; genus Phodopus; species Phodopus roborovskii. Next base: position 28,816,013 of record NW_026126511.1, read on the forward strand.
TGGTGGACTCTGTCCCTAAGGACCCTTAAGCCAAAGTTAACCCTTTCTTCTTTTAAGTTGCCTGGGTTAAGGCCTTTTAGCCCAGAACCAGGGAAGTAAGGAGAACACATCCTAAGAAGATACCCTGAATTGTAGTCATGCAGGCATATGTGTTATATAACTTTTGCTGGGTGGGGCAAGGGTGGTAAAGGAATAAGTGAGGAGAATAGTTCAAAGGAAATATGTATGTGTCTATTGAGGAAGCAACATAGAAAATCCCTAGTCATTATCCTCTGCGTGAGTGTATGTGTGGATATGTTGTACGTGTGTGTACTCATGTTATATGGACATGCTTGTTCATATGTGTGCACATACACATTCACTTATGTGTGCACATATACGTGGATGCCAGAGGCTGACATTAAGAGTTGGCTTTCTCGTTTCTTCCCCAATTCAGCTAAACTTGCCAGCCAGGGAGTTCCAGGGATCTGCCTGTCTTTACCACTCCAGTGCTGAGTTCACAAACACACATTCCTGCACTTTTTTTTTTTTGGCATGGTTTTCCTGGCATTTGAATTAAAGTCAACATGTATGCATGGCAAGAACTTATCAACAGGGCCATCTCACCAACCTTCATCGTTCATTGCTGCTCTCCTGTTTGTGCATGTTTAGTGTTGGTCTCTGAATCAACAAGGCATGTCGCCATAGAGGGAGGGCCGTGACTGCAGCACAAACCAAATCCCACCAGCTTCAGCTTTGTGCATCAATCCCATTGCAGCAGAAACTATACAGGGTAAGTGAAAAATGTCAACAGCAGCATTCTGATAAAAATAACAACACTAATCTCGCGGTTTATTAAATGAATGTGTTGCTGATTTAGGAACCCTGCTTAATTGTAATCCCGTTTCTGACTACCACACAAACAAGTTTCCCTTCTTCATTGTGACAATCTATTTTCACCTCCCTTTAAATGTGCCTCCGAGTACATGGCATGCAGGTATTTTAATTAAAAACTCATCTCTGTGGAAGCTTCCAACCTGCTTCCAGTAAATAATTCCAAATAGAAATGTTTGAAAAGAGACCAAGTAATGAATTAGAAGCAATTATCCATTTGGAGTTCGAAATTGAGTTAAATGCAGCATGTTTATAAAAATGTGTCCATAGTTATTTTTAACTAAGAAATTTAAGATAATTCAAATTAAAGAATTGGGAGACTTTTATAGGTTACCAATTTTTCTTCACTGTGCTAAGGAAGTTAGAGATTAGGTATCTATAACCACAAAATGGATGCCAGGGCTGGAGCTAACACACAGAGTTCCTGGTTTTTAAATTAACATTATTTCTGTATCCTCAATGTTCCAGTGGCAAATAACATCAGTTCCAAGTACCAGACTTTGTTGTATTTTGATAATGCAAGTTTCTAAATGAAATTTAGATACCAATATTTCAACCACTCAAACCATTGACTTTGTATGTGAATGTTTTTGTGTTTAGAATATTTTCATGTTTTATATTCAAGATGTTCTTTCCAAAGATTTAATCTCAATTCCTACAATGACTCAAGGTTGAGGGAAGGATAACATGTAAATTTTCAATATTTGCATATTAATGATAAAGGAGAATTCAAAAAACTAGTTGTAGTGAGCTTTTAATATTAAAATATGGCTTGAGTTGTTGAGATATACACTAATTGGAATATATATTTGCTTTCAAATAAGCAAATTGCTTAATCTATTATTCCTAAAATCATTTTTGTTGTTGTTGTCTTAGAAGATTATATTGCTAATTCCATTTTATTAGAAAAGTGCTCTTCAACACTTGCTGAACAATACTTCAAACTTTTTTGACAATTTGAACTAAATCAGTGACTCTCACAATTAAAAATAGAAGTAGCCTTCATATATACTGTATCACATAAGCTGTTTCCAGCTCCAAGCAACAGAAACCCTAAATTTATCTGATTAAACAAATAAATCTATTAATTTACACAACAGAAAGTGTCATTTCATAGATTTGGTGTCTCAACCAGATCCTGGAGGAGCTCACCATGCTATCAAGGAGTTTGCTTACTGTAATTTCCCCACTTTGGGGTCCCAAGATGTGGTTTGTCCTTCCTGAAATAACACTAAAACTGCCCCAGTTGAACAATGGCAATGTCCTCGAGGACACTTCATGGTCACAACACAGCTCCCAGGAATACAGTTGTCCTCAGTTATCACAGTCCACAGCAATTCAAAACTAGTACATGAAAATTTCCATAAATAGTTCATAAATTTTAAAGTGTTCTCCATTCTCCGTAGCATGTTCCATCTTGGACCAGATTACCCCTTTATCCCGTATCTATGTGTGTAAGTATACTACCCAACCCATTACCGTAAATATTATGGTATCAGCCCTATAGACTAGCTACCAGTTTTGACTCCTAAAATTCTCTTCCTTCTCCACAGCCTTCCCCTCCTTTCTTCTAAACCAATGGTTCTCAACCTGTGTATCTCCACCCCTTTGGGGGTCACATATCAGATATTCTGCATATCAGATGTTTATATTACAATTCTTAACAGTAGCAAAATGACAGTTATGGGTTAACAAGGATTTACGGTTGGGGGTCACTACAACATGAACAACTATATTAGGAAGGTTGGACACCACCTACAAACACGTTCAGTCCCTCTTCTTAGCTTACTTTGCCCATTGCCATGGATATTGCTTTAATAAATAAAGAACTCATACCTCAGGTAAAATCAAGTTTAATAGATATATCCTTTCTTCTAAAACTCCACATCCACAGATCCAATTTTGTTCCCCATAAACATTCAAGTGCTCCGTTTCTTTCATGTTCTCTCCTCTGCTCGGATGGTCCTTCCTCTTCCACCTGCGTCAGAATCATTCAGAGGGGTTGTCAAGACACCGCAGCGCCCTCAGAGTCTCTGGTTCAGCAGGTGTGGGTGGGGGCTTCTGGGTCTACATTTCCAACATGTTTCTGTGTGATGCTCATTGCTGCTGACATGGGACAATGGGAACAAGTATGCTACAGTGCTTTTCTCAAGTGAGTGACCAAAGTTGAGTCACTACCACAAAGAAAGTACAGCCAGTGGGAAATGGGACGAAAGGGGAAAAGGAAAGAAAGACGCGTAGGGATGCCCAGGCCACCTCTGGGACCCTGGTCTGAAAGACAGCCTGGAAAGTGTGAGGTAGTTGGGAGTTACTTGATTGCATTCTAGACTGAAAAAAAAAAAAAAAGGAGACCTGGTTTCTGTGGATGGCAGGAAGGCTCCGCCCTTCTCCAACTTCATTCTGCCAATTACTCAAAAGCTATATTTTCTGTCTGAGGCCTTCTTCAGTAATTACTGCGGTCTTTACTCTTGCCTTTGCTCAGTTCATAGCTGATTCATTTTCATTCTTTGGTGTCAGCTTCAATGGCACCTCCACAGAGAAGTCATTACAGGAACTCTTTGCCTTAAGCACACACCAGTCTGCTTCGCAGCTCCTCGTTTATTTCCTGGCTTGTCACTCATCACAATGAGTACACTTTTGAAATTTGATAGCTGTCTCCTTCGCTATGAGCCAGCAGCATCGGGGCAGGAACCACACGCCCTTTTCAAATGTGCCGTACTCATCTGGGAAGCAATTTCTGCTGGTAACTGGAAGCTCACTTCCCTTCCTTTGTTACTAGAGAAATCCCAGTTTCACTAGGTATTGGGAGATTGTCTGTCTGAGGGATGATGGGATGTTCTAGAGGCAAGCATACAACCAGAAATCTGGAGAAATCTGAGAATGTCCCTTCACTAATAATCAAGAGAAGGTGAAAAGGAACTCTCGGTGTTGTCTGGAGTTGCCACTGGCATGTCACTACCATGCCGAAACAGTCGGGAGATGTTCAGGAACACCCTTGATGAGAATTGAAATAATGGAAACGATAATCTCACTTGGCGGTGGTCTACCTATCAATTGTTAAAGAGATTACAAAACGCTCTAATACAGTTATAAGGAAGACAAGCATACAGGGGACAGTTTAGTTCCCCGAGACCCTTATTTGGTCTTAGAGTATGCAAACCCCACATATTGTAGCCATGTAGTTAGCAGCCAAGTTCCTTCAGTTGCACATACTATGTACACATACCCCTTCCAAACAATGCACCTCTCGACCTCTGAACCCCTCTTCCCCCATGGCTTCAGGGTTCAATGGTTTGAATTTCCCAGCCCGTGCTAACAATCAAATTAGATGGTTTCTTTTAAAAATATATTCTTAGTATATCTGAGTAGGAAGGGCTATTTCCCTGTGCATAATTGGGTGTGCGCACAATTAAAATCAGATGCTTTATGGGAAGAGGCATGCACAGTCGATAAATGATTATATAATTTAATCTAACAACAAAAATAGAGAACCACCCAAACTGCATCCCTTAGTAACCAGCTCTTCCTTCACTTAGTCTCCGTAAGAAGGCACCCCCAAATTGTAGCCTGGAACCCATGAGTATCTTCACTAATGTGTCCTGCTGCCAATTATGACAGCATGACCCTTTTTACTCTAAGCTGTATCATTGCTTTACTTCGAACCACATAATCCCGCTTCTGTGGCAAATCTAGGTGAGCCCAGGTAATATAATCAACAATGACAAAACCCCCACAAGTTTGTTCCTGAGAGTTAAATTTGGGAGATGGGATGAAGAGAAGTAGGTGAAGGAAGAAGAAGCAAGACACATTGCAGAGACTGTCTTTATTAGCCATATTGCACAAACACAAATCTTTCACTCATTTAATTAAAAATATGATGAGGATAGATAGCACTTTACAGACTATTTCCCAAAAGCCATAATAATGTTTGAAGTACAAGAGTTGAATTTCAGTTTAAGGCAAGTCACTAAGCCTGCCTTGACTTAAGGTTGATCATCTTTAAAATAAGAATCCTTCACAGCTTTTGGGTTAGTGTGATGAAGGAGATAAAACCTAGAAAATGGCCAGTGCAAGCATGCCCAGCACTCAGTAAATAGTCTTGTAATTGTTGTAAGGGAGAAATAGATGATAAAGACAGACATATGCAGGTATCTCTATAACTAAAATACCCGAGAACACTTGACTACTACAAACAGCATTTGAAACATGAAGGATTGAGAGGTATTTCTTGTGTTTCTGGAGCAGAGACTGCATCTGAGTTATGAAGGGAAATCGGGGTTCAGCACAGAGAAGGGTATAGGAAGGGAGTCTGGGGAGGAAGAAAAGCGAATTGAATTATTAGCAATAAACCAAGAGTAAGAGTGATGACTCTAGCTGCTACAACACTGTACCAATGCTTCGGCAATTTATGATCGAGAGAAGTTCATTTCTCTTGGCTCTGGAGTCTGGGAAGTCTAGTGCTTGGAGACTCTGATCTCTGCCTCCAAGAAGGGACCTTGAACACTGTGGGTCAGGTGGGTCTTCTTGTGGGGGCACAAGAGGGAAACTGACACAGCTGCCCCCTCCCCCTGTTTTCTAAATCCTCTAGTCCCCTTTACTTGGGACCTCATAATTTAATCCACTCTAAAGGCCTCATCCCTCAGTAAGACCACATGGAAAATTCAATTTCAACCTACGAATTTGATATGGGGGAGGTAGACACACTCTGATCATAGCAACAGGAAAGCACATAGTATGTTGAGGTAACGTCTGAGAGAAGAATCTAGAAGTTTAGATTTACACAGTAGGGTTTTGGAGACAGGATGAGGAAAGATGGATGGCCCATTCCATGGAGAAGGCCAGCAGCTTACACAGGAAGTTAGAACATTGATACAAGCAAGAAGCGTCCATGAAAGGGTTCATTGTGTAGCAGAGCTGGACAGCTACAGGATGAAAGCATAGTGGGACCGATAACTGATTCTTCAAGAGCTGCTCCTTTTCGTTGCCTTAGCTTGATGAGCACTAGCTCTGACACTGTAAGCACATTGTAGCAAAAATCTGTAAAAGAAGCCTGCCATGGGCTTCTGGATGGGGGTGGGGGGTGTTTTCTTCTTAAGAGAAAGCTATACAAGGAGAAAATTCCTTTTCCTACTTCCTTCTTCATGTCATTCCTCTTAGTGAACACACTCCGTGAATCCCATTGTGTAAAGGTATGGTACTGAAGAGCTCCAGCAGCCATCTTAGCTCTCCGAGGAGAGCTCTCTCGAACACACTGAGAATGGCCAAGCAGAAAGCTAAAAAAAAAAAAAAAAAAAAAAAAAAAAAAAAAAATGTAGGCTGTCTGATGATGTTATTGAACTGTTCAATCAATTTTGGGTCTTCTTACTTCAAGTTAGCTAATTAAATAAATAGTAAATATATTATCGTTTGAGCTACTGGTCGCTTTTCCTGATCCTTGTAGCCACAACATTCTAACTGGTTCTGGCACAGTGGTTTAGGGATCAATGGCAATGGATTGATGAAACTAAAGGCGGGTGATAAACAGCTATTGAGCTGCTATTGTGCACTTGTCATGCCCTCTCTGAGAGGAAGTCGACTACTTAGTGCTCTCAAAATTCCAAGGAGCATCATTATCCTCCTTTGTCCAAAAAGAGAACTGAATCAGAGGTAATAAAACTTTCCTGAGGACATGGTGACTAATAGATAGCAAAATGCTTAACTACATAGTCTGGTTCTTCTCTATATGTTCCTGGTCATTAATATACATTTGATTTATACACAAGCACCATATTACTTTGGTGTAGCCACCCTATAAGGAAGATCCCATAGTAAAGGCCATGTTACAGATAAGCAAACTGAAGAAGAGAGGCCATGAGAATATGAAGGGACAAGTCAAGAAGTCAAGGCCAGTTCCATCTGACCCCAGAGTTCAATAGTGATGTCAAGTGCTCAATTAAAAGGTTGTTTCTCACACAAGGAAATAAGCCAGAGGGCCTCTCACAAATATAGAGGGAAAGTTATGTGAGGTAGATTGTGAAGGATCGTTTAAGAATTTCAGCTAGTTTTTACATAAGGATAAAGGGTGAAAGGTAATTCTATCTTTTTAAAGATAAGTTAAAACACACACGTATTATTACAAAGAAGAAAAGGAAGTGGTTGGATTTTGGTGGGACACACTGTGGTTCTAGCACTCTGGAGACTGAGCTAAAGGATCAGAATCTTTGACCCATATAACTAAATAGATGGGTGATAGATAAAATCTAAAAAGTGGGTATTTTAAACATCTTTGAAACACTTCAAAGTCATTGTCAGCCTATCTGATCAGTTAGTATTGACCCCCCTTCTCCCCAGAGAAGGTATTACAATGACTTCTTACTAAAGCCAAGTTTCTTTGCAGATATAAAAACATGGTCTGAAAAAAAAAATGGAAAGAAGTTAAAGAAGTTGCTTCTACTTAATCCTTTTGCAATTTGAGGCCTTTGAGATGATTCTCTAAGTAATATTGCATGATAACCCACCATGCTCTAGATTAGGATAAGAATTGCCTGCCCATCCCTCTGGGTCTCGCCGGTTCTCTCTCACGTACAGTATTTCCCCAGTATAGGATATGAAGAGCTATTTGTTTTAGAACTTGACACACTGAACAGCTTTAGGGTGAGTCCAATGATGTATATGCCAAATCTAGATGGCTGGTTCTTAATCTCCCTACACGGCCCTCAGCTCAAGTCCTCAATCACGTTGTTCTTTCCTCTTCCAGCATGCAGACCGAGGCAGAAGATTTTTCTTTGTTTCTGATCTCACTGAAGATGTTGAACTTTGGTTCAAACCCTTGGTTTGGGCTTGGTAGTCCCTTTCCCATTTCCATCTAGTATTCCATCTGCAGTCTCCAGGAACTCAACTTAGTTCAGTCTATAAATTTCCATTAAGAATGACTAGGTGCCCGGTTGAAAGCTTCAGGTCTATGAGAAGAGGCACTATGGCAACCGTAAGATGCACAGACAACCCATCAGTACCTTACTTAAGGGTGCCAGTGGGAATGCAGGACCACGATGAACTTGAGAGTCTGCACGGCTCCAGGGTGAGGTTCATGCTGCCAGTCCTGGGAGGCCATTTGGAGCAGGAATGAAGATGGGGATATAAACAATTAGGATAACATGTGCTGACAGGGTTAGGATAAAATATGGCCCAAAACATATAACACAAGCACTCTGGGAAATGGAAGCAGGAAGATAAAGAGTTGAAAGCCACACTAGATTATATAATAATTATTTTAACAACACAAAAGCATGAGGAACTAGATGGAAGAGAGGAGTGTCTCACAAATCTCTGTTACATGCCAGTTCCCAGACGCATCCCCCAGGTTTCTCTTGACTCATTTCAGAATTCTGGTCTTGTCTGAAACTTCCATCAACATGCTTTAAAAACTTACTAGGCATCTGCAGTAGCTAATGTTGACAAAACCATCTGTCTGCTTTACTATTTCCCTCCTTCGGCTTGTGCTGCCTTCATTTCACTTTAACCCTTCACAGAATTTCTCTTTCTAGCGTCTAGCAATTCATTCTTGCTCTTTAGCTGCCCCTCAGAAAGTTCAGGTTTGCAGACAGGTAATGCTGAATTATATTCTCTCAGCATTATGAATACTGGATGAACCTTTACATGCAAGCATATACGGGTATTTGATAATTCTTTGTATATGCTAGTCACAGCTAACACTATTGGGAAACTAACAGATGCCAAGCACTTCACTCTCATGAAAGCCCATGACACAGACATGGTCATCTTCATCTCTGTAGATCACCAGATGAACCAGGAATCTGACTGTCATGCCATGCTATAGTCAGGATTTTAGTGCAGACTTAGGTCTTCCAAAAACTCTACCTATCGAGGCAAATGTGGTGAGGCCAATGGGTGTGTGGTAGTCACTCCTGCCACGTGGAGAACCTCCTTAGAATGTGAAAAGAGTCAGGCATTTTCTCTGCTACCAGGTGGGGGACCTTGGGTCTAACAATCAAGCTTTCAAACCTTCTCGCCAGGCTGTGCCTGCAACTTATTTCCCCAAAAGGGTCTGTTAAGCTCTTCATTTCAGCTCAGCCTTTTTTTTGATGAGAGAGCCTTGTCTATTTGATGCCTTCAGTTCTGATCAAGTCCCTCAGTCAAGTGTCGCAAAATGCAAATACAAGTTTTGGTTTTATAAAATCATCTGGGTTTAGCAGTAAATCTGAACTCAGTGGAGAATTGTATCATATCAGGTTCCTTTTATGCTGTCACTATAATTGAATTGCCTTTTCACCAAAAGGATTATTTTGAAGTCATAAAAAAACTTCTTAAAAAAATAAATGACAATGAAAGCCCAAAGGACATTCAATATGAAACCAAATTATTATGGCATTAAAGGATCTAAGTTAAATCCATGAAGGCAAGAAAATTTGAAGCAAGGTTTTAGGGGTAAAATTCCTCCAGTTGCATGTCTCATTGTGTGAGCAGGACACCTCCTTAAGCACACAGGGAGTGGAGGCAATTAAATTATTTAGCCAAGAACAACTCCCATGGGCCCTGAGATCAGCAAGGTAACTTAAACTATATTGTTAATAAGAACAAGGTCATAAGGGAGTGATTGATGCCTTTCATCATTCTTGCTCTCCAATTTTTCTTTGTACTCGGCATTTTCTTCAGAGTAGTTCCTGGGATCTGTCTTTGCCCATCAAAATAATACCACCGAAAATGGGAGTTCATTTCAAGTGCTGTAACCATTACTCCTGTCTGCCTCCTCACCACCATGTCTGCTTTCCAGACCCGCCCCCCATCCTCACCCATTAGCTCATTCTAACATTCTTTCTTCGTGCTTTCCAGTTGGCCCTATGAAGAGTTAAACATGCATTTCTTACATGCATGGCTTCATGTTGTTTGATGATGATGGATAGTTGCTTTCAGCACACGTGTACAAGCAAGCAGTGAGGGACAGTTGTCAAATGGTATCTGTTTCCTATCTCATCACCTAATTGCATAGGCCTTGGATTCGTGCATAGTTACTCCTTTATCCCCTCCAGAATCTCTATGGCAACTGGAGGGTATCCCTCCCTCATGTAGCTCTGATGAGTTGATACAGGTATTCACCCAGGCTTGGGGACAACAGTCTATTTTTCCTATGGGACTTCAGCAACATTTTTGGTTCAGTCATGAATGCAGCCTCGTGATTCAGAGCATCAGGCCTCTTTCCCCCTCTCTTTTTGCTGTAGAATTAAAATGTTCTGATGTTTGATGATGTCGCATGTATAGTTTCAATTCAACATATTAACCTGTCCTGTCTAGCTATTATCTGTACTGCAGAAATATCTTGGAGGGTAGTAAGCTCATTAGATTCTGTCTTTTAATATTAAGTCTATCTACATTAGCAGAAATGTGCTGATCAATCTTTGTTATGCACAGCCCTTAGCTCTACACCCTTTCCTCCCCTGTATTTTAGCTTGTTCAAAGGAGGCAACATGATGCAGTTCAGCTTTTGGCCACAAGATGGCACTAGAAGTTTCCATATTTAATAACAAGCGGGGAAATCCAATAGCATTCTTAAATTTATAGTTTAAATTACATAAATTGTAGTTGAATATTAAAGGGAATATAATAGCACAGAACTATACGATGATCTAATTTTCTTTAAGACATTTAACTCCCCTTTAAAAAGTAATAAGTGAAAATCAGAATGAACTTGGGAAATGGTGTTTTTATTATTTCTCCTTTGTTTTTTAATATGTATTAAATCAAGAAAACCCTTTCTCCCCTAGGATAACATGACATGGTATTTCCACTTGTGCAGACATGCCAGGCTTCTGTTTGGCTTCGACTTTCTTGATTCAGCTTTCTGAATAATTAATAATTAGTGATGATAATGATATGCCTGGAGAACAAACAGCTCTTTGTTTCTAATATAGAACGAGTCAGAATTTTTGGGCTTGGAAAAGAAATTATAGCACTGAGCTCAAGCTCAAGAATATGGTTTTATAAAGAGCAGACATTTTTCAAAAGAAGATATGAATGACAGAAATGATAAAGGCAAGAAGAGGAAAAGCAAAGGGAATACATAATTACTAAAATTCTTCTATGTCCAGACATTGAGATATGCATTTCAAGTAGCTTTATGGCCAGAAAACAGTAATCATTAATACTCAGTCTCTGTCTGTATTGGACATGAGGAGAGCGTACCATACCCAGTTGTCAAAGCAAGCACTGGGAGGCATCTGGTGTAATTACCTACAAGCTCCAGGGAAGAAACGGACACTAGACAATGTCATTCATCCATTCTTTCATCCCTTCAGAAAGTGATTGTGGTATGCCTACTACTTGATGTGAACATTTAAGTGTAGGAATCTGGACCCAGAATTTGCTAAGACCAAAGCCCAAGACTCCTTTACATAATTATAGAACTGGAAAGAATCAATATCTCAGATAAGCCTCACGGGCAATTACATGGTGAAAATGGGGGGAAAAGTCACTATAAAACGAGTAAGCAAATTGACATGCCACCAACAATAGCATCAGTCCTTTGCTCTTTGTGTTTTCCATAAGGTTTACTTAAAGCTTTTTTTTTTTTTAAATCTAAGATTCAATTCAGCCAAGATATGATGTATGCTTTAATTATACAGCAGTTCAGCAGTCATTTCTTGAACACCTCATCTGAACTAGAGTAAAAAATGCTTTTGTAATGAAGACAGGGAAGGTCTGGAGTGACTTCCAGTTAGGATGACAAGCAAGCTCCGCACCCCACCATCAGGGATGCCCCAACCCTCGCCAGAGCGTTTTAAATCATGTTGATGGTGTGTAGGCAAATTCAACATTAGACAACTCTCCAGGTTATGCAGATAAGGGATTAAAGCCGCAGTGCTCAGGAGGACCATGTCATAATCAGGTTTTTCACAGCTGCGGAGATAAGACTCAAGGTGCAGTCTCTGCCCAGCGAGGACTTGATTGGCTGCCTCTACTGAGAATTAGGGGTGAGAATTCGGGGTTTCCCTGCCAGGAGGCCAGTGAATCTAAACAGACCAGAGATGGGCCTCTGCCTGGAGGTGTGGTGGGAGGAATCTGCATAAAGGGCTCAAATATGTGCTCAGGTGAAAAGCTGAGATTGCCACTCCCCAAGTGACACAGACCTCAAATGGGACTATGGATCAGTAGATGCCATGACTGCGGTGCAAGTTAGAGGGCTGGAGTTCAGATCCACCTCTAATTCAAGTACTGTAAGGCAGAGGGAGGGGCGGAGAGAGCCGGCTAGGATACTGTTAAACTAATATTCCTCACCGTGTGCTAAGACAACCAACCAAGGAAACAAATAAAAAGGAAAACATGAGAGTTGTTTTAGAAGCCCCTAAAAGGCTTTTGAAAACACCCTTAGGGGAGGGCAATTTAGTGTCAATTTAGAGCAGAGAAAGGGGAGACCTTGCCACTGTAATTTAAGAAAAGCAGCATGCAAGAGAAAGATGCCATGCAACAGGGTTCAAGCAGAGGGGTTTTTTCCCCCATTAGGGGGAAGGAATCTTAAAAGGGAAAGGGGAGGGGGGAGACCAGTCTCTGGGACAGGAGCAGCAGGAGAGAGGAAGGGGGGATGGAGAGAGACGAACTGACAGAGAGAGGGAGAGGAAGAAAGAGGGAGAGGAGGATGGGAGGTGGAAGGGCCCTTTTATTTTATTTTATTTTTTATTTATTTTATTTATTTTATATAACAAAGTCCAATTAAATGAAAACAAACATTTATACACAATATTTGGGAATTTGGGCGTCGTTCTTTCCAAACTACTTCCTGCTGGTAAGGGGCGCTGTCATGGGGGATTCGAAGAAGATGCAGAAATCCTGGCTGTAGTCTGTAAGGCTGCTTTGTCCAGCTGCTTTGAATGTAGGATCATCTCATACTCTGTTTCAGGCGGTCTGGCGTAATCAAACCACATTAGTCTGGAAGGAATCCACATCTTTTCATTTTCTGTGGAAACAAAAATAGAAATCCTTTTCCCCAGTAACTTGTCCTTCAACTTAAATTTTGGAGTCAAAGCATTTTTTTTAAATTTATTATTTTAAATGTCGATCCCAGTTCCCTCTCCTTCCCTCCCTCCTTTCTCCCTTCCCTCCCTCCTTTCCTCCTTTTCTCCTTTCCTCCCTTTTACCTTCTCTGCCCTCTCACATGCACTCTAAACACCCTCCCCTCCCATCCCCCCACCCCAATTCCATATGTAGGGGAATGCCATCCAGTTGGGGTCATGTAGATCTGACAGGTCATGTGAAGTAGGGACTAGGGCTTCTCTCCTGTCTCTAGATTAAGGCAGTTATCTCTCCATGGGGGATATGTTTGCAAAGTCCTTTTGTGCACCAGGGATACATCCTGGCTCCACTGTCTGAGGTCTCTTAGACTGCTCAGTCCTTCTGGCTGAGACCCATATTCAGGGGGGTCCTAGTCAGTCCCCTGCTGGCTTCCCAGCCCTCCTTCCTTAGCTCCTCCTTGTTCAGGTAAGCTGTCTCTATGTACTTCTACCGCATGGTCTTGTCCTCTCCATCTGCTTCTGGGTTCTAGTTCGACTCAGTGTTTATGTATGGGTGTTTGATCCTGTTTCCAACAGGCATTAGTTGAGGGCTCCATGGAGAAGTTAGTTGTTGAGCTCACTCTCCGGGAAGGGCATTTATGATAGCCTTTCCACGGAAGCTCAAATTGTTAGTTGGGAGCAGTTGTAGTTCTCTAGACCTTTCTTTGTGTTCAATTTTATCTTCAAACCAATATTGGCTCCCTCTTTTATGTTCTCTCTCTGTGTCTCTGTCTCTCTCTCCCTCTTTCCTGTCTTCTATTCCTAACCTGGTATTGGCATAAAAATAGACAGGTAGACCAATGGAATGGAATTGAAAATCCTGATATTAACCCACGCACCTATGAACACCTGATTTTCGACAAAACAGCTAAAATTATACAATGGGGCAAAGACAGCATCTTCAACAAATGGTGCTGGCACAATTGGATGAGGGTGTGTAGAAGACTGCAGATAGACCCATGTCTGTCGCCATGCACAAAACTCAAGTCCAAATGGATCAAAGACTTCAACATCAATCCAGCCACATTGAACCTCTTAGAAGAGAAAGTAGGAGGTACCCTTGAACAAATTGGTATAGGAGACCGCTTCTTGAACATAACTCCAGGGGCACAGACACTGAGAGAAACAATTAATAAATGGGACCTCTTCAAACTTAGAAGCTTCTGTAAGGCAAAGGACACAGTGGACAAGACCAAACTGCAGCCCACAGACTGGGAAAAGATCTTCACCAATCCTATATCCGACAAAGGGCTGATCTCCAAAATATACAAAGAACTCAAGAAACTAGTCAACAAAACACCAAATAACCCTATTAAAAAATGGGGTACAGAACTGAAGAAAGAATTCTCAATAGAGGAAATCAAAAAGGCTGAAAGACACTTAAGAAAATGCTTAGCCACATCCTTAGCTATCAGGGAAATGCAAATCAAAACAACTTTGAGATACCATCTTACCCCTGCCTGAATGGCTAAAATTAGAAACACCAGTGATGACTTATGTTGGAGAGGATGTGGAGAAAGTGAAACACTCCTCTACTGCTGGTGGGAGTGCAAACTCATACAGCCATTTTGGAGATCAGTATGGTGGTTCCTCAGGAAAATGGGAATTAGTTTACCACATGACCCGGTAATCCCCCTCTTAGGCATATACCCAAAGGATTCACATCCATGCAACAAAAGCATCTGTTCAACTATGTTCATAGCAGCACTATTTGTAATAGCAAGAACCTGGAAGCAACCTAGATGCCCCTCAATTGAAGAATGGTTAATGAAGATGTGGCACATCTACACAATGGAATACTACTCTGCAGAAAAACATAATGGTATCTTGAAATTCACAGGCAAGTGGATGGCACTTGAAGAAACCATCCTGAATGAGGTAACCCAGTCCCAAAAAGAGGAACACAGTATGTACTCACTCATATATGGATTTTACACCTAGATCAAAGAATCACCAGCCTATAATTCACATCACCAGAGGAACTAGGATACAAGGTGTATTCTAAGAGATTCATATAAAGTCCCTCACAGAACTGGGAAGGGACAAGTCCCCCAGAGCTCAGGGGAAGTTGGGGGGGGCAGCGAATGGAGAGAGAAGTAGGAGAAAATGAGGGGGAGGAAAGGAAAACATGTGCGACCAGGAAGATTGAGCCTGGTTATTTTATTTTATTTTATTTGGTTTTTCGAGACAGGGTTTCTCTGTATTGCTTTGGGGACTGTCCTGGAACTAGCTCTGTCAGCTGCCCCGGGAATGCTGAGATTAAACAGCTTGTGTCCCCCAATGCCTGGCTAATGCCAGGGCCCTTTTGAAGGGAAGCATACTGAATATGCACAGGTAGTGCTCTTAGTGGCTGCAGCTGAGGGTGTATCCTGTCAGAACCCCCAAGGACAGGCCAGTACAGATGCCTGAATGCTAACAAAACTAAAGTAATGGAGCCAGCTGTAGAGACTTGGATATCAGCATATTTAAGATGTCCAAGGAGCTGGGATGTCTTTTAAACTAGTAGAATATTAAAGCTGAAGGAATTGGAGACATTTGCAAAGAAAAGAAACAACAGGTTACTAGGAAAATAAAAGTCTAAATAGGTTTGCCAAATAATGGTTTCAGCACAGAAGAAATGGAATGTTAACCCTTGGAAATAACTCGCGGTACAACACAAAATGTGGAAGAGGGTTAGAAGAGGAAGTGAACAGGCTTGGATGTGTCTTCAAATCTTAGATTAGTCTTCAAAATGGTCTAGAGCTTTCACAAAATGCATAAAGACAACAGACCTCCAGGTGAAGAAGCACATTGTTACTGAGCAGGGTCTAAAAATAAAGCCTTCCTTAGACACCTTGTGACAAGTCTGGGTAATGTAATCATACTTAAGAAGCATGAGGAGATCTTGCAAATGCCAAAGAAAAGACAGAATAATTTCCAATGTGGGTGAGCAGCTGGAGCAAGCAGTCATCATTACCAAAGAGATGTGTTTTTAAATCTCAAATGTGCTGAGAGGCACGGTGTATTCTAAATTTCTTGTACAGTGATTTAGATATATTCATATTTGCTTAGAACAGCTTAAAAAGCAACATTAGTTGGGCAGCGTTTCCCTTTGGTTAAACATGCTTTTCTTTTGAATTGAGAAGTCCACTGACAGGCACAGTAAAGCCCGTTTTTTTGTTTAGCATTGTCGGTGACAGGCCAGGCAGTGGGATGTATTTCTCATTTAAAAGAAAAGAAACAGTAACTTTTGGTTCCTGGAGGGGTCAGCTGGTGTGGTGGTGCAGCCCTGCTAATCTAGCATTCAAGAGTGAAGACAGAAGGATCAGAAACTCAAGGACAGCCTGGCTACACAGCAAATCAGGGCCAGCCTGGACTACATGAGTCCCAGTCTCCAGGCAACGTTGTCAACAAAGGTTTTCCTCAACAGTTTATGTCAGCTCTAAACCCAGAACATTGATTTTCCTCTAGCTCCACGCCTGTTCTTTGGGGAGGAACAGATCAGAGAAGTGAAACTTTTGTGTTTTAACTGTAGGAGAGCCTTGTGTAAGTCTATGCTGCAGGCTGCCGGGAGCTGAGCGCCTCTCCAGGATATCTACCCGTACTCATCACTTCAACGACTAAAACTGCCCATGTTTGGAGGAGTGATTCTACTTTACTGCCTTGCTAATTACTTTTCTTTTCCAGCCCCACCGAAACCATTATCCGCATAGTGCTTTTCTGAGGGCAGTTCACCTCACGCCCCTCACCCACCCTATCACCTAGACTCTTGAACAGCTCTCACTGAGCCACAACCCTAGTTTCCTTCTGACTGATGCTCATTTCCATTCCCTATTCAATTAGAAGCAACGAGAGCTACAGGATATAAACAACACTCCGTGATCAATCAGCCACATTAAAATCAGTTCCAGTTATGAAAACTCACGCTGTGCTGTGCAGCCTGCACTCCTGAGATCCCGAGTCCTGCACGCGCTTCTCAGTTGTGAGTCCTGATCAAGCGATGGGCAAACATACGGGAACTTAGATGAAAACAGGACATTTTTTTGTGGGGTCACAGAAGCTGCTGGAGATCAAAGACCATCTTTAAAGATGGAATTGAGGGGCTGAAGAGATCATTTCAGTGGTTAAGTGAAAGCACTTTGCTGCTTCCTCAGAGGCCCAGCGTTCAGTTTCCAGTACCCATATTGGGCAGCTCACCATTACCTGTTAGTTCAGATCCAAGAGATCCGATGCCTTCTTTTTGCCTTCATGTGCAACTACATACACGTATACATACACACATGTACAGCCACAACCCCATGCCCCCATAGTAAAATAAATCTTAAAGACTGAATGGAAAAGCTAAAATAGAGGGATATAGGGCATGATATTGAGGTGTAGGAATGAATGAGTTGCAAGGCAAAGTTAATTTATGAATGATCTATGCAGTTGTGCTTTGAAAATGCCCTACAGCCAGATCTTATACAGGTATTTTCTCAATTGAAATTCCTTCTTTTCTGATGACTCTAGCCTGTGTTAAGCGGACACAAAACTAGCCTGCATACCACACCCACTGTCTACCAGTAAATTGATGGTGTCTTTCTGAGGCCACTATGCATTTTCATCTCTCCATTGCATAAGCATATGCAAATTTCTCTACCAGAGCCCAAGCAGGGTAAAGGAGAAATTCCTGGCTAGCAAAATCATTGTGTTACCATTGGAAGGGAAGGGCAGAGACTTCTATTTTCGCAAGTTCTTTGGTTCTTTCCACTTGGAACACCACTCTCACCTCCCATGAATACGCCACATCTTTGCACAGTAAGAGACCCAATTTCCTGGTTCTTTTCCTCTTCCCAGCACACAATACCTCAAATATAAATTGCTATCAGGTGATTAGGGTTAGGTTCTATTTCCGTGTGCAAAACTGTATATAGACTTTCTATTCTGAACTCTTGTTCTATTTTTCAGTCGTTTCTTCACCTGTAACAAGCAGATAATAATAGCAGACTCAAAGAGGGGCTGGGAAAATTATGTATATGCTTGTGGCTTATAATAGTTGCAGGTACCCAGAAATTGCTACAGAGGAGTTTGGGGCCTCTCTCTCTCTCTCTCTCTCTCTCTCTCTCTCTCTCTCTCTCTCTTTCGACTAATGTATCTAAATAAGATCGATATATCTTTTAATGACAAGTACTAATTTTTAATACAGCCTGGTCAAATCCTGTGCTAGGCTGTTAGTGCATTTAAACAAATGAAGAAATATTAATTGGTTCAAATAGCATTATTCCAAGGAAAAATAGAATCGTAGGAGGAGAATCTTAGACTAGAAAAGAACATTAGATTATTATCTAAAGTAGCAAGAAAATAAAATCATGAAATAAGAGAACAGGAAATGAAAGAAGGAAAGGAAAGAAAGAAGAAAGAAAGGAAGGCTGGAAGAGCCAAGGGGAAAAAAGCAAATCAAGCGATTTGTGCCGTTAACCGAGCCTCGGAGTTAATGAATTTAGTGTCCTGTGGATTGTGGCCAGAAGAAAATGAACAGTTTAGGTAACAGCCAGTCCTTGCTGGCTGCAGCAGTCCAGGCAATTGCCAAGGCAATCACAGCTATTTGTGACATTCAGAGAGGGGTATTGGGAATTGCTTTTTATTAAGCAGCTGAGACAATAGCAGAATGCCATCAAACGGCAGAGGTGAGGGGCAGAGCACGTCCAAACCCCGGCAGAAACAGTGGCAATACAAATAGGGGACACATAGCTTGCTGAAGCCCATGCAGCCAGATGGTAAACGAGGTCTAAGAAGGGGGCACTGTGGGAGTTACAGGGGCAAAGATGCCCTGGGCTACAGACACTGTAGCGGTGGCACGTGGCTTTGGTGGCAAAAGAAAACCTAGCTTTGAGTCTTGACCATATGTCACTGGACATGGTGGCCTACTCAGAGCCACAGCTTTGTCACCTGGAGAGAAGTGGCAATCTTGCAGGATTGTTCTAATTCCGGTGGCATGATTCATTGGCCTTGCCCGTCTCATAGTTAGACACGCCATTCATTTTAGACCTCTCTCCCAAACTTCTGTTAGTGAAGCGTTAGAGTTTTTAAAATGTGGAAAGTGTGAAACTAGAGGGGGGATTTAAATGATGCCCGATGTGCTTGGGATTCTTAAATACCCAAAAGTGAAAACTACCAGAAAATCTGCTGAAGTCCATCTTGGCTCTCTGTGCAGAGATAATGGTTGTTGGATGAGCGGGAGGCATGTCTTTGTGGTGTGGAAATGGGAGGGTGAGCTCATGCAAGCACCCTAGTGAATCACACTGGTTTATGAGAAGAATGTAATTCTTGTAGTGTACTTACTACACTTACTATTAGTAAGTAGTGTACTTACTAATACATTGATGGTAAGTGGAGACTATAACAGTCTAGTTTGAACTGGGATTTCCTAGGCTATTTCTTTATCGGGCACCAGACTTTTGCAGAACATCAAGCTCACACCCCAAACACAAGACACAAAGTTCCCTTGAGTCATTGTATCTCCAGGCCATATCCAACTCAAGTGTTTTTTATTTTACTTCCAAATGCCTTCCCATTTTTTCACATTTTTATACCACTCTGTTCCCAGCCACTCTCATCTCTGGCCTAAAGCAGTGCAACCACCTTCTACTCTGAGGTCCATTCCTTGTTCATCACCACAGAGCTTTGGGAGTCATGTTTTGGGAACAAATTAGTGTAATTAGTGTATGTCACTGAACCAAAACCCACCATGAACTAAAAATAAAATCCCAAGTCTTTTGGTTTACAAATCCATTGATGATCTGGCCCTTAAAAGTCCCTCAACTCATAACCCTTTCAACCATGCCTGCCAAACTTTGACAGTTCTAGAACATTCCATACTTCTTCACATTCCTGTTCTTGCTATTCTACTTATCTGGAAAGATCTCTGTAAGAATCTGACACAAATGAACTACTCTTTCTATAGGACTCCAACAAGCATTTTCTGAACATCCACTATAACAAACATGGTTCTTATTTTCAATCCCTAACACAACCTGTAGTTATTTATTGATTTATTGCTTTTGCTTTTATTTATCTATCTCTCCCATTAAAACTTAGGCTATTTCACAGAATCAATTGGGTTTGTCTTATCCTATAGCATATCCTTTACATTCAAGTCTTGCCTGGCACACAGATACTCAATAACTATATATATAACCTTATAACTAGGTTTTACTTTATGGCCTGTCTTTCTCTTCCTGTTAATTCATGTGGAGGTGTACATGTTTATGCATATATTCTGTGGTTATTTTTTTGTAGAGTATGCCCTTCGGAGGGTGTTATCAAAAGTTTCTCTTCCTTTAATTTTCTCCATCACTTTTTAAATATTTGCATTTTTGTTGTTTCTGTAGTTATTCAAGCCAAACGTGAAAATTATTCTCTCCCACAGTAATTAGCTCCTTCTGGGAAAACTTCTGAGAAATGTTCTTTGTGGTCCTGCCCAATCTGAGCTCTGGTCTTATGTTAATTTTCAAAAATTTGTATCCCTTACATATAACTCAAACTGGTAAAAATACTGATTGACAGCCTAAAACCCATGTCCCTCTCTTGGAGCAGGAATGGTTCCAGAGATTAGGAAACCACAGCACAGGCTGAGGAATCCAACTGGCTCCTTTGGAGTTGGAGGCCTAGAGAACAGCAGGCCAGATGGCTTAAACATGCTTCTATACTAACAGCTTAGCACGAAGGAGAACCGAACTCCCTTGCTAGGAACCCTGCTTCAAATGGTCTGAGAGGTGGGAATTAAGGTAATGAAAACCAGGTGAATCAATACCAGTTTTTCTTGTTAAAAATGCAGATGGTACTGGCATGTGCAGCTGTTCTGTTTTGGATGAAGATAGTGGAAATACAGTTTTTGAATTTTCCTATTCTGATTCTGGATTTTTTTTTTTTCACTGAAAAAAAAATAAGTGGTTGAACAGATGCAAGGATATGATAATGATTATCATTAAAATTTATATTTTCATTTACATTAGTTACCTCCTATATTAAATTGTCCCCAAAATGTGGTATCTTAAAACAACAAAGTCTGGGTGACACCTTATTGGGTCTTCTGCTCACAGTCTCACAAGCTAATTCAAAGTGTCAGCTCATATGCAGAGATCCCAAGGTTCAGGCTGAGGAAGGTCCCATGTGTGCTCACTCATGTGCTTGCTGGCTGCATTCTGGTCCATGTGGACTGCTGGCCTCTGTTCCTGGCACAGTAGCCTCCTCACAGGGCAATCCTAACGTGGCAGCTTGCTTCACTAGAGCAAGTGAAGAAGAGGGCAAACAGAATGCCAGCTAGTGAACATAATGTTAATACTGAAGTTTCTGTTTTGTAATCTAGTGGCAAACCATTAACCTTTGCTGGGTTCACTTGTTAGAACTGTGGCTAGAAAATGAGTAGGTCCACATGGGATGCGACTCCATATGGGGATGGATTCTAGGAGGTAAGGGTCATTGTGAGACACCGTAGAAGCCATCTAATGTAACATTATTACTTCAGGTATGTCATGCTGTACTTCTGAGTACAAGCATTTGAAAACAGATGGCACTGAGCACCAATTCATTAGCCACATATGATGGTTAACCATGGGTGTCAACCTAAGATCTAAGAGACATGCCTATTGGAGTGTCTATGAGAGTGTTTCATAGAAAGATTAACTAAGGGGGAAAATACCCCTCCCCCAAGTGAGCCATACCTTCCAATAGTAGCTAAGATATAAAGATATCTAAGGGAAGTCTTGCTTTTTGCCTGCCCATGTTTGCTTCTTGTTGGTAAGTGCATCTACTTAGTTACTACCTCTGTTGTTGACACATGAGCCCACTTCTTCCTTCTAATTTATACTGAAGGCTAGCAGCAATCCAGGAGTTGCCCAGGTCTTCAGTGGCACTGTGCTGCTGAGGCATCCAGTCTCATGGACTGAGGAAGTTGTGGGATCCCAACTCCTCCAGTGTGCAGACAGCCATTGCTGAGCTACCCATTCTGCATTATGCAACTAATCTAATAAATCCCCTTTATAATGTATTTTCATTCTGTTGATTCTGTTTCCCTAGAGATCCCTAATTCACCATGTATTTGGGACAGTCCCTTAACCTCTGCAAGTTTCCATTCCTTAATGTCTCAAATTTGTGCTTATAGAGTTAGAGGGAGAATTAAATGGGACATCAACCTCAAAACTTGGACTGAAACATAAATCCTAGTGGTAAATTTCTGTCCTTACTTGCAGCATCTTGATCCTTCTTTCAATACTCGATCCTGCTTGTTTCTATGACTTTTAAGGAGGAATACCTACATCCTTTAGAAAACAACTTTCTATTTTACTCTACCCTACCGGGTAGTTCTTGAAGTTTTAAAGTTGGCTTTTCAGAACTAAGAAGGCTTTTATCTTAAAAATGTTTTATATTTTATTGATTTAGCTGAAATGGTAATACTTAAATTTATATGAATCCAGGGTCTTTTAGAGATGGTTGTGGGTAGATAATCTAGGCATGACTGTAAATTATTAGGGGCATGGGGAGGGCTATTAGTTTAGTTTGAATGAAGGAAATTTTGAACCTACATAATAATTCTAGGTAGGAGGCTGTTTCCTATTTAAGTCTGAATTCTTAGTGACAAAACTGTAAGAGTACACACAGCATTTAAATTTTTTATTAGTGTTTATTCTTTGTGCAAAGTGACAGGTCTCATGGTGACCTTTCATTCAAGCATGTCTTGTACCTAGACTATATGTGTCTGTTACCATCTCATGCCTCTCACTGTCCCTCTTCTTTATTCCAAGTACCAAGTTATAGAATCAGCCTCAGTGCCCAAAACGATGAACGAGTGGAGATGCTATAATTTACATGTACAATGAAGTTTTGGTTAGACATAAAAATGAATGAAAATCATGTCACTTGAAGAAAAAAAAATCAATGACATTGGAAATCATATGAGGTGAAATAAGCCATAGTCAGAAAAATGCCATATTTTCTCTCAAATACAGTACACAGAGCAATTTAAAATATTTATTTTTAGCCAGACAGTGGTGGCGCATGCCTTTAATCCCAACACTTGGGAGGCAGAGGCAGGTGGATCTCTGTGAGTTCAAGGCCAGCCTGGTCTACAAAGGGAGTGCCAGTACAGGCTCCAAAGCTACAAAGAAACCATATATATATATATGTATGTATGTATGTATGTATGTATGTATGTATGTATATGTATGTATGTTTATATCTTATAACCCTTTTTATTTTTTGAGATTAAAACAAAATTACATCAATTGCCTCCTTTTCTTGCCTTCTCCTAGCCCCTCCTATGTGACCCTCCTTGCACTCATTAAATTCGTGGCCTACTTTTCTTTTCTTTCATTGTTGATACATATATGTGTGTGAGAGAGAGTGGTGGGTGTGTGTCTGTGTGTTCCTACACACATAAATACAACCCTCTCAGTCTCTTATAGTCTGTGATTTTTAGTTCTAACCATTTGGTGTTGGATATCAATTGTTGTGCTCTTCCCTAGAGAAGAAGATTTCTCCTACTCTCAACATTCCTTAGTTGCCTGTAGTTCTTTGTCTAGGGTTGGAGTCTCCTGAGCGTCCCTCCTATTTGTATCATTATTGGTCTCCTCCTGGTTCAGGTCATGTTTAGGCACCCATTTGGAGAGATATTATTGGTGCAGCTCCTCTAACATTTGTAGGAGACACCGTCCTATAGAAAACGTCTGGTTTCGCTGGCTCTTATAACCACCGCCCCGCACCCCTTTTGCCAATGATCCCCCAGCCTTGGGTCAGGAGTTGTGTTATTTTGGTCAGTTATAAATGTCTGTAATGGTCTCCATCTGTTATAAAGAGGAGTTTCCTTAATGAGGGGCGGAGAACACATTTTTCTGTGGGTATAAGAATACATATTTGGAATGAAGTTAGGGATCATGCTACATAGCATATTGTTAATGCCTTGTACATTCTGTATGTTTGCTTTCCTTTTCGTAATCTCGCCTTAGTTTATGATTCCTACCTACCATGCTGGCCTTAGAACCCCAGTAATTGAGGGTTGCTCTCACCTAGACACTCTGGCTTCAGATCACAGCTCCACACTCACTAGCATGCATGCTTGGTGCATTCGGGAGGCAATCTTATCTTTTCTGTGACTCAGTTTCCTCTTCTGCAAAACAGAGCTAAAAACCTACGTTCAAACTACCTCAAATATGCAATCGAATGACAAATGTAAAGTGCTAGTGTGGTGTGTAGTAAGTGCCTATTCATGCTAATAAGGTTAATCATTTATAAATGAATTCAGCAAATATTGAGAGTCACCTCTCCACAGGAAAGCATTCTGAAGACGCTGTCTGTGATTGCTTCCAGATTTTTGGCTACCAGGTATAAATGCACAGATACTGAATCAGGATGTTTATAGGGAGATGGAGGCAACTGGAGGTCACTGGTAATCAAAGTAAGTCAGACTCAGAACAATAAATAAATGCTGCTTGTTTTATCTCATGTGTGCATACTACCTCTGTCTGTCTGTCTGTGAGTGTGTGTGTGATGAAGACAGGAATGGAAACCCCAGCAGAGGAAGAGGAGTTCTTACCACAAGGGAGGGAAAACAATGGGGCGTAAAATACACGTGGTCCGATGGTTCATGTATCCTGGGAGGATCTGGGGAAGGGAAGGAGAATCAGCATGAGGCAGGAGGGGGCAAAGCGCTGCAAGTGGGAGGTGGGTGAATGTGAACAGCGTCCATATAAAACAGCCATAATGAAGTCCGATGCGATCTGGCATGCTAATGTTGAAAAAAAGAAAGTTGCTTTTTAAGGCGGGCGAGCAGAGGTGGGTTTTCTGAAACTGAAGCATTGGAGCTAAAGAGAAAGGACATTGAGTCAGAGTGAGGAGAAAGCAAACAGCCATGGTGCTGGTTTGTGCATCCTCCCCCACCCCCTTTTGTGAAAAAAAGGGAGAGATAAGAGGATGCCTTTGGATGCTGAAGGACGTAAGACCCCGCGGGCAGAAGATGTACTTTGATGGTCCTCCTTATAATGCATGAGAACATAATTGCCTGGTTAATTAAAATACATTATATGTGCTGGGAACACTTGCAGGTCCGGTGAGGCAAAACTCGGGGGAATTTTTATCTTAAATTCAAAACTTCAGGGGAGAAGATTCAGGAGGATTTGATAGGAATTTCTCTTTGAGACTGAATCTAGAGGTGAAAGCCCCTCTCACCTCACTAATGAGTCTTGTGCTTCTCTTCGGTCGGCCACCCCCATGGGCTTAGAAATAAATTCCTTCAGTGTGGGAGCAGGAAGGGTCGAAGCCTTGCTAAAGATAAAGCTTCACTGGCGTCATGTTCTCTCTGGCAGTTGCTGCCAGGCCCTGCCTGTGCTTCGGAGTCTCCCCCCAGCTCCTCTCTCTGGTCCAGAGCATCAGACACAGGGATGCCTGGATTGTCTCACCCCCTGCTCCTGCCTGTCTGCTGGCCCATGAGCTCAGTCCATGCCACCCTCCTGGCCAGGCGCTGTCCACCTCTGTGCCCTGGGTCAGCAATGTTAAGGACCTGCTGCCACCTTGTGCCTTGGTGCTGTCAAGAGAAAGAAAAAGCAAGAAGCACGATCTTGGTGCTTAAGACTCTTAACAGCAGCAAAATATAATCCAGACAAGAAGTGAAACAACAGGAAAAGTCTTTTATATCTCCCCCTCCCTCTCTCCTTCCTTCCTCCCTCCCTCTGTCCCTCCGTTCCTTCCTTTTTTCCTCCCTTCCTCCCTCCTTTTCTTTCTTTCTTCTTCCTTCCTTCCTTTCCATATCCCTTTCCTAAAATGAGTGTTACTTAGGACTTAGAATTTACTTAGAACTATTTTATGAACTATCTGAGAGACTTAGAAACATACATCTGTAATCTAGGTGTCAATGGCAGTGTTATCTCAGGGTGAATGAGGTGACTGTGTATCTTGGGGACCTAGGCTTCTTCCCTAATCATGTGCTGACCAAGTGGACCACAGAACCCTTTTAAAACTATCTCCTTGAACGTTTGATGTTTCTCAAGCTATGCATGGAAGGCTGTTTTATTTTATTTGCATTTCTTAAATCATCAGCAATCGAGAGAAAAAATTCCTTATTGGGTCTACCAATGATAATTATAGAAATTATCGATAACTAGACACTGAATTTGTTTGCTGTGACCTATAAAAAATGCTATTGAGTCTATAGAGTAAACGCCTTTTTTTCTTTTCTATTTTAGTTTTGGTATAAGGGTGGCTTGGGAGTTGGTGCTTTGACCATACCCAGCAGACACTCACAGAACTCCATCAAGCCCCTTATTTCTTTCCTATTACTGTCACCAATGCACACACAGACATCCCCTACCCTTCTTGTGTATGTGTTCTCCTTGTCCCATTCATTTCAATCTAAGAAAGGCTCATCCTCTCTTAGGGATGAAAGCTAATCACAGAGGGCTCATTTCCACGCCCATCACAGTCTTTCACGGTTCCAGATCTGCTGCAACTCCTGTCTGATTTGGCACAGTTTTGCCCTTCTTTGACTCATTTTGCCTAGAGTCATGTCTTTGAAGATTTGCCTCGCCACCTGCCTTTTTGTCCCAACAGCTGTCACAGTTGCAATATCACAAGAACAACATACCCTGACCTCTGGAACGTGGTCTCCTACAAGTCCTGTCATCTTTGCTGCATCCCACCTTAGCCACTTAACCGTGGGCATAGCCCAGTTCTTGCCATGGCAGGGAAGACCAGCTGTCTGAGATTGCACTTTCAACATGTTTCCCTTTCAGTACCACTGCCTGGCCTCCCAGGTCACTTCTATTACACACACCAATGAGTCTTTCCTTCCCGTGACACATGCAAGTGACCACATCCTCCTATTCATCATTCCTTCCCTGCCTTCGTGTGCCCGCTTCCTTACTTAGATTTCATGGCCCATCACTCCCACGACCACTCACAACAAATTCCCTTTCTTCTTACGCCACATTCAGCTGTCAAAACTACAACTTGTTCGAACACATAACTGCATAAAAGATGTTAGCCTTTGCCAGGAAAATGACACCAAAGACTATAAGGTTACATTCAAATTACCAGCCATGATTCCAAAACAAGCATCCAACAGTGACCAATGCGTTTCCTTGAGTCCCCCTTCCCACTACTTGAGCCACTCTTTCACACCACCCATCGTCCCACATTTCCCTATCACAGACCATTTCCCGTAAAGGAGCATGGGAAACTGTCTCCTCTTCCTACTTTCAAGCAAAAGCCCCACCTACTTCTCAGGTCCCGGCCTCCCTGTGCCTCCTCTTCCTCTCAGCATCACATCTTGTGTCTCAGATCCTGTCTCCTGTTCCTGCTTTAGCATTTAATTACTATGATCGTTTCCCATCTCTAACATCATCATTTCCTTACACAGTAAACACACTCTTGTGTCCTGTTTTGAGTGGTCGTTGTCATTTGTCACCCTGCATTTCCTCCCTGCTTTCTCCTTCTGTTGCATTGGGTAGCAAAATCTCACCAACATCATTCAATCCCTACCACTAACCCTTCTTCACCCCATTCTCTCTTCAAATGGCATCAGTATGCTTTCTGTGCCCACTGTTCTACTGAAATGCTGCCATTCTCGGTGCCTAGGGACCTCTAGGCCACTAAATAAATCTGATGGCTGAATGCCTTCATCCCAGCCTTTCTGCCGTTTTGGACACAAAGGACAAATTCTTTTCTCTGGACCCTTTAGTACATCCTTAAGCAGCATGCTGAACAACATACAGATGCTCCAAATCGCACACTGGGCCCCAGTCTTCTCTCAACATTCAGCCCAAATGGCATACATTCTCTCTCTGGCCTCTCTTTCCATTCCAGCCCCAAGACAGAATCAGTTGTCACAGAGTGGTCCACTCTCCCTTTACAACATGTCTCCTGTAAGCAGAGTCCCAAGTGTCCCTTGTCTTCCTGCTTTGCTATTGCAAATTAGAACATAACTCTAAGAATGTTTGGAGGGAGAGACAGGGCTATTGTGCTTATAGTCATACCCCTGGCCCTTAGCACAGTTTTAAAAAAAAAAAAAAACCATGATTATACTAGGAACACATGAATGACCTTCCTCTATATATACATCTTTCCTGAAGCCCTGAAGCCACAATACTTGGCACTTGGCAGTTACAGCCTTCTTCCCATGGATAACTGATAAAGAATTTTGTTACTGATCAAGCAAAAATTTTCATCAATACAGATTTATTGAGTTTTTTTTTTTTATGAGAATAGGGCAAAGTAGATTGACATGCAATTTTTTTTTTCAGTTTGTAGAGGGCTCAGAAGCTAAGCCTCTCTCCTGTAAGCATAGTTTGCCCAGTGCTGCCAGCTGCCTCCACCACTGCTTGTCCAATGGGATGGATATTTAGGACCTTCAGCTTTCTACTGTTAGTCACACAATTGTATCTCCTGAGGACCTGACTCCAGGGAGAAAAGGATGATAACTGCATGGAGGAGGAAAAAAAAACCCATCAGCTCCATAGGTGTATCCTAAAATAACCCAAAAGGAAATGAATGGTATATCTCGTTTAAGTTCTTCTGAACTTTCTACATCACCCATGCAACAAATAGCATAGAATGTAATGTTTGCTGCTTTTGTTCACTCTTGAAATTGGCTACATGTAAGACATGAGGTCAGGTAACAGAAAAACAGCCAAGCAAAAGACCCAAGGGCTGGTTTGTAGGAAGACAGATGCCATACAGTGTTACAGAGCCCTATTTCAGTCGGTATTGTGACAAGTGCTGCTAATAAAGAGGTGAGAGGACACAGACAAGTCTCTTACCGCCTCCAGGCAGGCAAGGCGTGTCCCCTCTACCTGGCACTCCAGGGAGCTCATTTGTCTTCAGGCTTTCCTTTGGGTTAAACAGGAAATGGGGGTGGGGGGGCGTTGATGACAGCGGGAGGTCAGGGCAATTACAGCCATCTTAATAAAGGACAATCAGAGGGGGGCTCTCCCTAGTGCACTTATGTGGTGACAGCAGAACGCTGTGATGGAAAATGCATGCCCTGGTGAATCACTTGGCATAGTGAGAGAATGAAGGCAAGAGGAACATTTTCAAGACAAAAATCAGATCATGTATGTGTGTGTGTTGTACTGTGCATGGTAACTGAACTAGGGGGCGGCACTGGGTGTCTCGCTCTATCCTCTCCACCTTACTGCCATGGCGTCACTGAGCTGGTAGCCTGATGGTTGACTATCCTGGCAGCCAGAAAGTTCTTGGGCTTCCTCTTCACCTGTCTCTACCCACTAATGCTTGGGTTACAGGCACATGCAGCCATGCCTGCCATTTTATGTAGGTGCTAGGGATTTGAACTCAGATAAGCATTTTTTAGATCAAGTGTTCTTACGCACTGAGCTATCTCCCCGGCCCATACATCAGATATTTTGAAGCAATATTTTTGGGGTCACAATGATTAACATTAGCACGTTATCCTTGGTCATGTGGCCTTCTAGAAGTTCTCTATGGTGGCCTCTGTGCGAACTTGATATCCAGCAGTGTGACTTATGACAATTGCAACCAAGCATTCATTCATGTCTAAGGACCCTTTCTTTTTAACCTCATTTTTAAATTTGCCCTGCACATAAACCCTTTTCATAAAATTGACTAAATACTCCATTTGATTCTAAGAGTTTTCGCTTTGTTTAACATTATTGTGGCTTTCGATGGAGGGCAGGTTGCATTCTTCCTTCAATTTCTAGGACCACTTGCTGCTTTTGCCACTCAGGATGAGTGGTGAGGGGTACCTCACCACCCCTACGTATACCTCACTAACCTCTCATGCTGAAGTCTACAGTTGTTTTTTGTTTGTTTGTTTGACTCTTTAGGTTCTTTATTCTTTGGGGGAGCCCACCACCCATCTCCCAAATAAATCACACACAGAGGCTCTATTCTTACTTATCAGTGCCAACTTTAGCTTGCTTTGTTTGTTTGTTTTGTTTTGTTGCCAATTTTTCTTAAATTATCCGCCTACCCTTTACCTCTAGGCTTTTAGCTTTCTCTATTTCTGTATCTTTCCCTCCCTTCTTACCCTGTTTCTGGCAGTGAGGTTGGGTGGCTGGCTCCTTCTCTCACACCTAGATTTCTCCTTCTATTTATTCTCTCTGCCTGCTGGCCACTCCTATCCTTTCTCCTGCCTTATTGGCTCTTCAGCTCTATTAGATCAATGAGGTGCTTGAGACAGGCAAAGTAACACAGCACACATCTTAGAATCATTAAAGAAACATTCTATAGCATAAACAAGTGTAACATTCTTCAACAGAAGTCACTGGTTGCCAGTGTGGGTATGCCACCCATTTCCTTCTGGGATCCTACCTCAGGGCAGAGAGCTGGGGAATCTAGCTGAATTGAACAAGGCTTGAATTGAAGAGATTTAACTAGTTCCCCATTGTCCTCTGACTCTTCCTGGGACTCTCTGCTTCACCCTAGAAACCCTCTGTCAGGAGGGGAGTGGGATCCTACCGTATCCTTGGTCTTTTCTCTTTCTTTTTTGGGGGTTGTGCTGGAACTTGAACTTAGGAATCACATGCACTAGCACCCTACCAGAGCTGCCTTCCTGGCATTGCTGGTTGTTTCAAGAGCTTTCTGGTTGTGTTAAATTGACCTTTCTTCTTATGTCTTTAACAGCTGAGGCCTTTCCTTCCTCCTCGTTTCTCCTTCCTGATGCTTCATATCCTGCCAGTGTTGCTCAGATATGGTGACCTCCCCGATGCTACCCATGATGTTACCAGCATGTGATTCAACTCTCCCTCCCCGTGTGTTTGCAGCCACCACAGACCACTGATGCCGCCACACCTTTGTTCCCACCCTTCTCTTCTTCAGGGTCCCCCTAACCTCACCTGTCCCTTCTTCAAAATCCTATCCATTTTAAATGCCACCACTCGAAAGCTTTCCTGAAGGTCCCCGCAGGAAGTCCTCGCCTTCCATTATTTTGTTGTTCCCATAAATACTTTTCTTTAACCTTTGCTGCACTTCCTACATGCTTTATAGTTTTGGTATTTGTGAAAATGTTCTTTTTCCCCCCCACTCCTGTGTCTCTCAGCTCTGAGAAGGCAAGAGCCAGTCTGTCTTTGGAACAGTTTACAATTTCTCTGAAAATGCCCAGCACACAGTGAGGATATAGCAGCTTCAGTTATCATATTTGTAAGTAAATATTTTAGCTCCCATGTTATATTCAATCATTCTAAAGTCACTCTTCTACAGTCAAATCAATGAAAACATCCCTGTGCCATTTCTGTGTGTGGTCTTTGACATGATCACCTCCATGATGTGCTTGTATACCACAGTGTAATTAAACCGTACAGGTAAGCACAATGGCACCAGGAGAAAGAGACCTACTTTTAGGCAAATTTTGAGAGGTCTGATGTTATTCCTCCATTTCTAGTCTTTTCACATTTGAGAATAAGTATGCTGACATATTTGTTATCACAGGAAAGAAAATGAAATGAAAACTGTAAAATGCCACCAGGTACCACGGAGTGCCCAGACTAGAGAAGTAGAAATGTGTTTCATGCTCCATGCTTCATTTTGGGTATCTGAAAGTCTTCCTCCAGCAGACGATGGAGTGTCTACTGTTTTGATAATGTTAAAGAATGATATATTTGAGAATTTTAACTCCCTAAATACTTTCCAATTAAACAGGTTCTGCGAAACTGAGTTTGGTTTTACATAGCAATGCTTTAAGATACGTTTAAAATGAAGCAATAATAACTACCATTATTAGTCACCTAATAATTCTGGGTATCTTTGTCCCAGCTGCAATGCAGACAACGTCTCTCTCTTCACAGAAGAAGAAATCGAGATTCGGGGGCTGGGGAGAGGCTTCAGTTTGTAAAGTGGATGCTGCATCAGCCTGAGGACTTTTGGTCCTCTTTGTGAGGGACCTACATGGAAACACAAAAACAAAAACAAAACAACCCAAACAAACAAAAACAGACATGGATGGACCAGTGGTTAACAACACTTGCTGCTCTTTGTGAGGACCCTCACTCCCAGCTCACAACTACTTATAACTATAGATTCCAGGAATCCAGCACCATCTTTGGGCCCCCAGGAGTACCAGGTACAGACACAGTACATACACATACTTTCAGGCAAAAACATGCATGCACATAAAATAAAATAATAAAAGCAGCCAGATGTGGCAGCACATGCCTATAATCTTGGTCCTGAGGTGGTATGGAGGATGTGGAGACGGGAGGATTTCTGGAGGTCAGTCTAGCTAATTGACCAAGCAATGAGCTCTTGGTACATTGAGAGACCCTGTCTTTTTTTTTTTTCTCTTATTTTATGTATCGGTCCCAGTTCCCTTTCCCTCCCTCCCTCTCTTTCTCCCTCTCTCCCTCCCATGCCCCCATCACTCTCCCATCACATCCCCCCCTCACTCTACAGGGAGGGTGATGCCTTCCAGGATGAGGAGAGACCCTGTCTTGAAACATAAGAGCGAGAGTGAATAGAAGAAAGCTATGTGACCTCTGGCTTCCATGTGCGTAGCATACATACATGTGTATACACCCACACACACTTGAACCTACACAAATATGTATACATATATCCACTATACACAGAAGAGAAGGAAGGCTTAGAGATTCAAGGATCTAATTAACTGCTTTGTTCTAGGGCCCAGCTCTGGAGTAGCTGTTCTTTCTTTTTGCTGCCCTGAGGGTCTTTTTTTTTTGTCTCCATTTGGTGGGTCTCTGATACACTTACTTGTGCCACATTGCCAAAGGTGCTTAGATGAGTGTGCAGTGATGGTCCATGTTCGCACCTAACACTGCTTGCTTAAGTTTAGCTGACAGGATTCATCTTGAGTAGACTTAGGAGGCAATTAATGATGGCTTGGCCAGGAGTAGGACTGGATCCTTCTCCCAGGCTTTTCTTTTATTAGCACTCCTTATTTTATGAAGAAGGAGGTCATTAACTGATGGTGGGGTTTAAATGAGTCCACCAGATCCAAGATAAATGATAAATAGGGAAACCCACAGATAAGAGTAAATAACCTCCACGGTCTTCCTGCTCCAGAAGATATGTAGTCTACCCTTCCCATGCTCTCTGCAACCCAAGAGAACTCAAGCCAGCCCCTCCTCTACCTTACACCACAAGTGTGTGGCCACCACCACAAGTTCACTGGCAAGGTAAGATGCCACTACAATTAACTCTTTACACCATCACTAGTGTGACTGTCCTTGACTGTGACCTTGACTATCCCTTGGACACGATGCCACCCTTGAGAAGCTATACCACCTTAGAATGTGCCTTTCTTTCACAGGACCTAGAAAAAAGAGAGTCTGGCCAATGACACAGCCAGAAAATGTACAAGACGGGCTATAGCCTAGCCCAATTTAGACCTCACTGTTGAACAACAGCTTCAAAATGAGCCTTTTAATCTGCTGGGAAAGTGCTCAGAAGATCGAAGGAGGAGTTTCCTTCTAATCACAGGAACGAGGGCACACAGCATCTTGTGTTTCCAAACTCACTCCTGTACACATAGGTTTTGAGTGGTTGAGGGGAGATGTTTTGCATTGCTTCTTATGCATATTTAAACACACTCTTCTAGGTTGTTACATAAACTGTTTAAACATCAAAGGCTTCAAAGACGCAGAAACCTGAAAAAAAAAAAAAAACCATTTTGTGTCGAGTTGGAGCTATATTATTTAATGCCAATCGCATCCATCTAAGCTTTCTTTTCCCTATTTTTGGTCTCACCTACAACAAAACGCTTCAACAGTAACATGAGAGACAGTGCTCAGAAAGCAATTCGAAATGCATTTTAAAAAAGCTGCTTTGGGGAAAAAAACAAAACAAAGCAAAAAAACCCAAGTCAAGCCAGCTTTTTCTCCCCCTTCCTTTGTAGGCTACAGGAAAGAAAACCCCCTTTTACCCTTTTTAGAGGGCAAGAGGTTAAAAAGGGAGGAGAAAGGGAAACACAGTATCTCATCTAAAACCCTGCAAAGAAACATGACTGTTACTGTGGGCAGCAGAGTGTGGAGCTGGCTTGTGAAGCTCTTAGATGAGAGAGATGTGTCTGACTGTTGCATTGCTGTATAGAACCAGCCTCCAAAGCTTACACTCCAAAGGCATACGCCATTGTCAAAGTAATCTAAATTGATACATTTGTGTTTTAATAAAAGTAAGCACAGCGCAGAGGTGGTGGCACTCGCCTTTAATCCCAGTACTTGGGGGCCAGAGGCAAACGGATAAGGTCAGCCTGGTCTACAAAGCTACAAAGAGAAACCCTGTCCTGAAACAAACAAAAAAGTAAACACACCGAATTTGCCCATGATAGTATATAATTTCATCCTTGCATTTCAATCCTCAAGAGTTGTTTAATATTTCTCAAACTATTGACCCAAACTGCAAGAGGCTGATGAAAATAAACATCTTCATCTTGCAAAATATGAATTCAATCAACAACTTCCGTGTCATAGAGACAATGGGTGACAATGACCTTGTACTCCTGATCCTGTTTCTTATGTGTGTCAAGGGCTGGTACCACAGGTATGTGCCACCATGCTGGCCCCACTTACCCGAGAATATTCGGTACACAGGTGGACACAGAAACAACAAAAACAGATGGTTACTTCTCTCCTTTAAAATCAGTCTTTTATCTGGACATTTAAATTTACTACAAAAAGAGGTAATTACTACAGGAAAGTCATAAATATTCATTGTGAAAAATCAGGAGACCTGAATATACAGGAAGGTGATATTGGCAATGTTCCTCAGTGTAAGCAATCAGACTGGAAGTCAGCGTTCAAATGATTGACAAAGCTGACCTTTTAAGAGATGTTTCCTTGATAATGCTTCACTGAGGACCTCAGGGCTCTCTCTCAATCTACCCTCTCTCTCTCTCCCTCTCTCTTTCTCCCACTTCTCTTCCTCCCCCCTCTCTCTTCTCCCTCTTTCTCTCGGTTTTCTTAGTACTCTCTGTTTTCTTTCTTGCATTTGGTTTGTGTTATTATTTTCAAGGTGGGATTTAAGGTTAAGAGAAAGAATACGGGAACAAGGAAGAGAAGTTGCATGAAACTTAAGTCTATTTCTCTGTGGGGCTTCCCTTCCTGAGGTTCCCTGTCCTGATCAGAATGCAGAGTGACTTTTATAGGGACAAGGACAGTGTTTTTGCTTTCTCCCTCTCTGCCGGTACCTAACTGATTTCCTGGAGCATGCTTCCTTAAAGCATTTGAAGTAACAGGCATAATTCATCAACTTATTAATCGTTTCAAGTTTTAAACATGACTTCATTCAAGGAATACTGACCAGGAGTATACTATCTAAAACTTTAGTTTTCACATTCACTAAATCATGAGAGACCTAAAGAGAAAATATCTTGGCAGATCTTTAATAAGAAATTCAATGTAGAATTGCCTTATTATACAGCATTAGACTTCTTTATATATGCCCAAGGGACTTGAAAACAGATATTTAATACATGCACCTGTACATCTGTAGTAGCACTATCCATAATGGTTGTTACTATTCAGGCATTTGTGCTGGCTTGTCCTTGGAATTCTGACAGGATACGCCCTCAGCTGCAGCCACTAAGAGCACCACTTGTGCACATTTACTGTGTTCCCCTTTAAAAGGGCCCTGCCCACCTCCCATCCTCTTCTCTCCCTTTCTTGTTCTCCCTCTGTCTATTTGTTTCTCTCTTCTCCTTCCTGCTGCTCCTGTCCCCAGAGGCCAGTCTCCATCTGTGAGGGAGATCCCCTTCCATAATTCAAACAAACAAACAAACAAACAAACAAACAAAACCTTTGCTTGAACCCTGTTACATGGTGTCCTCTCAAGCACTGCTTTTCTTAAATTACAACAAAAATACCTTGTAAGTTCAATATAGAATTACCTTATTATACAGCCATTACATTCTTTGATCTATGCCCAAGAGACTTGAGAACAGGTACTTAATTTATGCATGTGTACATCAGTAGCAGCACTTTCCATAATAATCAAAGGGCAGGTAGCCCAAATGTCCATCAATGGATGACAATGGAGTATTATTTGGCCATGGGTGGGGGGAAGAAGTACTGATACATGTTGCAACAATGGGTGAATCTTGAAAATATTTATGCTAAGTGAAAGACATTAAATCAGTCATGAATTGCATTCTATTTATATGAAATGCTAGAATAAAGAAGCCCATGAAGGCTGTTAGGAAGAGAAAGTAACTACTGATGGGTAAATGGCAAGGAAGATGTTCTGGAACTAGATGAAAGTGGTGGCTTATCAATACTGTGAACATACCAAATACCACTCAGTCCTTATCACTTAAAAATGTATCATGTTTTACAAATTTTACCTTAAAAAATACAAAAAACTTCTGGAAAGAGAAAGTTAGGTATGAAGACTTAAAATGTAGCTCAGAAAAATATGATTGGTTCTATATAAATGAGTATGCACTGTAATGGTTAGTTTTAATTATATTCTTGACAAAACCTAGAATTGTCCAGGAAGAGGTTCTCAGTGAGAGATTGTATAGATAGGGTTGATCTGTAGGCATGTCTCTGGCAGATTATTTTGAATATGTTAATTGATATTGAAACATCCAACCACTGTGGGTGGCACCATTCCCTAGGTTTGGGTTCTGGACTCTATGTAAGAGTCACAAGTGAGCTAAGTAATAAACATACATATATACATACATACATACATACATACATACATATATATATATATATATATATATATATATGCACTCACTTTGCTTACTCTCAACTGTAGATGTTATTCATGTACATGTTCTAAGAGCCTGCTGCCTTGACTTCTCCACAATGAAGGATCCTAATGTACAATTGTAAGTTAAAATAAGCCCTCTCTCCCCTAATGTCCTTTCGCCAGGATACTTTATCATAGTACCAAAAATGAAACGATAAAAATTAGAGAGATAGAAATAGGTCTACCTATATAGTTCCAGCTATATTGATCTTGTGCTCATACTCTACTACAGAGATATTTGCTTATTCATATTTGTTGTTTATCTATTCACAATAGCCAGGAAGTGGAAATACACAGATGTGGATCAACTGATGAATGGATAATGAAAACGCAGCACATGTACATAGTGGAATATCATTCTATAAAATTTTCAGGTAAATTGATGGAGTTGGGAATGATCATGCTGAATGAGGTAACCCAAATCCAGAAATATAAATATCACATGTTCTCACTCATGTGTTTAAATTAACACATAGATATCAATAAATCATTACAGGGGTCATAGGAAGAGGTATTCAAGAGACGGAAGATAGAATATAAGTAGTAATAAAGGAGCAATGAGAAATGGTGGGTTAACAGAGGAAAGGGAGGGCAGGGAAAAGGGGGAACATGTGGAATGATAAATAATATCAAAGATCTTAGGAAAAGCCAGATATAAACTACTACTGCAGAAGCGTCATAAAATATATACATACACACATATAAAAAGATTTAAATAGATTTACCCTATAACAAGGGGACTCCAAGACACCATGGATTATCAATAAAAAGCTCATTGTCTGGAATGGATTACCACTTTTCGAGTTGCTGGTAAGTGGGGTCTAATAGACCGTCAACTATTATAAGTTCTTGTCACTGCTCTTGGTGACCCTCCAGAACCTGATGGTAAGAACATATTGCTGAAGATGACACTTATGTGGGTTATACAACATGGAGAAATCAAGCTTGTATCAATGTGGAAGCTTTATTCTTACTAGGGCCTGAAAGGTGCTATGTGTGCTATCATAGAAGAAATGTACCAGTTTCCTCTAACTATGAGCACTGTAAAATAATCATCCTGGCAAAATATGCTCACCTGTGCAACAGTGGTACAAATATGAGAGTAACCACTACCTTCAGATTAGGTTTAAGACCCACTCTGCAATGCCTGGCACCATTAACAGGGCCCTAGTAGGTAGGTCATAGGCTGTAGGGGATAATCTACTACCATTATTTTACTAAATGACTATAGTTGTAAACCAACACTTCAAGACACCATCATATGATGGGAGATGTCATTCTGTAAATATGTTTTTCATATTGGTTAATGAATAAAGCACTGTTGGCCAATAGGAAAGCAAGATAGATGGGACTAAGAGAAAAGGAGGAGAGATGAAGTAGTAGGGAGGAGTCAGCATGTACAGACTTGAGAGAACAGAAGTCCGGGCCCTCTCTGGTAAGATGAGACCATGTGGAAACACTTAGATTAATAGAAATGGCTTAATATTTAAGACAGCACTAGCTAACAAGAAATGATAGTACAGGCTAACAGCATTGTATCTAATACAGCGTCTCTGTGTGTTAATTGGGACTGATGCAGAGGTGGGCCCAGGCTGGAGGGAAAAAACCTATTCCTAACAATCATCCTTGTAGGTGAGTGCATCATTCAGTCTTCATTAGAGAATTTTATTTTTGCAGGAGGCGTCACTTAATACAGACACCCACAACTGGTCACTGAGCAGAATAGAAATAGCAAGTTGACTAGTCCTAAATTGGACATCTGTATCATATTCCTTCCCTCGAGGCTCGGGAATCATCAAAACAGAGGCAATGAGAAGATTACCAGCTCCAACAGCAATGGGTAATTACAGCGAAACAGTGTTTTCTAGATATAACAGGGCAGTTGCACATCTGAACACACAGTACTGTGACCAGCTGCACAAGAGCTGTACAAAATTAGGTCAGACAAAAATCACAGTATGGGGTGGGAGTGAAGCAAAGTCCCACCCCTAGCTGAGGAGGTATTGGCAATTGATAGCTGCTGGCAAAGGATGAGTAAGTTTTCTTCTGTGTTGCAACCCCGAGAGGCTACCATGTTCCAGGGTATGGCTTTACACTCATGACATAATGGCAATCTCAAGTGGATTGAGTGGGTTTAACGAAAGAAAAAGAACACATGAAATTGGAATGCTAATTAATGGAAGTATAATGTAGAGGCTGAAGGGGAGGAAATGGGAGGGAAGCTTGATCATACATTTTGCATGTATGAAATTCTAAAACAACCAAAAAATGAAAGTAGGACCAACAAGACCAACAACAACAAAAAAGCAAGCCTCCCAAACAAGTCTAATAACCCAAGCCTCCACAGAAAGACAGTCCACAAAAATAGAGCCATCCTCAAGGCATTCAGGGAGAATTCTTTTTAAGTGAAAGGGATATGGTAGAAATATTTCATCTTTTATACTGTTGAGACAATTACCTATTAGAGTTCTAGTTTGATTTGTGTTGATAATAGGTAATTCATTTGTAGTTATTTTATAAAATTGTATCATTGTAATATGGCACAACTCTAAGACTTTCAATACACTCCTGAAGTCTTGTTTACAATAGAATTTTCCTTCATGTGCAGCAGCTTTAGAAAGTAATACAAAGACTATTTTTGGCCTATTGTCCAAAACAATTTTAAGTTAGGTTTAGATATTCTTAGCATACAAAGCACTCTACCAGAACAAGAGATTCGAGGCAACTGCCCAGTACAAAAGGAAGGCTACCAAATTCTACCTGTTGGGACTGAGTTATAGAGATGGACGATACAGTTATTTCAATTATTTTTCATGATTGGGGTGAGATAATCTGAAAAAAAAGGGAGAAAAGCAATTAGCAAAAACCGAAGCCCACGTTGAGTATAACATAGAAGGGTAAGAGAGCAAAGAGAAAAGGAAGCAGGAGGCAATCACTCGCTCTCCCAAGGCTCTGTGAAAGATCTAGCATGGTGCCCTGCCAGTGGCAAGGGGCCACCTCCATGAATAGGACCGGATAGAAGTAATCCGAGATAAGAATTACCAGAGGCAAAAGATACAGAACAGGGAGAAAGGATGCCAAGGTTTACAGGCTGACTTTCAAAGGCATTACACAATGAGAAAGTAAGCGAAAGCTGAGAATGAAATGAAGGGCCTGCCCCCTACAATTACAAAATTGTGAGATGATGGAATATAAGCTCACTGAAGGAGGCAGGAAAGGCATGGGTGAGGGCACAGCAACGGGTACAAAAAGGCAGCATCCTCATCTGTCGCCAAGGGACTTGTGAGCTTCGTGTTTAAACATGAAGATGGGAAAGCTGAGTGGGGGCTTCACTGGGGAGGAGGCCAAGACAACTTGCAGAAGTAGATTCTTCCCTTCCACAATTGAAGTTCAGAGTCAGGGTCGGTGATAAACTCCTTTACCCACTGAGCAGTTCTCAAGTGCTAAGACTTGAAGCATGTTGGAAGTAGTTTAACCACCCCTCTCAAAATGTTTGCTTATGTTTGTGAACATGACTCTGAGCCGAATGTTCTCTCTGATTGGGGGATTGTTTGCTACTCTGTGGTAAAGGTGTTTGAACGGAAGGCCTCATGCATATGTGCTAAGTGAGCACGATGCAGGTGACCTACATCTGCTGTTCTTTCTCTCTTTTTATTGTTGAATCAGGAAAGTCCTGAACTCATGATCCCCCTGTCTACATCTCCCAAGTAGCTGGATGGTAGACTGGGCCACCAGGCTCAGCTTGACTAGCATGTCAAATGTTAGGGGACACAGTCCCGTGTTTGCCATTGTCACTTTCATGTCATCTCTTAATATTCGTTCCTGTCCTCATTTTCACAACAGTGGCCACGCAGAGCACCTCTTATCATCGAAGGGATGATGAGACTTTGGTGCTGTGGTGTGCCACACATCACGCTGGCATTAATTTTGCCGGCACTAATGTTTGTACCATACTGTTTGTATGCCTCCTCAGTGAACTAGCATAGCGAGGGAGAAGATTTTTGTTAAAAATCACTATAAAATATTTTTGCTGTAGAAGTATCATAATGCAAAAGAAAATGATGAGCTCAGTTTTTCTGCAGATTAAAAAAAATTGAATGTTTTATTTTAACAGAAAGAGGAGCTATGAGCATGGAAATGAAATTAGCCCACTGTGAATTATCAAATTAATTAGTGTGAATTATCAAAATACCAGCAAATAAGAGTATATATGCTCTATTGTGTAAAAAAAAAAAAAAAAAAAACCCTCAGGTGTTTAAATGAGATAAAACTGCTTTTTGAATTAACAGATAATATGAGTTGAATTGTACTTTTTAAATATAGAAAAGATTGGCTCTAATTGCTTTTCCATAGGTACTGGGTTAATATTTTATAAAAAAAATATATTTCAAGTAGAAATAATCAATGTGATGAGCACATTTGTATGCATTTCTGTCCTCTCCCAGTGGATCTTTGGCCCTGACGATGAAAGGGAATTTAAACATCAACCTAGTGTAGACTATTAGTGGGAAACACTAACCAAAGTGATAAGAAAGTAGATTCTTCCAGGGTCTTTAGCTGAGCAGAGAAATTTCTGCATAGGTTTTGGATCCTTGTGAGGGAACATAAAAGAAGAAACAAGGATCTGGAGGTGACTGGCTTGAGGTAGAGGAGGGGATTCAGCAGGGACTAGGGTAACAGCATACAGACATGAACAAAACTAGTTCATGGGCAAGAGGTCAGGACTTACAAAGGTCATCAAGTCATCCCCTCCCCTCTCCAGCCATTCCCAGTTATTCTCAAATCCTTCCCTGCCCCCTCTCAAATACAACCTCTTTTTATTTTATTGTATTTGTTACACACACATAGGTGTATGCAAATATATGACCCACCGAGTCTGATTTTGTTCTTTCTGTGTCTATGGGTGGTCCCCAAAGAACCTCCCTCCCATGTTAACATGTCTATGAATATTCCCATTGTTCCAATCTTACATATGCAACCATTTCTAGAAATACTTTTTCCACTGCAGATTTTCTGGTAGTCTGGCTTTTACAATCTTTCTGTATCCCTTCTGCTATGCTACCTGAAGATCCATAGGAATGCAGGCACTATGAAGATATGTCCATATGCCTGGGCTCCCCATGATTCTTCCATCTCTTCCTCAGCAATGTTCATAACTACCCTATCCACAATAGCCAGGAAAAGGAAACAACCCAAATGGCCTTCAATAGATGAATGGAGAGTGAAACTGTGTTCATATATACCATAGAATATTTAGCCGTAAAGAAAAATAAATTTCCAGGTAAATTGGTGGACCTAAAAAAAGATTATATTGAGTAAGATAACCCAGACCCAGGAAGACAAATGACACACATTCTGTCTCATCGGAGGTTACAAGTTCTCAACATTCAGATGGGAGTTTACAACATGGAATAATCATGGAAACTAGGAAAATACAAAGGGACCATAGGCAATAGAGAGGCTTGGGAGGGTAATGGCAGGATACAGGCAATACAAAATGGCAAATGGAATAATGGGTAGGGGCCGTCAAATTAGGAGGAAGGAGGGAGGTCAATACAGAAGGAGGGAACACAATTCAGAGGAGGAACAAGTAAGACCAAAGTTATTTGAAAAGGCCTCAAAGAATCATATTATTTTATATTTACCAAAATTTATACACAATATGGCTGGATAGGAGTAGCACATGTCTTTAATCCCAGCACTCAGGCAGGAGGACAGGGCATAGGCAGACAGGTCTCTGAGTTCCAGTTCAGCCTGTTCTCCCAAGGGAGTTCCAGGACAGGCAGGATTACACAAAGAAACCCTGTCTCTAACACCCTCCCCCAATTGTACACAATATGTATAAGTGTATGTACACACACAAACACACATAGAAGTTAAGCCACTTGGGCTGTCAATGTTCCCCCCCCCCCCAATAATCATAAACTAACAAAAACCCAGTACCAGAAATGAGAAACTTCTTTATGATGGGTTGGTCACAGTACTTCAAGTGACTTCCCAAACAATAAAGATTACCATTGGTTGCCTCTCAGGGATTAAGTGTAAGTCCTTATTCCTGTAGCTATTGCACAATTAAAACACATAACTCAGATGACTCAAGGCAGATCTGACATAAAAGCCCCTTCCTTGCAGTTTAGTTTCTATGGTTTCAGAAAATTCCACAAAAGCTGCCAAGGGAGGAAAGCAATGAAGCAGGTCTATGCTGCTTGCAATACCTATGACAATCGACGAGATATGCATACAGATGAAGAAGTCACACTCACATGTCAGTGAAAACCAACCCCAGCCAACTTCTAGAGAGGGTATAGACCTCAGAGAGAATCTACACCCACCACTTCGCTAGACCATCATAATTCCTGACTACATTCTAAACCTTATCCTTACATCCACGTAAGGGCAGCTACTACCCTTCATCAAAGGAACCTCTCTTTACAGCAAATGGAGTTCATTACAGAAAAGTGTGTGCATGTGCACGTGTTCTCTATCTATCTCCTCCACCTCTCTCTCTCTCACCCACACACACATACACACACACACACACACACACACACACACACACACACACAGAGTGAAACCAAAGGAAGCATTGGTGATTGACATGGATACCAGGCTTGGAAAAATACCAATGAATATTAAGCTTTTCCTTTCGCATATTTTCCCAAATATCATAGTCTAGAATCCTAATTATCCATATGACCATCAGGTTATGCTTTATTTTTCATGTAGTTTCCACACTTTTTCTTATGAATATTCTTTAGCAAACTGTCAGAGACTCACGTATACTTTGCTCTAGCTGAGAAATGAATGCGCAAGACCCCAATTCTCCCAGGTTATCCTTGCTTGCAGAAATTGGTTTTCCAGCAACTTATGATAGCGGTCATTTTCACAGTCCCATAGATGCAGGAGGCTGATTCTCCACAATAACATTGTGAAACTTTGTTCCCCCTAAACATTTTAGTCTCTGAAGATAATATCAGTGGGTGGGGCCTGGGGGTCTACCTGCAACATCTATTCTAATTGCTGCAGTGGTCCATAAGGCCATAGTGGGTCTGTTTGAGAATAAGTCAGTTTACCCTCCTCTGTTAGCTGGCCAATAAACATCTTCATGGATTTGTGTCTTCCGTTTTC
This sequence comes from Phodopus roborovskii, assembly GCF_943737965.1. Lineage (NCBI taxonomy): Eukaryota > Metazoa > Chordata > Mammalia > Rodentia > Cricetidae > Phodopus > Phodopus roborovskii. The sequence goes on from NW_026126511.1 coordinate 28,859,743, forward strand.
ACCAAAACTTAATCAGATAAAGAAAACTTGTAAGCATCTTTTCAACAAAACTCATCTGAGTAGCAATTAGATGGGGACGTAGAAGGACAATTGAAACCTTAATACATAGTAGCATCAATTTGTCATACTGGAGTGAATGGGGACCTCACCATTGTGGAACTTTGGAAATGAGTGTCTTACTTCTGGATAAGCCCTTTAGGTATGTCCAGGATGACTGTATCAACCTACAGCTACACCCTGGGGTTAACAAGATGTTAGATCTTCCACAAGAGAAGACTACCAGTCACTCTTTTGTCATTGAGGTGTCCCTATGCATCTTTAATTAATCTTCACATAGTCCTGAAAGATATTTTCATGATTATGCAGGGGAGATTTTGAATTCTTGGGCTGAACCTTTAAAACATAGGTAAGGAAGACAGAATAATTTTCTCACTAGTGCTTGAGCCATGCCAAAAGCACCTTTCATCACCCATTTCCATCTATAGTCAAGTCACATGGAAAATCAATTTTTAGGCTGTGTGGACTGCAATAATAAAGTCTGAGATGGACGGCAGGAGAGGGGAAATGAAGAAGCCACATGGTGTTCTAGAAATAGCTGGGACTGATTTAAAGAGATGGAAGTTCATCAGCTAGAACACAGCCCGTCCTCTCATGGCAATCTGGAGACAAAAGGCTGCTATTGTGGTAGGTCCTACATGTGCCTAAGAACAGGGAATTGGCACTGTGGTAATGTGAATTGAATGGAAAGTCACGTATCTCAGACATCAGCAAAGACCCATGGTCCAAGCAAATGTGAACACCAGAGGAGAAGTAAATTAAAGCTCACTTGTACATTCACTGTCTAACCATTCAGTCCTTAATGATCCCAGTTCATCAGTAAGACGGAGGAACGTGTAAAAGGGAGGCTGCTGCTCTGAATGGCTCTGTATTGCCCTAGGCAAAAGCAAAGGCAATGGAAGATGGAAGTCCTCCCGAGGTCATTATAAACTAAGGTCCCTCTGTCTGCTAATAGGAGTATAGCATTGTCAGTTTCCAGGTTTTAATAATACATTATGATTATGTAACAGCCTATTAACTGCAGAAAGCCGGGGAGAGAGGATACATAGAAACTCTTCTGTGGTTTGTGAGCCTTGCCTAGAAAATTTCAACTGTCAAGCAAAACAAGATATAAAGATTCATCTGCATATGAATTTGTGTCAGCCTGTGTCCAGTGACCCATTAGTCAAGAAATGACGACCTGCATTAGCAGCAGAGGAAACTGTTGCCTTCCCACCTTGTAGTAGATGGCTGCCTTACATGTTGCTTTAAGGTATAGAAAGCACAAAGAGTTTGCCCATGATATGCAAGTACAATATGGGGACTGGCCTCTGTGTCAGAACTTCCTTGTGGGTCTGAGTCTACTTTCTGCTAATGGAGGAAAATGCCAAGATTGCTTATGTTTATAAAAGAGTTAATTTTTGCTCACACTTCTGCATTTGACATCTGCATTGGTGAGAGTCTTGTGCTGCTTCAACTCATGGTAGGACATGAAAGAGAAAGAGGAGACATTTGAGAGACAAGATGGGGAGTAACCGTGCTTTGTGATAACCCATTCTTATGGTAGTTAATCAGGTCCTATGACAGTAAGCACTCAAGCAAGAAAGGCACGCACCCATGGGTAAGTGCTCTACTTTCATGACCCAAACATCTTCCACTAGGCTCTACTTCTCAATACTACCTCATTGAGGAATTTTGTTCAACATGAATTCTCAGGGAGACAATATTTAAGTCCCAGAAAATACTGTTTCCAACAGGAAAATAAAGTCCAAGGTTTAGGAGTGTTTGATGAACATGTTGAGAAGATCTGAGCACACAATCTATGCCCCATACCTGAAGTAGCTCCTGGCTGGGCCCAGAGACTGACATTCCTTTCAAGAGATAGGGAAAGAGGGAGCCTCCTTATGATCCATCCACTTCCTGCCTTTATTATATCTCTGCTGCCTGACTACCACTCTTACCAGCTATGAAAATCCATCCCAGACTTTTTGGATCAAGCATCCACCCAGAGACTAAACGTGGCCTTCTCTGAATTGTCTATGCTCTTGGGTAACTCCCAGTGTCTAGTTCTTCAGCCACACCCTTACCACATGGCCACACCCTTCTCCAAAACTCATATTCAAATTTCCCATCAAGCCACACAGAACCCTCTTTTCAGAAAATGCTCAAATGAGCCATTAGTATTGTCATGTCCCCTTCCTTGCTCATATGATCATTCTCTTCAAAATTACTCTGCCATAGCTGCTGTTGCCCATCACAGACATAAACATGGAGTATCAGCATAATTACTTATGGCTGTCAACATACTTTGGCCAGTGTGGACTCAGAAACATCTAAGGGAGACTAATGAGAGAGGTTAAAGGGCCAAATTGTCCCATACTTTCACTGTTTCCACAGTGTTTTTGCACTTACTGATCAGGTAGTAGTTGATATGGGGAGAATTTTACTCACATGGCTTTAACGACAGTATTAGGACGGATTTAAGCCCCACTCCACTGAAGAAAATGGAAGCTTGTTACTGTAATCTGGCTAAAAGCCAGTAGTTGGGTAGCCTTTCCTCCCCAAGATTGAACCTACTATTATTTTGCTAAAAGGACATGGTATCAAACTGTCTTCTAAATTCATATCTTGAAACCCATAGGTTAGTGCAGCCCTTAGTCCTACCTCATCAGAGAAGTTTCTTTTTGCGGCAGTGAGCAGTTAATACAATCAAAACTGGTCTAAGTAGAGAAAAGAAGTGAATGGGACATCTATATCATACCTGCTGCACTCAAAGCTCAAGGACCATCTTGGAAGACAGAGTGAAAGACTTTTAAGAGCCATAGGTCAGAGAAGACTAGAGATAAAGAGTGTCCTCTTCACAAGACACAACTGGAACACTCAGGAACTCACAGTAGCTGTCATTACCTGCTAAAGATCAAGCCAGTTGACATTCCACCATGGAGATTGGAAGAGCTACACTCCTAGCTGAGTTGCTATTAATAAACAATGGCTTCTGAGGGAGGGGCAATCAGTTTTCATTAAGGGTAGGTTAACCATGATCCAGTGAATGGCTCCACACCCATGCATATATGGGAAGAACAAATTGGAATGAGGTATTACTTTCAAAAGTAGACATGAAATTGGGAAGCATTGGTAGCGGCTCTAGGAGGATTAGAGGAACAGTGGGAGTTAAATATGTATGCCTATATGAAATTCTCAAAAAAATTAATTCTAAAATAGACAGAAAATTAAGCTGTGTGTAGTAATCCATGTCTGTAATCTTAACCCTGGGAAAGCTGGGGCAGGAGCATCCCTTGAACTCACTGGCAGCCACTCCAGTCAAATAAGTGAATTCCAAGCCAATGAGGAGCCTTGTCTCAATAAACAATGGGGACATTTTCTGGGGAATCAAACTCACTTTTGGGAGACTTCTGTGGCCTAAACTCCCCAAATACACCACAGACCAGACCATACCTAAATGGAAGCATTCCTGCTAAATACGTGCTCTTTAGGAAACAATAGATTCCCCCAAATGATCTATTTTTCTAGAAAATAAGACTGTACTTTTTTCAGTCTTGCTCTGTTTCCCGATTCCTGTTGTGCAAACTCCACTGATCTCCTCTTGCCAGTTGTGTGGCTAGTCTGTTTTGTAAAGAGGCCATGAGGATTCATGAATCCCAAATCAAAGCCAATAAGATCTATAACTAAATGTGCTGTGTTTCTGTCATCTGACAGTAGGTCTCAGTGCTTTTACTATTGTGGCACAGAGGAAAGTGGGTACGTGAAGCAGAGACAGCTACATGCATGCTATTGCGTGATTGAACTGACTTAACTCGGTCACTTCAGCATATTAATGTCTCTACAGTCCTTAAGAAAACTGTAAAGAATCTCAGATTCTAATTGGCAAGGGAAACTCTTAGAAGGCAAAACAAACAAACAAACAAACAAAAAATAAACAACAAACAAAAATCAGAAATGAGCAAGAGTCTCGGAGTTGAAGATGAAGATATGATACTTCAAGAAAAAAAGGGATGAGGTGGCCAAGAAAAAGGTACAGAGGACAGGTAAAGCATTTGCCTAACTTTCGCTTTGTGTTTGTTGGTCTATTTCATAGCAACTACTGGGGGGGAGGGTAGTTTTTAGATTGTAAATAGGCTGGAATTACAATCTCTGTTCCTCCAGTCTCCCCCCTCCCCCCGTCTCTTCCCCCTCCTTCCTCCCATTACATCACAGACATCTTTGAAATAGGTTGGATGCCAATTAACCTAAACATACAATTTTTTTTTGTCTAAAAAATAGAGTAAGTAACTGGTTGTATGAATAATTAAGCACTCTGTTTTAACCTCAAAATTACCAGGGCTTCCTTCTCAATGGCCCCTTAGAAAGAAATAAAGTCCTTTCATTTAGTTAAAACTACGAAAGGAAGGGAGAGAGAGAGAGAGAGAGAGAGAGATAGTAAGAGAAAGTCCACAGTAGCATGAATGACCTGCTATAAGAGAATAAAGTATCTGAAGAGGAAAAGCTTCTGAGTGGTATTTTAAAATTAAATTATCCAGATAATTATGCAATTCTTCATTTCATTTCACTGATGTGCACAAACCTAGCTAGAGTCTTGATTCAGTGCTGTCTGTTCACTAAGCTTGAGCACAACCATTGAGTTTCCTCATATTCTTATTTTTGGTCTCTAGTCAAAAAAAAAAAAAAAAAAAAAAAAAAAAAAAAAAGGTAAGCAAGTTTGGGGAAAGCTTGAAAAGAAGAAGGAAGAATGAGTGATTTGATCATCGCAAACCCCAGAGCCCTGTTAAAAAGTATTTGTACTTAAAAAAAAAAATGTTTTTTGCTGAAAGCTCTTTCAAGAGAAATAAATTATACTGACTCTATATAAATAAAAGCAGAAAGAGCAAAGATGAACATGAACATATATTACCAATGCCATTCATCAAATATAGTTGACACTTCAATCTAATCCAGCAAATGAAAACACAGAAGTTTATAGAGTTATAGGAAGTAGGCAATTTAAACACACCAGGGCACAAGGTCATCTAACGACACAGCTGGAAGATGCCCCCTTTTCTATCCCTTGTCTCTCTCTTTCATCGTTTGGAAACTGGCAAACGGTGACGGATAATCCATCTTTCTCACAGAGTGAGGTGATCTTTAAACAGATAATTAATAGCAGCAGTCCAAATGTTCCTTAACAAGTCCACCTTCCTCTAATGTCATAAAATAAAAGGACACTTCATACATTTCATGGGATCATTATGGTGCAAGGTTTCTCTTTCCATAATAAAGTAATACATTTCTTAACTAATTAGTTCATCAATTTTAAATGTGGTTCCCAGTGAAAACTCTTTGAGATAGTTAATCTTTCTTAAAAGAATGTGAGATTGTAAAAGCCAGTTCTCAGAGCACTGTCACCGCCTGTCATTAATGGTCTGAATGGGTGAGGCAATCCAGAACTGTAAAAGCAGATCTCATTTGTTTTGGAAGCAAACTTCCGTGGCCACTTTATAACCAGAAATCATATCCATGTCATCCAGCTGCTGTGGGAAACTTTACGGTTCCAATTAGGAAGGGACAGTTTGCAATGCACCGCTCAAACACTTTGCTAGTCTATATGTAAATACTTCAGTAAAACCACTGAACGGTGATGGAGTTCAATATTAATCTCACAAATTAAAGATGACATCTGAAAGCCTACCATCCAGAAGAGTGATCAGAGCTCATGGCGAGGCAATAATCAGAGGCTTAAGCAACTTTCCAACACCACGGGGGAGAAAACAAATGAGAGGGGCTTGGAAATAGTGCTGGTGCATGACGAGCACGCCGTATTAAAGAGCACGTGTGGATTGACCTGGCGATGGAGTGGAGGATGTGGCCATATGCTTCCATAAAGGACATTTGGAAATGGCACCGAGATGATTCCCTCAGAGTGCATGATGAACATCTGGGGGCATTCCCATCAATTGACAGTGTAAACTTATCTGCAGCAGTGAAATTAGCTGCCAAACTAACTACCTGTCCTCCTGAGAGAGGGGGGAATAAACCTCACCTGAATAATGATCATATCTTGTATATTTTCCAGGCATGAATATTAGAGGGTTTCACTGGCTGGATGTCCCTGATTGTACTCGCTGCCTGAGAAACAGGATGAGTTTCAATATCTTTACTCAAATCATACTGAGGAGGAAAATGGATATGTATGTTAAAGTAGTGGGTTAACCTAGAAAGAAGAGATGAAAAAGTGAAGGATTTATAACTTCAGCCATATTCTAAACAACTATTCTAGGCCCGCTTCCTTTATTAAATCATACTTTGACTTACAGGAGCCCTTATAAAGAGCATATCTGAGAAGTACCCCCAAGAGATGACAGCAAAACCGAAGAATCTCATAAAGGAAACTTCTATGTCCATCCCAAGACACCACATCTTCATTTATTCCTCTAATTGGGGAGAATGACAAGATGTGAAGGTCAGTATAGATGTCAGTACATGATATTTCCCTGTGACAATTGTCTTGTGGTCACAAGAGCATGCTTGAACCAAACAGTTTAATCACAGCTCTCCCCTTCTCCAGCTGTGTGCCTGTGTGCTGGTTACCTAGTGTGTATGCACCATGGTTTTCTCATGTGAAATGTGTTCAGCTCCCATGTTAAGGCCTGGTGGGTGCTCACTCCTGGCCCTTAAGAGTATGCAGCCATTGTTCTTCTCTCCATTAATTTAGTTTCTTCTATTTGGTTAAAAAAAAGTCATAAGGCAATTCCGAGACCCTCTCATAACTAACTGCTCTTGGTAATGCCTATCCTGGCTCCATGGAATGATCCATTACCTGAGCTGCTGTACCTCCTGAGCCTGGTCTGGGTAGGAACGTTACTCCGCAGGCACCTCCCACGGGGGAAGAGACCTGGGCAGCAAGCTGGGGTTACAAAACCTCTTGCAGTTTTTTTCCTTTTCTTCATACTGTCATTCAGAACTTGCTGTGTTTCCAAGCACAGGAAGAGACACTGGGTGCCAGCCAGTAGCATCAGTCCCACATCCTACATAGTTATGAAAAGCACCGGAGCTGTGGTACCGAATGCACCCTCTTCTGAGACTTCCTGAGATCTATTCCTAAATACACCTTTTACCCTGGAATCCCTGTTGAGCCTTACCCAAACTAATACACTCAGTCCTCGCTGTTTAATGTTTATTATGTTTGTTTTCATTTCTTGAGAGAGTCTCATTTTGCTCTATAGTTTAGGCTGGTCTTGAACTCCCTGGTCCTCTTCTCTCAACCTCCCAAGTGCTGGGATTACAGGTGTGAGCCAGCACATGCATACCTCGAAGTCGCCTTTTTTTTTTTTTTTTTTTTTTTTTTTTATGGTAGTGTCAGTAAGACCTGAATAGGGGAGGGAGCTTCAGTGGTTAGAGATAGGGTGTCAGTCAGTATCTGCTCCAGGCAGACACCTTGCCCCAGCAAGTGAACAAAGTGAAAGATGCTATCAGCATTCTCATCATGTACTGATCTTCATTGCTTTTATGTATGCCTTTTCCCGAATAGCCTTCTTTTCCGGTCAGCACTAAACAAGAGAAAGAGGACACAAAAGCGCCTCTAGAGAGAATGCTGTCCAAAGTTATAATTGCTGTGAAGAGCAGGCGCCACACCAAGTTGAGATTTTCCTCACCAGCACCTTTTACGGGACTCTGACACAGATGGAAGGAAGTGACATGAGAACAATTTCGCCTCAGCCATCATCAACACAGCGACACAATCCATAATAGCTGTAATACAGAAAGCAAACAGCCATCAAGGCACATAGCCTCCCTTGCCTGTGAAAGATCAAACAATGTTTGACTTGATGGAGACTACACTTTAATCTTCTGAAAAGTCCACATTTCTGGGCATCACTGAACCACCAAGTCCGTTCCTAAGATAAGGTTAAAAAATAATTGTGATTTGGGGGTCTCCTTCAAAAGGAGACCTGACTGTTATTTAAGTTCTGTGAGAGAACAACAGAGACACTGAATATAGGCAGTGTCTCTGACCCATTGTATAACAGAAGAAAAATAAAACAGGGCTGTCCGTTAATACCCTGGCCTGAATTCAGTGGTTGGAGTGGGTAGGGCAGGCAGGAGGCATTATTATTTTTTAATGGCTCCTTCAGCAGAGATATCCCTGCTCTCGTTGTACTTGGGGTAAAAGCATCCATTCTGCGAGACCCTTGCCACACTCCAATTAAAAACAGGACTTATTGTTAGGGGGCACTAGAATATCAGTTTCCTTCCACCTGTATTTTGTCCATTGTTAAAAAAAAAAAACTTACATAAAGAGAAAGTTAGAGGCTGAGAAGAGCTTTTGATAAGCCGAGTGGGGACTAGTGCCACTTTAAAAAAAATATCATTTCTGAGAGAAAGCAGAGGTGTCAGAGACAAAGGGGAAGGGGAGAAATGTGTCAGCCAGTCAATAGCATTTATTGAACACTCACTGTGTGGGAAGAACACAAAGGGCAGGATACAGTGGGCACTTGTTCTTTGGGAGATTGTAAGCTAACGAACCAGCCAGCCCGGACACGGGTGAAGTCTTTTAAAGCAGCTACATAGAATCAACCTCATGCTAACTGTAACTTGAAAGAATTGCGTGTTGAGGGCCTATGCCTCTGTGTGTGTGTGTGTGTGTGTGTGTGTGTGTGTGTGTGTGTGTGTGCATGTAACTATACATGTGCATGTGTATATGTGTGTGCATATATAAGTCTGCACTAACAAACAGCCATGGTGAAAATACCAGAGAATACACACCACTAAACACAAAAAATGATACAAGAATGCAAATTACCTGCCAGCACTTTTGTCTTTCAGTTGACTCTTCTCTGAGTGTAAATCAGAATTGGAAATACAGCACAGGTACCTTCATTGTCACTAGGACGAGAGGAAACTGGCACCTCACCATGCCTGAAAGCCCGCACTTCAAAGACATGCATCACATGTATCACTGTTCCCCCTCATGGAAGTGATTTGACTTGAAAACGCAATGACAAGGAGCCATATTGGGGAACAGAAATTGTTTACATAATTGCTTGGTCTGTTGGTGAATCTGGGCCTTCATTTAGAATTCATTATTTTATAAACCGCACAAAGGGATTTCCAAGTTGTCAAGCTTGGTTTGTAAAAAAATAAAATAAAAAGATATGATAAAATGTCTGGCACAAGCTTTCCTGACTTTAATTTTTTTCCCCTCCCTCCTATTCATCTTTCCAGTCATAGCGGGCACTCCATCAGCTATGATAGCTGCTATTTTCTCTGGATTTAGATCAAACAAGCTCAGAACATCCATCAGGGCCATTTTTACATCCTTTCTCCTTTGATGCCAAACCCCAAAGATTCCCCACCACGTACAGTCTGCAAGTCGTTGGACTGACAAGTATTAGTAACCTTGGAATGTCACCCAGACACCAGCTTTCATCCTGGAGGAGGCTAATGAATTTTGCTGCAACGGGCTTGGTCTTGAAATGATTTTTCTTCAGGTCACCCTTCATAGTTAAAATAGTTTGCTTTCTTGTAGTTTACTTTTTTCTCGAGTGAGGTAAAGTGGCAGAGGGAATGGAGCCCAAGGACATGGGAGACTCAAGCGCAGAATCCTAGTGCTTGCCTTTACCACTGGATATTGTTTAATTATTTGGGAAAAACTTCAGTTTCATGAGTACCTTTGCCTGTTAAGTGAGAGCTTAAAAGCATAATCTTCACTGGTATTTTAAACTTTAAAAAATATACATACATGTATATATATATATGTGTGTGTGTGTATATATATATACGTATATTTAATAACAACAAATATATGTGTACATGTAGAGAGACTTATGTGGAATTGTACATTTGCTATACTTTAAAAATATATAGGACAAGCAAATAAAGCTTTAATGAAATTTGTATTTTACTAATCAAAACATAACTCTACAGATTCCTAAGTAGGATGATAGAAACAGATCAGAGACAGATCAATTGTCTGTGCAATTTTGCTATACATAAAGCTGTGCATACAAACTCAGATGAAAGAACTAAGCTCTGCCTGGGAGCGGAAACTGAACCACTGGTCAAGAGATATGATAACGCAATAACATCTAGGTTGATAATACAGCCAGAACTAGGACCCATGCAGTCAGATAATTAGTGTTTGTTGAGCATTAACCATATGTGTGCTGTTGCTTAAAGTACAGAAAACTGCCAAAATTTCAAATACAAATAAATATCTATAGGCCACCTATGTCTGCCTATCCTGCCATCCATGGCTACCGGTGAGTTTTCTTGATTCATGTGTTCCTCTACTGGCTCCTTTGCCCACCGGCATACTGCGTGCAGGCCTTTGGCCTCATGAAAACCCTGCTCACATTTGTTTTCCCTTGTCTGTCTTCAGAATAGATCTGTGTTTCCCTGCTTCTCAGCCCAGTTGCAGCCCACAGAGCCACTTGAGGGCACCAGCATCCTCCAGAAGAAAGCAGTCTTCCAGAGCTTCCTTCCAAAGCAAATGAGTTGTTCCAGAGAATTGCCACGCTCCCTGATGACTCCTCAGTGCTTGTTACAGGATAGGAGGGGATACTCCTTCCATGGCTTGGAACCTTGCTTTATCAAGTATTCATCTGAAGGGCAGATGTCGTGCCTAGTCCCTAAGGAAACAGCACTCTCTATTTTTCCAATTACACAGAGCTTATGAGGAAGACTAAGAACAGATATCTAAAATGGCCCCCAGCTGTTCCACAGAGTCCTTGCCTTTTTTAACACATATCTGCATTCCCCTCCACAAGCTTCTCCCAATACTACTTCCTGGCTCAACCACAGTGTTTCTTCTTGCACTTTGGTCATGTATCTCAATCATTTAGGGACCGGCTATTATGCAAATTCCAACTTAGTAAAGATGCTATGGGAGCTGAGATTAAGCATTCATCTGGTCAATGCTGGAGACAAAATTTGAAGGGGGTGACAAAAATTTAGTAATTAAGATGAATAAAATTCTAATGTAATATTGTAAAATTACATAGACCAGTTAATGTTGATCATGTCTTGTTTCTGGAAAGAAATTTTCATAATTAAGCATATTATAATTAACTTCAAGGGATCATGTTCCTGTACTCTATTAGTCATATGGTAATCTGCTAGCTTGCATTTTTTGCTAGGACACACACACACACACACACACACACACACACCTACCTCATCCTTATAACAATTATGTGAAGGACTCTGAATTAATCAATAAAACATATTCTAGCATAGTAAATCTTTATCATGTGGAGGGGCAATTCTGTGTCCCTAGATTTACCAATGTGAGGAGATTTATTTGACTGTCACAAAATTTACAGGGTCCATTGACATCTAGTGTATGTATGTCAGATTGTATTAATCATCATGCAATGTGCAAGATAGCACCTCACAACAAAGAATTATTTGGCCTACTATTAAAGTATTGCAAGTGAGAAACCCTAGCACAGGTGTGGTGGTTTGAATCAAAATGGTCCCATAGGCTCATAGAGAGCAGTCTTGTTGGAAGAAGTGCATCATCACTGGGGCATGGGGGAAGAGAGAGCTTTCAGGTTTCAGATGCTCAAACCAGGCCCAGTGTCACTCTCTTTCTGCTGCCTCCAGATCCAGATATAGAACTCTTAGCTACTTCTCCAGTGCCGTGACTGCCTACATGCTCCCATGCTTCCTTCCCACCAAGATGGCAATGGACTAAACCTCTAAACTGTAAGCCAGCCCCAACTAAATGTTTTCCTTCATAAGAGTTTCTGTGGTTATGGTGTCTCTTTACAGCAATAGAAACCCTAAGACAGCTGTAACGTGTATGGTTTTTCCGCCCGCCGCCGCTGGTCTGGTCCCGCCGCCACGCCGCCAGCCCCAAATAATACACAGAGACTCTGTATTTGGTACAATACTGTTGGCCCGGTTACTTGTTTCTTATCGGCTAGCTCTGCCTTTAATTATGAACCCATTTCTGCTGATCTATGTATTTCTCTTACCGGGGAGCTGGCGGCAGACTGCTTTCTCCCGACTCTCCATCTTGACTCTCCTTTCTACTTCCTATTTCCTCCCTGTCTCCTAGTCCCTCCTATCTTCCTTTCCTATTGGCCAACAGTGCTTTATTATTAACCAGTATGAGAAACATATACAGAATGACATCTCCCATCATCTCCTCTTTTCTGTCTAAATAAGAAGAAGCGTTTTAACCTTAACATAGCAAAATATGTAACATAACAGTTATCAAGTAAGAATCACAGCTAACAATATTTAGTCCATTAACATTTAGTAAGACTAAAAGAAACTATTTTATCATCTATCCTATATTTGTGAATCTAAAGTCCTATATGTAACTTATCTTTAAACCTAACTTAGGAAAACTATAACCATAACTGTCTTCAACTCCTTTCAAAGATGGTTTTTCCACCCGCCGCCACTGGTCTGGTTCCGCTGCCACGCCGCCAGCCCCAAATAATACACAGAGACTCTGTATTTGGTACAATACTGTTGGCCCGGTTACTTGTTTCTTATCGGCTAGCTCTGCCTTTAATTATGAACCCATTTCTGCTAATCTATGTATTTCTCTTACCGGGGAGCCGGCGGCATACTGCTTTCTCCAGACTCTCCATCTTGACTCTCCTTCCTACTTCCTATTTCCTCCTTGTCTCCTAGTCCCTCCTATCTTCCTTTCCTATTGGCCAACAGTGCTTTATTATTAAACAGTATAAAAAACATATACAAAATAACATCTCCCATCAGACAGCAGGTAATAGATGCCTTAAATGTGTTTGAACTTCAGAGTACAAGGTGATCCTACATTCAAAACAGCTGGACAAAACAGCCCTACAGACTTCAGCCAGGATATCTGAATCTTCTTCGAATCCCCCATGACAGCGCCCCTTACCAGCAGGAAGTAGTTTGGAAAGAACGACACCCAAATTCCCAAATATTGTGTATAAATGTTTGTTTTCATTTAATTGGACTTTGTTATATAAAATTAAATAAAATAATAATAAAAAATGTGTTTGAACTTAAGGTTTTATGACTCTAAAATTCTTTTCTACTCTCTAGCTTCCCTCACTAAAAAGAACACCAATTCATCTCCTAACTTTAAGCACTGACTTAAAATGAGTACATAATTACTTTCTATGTATAAAGTTACAATATTGAAAAAATAATATACTGTGAGACTTAGAGGAAGGGTCATTGGGTGGCCAACTGAAAAAGTTAGGGAGTGTTACTATAAGTTACTAATTAAGAGTCAATTAAGGAGTCAAGCTCACAGTGGCTCTGTAGGAATTTGGGTTGAGCAGTGTTCAGTGACAAGAGATCTGTAATCACATTCATTTGTATGGAATTTAGAAACCTAAACCTGAAGTTTTGTAGTTCCTTAGATTTATAGCCAGTAGGAATTCATATTACTTTGCAATTGTTCATGTTTGTTGACCGAGTTCTATTTTTTTCAAAGTTTGGGACTATCTTTTCAATAAATATGTGAGTATATCAATTCATTTTTAAGAATTGATGTTGCTACATAGCCAAGGCTAATCTAGAAGTTGTAATGGATTCTCCTATCTCTGCTTCATGTATACTGGAGCTATAATCAAATGCTACAAGCCAACCATACACACACACACACACACACACACACACACACACACACACACTAATGGAACATTAATATAATATTCTAATAATATAACATTTCCAACACTATGAAGCAGTAATCTAATTAATCATAATCAATAAAAACCAGGAGCCAGAAATCATGGTAAAACCTGGAAGATCAGAGAACAGGGAACAGTCACCAGTTGCTTCCTACCTGTCTCCTTCCTCTGTCAACAAAGGCTGAGATCCTGTCTCCCCCAAACCTTATCACTTCCTGTCTCCACCTCCTGAGTGCTGGGACTAAAGGGACAAACCTCCCAAGTACTGGGAATGAAGGTGTGAGCCACCACTGCCTGGCCTCTATGGTTAACTAGTAGCTAACTCCGCCTTCTGATCTCCCAGCAAACATTATTTGTCAGAACACAAACAAAATATCACACAACATAATATTATAATATTAAATATTCTAGTTTCATATTTGGGTGTATTATAGATGACAGGATCCAACCTTATGCTCTTATTTTTGTGATCATAAGGTTCCAAAACACTAAACTATAAATAAATTTAAGTCTTAAAGAAACAAGCAAAAACTGCCTGCTTTGTATAAAAAAAAATCAAACAGAAATTGTACTATATTTATTGCAGAACTCTGAATTGCTAATTTCAGTTCTAAAGCCAACATGGTACAATGTGATTCTCTCACCTTTGCGTTTTCTTGGGCTCTTTAATGGATGGCACAGACAAGACAGCAGGAGGCAAAAGGAAGAGGGACAGTTTCTGTAATGCTCTCTAGTTTCTGCAAAGCTACTGTTCCGGGCTCAGAGTCTTTGGGTATGGTCACAGCAGACTTGCTCTCCTGCCCAAATGTTCAGCACAGTGTGGCTGAGCTTAGCTCTCTCTTAGCTGTAGGTGTGGACGGCTAACTGACATAAGACTATGTCAGCATTGTCTTTCTGATCTTTCAGCCTTCAAAGTCCAGTACAAACAATTCAGTCTGTTTGATAATATGTTTATTCTTGCTTCTATTTTTCTGTCTACAGCCTGTGATTCTATAACAACTAAACTATTAATATTAGATATAAGGTACATTAGTTATTTTTCTCCTCTCTGTGACCAAAAACCTACAAGAAGTAACTTAAATAAGGAAGTGCTTATTTTTACTAACAGTTTGAAGGTCCTACAGTCTATCATGGCAGGGAGGGCATGGTGACAGAGCTTATGACGACTGGTCACATCACATTAACATGTGACCACTGGCCAAGAAATCCAGAAAGATGGATGCTAGAGTCAGTTACTTCCAGGCTTTTATTCAATCCAACACCCCAGCTATGCAATGGCACCATTTGCAGTTGAGGTAGATCTTCCCACCTTAATTGACCTGATCTAGTAAATCCTTTGCTGTCATATTCAAAGCCTTCTTTCCTAGGTGAGTCTAGATCCTGTGAAATTGACCATATTAATCATCACATTATGTCAAACATGATGACACATGCCTATAGTTCAATTCTAGATCCTGAGACATTGACAAAATTAACCACATTAGACCAGGCATGGAGACATACACCTATAGTTCTAACTCTAGAACCTGTGAAATTGATGGTATTAGCAATCACATTAGACCAGCCTTGGTATCATACACCTATAGTTCCAATTCTAGATCCTGTGAATGTGATAATATTAACCACCAAATTAGGCCAGGCATGGTGACACACACCTATAGTTCCAATACTTGGAAGGCAGAGACAAGAGGAGTATAAATTGGAAGTCAGCCTGGGATATATATTTCATTCCAAGCTAGCCTAAGCTATATAGCAAGACCCTGTCTCAAATAATATATCTCCTTTATAGTATACATATGTAAACACACATATACACACCTGTGCATATAGAAAAAATAAAGCAATACAGTAGCCTTTGTGATTTCTGTCATTGCTTATTAATAAACAACTTATCAGTTGTGTATCTCTCTGCACCCCACCTGGGAACAACACATATGAAACTTTATACTGCCCGTCTGCAACAGGAAGGGCATTTATACAGAGGGTAGATGTCTTTGCTGTTCATGCTTTCTTTTTTGCTAAACACCAGGGAAGGCAGATGATGAGGCTTTGAAAAACAGGATTCCAACTGTTTGACCAAAGGAAGCAATGTCTGGAATGTATTTCAATAATGCATCATGCCCAGATGTTAACTAGAGCTTCCTCCTTTTTAAAGACCAATGAAGCCTGTCCAAGAAAAACACTTTAATCATCCCACTCTCCCTCTGGGGATATGGAAAACTGCCACTTGCAAATGCTGCTAGTTTAATTGATCATGTATGATGAAGGCTGTGCAAGTATGTATAACTTCAGACTTGACTAGTTATTTAAACAATTTCATACATATCCTGTATGTTCTTAAGTCTTGAGGAAACAAGGATTTTGGCAGCTTAGCTTCACTATTCTAATTGAATGATGCTGTAATTGTGAATATTTTCTTTAAAACACAG
Organism: Phodopus roborovskii; assembly: GCF_943737965.1. Lineage (NCBI taxonomy): Eukaryota > Metazoa > Chordata > Mammalia > Rodentia > Cricetidae > Phodopus > Phodopus roborovskii. The sequence goes on from NW_026126511.1 coordinate 28,875,845, forward strand.
AATTCATGGGAATAATAATAATTTCTGAATGTTTGTACAAACATAGAAGTTAATGATTTTTCTCTCAAGTTCAAAGACATTTGCTAAGTTGATAAAAGACAATGTGTTTCTTACCTTCATCTATACAATTTTACTAAGTGATGCACACAATAAACATAACCATTTGTAAAGCAGTCACTTTCTGCAGGCCCAGGACCATGGACTTTCTAGTGAGTTTGGAACAATACAATAGATGTTAGTGAGAGCTACTAAAGCATGTGTGGTACTGACCCTTTTCAGTAATCAGTAGTTTCTAGCAGAAACCAATAAGAAGTCATAGATGTCATTGTATCGGTTTGATGAGCTTAATAAAAATGTACACAAAGAGGGCTTTTTATATTTACTTAAGGATGTTTAGGTGATAGATAATTGATGGTGGAGGAGCATGTGGAAATAAGGGAACAATTACAGTGAATCATAATATGAGTCTGCTGCCTTCCCCTTGAAAGCCAGGTTTTGATCTGGAAGTTTATTTTAGAAAGTCATCCCTGTGAACTGGAGTAAATGGTAAGTAAGAATAAAATTATGAAAGAGGCGGAAGAAAATTGTGCTATTAAGTCAGTTACTACTTTGGACTACTGGAGCATCTTCCTTGATGCTTCCTTAACTAAGTAGAAGAGTTGCCCAGAAGCCCCCAAGGAGAGCTGTTACCTGTTAACTGCTGATATCTCTTAAGAGGGTTAGACTTGCCCACTGGAAATTAATTCTATCCCACACCCAGGGTCTTAGCATTGTGTAGCAGGACTCCATAGCAGCTTGTGAGAGTAGGACTTTCAGCAGCAAATTGTTACAGATTGTGCAAACCCTTTCCCATTGCCCAAGTGGAATCTCAGGAGCTGGAACCCAAATTTAAAGGAAGTCTTCTACAGACTATCTGGCTTATTTGACTACAATGATTGCTTTTGTAAGTAAGCACCCATGAACATGCTTTGGTTAATATCACCCTTCTTTCTCTCCCACTTTCATTTCTACAGACAGTACACTCATTTACTTTTTTTTTTAACCTTTAAATAACTAACATATTTTCAATTTTGCTCAAAGGGAATGTGCGTCCATATCTCACTATAGTTTGTTGTTTACTTTAACTAACCATTAGAAGCATGCCTGCTTTAAAAGTGTGGAAGGCTCTTTAAAAAGCTCAAGGCCACTGATCCATGTCATAGAATCCAGAGCAAGAGTCACTGAGCTGCAGCACAGAGGACTTGCCCACCACACTGTCCTCTGGGTACTGAGAACTTATTGAAGGGCTCTAGGAACAACCCATGCATAGGAGTCCTGCAGTTCCTCAGAGCACATGGTCAACTTCACATCTTCAGGGTGGATAGAGGCCCCAAGTCACCTAAACAGTAGGGCTCAAACAGGTCCCCAGCTGGCCCAGAGACAGATATTGGGGTTCAGGTGGAAGACCAGAAAAGCAAAGCAGCCAGCCAGTAGCTCTTGCCTCAAGCAAGGATGAAATGGAGATCCTGTCTTCCCTGTGATTGGAAACTGAATCTCACATGAGACCCTTTGCTTCTTCCTTATATACCTTTCTAGTGCTGGGAGTAAAGGTGTGAGCTCTGTTTCTCTTTTAGACTGATTCACTCTTGTGCAGCCCTGGGTGGCTTTGAACTCAGAGATCCATCTACTTCTATCTCCTGAGAACTGGGATTAAAGGTGTATACTTGTACTGCCTGGAGTCTATGGCTTTGCATTCTGATCTTCAGTGGCTTTTTTTTTTTTTTTTTTTTTTTTTCTTTTTTATATTTTTTCTTATTTTACATATTGATCCCAGTTCCCTCTCCCTCCCTTCTTCCCTTTCTCCCTCCCTCCCATTCCCCCCAACCACCTTCCCATTCCATTTCCCCCTCCACAGGGAGGGTGGTGCCTTCCAGGAAGGGGGTCAATAAAATCTGTCAAGACATTTGGAGTAGGGGCTAGGCCCTCCCTCCTGCCTCTACGCTAAGGCAGTTATCCCTCCATGGGAAATGTGCTCCCAAAGTCCTTTTGTGCACAAGGGATACAGCCTGGTTTTACTCTCTGAGGTCCCTTAGACTGCCCAGGCTTTCTAACTGAGACCCATGTTCAAGGGGTCTGAGTTGGTTCAATGCTGGATTCACAGCTATCAGTCTGGGGGCCCATTAGCTCCTCCTTGTTCAGGTCAGCAGTCTCTGTGGATTTCTGTAGCCTGGTCTTCTCCTCCCTTTCTGCATCTGGATTCCAGTTCGGCTCAGTGTTTAGCTGTGGGTGTCTGCCTCTGTTTCCACCAGCTACTAGAAGAGGGCTCTATAATGGTGGATAAGTTAGTCATCAATCTCTTTATTAGAGAAGGGCATTTATGGTAGCCTTTCTACTGTTGCTCAAATTGTTGGGGTCAGTCTTATAGGTCTCTGAACATTTCTCTAGAGTCAGTTTTCTCTTCAAACCATACATACCACCCTGAACACTCCCAATCTCATCTTCAGTGGCTTTATTAGGTCATAAACAAATATATCACTACACTAACCAATAGATGAGGACTCAGGACATCATCAAAAGAGTCTACAATATACAATCTCCCCACCTCCACTGCCATTCAGAGCTTAGAGAGACTGGCTCCCAAGCAATACTATTTCTTCTAATTGCTTTTTCAAAAGCTTTATCTTCTACAGGTCAAGTTGGTTATTCTGACAGACTTAAACACTTGAAGGAATTGGGATTTTCCTCTGTGTATTTATATCACCATATTTTAAATTAACTAATTTGTTTATTTTTAGATCCTAGACACAGTTTTTCTCCCCCTTTTCTTCCAGTACACCACATACACACACACACACACACACACACTCTCTCTCTCTGTTGCCACCCTGATTCACTCCTCCCTCCTCCCTCTGTTTCTGTTAAGGAAAGGGCAAGTCTTCTATGAATATCAATAAAACATAGCATATCACATTGCAATAAGACTTAGTACCTCCCCATGTATTAAGGTTGGACAAGGCAACCCAGTATAAGGAGTAGAGTTCCAAAAGCCAGTAACAGAGTCAGAGACAGGCCCTGCTCCCACTGTTCCAAAAGAGGACCAAGTGACACAACTGTAACACATATGCAGAGTACCTAGTTCAGTCTCACTCAGGCTCCCTGGTTGTTGGTTCAGTCTCTGTTGATTCCATGGGTTTTCTTGCAGTGTCCTTGGCCCCTCTGGCTCCTACAACTCTTGCTCCCCCTAATGAGCTCTGCCTAATGTTTGCCTATGGGTCTGCATCTGCTTCTATCAGTTGCTCAATGAAGCTGTATGTACTGTAGAAATATCTATCCACCCTGCTTTGTGTGTGTGTATTTGTATGTTTGTGTGTCTGTGTGTATATGTATGTACTTCAGGAAGACTATCCTTAACTGCAATACAACCAAGGGGCACCTCATCAGCAGTGCTACACAACCATTTTTATGTTCTATCTATTACTCTCTGGATACTCATACTATTGAAAACATGCTCATGGTCCGAACAGAATGCAACTTCCCTCATTTTCATTTGATCTGTGATATAATTTATGCATAACGGCTTGTATTTTCTTCACTCTTTCAAAGGGCTTTTTATTATTTTAGTGTTTGGTTAGTATTCTTATAACCTGTGTTTACATCCCAGTCTGTACAGAAAGTCACATTACCAAGGTCATGCAGTGCAGATTGTCACATGAACCCTGTCTGAAGAAGGACACATGAACGCTGCTGTTACTGTTGAGCTATTCCTGTTTCCATGAGGTTAACATATAAAAATGTATTATTCATGATGTAAAATGCATTTCATATATTTTGCCAATTGCTGTTATTGTTCTAGAGAGGGAAATAAATGAAGGTGGTGGCAGTTGTAGAAATGCATCCTTATTTGAGACTTAATATACAATACCAATTTAGACTACTTACCTTTACAACATTAAACCTTCCACTAGACTGCAAAGCACGGTGTCAGCTAAACTCTATAAATGTTAATTTAAGGTCAAGGCACTCCTGGGAAGCACTTGAATGCTTAGAGCAGAACCCAAGAAAACTTCTTTTCAAGGATTTATGGGGTGATATGGCTCCTTTCTGAAAAATACTAACTCTATTTCTACTTTTTCCAATCATTTTCTATTTCAAGCTCTAGGACACACTTTCCTTTATGGATATCACTGAGTTATTTAATAGCATTCTGGAAATATTAAAGTGCAAATTTTTTCCATGTGTGATGTACAGTGTCTTTCCAATTTAAACTACATTTAGTAATGATGACTACTTTGTACAGTGAAAAATATGTCACATATAGCCTCTGTCCATAGGGATGGCCAGAACATAGAGGTATTGGTTTTCAATATCCAAATTATCATGAAGTTGGTTCCCAGCCAATAATTGCTTTTTTTTTCTTTGCGAAACTAAATCATATGACAAGATGTACTTAATTTTTCATTCAAAAAACCCTTGAGTCCAGTTGTTGTGCTGCCTAAATGACTGCATGGAATAAAGTTGAACACACAGGGATCTAAAGATTTCTGTGATGGTTACTATTGGTTATCGCCTAGGAGACAAATGCCTGGGGCTATCTATGATGGGGTTCCTAGAGTGAGGTGGGAAAACCCACTCTCTCTGAGGGCAGTACCTCTCCATGGGTTGGGCCCTGGACTGAACTCAAAGGAGGAAGTGAGCTGACCATCAACATTCATCTCTGTGTTTCCTGCCTGAGGCACAATGTGATCAGCTGCCTCACACCTTTGCTGCCACTTCTTCTTCAAAATGATGGGCCGTATTCTCCAAACTGAAAGCCAAAATAAGTCCTTCCTCACGGTCTGTCAGTATTTGGTCATAGCAATGAGAAAAGCCACTGATGATGCTCCCATATATTATTTTTTAGGCTGCCTGTTTCTCTCAGTAGGGACCCGGCACTTCTGTAGGGTGGGATTTAAGAGGAGCATTCCAGTCCATTATTTACCTGGAGGTTCCAAGGTCATTTCAAGGTGAGATGCCATGACCAAAATCTCATAGGACTAAGGGGAAAGATACACATCATCACATACACTCCTTGAGAGACGTACATTCAATCAGCTGAAGTTTGCCAATCCTCCAGCTGTGTCAGGAAAGGCCGATTAGATTGCTCTATAAGCTTTTCAGATAACATTGTCATGTGACACACCATCACCTAGCACAAGCGAATGAAAGGTCAGCCTAGCAAGTGGCTGTCCAGAGAATTATTTAGGTGTTTTGACATAACATCTTTGTCCTTAAAATGATGGTGTTAATTGGGTAGGGCAATGAGGGTTTTCTGTCAGGGATTTGAAAGCGAAATAAAAACTCAAAGCTGAACAATTAACAGGGGGACAGAAGGTGAAAGTACAAACAAGAGAAAGCCATCTGTGGAGACTGACCATAAGGCAGTAAGGGTGAGAAATGAGCAGACTTTCTAATAAAGTCACAGTCATAAAGTGGGAAACACGAATATGGAGAGAAATTCCTCAGAAACACCAAGGAAGAGAAGTTACATGGACTTAATCATCACAAAATGTCAGGGGCCCGAAGGAACATCAGTGATAGCATGCTTGACTGGCATTCAAGGCTCTGGATTTGATAGCCAGTCCCACACACATGACAACAGGAACTCAGAATACAGACTTCCCCCATAAGGCTTCAAGATAATTCTCTTCATTCCCTGGCATACTTGCTAGGTTGTTACTGTATGGGTTTTCACAATAAGTTCTTGTTGGTTAAAATAACCCGAATCTTTGGGATTGTAGTGTCAACAAAAAGTATGGGTGTAGAATATGAGGCTGCCTGATAAGGCTTTGAAATGACTACTAAAATCTACATTCTTTCTCATGACAAAGTCTCTTCAGATCACATGACTGACACAAATTTGGACAATGCAGTTTTAATATTACATTCTTGAGACATAGCCTTTTGGTGGTAGGTTAGTGTAGATGAGGCTTGTGACAGTAGAAACAGAAGAAAACCAAATGTGTTTACAGGCATCTTTTATTGTGAGAGCCTAAAAGGGGAAAAACAACCACAAACAATTAACACTTTCTCCTCCTTAATACTGCAAAGCCTCATGCTTGGTGCCCAAGCATAGAAGACTCTTACCTGAATCAGTCTATTAGCAGCCTTGGCATCTAACAGGTTTGGTAGGACTAGTGTTGGTCTTCTATTAGAAGGATAATCTCCCAGGAGAAATTTAATCTAAAATAATTATAAACCAGAGGGTATTACAAAATCTCAAATACTGGATTAACTCAGCCAACATGGTTGGTGAGGTCATGATATCTGGTAGAAAGAGCAATGGAGAACAAATCTGTAAGCTTTGAGGTCATGATATCTGGTAGAAAGAGCAATGGAGAACAAATCTGTAAGCTTTGAGGTCATGATATCTGGTAGAAAGAGCAATGGAGAACAAATCTGTAAGGCTAACAGCATCTCACTGTCCTTCCTTGCACCTCAGTTTCTTTGTGAACAAACTGGGCAGTGGAATTTAACAAGTGGTAATATTCCAACCCTAAGTGTGGAGGGTTTTATTTGACTGAAGTTTCCATAATTTAGAGCTGGAATGGAGAAGAATGCTGTTCAGATGAGAGTTTTGTGGTTTACTTCCCACAGGGAAGCTCAAAGACTGTGAATAGGATGATCGTGTCTAGCTATTGTCTACTCAGTTTCTATCATATAGTGACCTAATCCAGGAATGAGATTAGGTGTGAGGAAACCAACAATCTGTGAAACCTCCTGTAAATGTGACCCTCTAATCCAGCACGCAGTTGCAGTCTCCTGTCTGTCAAGTTAAACCTTCCTGAGGAGGATGGCCTCTCATAGCCATTTCTATCTCTTTGCGGGTTCATATGATAAGTTTATGCGTGTAAATGAGATGTTGTGGACAAGAAGGAAAAAAGAATCAGTAACTATAGCTCAGAAAAGAAATGGAGAGTATGTAAAAATGGAGGCCTGTGGAGTGTGTGTATACATGCACATGTGCACACATGCACACATGTTCATAAGTATACATACATGTCTTTTTGTACACATGCATGCATGAGTTTTGAAGAAGGACAAGTTGTTTTAGGCAGAGAGTTTTACACATACAAACTCCCCGAGCTTGGAAACAAATGGCAACTTAGAAAAATTCAAGTAAAGATCAGGAATAATACGGCAGCTAGATTAAGGGTTTGAACTGTATGGCATAATAGAAAGCCATTGAAGGCTTTTTAGTGGGAAAGGAGGTTTGAGAACTTTGACTTTGGCTGAAGAAAAGCTGGGGCTAAGGAAGACCAGTCTGAGACACTGGAAATTTTCTAGGAAAGCCACCTGCGTTTTAGATGGGACGATGACAGTGAGAACAGAGGAAAGAGCTGTCATTAAAGCTCCCCTTGACTCCTGGGGCAGCTGCAGAACAATTTTCCTGTTGACTATTATGCACTGGCCTCTGCTGTGTTTATCATGACCTAGATGATGAATGTCAACTTGAAGGCCTATTTTACTACTGGAAAGTAACATCCTTGAAATGAGAAAGTGATATTTTCACCTTTTATCTAGTTTGCCAGAGTTCTACCTAATAACTGGAAGCTTGCTAGAGGTTTGCTGAAGGAGGATCATACATCCTTTATATATTTCCTCCGTGTCTTAGTCCTACTACTTGGCAACTGTAAGAATTCTATTTAAATGATTTTTTTTAATCGAAGGTTTCTTCAGAAGTCATTTTTTTACTTTCAGGCTTGACTACTAAATCCTTATATTATAATAGCTTGCAGTCTAGCTTGGTTTGAAATCATTCCCTGCCTATGTGAATTCCCAGGACTCTGTATTATGTTTCTGGAACACTGAATGAAGATATCATGCTTTGTAAGCCCCATGAGACTGGGGAGAATCTTGCCAGGACTAACTAGATGGCTGACCAACACTCACCTGTATGTAACGAGTACGGTTTTTCTGCCTGCCGCCGCCCGGTCTTGTCCTGCTGCTGCGCCAGCCCCAAATAATACATAGAGACTCTGTATTTAATACAATACTGTTGGCCCGGTTACTTGTTACTTATCGGCTAGCTCTGCCTTTAATTATTAACCCATTTCTACTGATCTATGTATTTCTCTTACCGGGGAGCCAGCGGCATACTGCTTTCTTTAGACTCTCCATCTTGACTCTCCTTACTACTTTCTATTTCCTCCTTGTCTCCTAGTCCCTCCTATCTTCCAACAGTGTTTTATTATTAACCAGTATGAGAAACATATACAGAATGACATCTCCCATCACCTGTAGCCTGCAGGATCCTTTTCCAAAATCCACCAAAGAAGTAAGCTGTTCACCTATAAATTTTCCCGTGATAGTGAGATAGTTAATTTTACTTATCAACCCATTAAGCTTAATAAAAATCTAAGAGGTTAGTAAACTGCATTTGAAGGCTCTGACCTAATGAAGGCCTTGATGCCTTGGAGGATTTTTAATATGTGACATTATTGCAAGGTGATGTATTTGAAAGATGTCAGTCACTGAAGGCATGTCTAGGGGGATGCTATCTTTTTCTGATGCCTTCCTACCTCTCTCTACTCCCTGCCAACTATGACCTAAGCTGCTCCACCCATGGTCTCTCTGCCATGATGCACTGAGACCTTTCAAACATTGAGCCCAAACAAGTCTTACCTCTTACACATGGCTTCTGTTAGTTGACCATGGTGACAAGCTAATGACTAAGTGTCCTGTGTATGAAGATTGGGGCAAAGGTGGGGAGACCGAAGGACCTGGGTGAGGGTGGGTGGATCCAGCCCACTAGCAAAACAAGCGAGGCCATGAAAATGCAAGAGAGTCAGCTTTTCAGTGTGTCCCGAGATTACCACAAACCAATCTCACTAACAAGTTACTCAGCCATCTCTTCCCCCACAAAAGTAAAATAAGCTCCTATTTGTCCTTACATATACAAGGGGAAGCACAGACTTTCCAGCAGGAGAGAAACAGCACTGGTGAAGAATAAATGTTCCATTGTTCTGTTGCTTCTAAAGCAAATGATGAAAATTATAAGCTAATTTACATATGGAAGATTAGCAGAGTATCCCTTTATTCCTATTAATATATTTTCCCTTCCTAATTATAAAGATTTGAATCTTTTTTAAAACAACTTTATACAAAACATTCCTGTGGATATAAGAACCGCATGTTAAATGCTAATTCTGGATGAGTTATTTGCATAACCTTACAAAGGAGCTAAATTGCTTGTATTTAATAATAAATAGAGAGTTTAAAAAGGATTGCAGATATCTTGAGAGAATGTGAAACAGAGAAAAAAATTTGCTTCTATTTTAAGATATGGAATTTTTTTCCACTTTGAATTTAAAACTACTCTCTATGCTCCAGGGAAAACTTGTCCTAACTTTCTGATAAGCTTAATATTCCAAGACTCTTACAATAGTGCAATTCAAATCCATTGAAGGTGAAGAGCTAATATGTTTAAAATGAGCATGGATAATTTTCAAAAATAATAAACTGCATCTAAAATAGATTCACATTTGAAAAGTGGTGACTTTTGAAGATTTTAGAGTCTGCACATGATGGCAAAACAAAATTGTAAAATTGATCCTGAGAATTCAATGATAATGAGTATGCATACAAAAAAAAGATGAAGGTACTCTCTTTCAGTGTTCACACCTCATTTTTATTTTTTGTTTTTGTTTTTTGTTTTTGCAAATGAACAGAAGAAATAAGGATGAAAACACACGAGACAAATAAGGTGATAATATATTGAATTTTAGTTTGATGTTTGGTTTAGGAAACCAGGAACCAATCTTCTCCCAGCACCCAATATAGTAGACTCTTCATTGACCTCCCCTGCCCACTCGGCTCAACATTTAATCTCATACCACACTTCTCAGACTTTCTTGGATACTCTTCTGTTTGCTTGCCACCTGCCCTTCTGAATCTTTTGAGGACCGTTCCTTCCTTTTTTCAGCCTCTAGTTGTTGCCCTTCTCCAGGAGTCAATCCTAAGTTTTCGTTTCCCTTTCCTTTTCTTTAGGTGATCTTTTTGGTACCATTTGTTTTTACACTCCAACTCTGTGCTTCTTGACTTCATCTACACACCAAGCCTGTCCTCTGAGCTCTGATTTGAAGATACCAACTAGTCTTTAGCCTTCTCTTTCAAGAAGTCCGCTAACATCTCAAGTGCAGAGAGTCAGTTCACAACTGTACAGTATATGAACCTATATCCTGGATCTATCCTGTCTTCCCTACACTGGGGCCTTCTATTCTCTAAGAACAAACCCAGTCTCCTAACAATGACTGACAAATACAGAGCATGCTGCTGCCCTTACCTGTCAATATTCCTTGATCTTTCTAGTCTCAGATTTCACAGAAGCTGGGAATATTCCCCCCACCCTGTAACTAGTTTTCCACTTTCTTTTTAAGTGAACTCAATCAGTTTCATCTTAGATACAACCTTCTCATAAAAGGTCTTTCTCAACAATGTATCATCCACCATTTGTATTTGATTGGACTTCTCTTTCTATATTAAATTTGTTACTGGCTGACCCTTCTCTAGACTAATCGCACCTAAGGTCAGGGATTCAGTACATTTTCTGCTCTAAAGTGCCCAGAATCCAGAACAGTTTCTACCATATAATAGGTCTCTAAAAATGTTTATAGATTAAGTAATGAAAAAGGGATGAGTTGGAATAATTTAGAATGTTCTACAAAGTTCTTAGGAACAGAACAAACTATGTAAGTGCTAAGCACATGGCAACACAGTGGTAGGTGGCTATAATTTCCTACTTGAGGACTTAATACACTTTAGGAAAGAAATTATGTTCTATGGCAATATATTTATGCTTTGAGCATATCAAGCATTTGGAAATAAAGCTTTTAAAAGTCAAGTGTCTATTGTAGTAAAAAGTTTAAAGGTTTTGCATTATTTAAGCTAAATAGCACTCTCATTATTTACTTCCAAAGCTCTTACATGGCCTCAAAGCACAGAGTCAAGCTCTACAAATGAAGACAGGATGTCAGTAAACAGGCTGAAGTGGGCTGTCATTGCAGGTCTCCAATTTTCCTGGTGTGAGATGGAAAACATTATGGCAAGGTGACTGTGGGGTAGAATTACTCATCAGTGTGGATTGAGAACAAACAACTTTAACTTAGAGAGTATGTGATTCAATGACTCTCAGCATATTCATTGAGCTGATGTAGCTCCTTGGACATCTAAGCTGTTTTCACATAATTGAACTTCAAGTACTAAATATTGCTTCTAAGTTATCCAGAACAATTACCTGTACAGGGAAGATGGAAGATGTCAAGAGGAAATCTTTCACAATTCTGAAAATACATACATGCATACATAACCACGGAAACATGCCACAGAATAACCTCTGCCCCGCTGACTCCTTGACTGACATTTTGAAGCTGATTGCATAGCCTGTTCAGTCAGCTATCCCAATCCCACTACAATTAACATCCATCTTGTGTTAGCCTGATGGGGACTTTGCCTTAATAATAAACATAGAATCGGGTTCTTAATGGTAATTATGATAATAATTTTCAAAGGGTAAGTCTTTTCCTTAATAAATAACCCTCCTCCAAGCAAGCATCCTTGAATCTTATCTCTGCTGTTTTACAAATTAACATTTTAAAAAATCAATTTTGATACTTGAGACTATTCAAGGATAAGTAGAACTCAAAGGTGACAGATTTGGCTTTTATGTAGATGTGGATATGATTTGAGCACCAATGGTAGACAGAAAATAGGCAAATCTACTCATTAGAGTGTTCTTTAGTCTACAGATCCCAAAGATAACCTCCAAGTTAATGTTTCATGAAATACCCCTCATTCTTCCCAAATTAATGAGTTAAAACCAACAGAGATCCCCATGTCAATATATTGTTGTCAGTGTAGCATAATATAAGGTAAGAGGTACCACTGTACTTCTCATTCACTGATAATGACTAATATAGAACTTTTTCACAAACATTTTTAAACGTTTGTCCTCTGTAGAAAAAAAAATCTACTTAAGTGCCTAGTTCACTTTCTAATCCAGTTATCAGTTCTTCTCTGAAATTGTAGGAATTCCACCATGTATTTTAGATATTAATCACTTACCTGACTCATGGCTTGTCAATGTGCTTCCCTTTCTGTGAAGTTGTTGTTATTATTATTATTATTTATTCACTCTGCTAGCTGGGTAGAAGCTTTTGGTTTGAGACAGTTCTACTTGCTGTTTGTATTTTATTGCTCATATTGTGGATAACATATCTATTACCTTAGTCTGTGTCATATGTTTAGTTTCTATTGCTATAATAAAACAGACACCATGGCCAAAAGCAACTAGAGGAAAAAAGGGTTCCTGTCTACCTCATGTCTCCATCATATTCCACCACTGAAAGAAGACAGTGCAGGAACTACCTCCAGAAACGGAACTGGAAGCCATGGAGAAGTGATGTTTACTAGTTTGTTCTTGTGGCTTGCTCAGCCTGCTTTCCTATACCACCAAGACCACCTTCTCAGAGGTGGCATCACCTTACCCTGTGATCTGGGCCCTCCTGTATCAATCATTAATCAAAAAATAATGCCTGACAGACTTGCTTACAGGAAATTCACTAGATGCATTTCTCAACTGAGATTACTGTCCCCAGATATGTCTAGATCTATGTCAAGATGACAAATACCAACCAACACAGTTTTTTGAGGATGCTGTAGCAAAATATTGTAGGCTGGGTAAATTATAGTGACAGAAAGTAACTTCCTATACTTCTGGAGACTAAAACATCCTATATCGAGGCCCCCATGTTTGATGTCTGGTAAGGCCTTAGTGTATGGGTGACCATATTCTTCTGTGACTTTATTCCAAGAAAAACCTCACATGACCTGTAGCACCTGCACTACAGTCTGTTCCACAAAGTGAGCAAAAGCCTAGAGATTTAAATAAAAGACAAGACAATGGGTCATTTATGCAACAGGAATGCTGGAATGCCAAACACCGTTTATTGGGGGAAGGAGCTGGCTTATATGCTGACTCACAGCACAGTGGAAAACAATCATGGGTTAAGCATGCAAGTACTCAAGCTTAGTTCCTCCCTCCCTCCCTCTTACCCTCTCTACCCCTCATATGACAATACTCCCCTCCCATCCCTCCACCCCAATTCCACATGTAGGGCAATGCCATCCAGGTGGGGTCATGTAGATCTGTCAGGTCATTTGAAGTAGGGACTACTTCTCTCCTGTCTCTAGGTTAAGGCAGTATCTCTCCATGGGGGATATATCTGCAAGGTCCTTTTGTGCACCAGGAATACATCCTGGTTCCACTGTCTGAGGTCCCTTAGACTGCTCAGTCCTTCTGCCTGAGACCCATATTTGGGGTGGTGGGGAACACAGGCCAATCTTAAGAAATACTTTCTCAGTTTTTCCCTCTTTCCAAAATAACTGCTGGATGTCCCACTATTCGTGATCTCGAGTTGTATTACAGAGCTAGTAGCAATGAAAAATCAGCATGGAATTGGCATAAAAGCAGACACATTGAACAATGGAATTGAAGACCCAGACATAAATCTACACATCTATGGACACATGATTTCTGATAAATAAGGCAGAAATACACACTGGAAAAAAAGACAGCATCTTCAACAAATGGTTCTGGTCAAACTGAATGTCCACGTGTGAAAGAATACAAATGGATCTGTATGCAACACCTAGCACAAAACTCAAGTCCAGGTGGATCAAAGGCTTCAACATAAAACTAGCCACAATGGCCCTCTTAGAACAAGAGGTGGGAAGTAGCCTTGAACACACTGTCACAGAAGACAACTTCCTCAACAGAACATGAATAGCACAGGCACAATTTATAAATGGGACCTCCTGACACTGAAAATCTCCTGTATGGCAAAGGATGCTGGCAATAGAACAAAGTAGCAGCCTACAGAATAGGAAAAGATTTTTTAGCAACTCCACATTTGATGGAGGACTAATTCTCTAAATATATTGAAAGCTCAAGAAGCTAGATATAAAAAAAAAATAATCTAATTAAAATTAGGTAACATCTAAACAGAAAATTCTCAATAGAGGAATTCCCAATGGCTAAGAAACACTTAAAGAAATGTTTAACATCCTTAGCCATCAGAAAAATGCAAATCAAAATTACTTTCAGAGTCCACCTTTTACCTGTCAGAATGGCCAAGATCAATAAGACAAGTGACAGCTCATGGTGGCCGGGATGTAGAGCAAGGGGAACACTCTTTATTGCTGGTGGGAGCACAAACTGGTACAGCAACTACGGAAATCAGTATGGTAGTTTCTCAGAAAGTTGGGAACCAATACATCTATACCACCCTTGGACATATACCCAAAGGACACTCCATCTTACCATGAGGTGGTGGAAATAAACTGCAGTGGAAATTTCCTGGACTCTAGGAAGGGTGATCCTAATGAGGAATCTAGTAACAGAGGATATGGAATTTCAGCTTGTAGCCAGGTGAGGCTTTTGGTGACAAGATTAGGTTGTATTCAATTGAGTTTTTGGCCAAGGGGGTCCCATGACAATCCTCAAACAAATCAGGCTATTGCTAAGTCAAAATTTCCTCTCTGCAAACTGGGGTGGGGTCCCACTGCCAAGAACAACACCCACAACACCATTGCACATAGAGAAGTAGACCTGGTTCCTACATGGAGCCTTTACCCCTATGTTCTAATCTCTTTGTTGCCAGAAGGTACTCTGCAGACTACCAAAAGAGAACATGGACACCAGCCCAGCCACAAAACCTTTGACCTACAATCTGTCTGATCTGCAAAATATGCTAAGACAAGGGTAGAACAGAAGTTGTGGGAGTGGCCAACCAACGTCTGATTTGACATAAAGTCCACTCCATGAGAAGGAGCCCATACCTGACAATATTTGGGTGACCAAGAACTAGAGACTGATAGCCCAGAGACTAGGGTAAAACCAAATACTACTGATCAAAAATAAAAAGAAATAAAAGCCTGGTACAAGCACCTGTAATCCCAGAATTAAGGCTGTGGAGAAAGACAGATGCCTGGGACTTGGTGACTGAAAAATATAACCTAATAATGTCTCAGAAAATAAGGTTGCATACTGCAATACCACCTGTGACACTATTGTACCAGTGAGCATTAATTAGCAGGATGTTTCTATAGATCTCAGGGTTCACAGCTAAATGTGATAGTTGATGAAATATCTCCTCTAACAGTCTGCATAGCAGCTTCCACCAGAAGAAATTTAGGCCTAGAATAATTAATCTGTCCAAAAACCCATGGCTGAGGTGAACCTAATATTATTATTTTGCTAAATGGATATAGTAGCAAGCTGCCTTACACTTCCTTATATCCAAAAATTGGTACAGTTCTCAGTTATCCTGATGGAATTGTGCAATGGGGAGTGGTTAATACAAAAACTCACAAGAGGTCAAAGTGCAAAGAGCACTGTTGTACACTAAGCCATAAATAGGACATCTATATTATGCTTCCCCCGAAAGCTTAGGGAACAGCTTGGAGATGATGGAGGAGGAACTTCATTCTTGACATGACAGGACTGTTGCACAGATGAACTCACAACTCATGGCAACTGTGGTTGTTCATAAAAGATCTGTACAAGAACAACAAAAGCTAATAAAGGAGGTCAAGGAGGCACACAAGCTTCCAGCTTCAATTGAGGAGCTCATCACAGCTGATGACTTCCAAAGCAGGAACAGTCACTTCTCTTTAGTGGCATGATCACTGGTAGGTCATGTTCTGGTAGGTGACCCCACATGGGCAGCACAAATTGGACCTGGTAGTTTATTTAAACAGAGATTTAAAAAGGGCATAAATTTGAAAGGAAATGTGAAACAGGAAAAGCTGAAGGAGTGTGAGGTTGAACATGGTCAAATTATATTGCACATATCCATATATATGTGTGCGTGCATGTGTGTGTGTGTGTGTGTGTGTGTGTTTGTGTGTCAATTGAAGATATCCATTACCAACCTTTGTCCTCCATCCACATTCCCACACAAGGACAGAATATATACACGTATGTGCAACACACACACACACACACAAAGGTGCTGAGAAGTGGGGCAGTGAATTGTTTTGTATTATCATAGTTCATAGTTGAATTGGATTCATGTAGATTTTTAAAATTACTTTGAAAACTAATCTGTAGAAATTAATAAAGCACACATAACTGAGTGTCTAGCAATGCAATAAAACTGGTGTCAAAGTGTGTATGTTTTCTTTAAGCCACATTTCTAGATTTTTGCGGGGGCGGGGATAGCAGAAGTATACCAGTACTCAAGGTAGATAAAGAAACAGACGGGAAAATAATGCTCAAAGTCAGGTAATATTTTACTGAGAATATACAGAAACACATTTTTACTAGATGCCTATAAACATAATGAAAACATTAATAGATTCTAGGTTGTCTAATGAAGACAAAGTATTGAAGGAATTGGCTCTAGATGGGATCACTATCTTTAAAAATTAGTCTATAACACTACCTAAAACAACCACCTTTGAATACTTCATTGACATCTAATAATATTCTTGAGGATGTATGGAATTAATCTAATTAATTTTGCTAAGCTGACAACAAAAAGCACAGAAAACAACTCAAGAAATTCAGACTGTATCACAAAGGCTCATTCTTATTACCTCCGGAAATAATAATACCCGGGAAAGATAAAACACTCATCATACTGTTACAAAATGAATGAAAGCTACAATTTAAAATTCCAAGTCCTGATAGTGTAAATGTGCAAGAGGGAAACATGAAATTTACAAGAAACAGTTAGAAAAATTACAAATACTTGGGTTTTCTAATATTATTTTATAATGTATTTGATCACTGAGCTATTAAGATTTTTTCTCTCATAAAATTACAATAAATCCCAGGCAGTTTGAAAATCCTATCAGTGGGAAGCATGTGTCTTTCCTTTAATGCAGTGTTGCTTTAAAATGAGCCATTCCAAATTATTAACCTTAAAGCCTCTCAACAGACAGAAATAGAGATAAATGCTTTGCTTTACTCAAGCTGCACACTGGGCAATTTCATCATCTCTTCCTTCCATCATAGCAACCAATTAAGTATTTGCATATGAGGTTTATAAGTCTTTGAGAATGCAAAATCATTAGAAGAAAACAATGTGGTCACTTGAGGAGAGCAAGGGGGTTGGTAATAACAATTGAGCTTTGGGTTATTAAAGCAATAAATTTTTTAATCAATTGAGGAACTATGATGAGTATCGGAAATCTTTCTTTGGTTCTAAATGATTTTTCTCTTTTAAGACAAGCATTCTCAGATTGACTTCTTAATATTTTTTTCAAAACCTAACTCAATTGTTTTTTTTCCAAAATTCCAGAAGAAACAAAATATTTTTAAGTCATTGTGGCATTTTAATGTGTCTATTTCTTGAGAGCGTTGGTTGTCACATGAATCCTAGTATGTATAAATACTTTTCTCTTTTTTTAAGCTAGTGTGGTTTCTGCAGTTTCCAGAAGACATAAAAACATCATCATTTAGTATTTGTGGAGTTGAGGAAAAGTACCTGGAGTCGTGTTTGGTGTGTCAAAGTTGGGGACATCAGGTTGGGAAACATTCCATCAGTGGGGGAGTGAAGTCAAGTACCCAAGTTAGTACAGTTTTTAAGTAATTATAACAAGTTGCAAAGAGGATATGAAAAAACCAAGATTAGAATTTCTTTCAAGTCTTCTGGGAAACTCTTTTACGAATACCATGAAAAAAAAATCTTTCAGTTGTCCAACAACTGAACGCTGATGAATGTGCACCCAAAGTGCTCACACCAGCAGATCTCCTGGCTATGGCACTGTTTGAGAGTCAGCAAGATGTTGTAATATCATGATCTGCCAAAGACCAAGGACAAGCTAGAGCCCAGAGATACAGACAGCAAAAAACAGCTCAAAATCATAGAGCAAAGGAATAAAGACCAATCAAAAAATGTCCACAGAGGAATGGGAGTCGTCATTTGGTAGTTACCTTTATGAAAACAAACAAAAGTCTTCACAACACTTCCTCTGCTTTTGTATGTGAATGATTGATGCAGCTCTCTATTTCCTAAATGTTAGCCTTTTCTAGAACTTCTCAAACAGTCGGAAAACTGACCTTACAGGGCTTTTCTATTTTCTTTTTACGTCCTCTGCACTTGAGTGAACAGTCTTATGTGAAAAACAGTACAGCACCAGCACCACCACCCAAGTATGATCACCATCCTTGCATCCATCCCCCTAACACTGTGACTTTACAGCTCCCTTTCAGTTATCCACTCTCCCCTGCAATCTTGGCTGTCATTAGAAAATCTTTAACCAACAGAATATAGTAAGAAATGGTACTGTGCCATGTTCGAGCCTACATTTCAGGGGACCTTGGCACGCTTATGCTTCTGCTTTACAATCCTTCCTCGTATTAAAACAAACACAGGTTAGCCTATTGAAAGATAACACCCTGTGTCGGCGATCCAGGGTGCTCCAATATCCCGTTAACTACCAATAAGCCTGATGGGTGAGTCATTTCATGCCAGCCCAGATAATCTCCTGGATAACTGCAGCATGACTGACAAGAAGTCCAACAACCTGGTCTAGGACACCAGAACACTTGTGTCCAGTCTTAGAATGATCGACTGGTAGCAAAAGGCCTTTGTTTTAGTGACTAAAAGGTGTTTGTAAGGTACGTAGTCCCTACTCACTTCTTACTTTCTTATTTCGCTGCTGTTTAAATCATGGTTCTTGACAGATTGCTGGAGCTGCGCCACTAGAACGCAGTGATGTAGCCAGGTTTCAGCCCCCATGGGGGCGGCTTTGGTGGCAGAGGAGGCTTTGGTGACAGAAGCAGTAGAGGAGGAGGACGAGAAGGCCAAGGTGGCTTTGGCAGGGTACTGGGAGGCTTTGGTGGAGGTCGAGGTGGAGGTGGAGAAGGATGTGGAGGCTTCAGGGGACGAGGAGGTAGAGGAGGAGGTGGACAAGGTGGAGGCTTCCAGTCTGGAGGCGGCCGGGGTCAAGGTGGTGGCCTGGGAGGCAAAGAAAGAAACCAGGCAGGGAAGAATGTGATGGTTAAACCACATCGGCATGAAGGTGTCTTTATCTGTCGCGGAAAGGAGGATGCCCTTGTCACAAAGAATCTGATCCCTGGAGAATCTGTGCATGGGAAGAAGAGAGTCTCTATTTCAGAGGGAGATGACAAAATTGAGTACCGATCCTGGAACCCCTTGTGTTCCAAGCTGGCAGCAGCAATCCTGGGCGGTGTAGACAAGATCCACATCAAGCCAGGGGCCAAGGTGCTCTATCTTGGGGCAGCCTCAGGCATCACTATCTCTCATGTGTCTAATATCTTCAGCCCGGATGGTTTGGTCTCTGCAGTTGAGTTCTCCCACCGTTCTGGCTATGACTTCATCAACTTGGCCAAGAAAAGAACAAACATTATTCCTGTGACTGAAGATGCTCGGCACCTACACAAATACCGAATGCTTATCGACCCGGTAGTATCTCAAGGACAGGGACTGACTCATCTCTGTGTTCCCCACGCCCATCCCATGGCTGGCCACAGATGATGGTGGACATGATCTTTGCAGACGTGACACAGCCAGACCAAACCTGGATTGTAGTCCCTACTCATTTCTTACTTTCTTATTTTCACCACTGTTTAAATCATGTTTTTCCCAATTGTGTCCTTCTTATGGCCTCCCCAAATCTGTACAAACACATTTAAGATACAACTTATGCCCAAGAAATATGCCCTGATGACTTTAATTCAAAATATGCATTCCCCTTTGAGCTTATTTTTTAAAGTTATTTTTTTTCTCTAACATTTCATATATTCTTTATTAGATTATACAAGCTTTGAGTTGTTTAAGTCCCTTGTACAAAGCTAGTTCATTCTGGATGCTTAATAATAATGTCCTGACTGAAAACAAACAGGCTTGATATTCTCCCTACTTGCTCAAACTGTGGCCTGATTCAGGCATCAATAGCAGCTCCCTCAACTTACTGTGTCTTGGAACTGATTAACAGGTGTAAAATTTTCCCCATGGAAGATCTTTATAAAGAGAATTGATGACTGTATAAATACAGTTTGCGTAGACCATCAATTTTCTTTAAATAAAAGAACTGTGTTGATAGCTCTCTCTCTCTCTCTCTCTCTCTCTCTCTCACACACACACACACACACACACACACACACACACACACAGCTCAAGAGAATTCCTGCTATCTGTTTTTGTTTCCGCTTATTAAAGATGCACTTCATATTCATTTTACTTGACGCTACAGGAAATTGTGCATGCCTCAGGCTAGATAATTCTGAGCCTATTTCTGTGGTACTTCATCTATAACTTCAAACTGTCACAAGGTCGGTTGCCTCTTATGCATCAGGTAAGATGAGAAATATGTACATACATATTAACTTAAACATCATCATAATAAATTTCTATGTTGAGTAGTATCTATGACCACTTCCTATTCTAACATCACTTTTTTCCAGATTGTATGATATTCACAAATGATGACACAGACACAAAGAGCATTGAAAATTTAGTGAAATAAATAATTATAGAAAAATTATTACTTTGAACCCATTTGTCACCTCAGTGCAACTCCAACAATTACTCTGCAATTTATTGAAAGTGGATGTATTTTAATTATAGTTTTCTTTAGATGGATTTTTCTAGGAACTCAAGAAATGCATACTCATTACAAAAAATAGTTATCTCAGCACAGAATTTTATTCTACAATTAATGTTAAATAATATTCCTTAATACTACACATAAACCACCCAAGAAGCAAATTTAAGCCAATATGCAACTTGGCTCATATCAAGAAAGCTGTTGGAAATCATGTATATCTGTTTCTCATGATAATCCTACAAAATAGGTATTAGCATGAGCCTTATTTTTCTGAATAAAACTTTTTCTTATTCAAGTAAATGAGGCTATACCAACTTAGTTTGCTTGTTCTATGATCATTCAGATAACAAGACACTGGTTTAATAGCTGACTCAAAGTTCAGCTCTACCATGATGTTCCTCTTTAGATTGCTGTGGTGACAAAGTCTCTTCTGTTTGACTATTTAGTCTTCCCTTGCAGGCTCGTGTGCTTAAACACTTGTTCCCCATCTGTTAGTGCTGTTTAAGGAAGTTGTGTGTTACTGGATTTTCTTTCCCACCAGCCTGGTCCCACAGTCACTTCAGCCCCAAATAAACACACAGATGCTATATTAGTTTTAACTGTTGGTTGATGACTAGGGCTTCTTATTGGCTAGCTCTATCTTAATTATTAACTAATTTCTATTAATCTGTATATATCCACATGGTCTTATTTTACCAGAGAATGCCTGGTGCATCCTTTCTTCCCTATTTTCATGGCAACTCTGGGTGGGCTCCCTCTGCCTACCTTTCCCAGAATTCTCCTCACCCTACCTATTCTGTTATATCTTTCTGCCTCATTGACCAGACAGTGTTTTATTCATCAA
Organism: Phodopus roborovskii; assembly: GCF_943737965.1. NCBI lineage: Eukaryota > Metazoa > Chordata > Mammalia > Rodentia > Cricetidae > Phodopus > Phodopus roborovskii. Next base: position 28,897,284 of record NW_026126511.1, read on the forward strand.
TCCCCATCAACTGACCTGTACATGGGACTGGTTACTGGATTTAGGGCTATAGGGGTGGAACTTGAGGGTATAGATGAGCCTGCTTCTGGTCTAGCTCTTTGCTTCCTACTACTACAAGATAGCAAGCAATCTCACACTTCCATGGTCACAGACAGGAGTAAATCCCACTCATGTGCCTTGCTGGCTGTATTAGCTACTTTTCTATTGCTGTAATAAAACATGATAGAGGCAATTTATAGAAGAAAGAGTTTATCTGGGCTAGTGTTCCAGAGAGATAAGCATCCATGATGGCAGAGCAAGGACATGGTGCCTAGAGCTGGAAGCTGGGAGTTTGCATCTCAAACCCCAAACAGGAAGAAGAGAGACCCAACTTTCAATAGGAAATCTTAGTACACTCTCAACACCCACCACCATATTTCTTCCAACCAGGCCCACACACCCTAAACATTCAAAACAGAAGAACAGCAACATTAATTAGGGGACCAATTCCTCAAATCTCTGAGAGACACCTGGAAACACTTCTCATTGAGACCCTCACACCTGCATCATATGTGTGCTCTCAGTGGGAGCCAAAATAAACTTCACCTTCCTTAGGTTGCCTCTGTCAGGTAGTCCTGTCACAGTAACATAAAAGTAACAAGGCTGTCACCAACAAGGTAGTTGGTACTTTCTGTAAACAGTAAGCATGTTACAAGTATCATTTCTACGCATTATGATCTTTCTGTTGGTGCCTTCACCTAAAGTCTGATGAAATCACTAGTAGGAAATTGTTGGAAACGTGGGCAATTGTGTTGGCAGAAGTTTCTGTCTGGCCTGGCTTCACAGATGTTTAGTCCAAAATAAGCACACATTGTCTTGGGTTCCCAGTGATGCCAGGCCTCTTTCTTCCTTGTTGGCTACATGGCGCGTCTCTGTTGACTCACTCTCTAAGCTTCTCTTCCTAGAATCCTCATAGTCTGGTAGCCCCACCTAGACTTCCTTCCTGGCTACTGGCCAATTAGGTATTTATTCATCAACCAATAAGAGAAACATATATTTACAGCATACAGAAGGACATCCCCATAACTATTGAGCCAATAAGATGATTCAGAGGGTAAACATTCTTGCTACTAAGACATAATACCTGAGTTAGATCTCTGAGTCCCCAAAACAGAATTGACTTCTGTTTCTCTGTACATACACCATGACACATGTTCACCCACACGTATATTCACATATGCAAACAATAAACAAATAAGTATTTTTCAAAATGAAGGAACTCAAGGTGTAACACTTTCAAGGAACTGTATAAAGATTGTCATCAAAAAGGAAGTTATTTCTTAGGCCAGAAGCTGTTTCCAGTGGTTGAATCATATGCAGCTGTGAGAATATATAACTAGACAAAAGGTTCTCAGCCTTTGCAGTACACCAACATATCTACAAAGCCTTAAAAAGATCCTTTCTCAGATCCCAAAAGCTCTGAATCAATTGCTTTCTGTGAATACTGGGTACCAAAGGTTTTGTAAAGTCTCCTAGATAAATACTGAACTGAGGTAGGATAAGGAGGTCTTAGAACCTGCCACAAAATACTTATTATCCAAACAATTGGATCAGGACCTGAGTCTCCTTTAAGCAATGTGCCCACCTATGACATCGAACTTGCTCTTCAAATGACATAAAAACTTCTCACTGACTTGGAAGTATATATGCTTCAAAATTCTAATGATCTTGTTTTATTAAAAAGAGAAGAAAGTATTGAAAACTATTCTCAGCTCTGAAGAGTGGAATGACTAGTATAAGTTAATATTAGCCAATATAAGAAGCTGAAATAGTGATAAATTGGCTATAACTTGATCAATTATTTTACATACCAAAAATAGTCATAAAGAGTCCAAAGAAAATTGTCAAAATAAGTAAAGCTACTTGCTATTGTCATGACTAATAAATGCTTTTCTTAAAATATCTTGAAAGTATTGAGAGGGCCAGGAGCAGCAATATCCTAGTAAGAATAAGTGTTCCCAGTTGCTAAGTGTGGTTTTCTCATGCCATTCCTGATTTAAAGAACAAGGATCCATAGAGGAATAGCTGGTTCCAGAGCTAGAACAAGGTGGTCCTGACACACCCTATCCTAACGAATTGTTGAAAGGATTGCATAGATACATCAAAAGACACAGAAACCAGCTTCAAATCTTGCGTGATTTGGATATTAAAGTAAATACAGTAGCCTATAACTCATTGAATAAAACAAGGACCCATGGGTGCACATTAATATAAATAAACAAATTGATAGTCATGAGAAGTGGGATGGTTACGGTGCTTAAAATATCACACCTGCAAAATATTTATTAATTACAAAGAGAATGTAACTACAGACATGAGCAGATGATACTTTAATCAGGTGACCTAATTAATGCTATCAGTTAATCAGACTAATTAAAGTCACATCTTTCATCAGAAAGAATACAATGATATACCAACATTTTCTTAATGGTATCCCTGTCCAAAATGTACAATATGGATCTAATCATAAAGAAATTATCTTAATATTTAAAAGCACTGAGGTCACAAAAGTCAAGGGGAAAATGAGGAAATGTTTTAAACTAGAAGAACCTAAACACATAAGACAACTACACATAACACTTGATTTTGAAACAAGTGGTGTGGAATATTTATTTATACTGTGTGAAGATGTAACACTATAATTGGTTTGATAAAAAGCTGAATGGCCAGTAGTTATGCAGGACAGGTTAGGTGGGATCTCTGGGCAGAGAGAAGAATTCAGGGGTTAGAATCTGGCATGGTGGGCAAGGAGTTGGGGTGGAGGATGCCAGGGAGACATACAGAATGGAGGAGAGGTAAAAAGTCACAAGGCAGAATGTAGATTAATAGAAGCAGTTTAATTCAAGCTGTAAGAGCTAGTTGGGAACAAGCCTAAGCTAAAGATCAAGTTTTCATAATTACTAATAAGTATCTATAACATTATTTGCAGGACAAAGAAAGCCAAGACAAGAAAAACTTGCTACAAACAGGTCTTTATTTTCTGCAAAGAATATCATGAAGGCAACTGATAAACCTTGGATAAGAACAGAGGGTTGAGGATTTCTGAATCTTCTTCAAATCCCCCATGACAGCGCCCCTTACCAGCAGGAAGTAGTTTGGAAAGAACGACGCCCAAATTCCCAAATATTGTGTATAAATGTTTGTTTTCATTTAATTGGACTTTGTTATATAAAATAAAATTAAATTAAATTAAAAAAAAACTACAGAGGGCTGAGTAATGGAAGTCCAGTCAAAGAGAGGGAAGAAGGAATGATATGAGCAGGTAGGGGGTGGTCAAGATCATGACAGGGAAACCCACAGAGATAGCTGACTCAAACTTGTAGGAGCTCAGACTCTAGACCTACAGCTGGGGAGCCTGCAGGGGACTGAACCAGGCCTTCTGCATGTGGGTGACAATTTTGTTGCCTGGTCTGTTTGGGGGACCCCAACAATGGGACCAGGAACTATCCCTAGTGCATGGCCTGGCTTTTTGAAGCCCATTTCATAGGCTGGGATGCCATGCTCAACCTTGATGGGTGGGTTGGTCCTGCCTCAACTGAATGTGTTAGGCTTTGTTGACTCCCCATAGGAGGCCTTACCTTTTCTGAGGTAAGATGGGTTGTGGGGGAGGAAGGGGTAGGGGGAGGAAGGGAGGGAGGTGGAAACTATGGTTGGTCTGTAGAATGAAATTACATATACATATAGACTAGAGGGAAGTTAAGCTGGGCAGTGGTGTCGTGGGCCTTTAATTTCAGCACTTGGGAGGCAGAGGCAAGCAGATCTCTGTGAGTTCAAGTCCAGCCTGGTCTACAGAGCAAGTTCCAGCATAGCTAGAGCTTCACAAAAAAAAAAAAAAAAAAAAAAAAAAAAAAAAAAAAAAAAAAAAAAAAAAAACCCCTGTCTCAAAAAAAAAAAAAACCAAACAAACAAACAAACAAACAAAAAAAAAAAAAAAAAAAAAAAAAAAAAAAAAAAAAGAAAAGAAAAGAAAAAAGAATAGAGGGAAATTAAAAATCACATTTGAGGGCCTATTTTTTACATTTGTATTGTAGAAATACATCTTCAAATGTATGAGATAAGCAAGCTGATTTCAAATATTCAACCAGAACTATCTTTGCCCTATATCTGCTATTTTTCTGTAGGTGATTGTTTCAAAGCATTTTGTCACATTGCCATGTATTAGGGGAGTATAGTGAATTAGAAAGTGAATTTATGTGTATTTCTCCCTAATGAAAGGAAAGTAATAGCATTTCTGTATTACACAGTCTGAAACAATGCAAGACCTTGCTTGGTAAAGGATGCTCAAGGGAACAGAAGGCTGTATGGCTAGTTCAGGTTTAGATAACATGCAACTGTTATGTATCCCTGACACAGGCCAAAATGGCTAACACTGGACATCTCAAGGGCTGTAAGTCATCACAAAATGGCTCTCACTGAAGGTCTGGAGAACCCCAAAGTAAGCAGTGATGTAATCTGTTATATAAATATTACTGGGGAAATGCCACTTTGTGTGATTCTGTAGAAATATGGCTTCTGGGTCAAAGACAAATGCCCTTGCTTTTACCTTGGACATTGCCAGCCTGACTGTCTGAAGTCTACATGCCCACATCCACTCAGCCTCATGTGTGTCAAGCTGCAGCTGTTCCTATGCCAGCCTGTGAACACCTATGAGTGACTGCCTGCCACCACTGTGCAGGCATGTGCCTACTATCTGCTACCCATGCTAGTGAATAGAATACACTCATTCCTACCAATGCTTCCTCGCGGTTCCCTAGTGTCCAGTTGTCCTCCCCTTTCCCGACATCAGAGCTTGGACCTCACAGGTATGCTTTGTCTATTTGTTGTCTCCATAAGTGCACTCAGGAGTTTAATTCACAAAGTATTACTTCTAAGAATGGTATTGAGAATGTGGGGATTTACTTTAACTAGGGTGTTAGCATTTAGAGGTAGGACCTTCAGTAAGTGATCAGATTTGATCTTTTGGGTGCAGCCCCTAGGACTGAATTCTTGTGGTTCTGTAGAGACATACAAAGAGACTACACACAGACAAAGACACGCATGTGCTATTACCATGGTGTGGTGAAATCAGCTGCACCAGACTGCTTGGATGCCCAGACTCCACAATTGTGAGCTAAGTAAGTCCTCTGGGATATTTCATCACAATCTGGCAAAGCTGACTGAGATAGCACCAAAACTCTACTCCACTCAGTGGTTCAAACTACTGGTTTTATTCTACCTTCTGACATACTGGATTATTGTTAGGAACCATAATACATTATTGAAAGGAATGTTTTTTTTTTTTGAAAAATAAATGACTTATATTTTCTAATCCAATTTTAATTGATAAAGGGAGAAATATGTAAAGAAAAAATTATGAGAACTTCTTTAGCAGCTCTGTGGTGAATCTAAACACTTAACTGCAGTTGAATTTTGTTTTAGGAAAGCAAAGAAATTTTTGAACATTCAAGGAATATCTTACAAGTCCAGTTTTTTTTCAAAAGTGCACCAAGTTTCTCAGAAGATAAGAAAGATGCCCTGTCCTCTTCTCACAGATAAGAAGGATGAACTGCTCATTGAACAAGAGCTTAAAGAGGCTTCTGCAGCTCATCAAACTCAAATACCTCCTGCTGGATTCTGATCCATTCTTTTGTTCTGGCCTGCTTAGTGTGAAGAACAGATGGAAGTTGTCCTCTGATGCTGATGCGCTCCAGGTTCTGCAGTAGAGAGACTGCCCCTTGCACAGACTGCAGCCATGCTGGGCCTGCTTCCCATTATAGCCCCTGCAGTCCAAGTCAATGGTGATGTTTGTGGTTCACAGGCTCCATGGGGCAGCAAGCTCTTCAGAACAACAATGCTTACCTCCTAGCTGATGGCTTGCAAATCCTCCTCAACCATGTTGCTTGAGGACCCAGCTAAACTGGAAAGGGTAAAAAAAGCCTTTAATTATCCTGTGAGCATATCTGTGGGACACTCCATGGTCACATTTCACCCTTCCTAGATTATAATCGTTTTACAAACAAGATTGCTTCTTTAAAAAAAAAAAAAATCACCCTTCTATCTTCTCTTTCCAGACTTCAATTTACCCTGCAGGGGGAAAAAAAATCACATTCACTTCCATGCTTCTTCCTCCTCTTAGACGGACTAGTCCACCATCAAGTGCATTGACTGCATGACCCTTGCCCCTTTCTGCTCTCATCTGATATGCGCTGAGAGGGCCCAAAGTGGAGAGCTCCACAGGAGAGAGAAAGCGAGGAGAGAGATAATGCTAAAAACAGGGAAATATGCTTCTGAGAACCCTGAATTCCCATGTTTTATACCTGCAATAAACCATGAGAAATCAATGCATCTTCATAAACCTACAGTGCATAAACAGGCTTTATAGCCACTTGCTCACCGTGCATATTCTCAGTGGTTCCTGAGCTATAATCCACACTTTTCATGTACAAAACCCTTGGATTTAAAGGAAGGAAGCGAGTATGTAAACTGTCCTATACCATTATAACCTCCTTACACTCTGTCTGCATGAAAAATATATAGAATTTGTGTTAAATCTTTCAATTTCTCAATGAACTAGAAGCCCCCTTCCATTTTCAGTGAAAAAAATATTTTTTTTGTTTGTTTGGTTTTTTTTTTTTTTTTTTTTTAGAAGTTCAATAACTTCTCCAAAGCTACAGAGCCTAGGGGTGGCAGAGTCATAGTTTGAAGGCAGAATTGTCCAGTTGAAATGTATATGCATAACCCATTTTTATAAGAATAACTGCAAGATGATTACAGATATCCAAGGTTATGGCTAACAATCCACCTTTCCTTCACTTTGTGGTTGGAAGCAGCAGTAACTATTCTTTCTCATGGTTCTGAGAGTCTCTCTTAGGGGTCCTCATGAAGTTACAATTAGAGAGCGTTTTTGCTGCAGTCACTTTTACACTAAATAGTGTTGGATACCCATGGTGACTGCATTCCTCATACTCCACTGCAAGTTAGTGGCCAAACATCACTGTGTCTCCATGACACTTCTCCAAGTGCCTAACTTGGTCTTATCACAAGGATAAGATACTTACTTGGTCCCAGACATGGCAACTTGCTTATCCAAAGTATGTGTTCCAGAAGACCAAGGACTCTATGTAAGGCAGGTTATGACCTAGGCTTTGATGTCACAGAGTGTCATTTCTATTGCCTCTTCTCGATTTTAATGTGGGACCTCTAGAAAACATGGTACACTAGGGAGCTATCTCTACAAACCAATTGCCAATTGCATATTACATAGCACAACCAAAACACAAACCCATCATTATTCAACTAAAATAAGTAAAACAGCCAACTCCGGTGAAATCGTCATCTTTCCTCATGAGCTCATCCTCCAAACCTGAGTAGCTAATTAATGCTATTCTCAACTGTGAATTTTTATTCTTTTGCTTTGCTCAAAACCTAGGTAGATTATAGACTGTTTTTTTTTTTATTCTGTTTGTGAGCTAGACATGGTGATGCACACCTTTAATCCCAGCGCTAAGCAGACATAGGGTAGCAGATCTCTATGAATTCAAGGCCAGTATGGCCTTCATAGTGAGTTACAGACCAGCCAGGGCTACACAATGAGACCCTGTCTCGAATAAAGGGAGGGAGGGAAGGAAGGAGTGAGTGAGTAAGGGATGGAGGGAGGAAGAGATGGAGGGAGGGAAACAGACAGACAGGAAGGAAGGAAGGTTTAAAACCCTTCACTTTGCAAGATTCATCTTGGTTGCGTGTAGATGATTTATTTATTTACACTGGTGTAAAATTCTCCTGTGGGAATATGCTATAATTTAAATGACTATTTGGAGTACTCTTGTTAAAGCAACTGTACATATCACTATTTCAAGTATTTCTGTTTGTATTCTAAGGTACATATATCAGAGTTCTTTATAGACATATAACCAGTACACTGTCTCTTCCAATCATCCCTCTCTACCCTGTCTCCAGCCTCATACAGCTCTTGTCCATTCTCTATACTCCTAGCAAAATGGTCATTTCAAAAGACACATATTCTATCACCCCCTTGCTCCAGGGCTTTCCCATTGCTCTTAAATATTGTGCTCATTGGAAGCACCCAAGGAAATTCTCAAAGTTATAGTGTCCTAGTCCCAGCACTTGGCATTTTGATGCCATTGTGCAAGGCAGATATGTGAGATTTAATAAGCTCCCCCAAATAATTTTGTTGCATACCAGAAACCGAGAATCACTACACACATGATGAAACATTGCAAAGTTTGGTTCCCGCTTATAACACTAGCCTTGTCTTTAACCTTTGTGGTTGAGCACCCGCAAAGCCAGTGCTGTGGTTTGGATGTTGCTTTGAGGATGTTCCTCAAAACTCCATGCCCTAGAAAGGTTGGTTCCTCATGTGGTGGTAAGGAGGTCAGGTCCAGTGGGAGATGGCCTGGTCTCTGGATTGCACTCTTAGAAGGGATCAGAGTAATTGATATGGCTAGTGCCCCGGAAATCAGCAAAGGGCTATAATAAAGACATTAGGCTAAATTGTTCTCACTTCCTGTCTTACCATGTGATTTCTTCCTCTAGACTGTGGACCTTCTATGAAGCCATCTGCCATGCTTATGTCATTGCCAAGGACCATTAGCATAACGATTGCGAGCCCTTCTCTAAAAATCACAAGAGCTAACTAAATTTCCTTTTCATGTACATTAATCTCACATGAAGCAATCATGAACGAATGATGACAGCCAGCAAGCCTGGAGGACCTGAGGTTCCTACATCTCTCCTCCAGCCTCAGCCTCAGCTCTATCCCACACTTCTCACTATTGCATCTCAAGCTCATTACTGCCATTACTGTTCATTATAGTCAGATCTGCCAAGGATGAAACACTCGACTCAAGGAAACATTTCTATAGCGTTGGACCTCTAACATCTTACAAAATACCCAGATGCTTAAGGAAAATTTGTCAAATCCATTGATTTTCCCCACCCCCAAAAGGTAACAAAGTCAATTATTGATGCAAGTAGGTTGAAGATGCAGAATACTTTCTGGTCCAGTGATTTTCAACACCATGCAGTCAGCCTTGATGACTAAACATCACAAGATCACTGTGTTCCTAGTACCCAGGAAGAGAAGAGTGACCATCATTTTCACTTCTTAGGAAAAAGTACACTCATTGCTGAAGGATTACACTGAAAAGAGTGTGGAAATATGTGTAAATCCTCCTACCTCAATTTATTCCCCCCAAGGACTAAATTGTAGTTCTACAAAGCATAGAAAATGTTGGTTCTATTCAATTTAGAAAATCTTTCAACTTTGAAAATCTACCATTGATTTTAAGGTCTGCCATGAAAGTCATAGAGATTTCCTTTCAGGCTGGTCATTCAACTTGTTCCTGTATGTTATGTGATCACTGGTTTTCATTTACCTAGGTCTTTGCTATATCATGTATAGTCTCTTCCATTATTTTAATAGAGTTACAGAGAATAATGTAATCTGTATAAAACTACCCATATTTAACATGCACACTTGCAGGGGGTGTTTTTTGAAGCTCTCCCATAGAGTAAGCATGAATGGAATTGTTTATGCTGCTGGATTTGGCTGCTAACGTTGGCTTTCTCCCCAAATGCTTCCTCAATCAGCTTCTAGCTTGTATATAATTCAGTGTTTTCATGCATTTGAATTTCTACTCTTTGTAGAAAAACCACGTAGCATGCAACTTCAAAGAACATACACAACAAAAAAGATTTATCTGAAAAATCAATTGAGGTTATTATTGGGTAAATGAGGTTAATTTTGTGTTGAAATAGGCTAAGATATTTCCCTTGGTGGCAGATACTACTTCACTGATATGTATTCTTGTCTTGACAGCAAGCCACAGCAGACCATTTTAGGCAAGAATAATTAATTAAAAGATACATTCCAGGAAGCCAATGACATTGACAGAGTAAGAAATAAGCAAAGCAGAAAGACGAAGCAGAACTCACTAACAGAGAAAAAGGGAGAGGGAGAGAGAGAGAATGCAGTTCTTTCAAGTAGTGTAGGTATTTTCTTTTGACAACAGAAATGTAGAAAGCAATTCAGCCCTTTAGAGGTCTGTTTTTCATCAGCTTTGATCTGAAAATTGAGACAAGTGTTTGGAGTACTGTCACTGATAAGCAGGAATTCGAGGGCTGGAAGCACATTTGAGCAGAATGTTCCTCACAGCCCAAGCAATTAAACACTCACTGCATTGTGGGGTGTGTGTGTGTGCGTGCGTGTGTGTGTGTGTGTGTGTGTGTGTGAAGGTAAATTCCACAAGTCACACCGTTGCAGTGACCACTACAGAGAAAAGAATACCACACACACACAGGACATCTTCAGATGAGCAAAAGCTGTCATGACCACACATTCCTAAAGCAGAAGCTGTGTGCATATTCCCAGCTTCATCTTCTGTTTTTCTTATTTGTTTCTAGACACTGTTTTCTCTGCTCCCCACAGTGTTTACAGTCTGTGAATGTCACATAATGAAACAGAAGCAAAAAAGCCTTTGTTGTGGAGTTCTGGCATCAGAAAGGCAGCAGCAGAGCTGGGTGTTGGACTTGCGGTTTGTTTTGTTGCCGTTTCATTCTCTCTCCCAAGCAATGCTACTGCACTATGCTGAAGAGCCTAAGAAACTTGTGGCAGACAGATCAGTGGTAATGGAAAGGTCAGATGAAGGTGGCATGGTTCATAAGTGATCCAAAGAGACCTAAATTACTTTAGACCCTTGTCCTCTTAGGGCAAGAAAAGAAAAAGACATATTCTGTCATAGTTTTTGTCAAGCTGACAAAATCCTAGGTATACCTGGGAAGAGGGGCTCTCAACTGAGGGACTGGACTGCCTGCATCAAATTGGCCTATGGGCATGTCTGTGGGGGCATTTATTGAATTAAGGATTGATGTGGGAGAGCCCGGCCCAGTGCTGTATGTATCATCCCTGGGCAGGTGGACCTGGGCGGTATATGAAAGGTAGCTGAGCAAGCCAGGTGAAGCTGGGCCAGCCAGGGGATGCAAGCTAATAATCAGTGTTCTTTCCCAGCCTCTGTGTCAGTTCTTGTCTCCGGATTCCAGCCTTGAGCTCTTGCCCTAGCTTCCCTCAATGACAGACTGCAATTTGCAAGCCAAAGTTTCCTCCCCAAGTTCTTTAAGTCATCGTCTCATGTAGCAACAAAAGGCAAACAAAAGGCAAACGAGACTATATCCCGCAAGGTAACTCTTGTTTGCAATTCTAAAATGTCTGAGACCAGGCTGGACATAGATTGATAAGAGCAAAACTCTGCAGATGGCCTGGGCTGAATAGTGGGAAATCATCATGATTAAGTGTTCCTCTCAGTTTTAAAGGAGTGAAGACAGAATGGTTATCGGCAAAAATCAAAAACAAACAAACAAACAAACAAACAAAAAAAAACCTTTCACCCAATCCTGGTGCATTAATTTCTCCCTTTTCATTAGCACTTTGTTCTACCTAGCAACATTTGTACAAAATGATCGGTCAAGTATGGCATGTATAGCACCCACAGAGTGGTTAGAAGGCACTGGAGGCGGCACGAGGAATAAGACATAATTACCCTAGATCTCTAGCAGTCGTGGTCTGGCAGGGAGAGACCAATCCACAAACACTAATTACAGTGTAATGACACATGGAGTAACAGCTACAATACAGTGCAGAGGGCGCTGTGAGAGCACAGAGCAGGGCTGACCTCATGCTTCAGGGTTTCCAGTAAAAGGGCTCCTGGGATCATCCAACAAAGGTAATGATGTGTTTATCTGCCGACCCTGAGTTCTTCAGGTAAAGAGATGGAGGAATCCATTCCAGGCAGAGGAAACTGCAAAGGCCAAGGCTGTTTGAAGTGGTGTACAGTAAGTAACTAGTTTGGCAGGTAACAGTTATCACCCATCAAGAGAAACTAGGAGCAAAGAAGAATTCCCCCTCAGACTCCTGTGCACAGAAGAAATCTGAAGGTTAGGGTTGCTTTGAAAGGTTGTCTAGTCCAAGACAACCAACCAAGCTTGGTGAGGAGGGAGGCGGAGAAGCGAAAGGAGTGGTGGCCCCTGCAGAGCCCTTCTGTTTCTCTGCGGTTTCTATGTCCATACCTTTATCTGATGGTTTTGTTTTCATTTTTGCATGTTTCCTTGGGCCATTTGATTTTCCGAAGCAGCAATGAAACAGTGCGTGACTGTACTGAGGAATGCAGCTGCTTTGCTACGCTCTAGGAACGATGCCGTCTAAATTCCAGGGCAGAGGGAGGCGCAGGCCAGAGGTCCCATCAGAAGGGTGCAACAAAAGGAAGACAAACACTGCCTCTGTGGAATATGAGACCTTAAGAAGACAATTACTTCAGAGATTTTAGCCCTGACCAGCAGTAGAACTGAAGACAGAGGGGAGGTTTATTACCTCGGTGACCAAGGACATTCTGTCACTAGGAAGAGAGAATTTTAACCAAGGTGGAGTCCCTCAAGGATTCAGGATAAGAAAGCTTTCTTGGGGAAGCCTCCTCATTCTAAGTCAAGTTCCTTTGTTTCATTCTTCACGAAGATCCTTGTCTAAACATCCAATGTCATCACACAGCTTGATGGAGATGATGAATTTTTATTTGCAATGACTATTTCCTTTGCATCTTTCTGTTGCTTTTTAGACTGTAAGCCTCATAAGATAAAATGTTCTATGTTTTTTCCTTTTCTTTTCTCAGTAAATGTCTGATGGATGAATGAATACAAACTTGTTTCTCATTTGAGGACAGAATTATATTTGTATGCATAATTGGAAAATAACTTGTAGAGGCTTGAACAATGAGGTATTGGCTCCCAAGTATGTTGTAGATTGTGTCCTATTAGGAGACAAAGAGGTACTGCGTTGTAATGATAGAAATATAGGATGAAGACAGATAACAGCTGTATCTGTTTATTAGTATATTGTTTAGGATTTCTTTTCCGGTACAGAGATAAAATAAGGAAAGGTGAAAGAGAGCGTATAAAACATCCTCTTGTGCTTCCAGAAAAATGATTGTCAATATCTATTCTGGATCTTTCTCACAAGTCTAGAATATTTCATAGACACAAGATCAAATTTTATGTGGTAACAATGAGATAGGTGAACTCAGAATGAGGTACACCCCACTTCAGTTTCATCAATAAATAAAAGGGCGCTACAGAGGGCTTGGCAGAGGCGGGAGTGTTATAGTAGCCAATAAACTTAATAACACAGATCCTTATAAAAAAAAAACCACGCAAATAAATAAATATATAAATGGGCAAAACTTGCCAATTCCAAATAGGATAAAAGTGGTAGGACCGAAATAAATTCAAAAGGAGATTTCTTTTACTATGTGAGGGGAAAAAAAAAAAAAGCCAAACCACCTTGACCACATGTGCAACCTGTCATAAGGATGGTGAGTACCCTTAATACAGTCTATTATTGTCATTTGATTCTCATTTCTGTATGGTAAGTAGGCATCAGTCTACTAGGAATTCTACTATTAGCAGTATATCTGTTTGGTATTAGCCTTAGTGTATTTGTTATTCCCAGTCACACTGGAAACTTATGCTCTTGGGCCTCTTCATGTTTATAACCCCAGTGTTCTTCCCCAGTGAATATTTTCCTAAGATTAATCACATGCCGAGGTGGCCTAGCCATATATTTCTAACATTGTCAGTTCCATATGTACTGTTTCTGTTGTTTGTTATATTTTTTTCCTGGGGGGGGGGAGCCTTCTTTAGGCTCGTGGAAACTCATGAACTCTAGACCAAAACCTGTGGAGACGCCAGGGTACCAAAGTAGGCCCTTTCTAAGTGGGAGAAATTGTGAAGTTTAGACTATCTGAGGGACCCCAGACAGTAAGACCACAATAAAAACCTAGTATATGAGCTAGCTTGTTGGAGCCCATTCCCTACAGTGGAATGCCATGCTCAACCTTAATGCATGGGAGAGGGGCTTGGCCCTTCCCCAACCTATTGTGCTGGACTTCATTGACTCCTCATGGGATCCCTTACCCATGAACAGGAGTGGACTGGAGTGGACTGGGAGCAGGTGGGGGACAGGAGGAAAGGAGGGAGAACTGTGGTTGGAATATAAAATGAAATTTAAAAGAATAAATAAACTACTTTTAAAAAGTTGTTTAATGTCATCTTCAAAATTTAAGAAGTATTTGCTACCTCCTAAGCAATAAGGACTTTAAAGGTAACCTGAATTTTAAGCAGAAGTCGCACAGCTGACTTTTTTAATTCTCTGATCCTAGGGAAGCTGATTCATTCTGTACTTTCACTTTCTACTCTTCCCACTTATTTTATTTATTACCTTGAATAGAGATTCTTCACTTATGAGTGCCAGAGTTGCAAGTCAAATCATATATTGTCTATTCAGGAAGTATTTGTTTGTGACCGTGAAGTGGATACCTGTTGAAGGAGTCACATGGGTACGTCTGTGAATCTGCCAGGGTTGATGTGGGAGCAGAAGTGGGCTGTGCCTTTGTTATGGTCACATGGAGATGGAACTTCTGTTCCTAAGATGCAAAAAGTAGAGCTATAATGAAATACATGGAGTTCTTTGTGACAGCTAGTCTTGGTTGCCAACTTGGCACAGCTGAGAAGCAAGAACCTCCATTGAGGAATTACTTCCATTAGACTGGTCTGCAGACATGTCTGCTGGGCATTTTCTTGATCGCTACTTGATGTAGGAGGGCCGGGCCATTTTGGGCTATAGAAAAGTGGTTGCCGAGCAAGCCAGTAAGCAGCACTCCTCTGAGTTTCTGTTTTGAGTGCCTGCCTTGAGTTCCTGCTTTGTCTTCTCTCTCTGACATACGATAACCTGTAAGATGAATTCAACATTTTCCTCTCCTAGTTGCAATCAGTGTTTTATCGCGGCCACAGAGAAAGTAAATACTGTGGGCTCTAAATTCAGTACCTTTAAGTTAAATGGAAATGTTTTTGATGCATTGGGTGGACAGCAGATTGGTGACAGTCTTAGTGAAGATTGGGGAACAAAGGACTGAGACCTTAATAGGAAAAAGGAAAAAATGATACAATAGACAATGCTCCCCCCCAAAAGTGGGCTATAATATATTTTTTTAAAAATCTAAATTTACTGCTAACTAATTAGAATAACAGTAAAATGTATGATTGGTGATAGTAAAAGATATGGTGGCACTTCTGCTGGCCAGGCTGAGGGGAAATAGACACTGTGTGTGTGTGTGTGTGTGTGTGTGTGTGTGTGTGTGTGTGTGTGCACGCACGCATGTGCGCACGCACGCATATGTCTGTCGTGTATTTATGTGTGTGCATATCTGTGAAATGTCTATGTGTCTCTATGTGTGTGTATCTGGAGTATGTTCTGTGTATGTGTCTTTGTGTGTAAATCTGTGGATATGTGTGTGTCTGTGTCATCAATCTGTATGTATATATGTATATGTATGATGTATCTGTAGGTGCAGGTACATGCATGACATAGTGACCGTACAGAGGTCAGGAAACACCTTTCATTAAAGGGTTGGTCTTCATATTCATACCTTGTTTTTGTAGCAGAGTCTCTCATGTTAATTTTGCTGGTACATGTACCAGGATAGGTAGTTGGCATGCTTCAGGTTAATTCTCTCAAACAGGCTTTTTTTATACATTGCTGATGAAAATGAAAACTATTACAACTGTTTTAGTGGGGGGATTTAGCAATATGTAATGTAGCAAGCTTTTTCATTTTCTGACAGCTCACAAATAATGACACAGAAACTTATCGTTAATTATGAAAGCTTGACCTTTAGCTTAGGCTTGTCACAACTATTATAACGTAAATTAACCCAGTTATATTCATCTACGTTCTGTCATGTAGCATCACCTTTCTTCCATCTTTCCCCTCCTGTTTCCTCTCTGTGTCTGGCTGGCAACTCTGACTTTCTTTTTCCTAGAGTTCTTTCTCTGCTGGGAAGTCCCTTCTGCCTATACCTCCTGCTTAGCATTGGCCATTCAGCTTGTTATTACACCAGTCAAAGCAATGCATCATCACACTGTATAAATAGCTCACAACAATGTAACAAAATCATGTATGTGTTTACCTTTTGCCAGCTAATCCTTCTTCTTACACTTTATACTGATGATCACCTCCAATACCATGGACACACACACACACACACACACACACACACACACACACACACACACAGATATTGCTTCAGCATTATCTGTAACGTCAATGTATTTAAAAAAAAAAAAAAACTAAGACACTCATGCACTAAAAGGGTAATTGAATAAATTGTGTATTTTCCTAATTCATAGACATGAAAATGGTCTTCAGCTGCTATTATGTATTAATTCTAGGACAGGGTTTTAAGTGAAAAATACTGAATGCAAAAGAGTATCATATTATGTATTATATGGCCTAAAAATATATGCATGGATCCTCTCATCTGTGGAAACTGAGAAGGAAGAAGCCATAATAGGATTGGCTACCTGAAGTTTCTGAGTAGGGACTGAACGGGTGGAATGGCAGAAAACGCAAAGAGGGAACAGGGCAGAGGTTGAAAGGAGAATGAGACTTCTCGAGTTACAGCTTTTAAAAGATGTTCTTAAAAAAAAAAAAATGAGACGGCTTCATCAGTAAAGTGCTCGCCACACGAGGACCTAGGTTTGATTCCTTTGCACTGCAAAGACAAAGGCAAAAGGAATGAGTGAGCCCCAGATTCAGAAAGAAACTGTGTTGAGAACAACTGGGGAGGACATCTGGTGTTGACCTCTGACCTCCATGTGAACACAAGCATGCACAGTATACACAGATAGGCATACATAGAAGAACACACATACACACTAATATGTTATGAACTGCATTGTTGTGATAATGCTAGTCATACTCAGTGAAATAAATAGATAAGTAGAGAATATGAACATGGATGTTTACATTGTAACAAAAATGAAAAGCGATGTTTTGAATTCATGTTGTATGGCTAGAGAAATAAAACCATCCATGGGGGTGTGAGTAGCAATTTAATGATTACTTTTTGTGTATTTTAAGATTACTGAAATAAACAAGAAGTATACTGTGGATAATTATAGCGTGATTTCTCACTGTTGGAAAAGAGATGGGGTAAGCTAACATGAACCCTGTGGTAGTGGTTCAGAATCTGAGCTAACAGTTTGAAGTTCGGCTGTTTACTATATTAGCAGGTACGTAGAGATAAAGATGTAGGTAATACATATGAAATGCATGAATGCACACATATGCATGTACTTCCAATCTGCTTTCTCTGTGAAAGCCTAATCTAGCAACTTGCAGTGTGCTCATCCATCATTTTAAAAGCCTGATCCAATCAGCTGAGCCAAGATTCCTTTTCTGATTCAAGAGTTGGGGCAAAAACATCTCAAGAGGGAGCCTGAAATGCCTTACTGTGCCAAGGAGGAAAGAGATGGTCAGAAAGTGACAGATGTGAGAAAAACTTCTGCTCGAACAGCCTCATTCCTGGCACCGGACCAAGCAGAATTAAAATACCCAACCCCATACTTATATAAATAAACGTTTACTATGGCCCTTTCTTTTCCACAATTGCTTCCCCTAATAAAAATGGAATAGTATTATCTGTCTTATAATTCTACAAGGATTAATTAAGGGAAGGAGTTGGAAGGAACCATTCTAAACCCACAGTCTAATCCTGTGATAAACAAACTCACTTATAAATATTAATTTATTTCTATGCTGCATTCTTTTTGCACATAGTCATGACCCAGGACACCTGACTACCACAATTTTGAACTTGAATAACTAGTAGACTTTTGCTTTCGTTTTGGAGGCATGCTGTAAGTTCTGTTTAGCAGCCTCCTTCTGAGCAGAGCCTTGAGTACCCAGAGTACTCATGAAGAACTTAGCATCATCTCCTTGTATTCTGCCTTGCCTTTCCTCCCTCCAGGTACAGTGTGGAAATGAGGATTGGGTCCAAACTGGCACAATGCTGTTTTCTGCCACATGTCCTTTGCATGCCCGTAGACAGTAGGGAGCGCTATGGGTTTGAAAGAAATGACTTGTCTTTCTCTGCGCCCAGCCCTTTAGAAGCAGCTGCAACCAGTCCATAGGGATGTTTATCCAGCACATCTCCTTTTTATGTTTGAATTCCCAAGAGGTCTGATTTTAACAGTATTCAAAAGTATGACAAACTTTTTCTGTAGGTATTGTCTCTTTTTTCCAGTTAGTTTGATCCTTGAAAAAAATAAGAGAATGTTTCTACTGTTTTAATTTTGATTACCCCTTCAGCATTTGATTTAATAATCGTCACATCAGACTCTATGTTATCACGCAGTTTTGGGTACAAGCTAATTTTGAGAGACAGATATAAATCTTCCCTCTCCTAGAAAGAGGAAGCAATGCTTGCTTTTTACCTGTGATATGAAGATGTATAGCGCATCACTTTTTGAAAGACAGAAAATTATAACAAGGTAATACATTATTTTTTTCACTAAATATTTATGAAGCATTCACAAATACTCCACTGTGGTAGTTCAAATACGGTTAACCCCATAAGCTCATAGGGAGTGGCACTACTAGGAGGTGTGGCCTTTTTGGAGTGGGTGTGGCTTGGTTGCCGAAGTGTGTCACTGTGAGGGCTGACTTTGAGGTCTCCTATGCTTGCACTTTCTGTTGTTGCCTGTATATCAATATATAAAACTGTCAGGTCCTTCTCCAGCACCACATCTGCCTGTATGCCACCATGTAAGGAATAAGGTTTTTCCTCCCACGGCTGGTCTTGTCCCGCCGCTGCGCCAGCCCCAAATAATGCACAGAGACTCTGTATTTGATAGAATTCTGTTGGCCAGGTACTTGTTTCTGATCGGCTAGCTCTGTCTTAAGTATTAACCCGTTTCTATTAATTTAAGTATTTCCATGTGGTCTCATCTTAACGGGGAGTAGGGCCAGCATCTGGTCTCCCCAGTCTCTACATGCTGACTCCTCTTCACTACTTCCTCGAATCCTCCTTGTCTCCTAATCCCGCCTATCTTGCTTTCCTATTGGCCAACAGTGCTTTATTCATTAACCAGTATGAGAAATATATTTACAGAATGACATCTCCCATCACCACCATGTCCCACCATGATGATACCTGATTGCATCTCTGAACTGTAAGCAAGTCTGTCCAAATAAATGTTTTCCTTATAAGAGTTGCTGTGATGATGTCTTCACAGCAATAGAAACCCTAACTAAGACACCCACACTGTTGAGCAGTGAGGATAAAAGACAGTTGGGGCAAATAAGAGACATTTGTTATCAGTGCATTAAAGAGCATGCAGATGTGTAAATCCATGTACTAAGGTGCCACAACCTGTGTACCATGATAACCATGGTACTCTGATGCACAGGTTAGGTATAGTGAAGCACTAAGGTCAAGAGACACTACTAAAATGATTAAGAAAGACTTTACAGAGCTACTCAATTTGGGTTAAGCTGGAAATTCAATCTGGCAATAGCATGGAGACAACTTATAAAGGACATCTTGACCATAATAAAGGAGACCAAGTAGTAGAAAGTTGTAAAAGTTGAGGCTGGTGGTATGATGCTTGAAGCAGTGAGAATATCAAGCACCATACGTTGTGTAGACTTCATCAGAGGAAGTGGGTAAATAAATACTCACTGAATATACAAAAGGAGAAACTTATAGAGATATTAGAAGTAAGAAACAGACCTGGGTTTGTAAATCACAGGGCACCATTTGAAGAAGATTTGAGTATCCAGAACACTGTCTCAAAATAGCACCCCCCCCACATTAAGTAAATATTGTTAGACTAATCATTCACTTAACAAACTTATATTGTTCATATACAGTTCTAAGTTCCAAGGACCTTGGTATCAAAACAGCCTGTGTTCTCAATAAATGTGCATCCTAGAGGCTGCAGAGATGGCTCAGTGGGTATGAACACTTATTGCTTCTGTTGAGGACCTGGGTGAAGCTCTCAGCATCCAGGAAGAAGTGCACAATCGTCTGTAGCTCCATTTCCAAGGAATCCAACACCCTCTTTTTGCCTCTTTGGGACCAAGCATGCACACGCACACACACACACACACACACACACACACACACATTCAGAAAAAGTCATACACATAAAATAAAAGGTAAAACTTTATTTAAAAAGAACTGTCCATTCAAATAGTATTTTGATTAATCTTCTTTGTCAACTCAGTTGGTTTGAGAATCACCTAGAGTAGTGAAGTAAATCTTTGGGTTTGTCTATAAAGGTATTTTCAAGAATGATAACAAAGGCTCTGACCTAAGGAATGATCCCTTGATGGATTCATAACCTGAATCCATCCATGGCATTATAAGGAGGTGATGAAAATAAGATTGGGGCTTCATAAGAGTAAGTGGGCTACTGTGGGTGTATCTTTCCTGTTTTATCTTCTACAAGCCCCCTCATGCATTCCTCTTCCTCTGCTTCCTGTCCACCATGGTGTCAAATACCCTGCTCCACCATGACCTCTTAGGCATGATGGAATGAACTCATTTAATCACGGACTAAAAAGAAATCCTTCCTCTTTAAGTCATTTTTGTCATCCATTTTATCACAGAAACAAGGAAAATTACTGATACAAATGGGGGGGAATATAGAAAAACATATGTCATTTTGGCTAAAAACCAAAATGAAAGACAACCAGAGAATCCCAAAATAGGGGTGGAAGGGGACATCTGGTTTAGATGGGACAGTGGCTAGAAAAACTCTCCAAGATAGATAGCCATCAGCATGAAGGGCGCGGACAAAGGTGGGAGAGCTATGTGACTATCTGGAAGAATAGAAGCTCAGACTACAGTGGAGACACAGGGAAGTCAGAAAAAGGCAGAGGAGGGCAGAAAGGACAAACGTGATGGGGTGATCTTGGCCAGATTGTGGCAAAATATCTTTACGGACACAGGGTTGGCTACAAGTCTTATGGGCCCATGATAAATGGCAGCTTCCAAGGAGTGGGGGCCATAGAGAAAAGGGATGACTCGGGAGTGACTCCAAACTTCTTTTGGGGAGCCTTAGTGCCACCCAATAGGCATATAACATAACTAAAAGGGGTTGAGACTGAAGTGAATGATTCCAACTAGCTTATGTTGAGTTTGAAAATGTCAGGAAGTGGCTAAGAGATGAACAGTAGGTCAGATATGCAGGAATCAGTTTTTCCGGTGAGAATTCAGAGTTAGAAATGGTAACTGTACTTAAGTCACAGGAGGTGAAAGGGTTACTAATGGAGAAGTGGAGAAGAGAAGGGGGCTAGTGACTTCTCCTTAAAATTACTGTTTTCAGAAAGGGCAGAAGGGAAGGAGTGCTTGAAGGTACAATAGAAATGGCAGAAATGCAACGTCACAGATGTCAAAGGAGAAGAGATTTCTCAGGAAGACAAAACAAAATTGCTCAGCGAGGAAACACCATTTAGACATGAATTACTTCTTTGAGAAATTTTGGCTCAAAAGGAAGAAATGAGGAAACTGATAACCAGAGAGAAATCAAAGCAGTTGAGAAAAGGCTGTTCTTGCTTTTGCTTTTGTGTTTTGCCGTCAATTCGACTGAGCCTAGCATAGCTGCATTTTGGAGAAATGAATGGGAATGCTGGAGAGTGAAATCCTAGGAAAGAAGAATTAGCTAATTGAACAAATTCACAAGAGACAAAAGAACAAGGGCATTGACTTGGGAATCTGGCTTACTAATGAGAATACCACTCTTCATAAAAATGTGTGCTCCTACCTTATTTCAAATTATGACTTTTTTAACATAAAGGTTTCTGCATACATTCTTATTTAAATATTAGCTAAATGTCTCAATGGGTAAAGGACTTTATGTGTAAGCAGAAGGATCTGAGCTTGGGTCCCCAGCATCCATGGCACAGCCAGGTAGTGTGGTATATATCCAGGGAGGCAGAATAGGGGGGTCCTAGGCACTTGCTGCTCTACGTGGTGAGCTCCAGGTTCAGTGAGAGAGCCTGTCTCAGAAAAACAAGGTGATAAAGAAGACATCCAAAGTCATGCTTTCATCTCTATACAGGCACACAAAGATGAATGAATCCACACATACGAATATACACCCCCATGTACACAAATAAAAATTTGAAGTTAGTGTATGTAGCATTCCATTTTCTTTTTAAAATTTATTTGTTAATTTATTTTTAATTTAATTTTTCTTTCCAACTACAGTTCTCACTCCTACCCCTCCGACACTCCCTCCGTTGTTGCCCTTAGAGCCCATCCCCCACCCATGCCTCCCAATGAGTAAGGGCTTCTATGAGGAGTCAATGAAGTCTGGCACATTAAATTGGGGCAGGACCAAGCCCCTTTCCCCTGTATTAAGGCTAAGAATGGCATCCCTTCATAGGGAATGGGCTTCAATGGGCTAGTTCATGCACTAGGGATAGATACTGGTCCTACTACCAGAGACCCCTAAGATAACCCAAGCTTCCCAAATGTCTCCCACATACAGAGGACCTAGTTGTATCCCTTTGAGGCTCCACAGCTGTCAGTCTAGAATTCATGAGTTTCCATGAGCTTGGTTCATCTGTCTCTGTAGATTTCTCCATCATGATCTTGACTTCCCTTGCTCATATATTCCCTTCTCTCTCTTCGACTGAAATACTGATGCTTTTTTGCTTGGTTCCATTAATTACTGGATGGACACTTGGGGTATTAACTAATCTGATTATAAGGGAAAGCCAGTTTGGGTACCCTCTCCACTATTACTAGAAGTCTTAGCTGGGGTCATCCTTGTGGATTCTTGGGAAATTTCCCTAGCACCTATTTCTTCCTACTCCATACTGACTCTCTTTATCAAGATATCTCTTTCATTGATCTTAAAAAATTTCCCTATAGCTCTTGCTAACACACACACACACACACACACACACACACACACACACACACACCTTCTAATAAATGAAAATGTCATTAAGATTAGCACCAATTATTAATGAAAGGCTAACTTTGTGACAAGGGATAAGAAGTAGGGATCTAAGAAATAAGGTAGACGTGAATACTTCGTTGAAGGTTATTATGGACTGAGGAAGAGTAGAAATGTTTTATGATTCCCTAGTAAAGAAAACGAAATGGAAAGAGCAGACAGGGGACTTATCCTCCATGGATGGATCTGACTTCCATTAGAAGTGCACTAAATCAATCTCCTACAATAAATCCCTTAATTTTTGTTAAAGCTTTCTGTCTATTAGAAACAAACAACCACGGCTCAGCAAAAATAGTGATCACATTCTCATCAAATTTTGAACCCAGGCAGCACATTTCCTTATTTTAGTACACTCCTTTCTCATAGCACAATTTATGTCCTTTCCCTTGTGAGAGCTTTTTCTCCATCTCTGATATATTCCTACAATAGATTTATGAGTACCATATCTTTACTACTTTTCTAACAACATAAAGTGCTACCCACATAGTTGATTGACATAGCTTTTATTTCTTGTTGAAACCTAATTTAAATTCTTTATTACTGCTGATTTACAATTTTCAATGGTGATAAGAAGAATGAGGGGGTTTACTTCGGAGTATCAAAGCTCACAACATTATAAAAACAGCCAGTTGATGGTAAAATGTCCCACTGGCCGGTCATATAAACATAAGTAATTATTTTGTCATGTATTGGCAAAAGAGTTGACAACGACTCAGTCTCATTTCCAGGGTGTTATAGAAAACATTTAGCACCTCTCTCCCCTACCTTTATGTGTTTGCCAATTTCTATGATGTAAATGATCATGGTTGATTTCAAGTTATTGACCTATTATTATTGAATGTTAGGCAGCTCACGAATGTGTGCTATTTCTATTATACAGATAAAATGAATACAAATAGTGACTACAAAGAGCTGTGCAGCATATTTAAAATAACTAGCATATAAAAATATCTCCATTTTTGTTATCTTAAAAAAAATAGAGTAGGGGTATAGTTCAGTTGTTATAATAGAAAGCACAATGCCCTGGGACACATCTCCAGTGCTGTGTCAACAGTTGCATGGTGGCACATGTCTCCAATCCCAGCACTTGAGAGGTGAAGGCAGAAGGATCTGAAGTTTAAAGTTATCCTTAGCTATATAGCAAATTTGAGACCAGCCTAGCATATATGAGATCCTCTGTCAAACCAACAGCAATTTTTAAATTTAATGCTAAATTCTAATTTTATGTGTTTTAATTTTAACATTAGATTAAAAAATTCCTAGAAGCAGAACAACGAACTCTAATCAGCACATGTGGACTAGTTCAAGCTGTCGCTGTTACTAACCTCAATGGGGGGTGTTCCTTATGTGGAGACAAATAAGCATGAAACTTCATCCCTAGGCACAGCAGCATCTCTGAGCATGTCTGTTCAGAGAAACTAGGCAATTTCTGAACAAGCAGATCTTTAGTTCAGTGGTACTGATTAAAATAGTCACCATAGTCATCATGTTTTTTTTTTTTTTTTTAAAAAAAAAGCATTGTTTCCATTATTGTATATTTGCACTGTGCAAGTAGGGGTCATACTTTGACTCTGACCTACTCTAGCATTCTGCTGGTAGATTTAAGAAAATGGAATCTTTCTCTTTTGCCAATGAGTGTGCTTCATAAGATGGTTAGTATTGGGGCTGGAGAGATGACTCAGTGGTTAAAAGCATTTGCTACTCTTGAAGGGGACCAGAGTTTGGTTTCCAGCAAGTGTGCCAGGCTGCTCATGACTACCTATAAATGGGGGATCCGATGCTCTCCTTTTACTTATTTTATTTTTTAACTAAAATGTAATTACATCATTTCTTCCCTTCTCTTTCTTCCCCCAACCTCTCCCATGTCCTCCCTTACTCTTCAACTCATGGTCTCTTCTTGTTTGATATTTGAGCCCTCCTCTTGTCTTCAAGGGGACCTGCATGCATGTACATATACACACATATTTGTTTATACATTTTTAAATTTTCAACTTTTTAAAAGATGATTAGGCTTTTCAAACACAATAGACAGAGAATGATTCTTGCTGGAATAATGCCTCTGGAATTGAAACTCCTTCTAGTAAAATAAGACTTAGAATTGCTTATGTTAGAAAAATTCCATTTTCTAAAAAAAAAAAAATCCATCTTCTCCACTCTTATACTGAAGTCATTGCAACATTGTACCACGTCTTTTTATTATCTCCCCCTATCAGTTGCTTCCAGATAGGCCATAGTTTGGACTTGCTTTTCAGGGCTAGGATCAATTACCCTGATTTGAAAGTCCTGGACTTAAGGATACAAATTCTGTTAGGAGGAGTAACCACTCAGCAGAGCAGCCAATATTCCAACTGCTAGTGTGCAGCTGCCAGTGGTCAGCTCATTTCACCTGAAGATGAGGAACATACTGGAAAACACAGTCTCCAAATTTACTCATTTCTATTTCTAGTGAACAACAGAGTCAGATGCCACAATAGAATGTTTCCTTCAATAGAGTAGCAAGCCATACATCATTGTTATTTTTCATTTATTCATTGCCTGATTTATTCATTCTCAGATTTCCACTCTGAAAAAAATTGCATTTTAAAAATATTTCTCTCCATTTGTTATGAAATCTGCCCATCAAACAAACCATTTTGGTGTAGGGCTTTCCGGTGATCTTCCTGACAAGAGTTAGTTCCCGAGAATTTCTGCCATGATTTTTAGTCTTGATTAAGACTTTATCAGATAAATCAAATATGAAAAATACAAGAAGGAAAAAAAGAAAAAAAGAAGGAAGGAAGAACATGTGGGACCAGGAAGATTGAGTCAGGGGATGAATAGACAGGAGCAGGGTGGGGGTGGGGGGGAAGAGATACCACAATAAAGAGAGCCATTATAGGTTTGAAAAGAAAACTGACTCTAGAGAAATGTCCAGAGACCTATAAGGATGGCCCCAATTAACAATCTGAACAACAGTGGAAAGGGTACCTTAAATGCCCTTCCCTGCTAATGAGATTGATAACTAACCTATATGCTATCATAGAGTGCTCATCTAGTAGCTGATGGAAACAGAAGCAGACACCCGTAGCTAAACACTGAGCCGAATCCTGTTGCAGAGAGGGAGGAGTGATAAGAAAAGGGGCCAAGACCAGACCACAAAAACCCACAGAGACAGATGACCTGAACAAGGGGGAGCTCATGGACCTCCAGACTGATAAGCTGGGAAACCAGCATTGGACTGACTCAGGCCCCCTGAACATGGGTCTCAGTTAGAAGGCCTGGGCAGTCTAAATGATCTCTGACACTGGAACCAGGATGTATCCCTGGTGCACAAAATGACTCTGGGAGCACATTCCCCGTAGAGGGATACTCTCTTAGCCTAGAGGCAGGAGGGAGGGCCTAGTCCCTACTCCAAATGACTTGACAGATTTTGATGGTCCCTTCTGGAAGGCATCACCCTCCTTGTGGAGTGGGGGGGGGGAATGGGATGGGAGGAGGGTTAGGGGGCATGGAAGGGAGGGAGGGAGAGGGAACCGAGATTGACACTTAAAGAAAAAATTTTATATATATATATATATACATATACATATATATATCAGGTGAAAATGAAGAATGGAAGGAATGAAAGAAGGAGGGAGAGAGAGGGGGAGGGGGAAGGAAGGAAGGAAGGACGAACAGAAGTATGGAATGGAAAGAAGAAAAGAGGCTGTGCCTTTGCTCCATGACAAAAGCAAGCAAGAATGAGACTTAGGGTAGAGGACAGTCACTGTTTAATTCACTATGATATGGACCAATTGGTTTAAAGTAAAAGAGATGCACAATATTAAATTGAAGATTATTGTTCTGATACCATTCTTACCCAAGTACTATTGATTTTTTTTCTAAATCAAGCTGTTTAAAATGTTGTGCTAAGGATGGAACTGTATTCGATGACAAATGGGCTACATAAACTCTCTTCACAGGCTGCTTATCAAAGCCTTTCACATGGTGCTGGATGGTTTGTTTTGATGGGCAGAATCTGAGTCTTGCACCCTTATCTAGCTTCATTATTATGGATATGAACATGGTTCCCTAGACTCTGGCTAGTTCCACAAAAGGAGATTTTTTTTTTTTAATGCAGCTTGATAAATCCTCCATTCAGTGAGAGCTGGGGACTGTTTTATTCAGCTCTGTTGTAGCTTAAAGACATCTGACCTGAGCTTCTGCAGGAAGTTGTCTTTAGAGGGAAAATATCTAGGTTACAGTCTTCAAATATGCTCTCATCCCTTCTCTTGCCTTGCCCAAACCAGGTCTAAGTGCCTTTAAAAAAATGTCACACTTGAGGATCCAGAAGGACCCAGAAAAATGGGTACCAGAGAAGAGGAGCTAAGAGCTGTCAAATATCCAGGAAAGCATTTTGGAGGAGCATTGACCTCACCTCACCCCCATATCACTTCAGATCAGGACAGCTCTTAGAGAAAAAGGAGCCCCACAGAACTGTGTTATCTGTTACAGGTGGTCCTCAGCTTGTGCAATTATTCCTTTTGGGATTTTCATAAGTGAGAAGTTGAAAATGCTCTAACAAGCAGGACAGGAAGAGAAAGATAGGCCTGTCAGGGTAGTCAGTAACACCAACCCGAATTTAACATGCCAGGGTATTTAATATAAGCTGGGCATTATATTAGCACTTAAATTATTTATGTCTGACCAAAATATCATGGAAAGAAACCTTATTATTTCTACTTTGCCGTTCAGGAAATGAGACATGGAAGATGCCAGGTTATTGACCCAAGGTGAGAATGGCCCTCCTTACCCTCACCCTTTCTGCCTCGCTCAACAGTTTTGTTATTAAGTTCTTTCAGATTATTTCCAGGATCTAGAGTGGACTTGGGGTATCCCAGCTAATGAGAGTTATTCATAAGGAAGCTTTTCAAAGTAAAAAGAATAAAGGAGTAGGGAAAACTTGTAGCAAGTAAACCAAGGCCAAGGATAACCCTGCAGTCCCCAGGCAGTCCTCAGGGCCTTCTCACTGTTTACCTGCTTCAACAGCAGGAGTCTATCATCTCTATTTGACTTGGGTTTGTTGTCTTTGCCATAACTGGTTCTCCTTGCTTTCTTCTTTACCTCTTTTTGCCTTACTCCTGGTGCTGGCTATTCTTGGTTATCAACTCTGCCACATCTTGAATCATACATCTGGAGCTAGGTATACATATGGAGGACTATTTGATCATTTAAGACCATTTGAGGTGTGAATATTGACTCTGAATCTGTATTATTTGCCATGGAAAGGCCTACCTTAAATCTGGGCCACACTTTCTGGTGGCAGCCTGTATAAAAGTAAATGGTAGAAGGAAGTTTTTGCTTTTTGGCCTACTTGTCCTCACTCTCACTGGCAAGTTCATCTATCCTGCTGCTGAGGCATCCCTTTGATGGTATTAGAATTACTTCTTTAAGTGCATGTGAGAGGACAGAGAGGGTAAAAGGGAGGGAAGTTGGGAGGGAGGGCTGGGGGGAGGGAGAGAGAGAGGAAGGGGGAACTGGGATCAACATGTAAAATAATAAATTAAAAAAAATGCTTTAACTCCAAAATTTAAGTTGAAGGACAAGTTACTGGGGAAAAGGACTTCTATTTTTGTTTCCACAGAAAATGAAAAGATGTGGATTCCTTCCAGACTAATGTGGTTTGATCACGCCAGACCGCCTGAAACAGAGTACAAGCTGATCCTACATTCAAAACAGCTGGACAAAACAGCCCTACAGACTACAGCCAGGATATCTGAATCTTCTTCGAATTCCCCAAGACAGCGCCCCTTACCAGCAGGAAGTAGTTTGGAAAGAACGACACCCAAATTCCCAAATATTGTGTATAAATGTTTGTTTTCATTTAATTGGACTTTGTTATATAAAATTAAATAAAAAAAAGGAAAAAAAAAAGAATTACTTCTTTAGATTTTTAATGTAGACTGGAAACAAGCTGAGACAACCAGCCTTGTGGACTGAACAAATATTTATTCTTGACCTTTCCACTGGGAGATAGCCATTGTTGGCTATCTTGCAAAATATATAAATATATATAAAATAAAATATATAAAAAATATATAAATTCACTCATCAGTTCTGTTCCTCTACCCTGACTAATACACCCCTTTTATTGTTCTGTGACTTTATCCTCTACACTTAACCACAGCTTTCATGAAACTATGTGAGAGAGTTTAGCTTGTGCATTCTCCTGGAATACATGTCTCTCCTATATTCTTTCTTGACACTAATACTTCCCTACATTTTAATGCCTTTTAGAAGGCCCCACCAGTTCATAAGAAATTCCTTTAATTCAGTACTCCTCTACCAACATGAAAATGAACACAATTGACCTTTTACACATGACCTCACTCTACCATCCATCATACACATTCATTCCACAATCAATCAATCAGAATTTGTTTCTTGCCAATATGAAATGCTTGTTTTGTTTTGCCTTTTTATCAAAATATCAATATTAAAAACACTTAAAAATAATTCTCTAACACCATCTCATAGAACAACCTTCTGAAGGGCTGAAATATAAATGCAGCATTTAATCCTGTATAACTCCTGTCTAATGTTTTATATTGAGTTGGAGTGACATTGACTCTGGTGTGTAGTAAACATCAAGTTACGAAGATGCTAAAGATAGAAGAGTGTGTCCATTATGGTGTATTGATGAATGAAACTACACTTCTATCTGGAAGGAGCAGCATAAATTTAGCAAAGGGAATGGGTGAGTTTTTCTAGGAGGCTAAGCTGTAACTTACAAGATATTGCTCTAGTCTATTTGTGTGCCATCTTCTTCAGTACCAACTCAGACAGAACTTAGCCTTCTTTAATTTCTATTAAATAATTAGTGATCCCAATTGCCTCTCAGATATAAACTGAAAGTACCAGAAGAGCTAATTCATCCCCTTTTTTCTGACTCTATTCCTCTTCCAACATGAGCATGCCCTTCAGCATCTATCACTGTAATAATTTCAAAACTCAGTGCTCCTCTCCAAGGAGATGCACACCAGTGCAGTCATCTCCAGTAGATGAGTATGCACTCTGAAACTGTAACTATTTTGACAGCAGCATTCAGACCAGGGAGCAAGTCATGCTTTGACAAAGCATGAAAAGAAGCAGAGGAGAGAATGAGAACACTTAATTGTTCCCAGGATGACAATGGCTCTCAAATTCCTGGTCCTCCTCCTTCCTAAAGCCAGGCTGCATTCTCGCTCCTATGCTCTGTAAAACACATGATTACCTAATAATATGCTTTTCAACTTGGATTATCTAGCCTATTGCCTTGTCACCCTAAAGCCATAATTAACATATCCTTTATCAGAAAAGTACCACTTCCTGTCATTGCTGCCACTCTTTCCTGGGCTCTCCACTTGACTGAGGCCAAGATTGCATTTGTCTTGTGCTCTATTTTATTCTCAGCACTTAGCATGTTTTCTAAACAATGAACAGGTATATTTTAAAAGACTCTAGGGTTATTGACTGTCAACTATGTTCTAAGAACTATTTCATGCACCATGATAATGAAGATGAAAGCCATAGTCCTTTGCCTTGCATTGCTTAGAGTTTATATTGCATCAAAATCAATCTATACTCACTTCTTTTTTTTAATTTTTCATTTTACATACCAACCCAAGTTCCCCCTACCTTCCTTCATCCTGTCCACCCACCTCCCTCCTTCCCATCCCCATCCAGTCCTCAGAGGGGATAAGGCCTTATTTAGGGTGTCAACAAAGTCTGCTATACCAAGTTGAGGCAGGACCAAGCCCCTCCCTCCTGTATCAAGGCTGAGCAAGACATCCTACCATAGGGAATGGGCTCCAAAAAGGCATTTCATGTACCTGGTCCCACTGCCAGTACCCCCTCAACAGATCAAGCTACATAACTCCCACCCACATTCAGAGGGCCTAGTTTGGTCCCATGCAAGATTCCTAGCTTTCTATCCAGAATCCATGAACTCCCACTAGCTCAGGTCAGCTTTCACTATGGTTTCCTCCATCATGATCTTGATCTTTGTTCATGTGATCCCTCCTTCCTCTCTTCAACTAAACTCCAGGAGCTCAGTCCAGTGCTTGTCACTGCATCTGCTTGTATCAGTTGTTGAGTGTAAGTTCTATGATGATAATTAGGGGAGTCAACAAGATAGACAAACCTTTATCCAAATTAACAAAAAAGCAGAGAGAGAACATGCTAATTAACAAAATCAGAAACAAAAAGGGGAACATAACAACGGACACAGAGGAAATCCAGACAATTTTCAGGTCATACTTTGAAAATCTGTATTCCACAAAAATTGAAAATTCAAAGGAAATGGACAAGTTTCTGGATGACTATCACTTACCAAAATTAAATCAAGAACAGACAAACAACTTAAATAGACCTATAACCCACAATGAAATAGAAGCAGTCATCTAAAGCCTTCCAACAAAAAAAAAGTCCAGGGCCAGATGGATTCAGTGCAGAATTCTACCAGACATTCAAGGAAGAACTAATACCACTACTCCTCAAACTGTTCCACAAAATAGAAACAGAAGGTTCATTGCCAAACTCTTTTTATGAGGCCACAATAATCTTGGTACCCAAGCCTCACAAAGACACAACTAAGAAAGAAAACTACAGACCAATATCCCTGATGAACATCGATGCAAAAATACTCAATAAAATACTGGCAAACTGAATTCAAGAATACATCAGAGAAATCATCCACCATGACCAAGTAGGCTTCATCCCTGGATTGCAGGGATGGTTTAACATACGAAAATCTATCAACGTGATCCACCCTATAAACAAACTGAAAAAGAAAAACCATATGATTATCTCCCTAGATGCTGAAAAAGCCTTCGACAAAATTCAACACCCTTTCATGATGGTGTTGGAGGGGTCAGGGATAACAGGAACATACCTAAACATAATAAGAGCAATATACAGCAAACCAACTGCCAACATCAAACTGAATGGAGAGAAACTTAAGCCAATTCCTCTAAAAGCAGGAACAAGACAAGGCTGCACACTCTCTCCATATCTCTTCAATATCGTACTGGAAGTTCTAGCTAATGCTATAAGACAACAAAAGGAGATCAAGGGGATCCAAATTGGAAAGGAAGAAGTCAAAGACAATCTTGACGTGGTTTTTCAGCTTAGTGATGTTATCAGAGTCATGGTGGAGTTGTCACTGTGGGGTCCCATCACTCTTTTGGAGATTTCAAAGATTGCTGTTAGATATGGTCATGGTTCACTGTAGAAAACTTTAAACATTTTAAATGTCATATTTAGTAAATCTCACAGAAGTTAAAGGATCAATATTTGTTATGTACATCCAGAGTACAAAAACTTAATTCCTAGTTACCTGATAAGACCCAAAATCATATACAGGAAGCTAGACAAAGCCTTTTTCTAAAATTAGTTAGTACACTATATGACCATTAATATCACTATAAAAACTTTAATATATGTATGTTAATCTTATACTTTTTAGATAATATTTATACCTTAAGAAAAGCTTCAAACATTCAAAATAGAAACAAAGGATTATGAGATTAGTGGCAATAAAACAGTTCTTCTGTCCCAAATGGGGTGGCTTTTCTGTGATGAGGCAGAGATTTTAGGTTTTACTTTAACAAATATGCATGGATTTAGAGAAGGAGAGAGCCACACTCCACTCCAAAGCCAGCTTTAATTTTTAATTGGACTGGGACTACAAAAAGACCATTTGTATTATATGTCTATAGAGAAAAGCAGAAACAAACATTTTGGGAAATTCATGAAATATACCAAAGGCCAATTCACATTTTCTTGGGACATTTAGTTTCTGGGTGACTTGTCCTTTTTCTTCACATGTCTCCTTTGTCCAGTGGGTTTTGGATTCCTTAACTGGATGCTTTCATCCTCCTGAAAAGACAAAAACAAATTCTTTTCCCAGCCCTGATTTTAGTGATCAGATGACAAACATTTGTTAGATTTAAAGTTAATTTACATTAAACAACCATGGTTTTTATGAGCTGTTACCTCTTCTAATCAAGGAGTGTCTCGTGTTCAAATCTAATCTTTCCCAATTTTCATGGTACCCATAGCTTTTCTTCGCCTGTGGAAACAAAAGCAAAACCCCTTCCATAACATAATACACACCCTGGTTTCCATTCTGAGGTCAGCACATCTTTAAAGTATACAGGCTGAATTAATTCCCTATTTTTTCTGTTATCCGATGTAATATCTCTCCTTTCTCATTAGCATTCAGAAAATAAAAATGTTAATAAAGCACTATACAATCTCCTTCTGGGGGGTCTTTATAACCCCTTTTTGTTTATTTAGCATATCCTTTAGAGTTTCATTTGGTCTCTCTGTAAGTGCTTGCTCTGTAGGATTGTGTGGTATATCTATAATATGTTTAATGTTACTATAAGCAAAAATCTGTTTCATTTTACTAGAGACATATGCTGGAGTACTATCAGTCTAAATATATATATATAGATATTCCCATGAGGGTCATAACTTCTAACAAATGTGATTACAGAATCAACCTTTTCAGAACTCAATGCATTTGTTCATTGAAATTCTGAATAGGTATCAATGGTGTGGTGTGCATATTTTAATTTCCCAAGTTCTACAAAATGAAACACAACCACCTTCCATATTTCATTCCCTTGAGTACCCTTTGGGTTACTTCCTTTTGGCAGTGGAGTTTGATTGTATACAGGACAAGTAGGACATTTCCTTATAATATCCTTGGCTTGTCGCCAAGTGATATCTTTTTTGAAATCGTTGCTATTGACATGATGATTTTAATGAAATTCTGAGGTCTCCAGCACACTTCCTATCAATACTTGATCAGTTTCATCATTACCTTGTGCTAGAGTGCCTGGCAGACCCACGTGGAATCAGACGTGTGTTAAATATAATAGGATGATTCCTATTCTTGGTTATTTCTTGTAACTGAATAAATACTAATGTCAGTTCTGTATCATCTGGTATAAATTTAGTAGTTTCAATTTGCAAAACAACTCCTGAATATTGTAAGTCACCAAATATGTTGAGAGGTTCTATAAAACCCACTAATACCATAAGAATAGCATATAATCCTGACTTTTAGACAGAATCATGAGGACTTTGAGAGATTTTAGTTAAATTTTCTGATTTGTAACCTGCCTTTCCTGATTTATTTGCATCAATATAGAATATAGGGGCTCCGGATATTTGTGTTTTCTGTACAATGTGAAGAAGGATCCAGTTACTTCTCATTATAAATCAGATTCTTGTGCTTTTGGGATATTTGTTGTTAATCTCTCCCAAAAGATTACTGCAAGCTCTTTACCAAGGTTAAGTTCCTGCCCATAATTTGCCAATTTCATCATTAGTAAAAGGTACTAAATTTCTACGGTCTATTCCTGCTCATTGACAAAGTCTCAATTTTCATTTTAGAATCAACTCAGATATATTTTCCACATAAGTTTTTAGTTTTTTTTACTCTGTTAATGTGATAAAAAAAAAAGATCCATTCTAAGATACTATCTTTCTTTTGCATTAATATTCCTGTAAAAGGATGCTTAAAGGGTAAAATAACCAAAATGTAATCAATTTTGGATTCAAAATATCCATTTGTGCATCCTGTAATTTCCACCAAAGCCAGCTGTCTCTTAGCCTCAGCTGATAATTCCCTTGGAATATTTAAGTCCTGTTAACCCTCTAAGGTTTTGAACAAATTACTCAGTTCATTTTTTTTTTTTTACTGCTCCAATAATGAGCCTTAGACAGGAAATATCTCTTAGTAATTTTTGAAAGTCATTACTAATCAGCAATCTATCTCTCCTAATTTACACCTTTCCAATGTGTAATTTTATGTAGACCTAATTTATATACTAAATAATAGAATCTCCTCTTTGCATTTTTTTCAAGAGTAATTTGTAATCCCCAACAAGGCAAACTTTTCTTTACATTTTAAAGCATTCTTTCTAGATTATCTTCATTTGAGTCAGCAAGTAAAACATCCATATAATTATGTATGATTTCCAATGGTTGATTTAACATTTCCTGTGGGAGAACCTTCCATTGATATCTCTTAATAGGCAGAGAATTATTATGAGCAGGTACTCTAAAGGCAAAATTTTCTCTTTCTTTTTCTTGTAAAGATATAGTGAAAAAACAATTGTTTTAAAAATCAGTAACTGTAAGAAGCTATCCTTTAGGTAACAGAGAGGGCAAAGGAATTACAGACTGTAAAGAGACTATTGGTTGAATCACCTTATTATCAGCTCCTAAATCTGTTACCATTCTCAATTTTTATGATTTCTTTTTCATAACAAATACAGGAGAATGCCCAGGGTTGGTGATTCCTCAATATGCTGAGCATGTAGCTGCTCCTATAACAGTTGTTTTAAGGTCTGCAGTTTCTCTGTTGTTAAAGGTCATTGCTTAACCCATACATGTTTGTATATCAATGATTTTAAAGGTAAGGCTGTTGGTGCCTTTGAAAGATCAGCAGCTGTTATGCCCCGTTCTTGTACAAAATGAATGGCCAGTGACTATTCATTATAGTACCTTCTAATATTTTTTTCCCATAAACATACATTAATTTGTAGGTTGTTTCTGAGATTGGAGGAATGTTTATCTGTAACATTAATGCTATTAGAGTTCACATCCCCACAAATTTATTTCTATATTGCCACACAGGGCATTAATTTTCCTCTCTGTCCTCCTGGCCCTATATATTTGACCCATCTCACACTCTATTTTATCTGAGATAAAGGTACAATCCCTAAAAGGTGAACATTTAGCTCCCAAAGAGCCCAATTTGGATGCCAAGATTCTTGTGCAATTATTAAGACAGCTGCACCTGTGTCTACAAGACCTTCAATGATAATGTCATTTATTTATATTTTTAATTTTGGTGTTTGTTTATTCATAGAAGTTTACCAAAATATTTGCTGTACAGCTTCTCCTTAAATTTTCATTCTCTCTTTTACAGCTCTTTCTATCATCCAGACCAGTGTGCTTTCTAATAATAGGCATTAGGTTCTTTACTTACTCTGGGATGGCATTTCTGCCATGGTTATAGGAAAGGACTGAACTGAATTTGGAATGAAACCTGCAAGAGGCCCCTCAAGGTGTTTCCTGATGGCAGAGTTACCTGGATTGTGCCTTGTTGACCTGCATTTGTTTGCCCAGTGCTTGTCTTTGCCAAATCTACATAACCCAGAAGGGAAAGGCATTCTGTTTGAATTATGCTTAGAGAAAACATTGTTTCTAGGAATGTCCTGCCTACAATATCTTTTTAACTGACCTGTTTTGCCACATTTGAAGCACTTGATATTTTGACCTTTCTTCAAACATCTGTAAATCACCTCTCCTATCCATGCATCATCATGGTCATAAGATTCATTATTGATTGTATCTCAGATCCATTCCTTCAAGGGTGAGGATCTTGCCTTTAATGGTATAATTACCCTTTTGCTTTCTACATTAGCATTTTCAAAATACATAAATTCAATTATTATTTGTCTAGCTTCTGAATCTGGTACCATTCTATTTCCTGCTGAAGTCAGTCTTTGTCAGAAATCCATAAAGACTTACTTTGAACCCTGTATAAATTTAGTAAATGACTCAACTTTCTTCTCTACTTCTCCAATTCTGTCCCAAGCATACAGAGCTGCTGTGTAAAATAAATCCAGGGCATGGTCATCATGTAGAGATTGCCTTTGTACATCAGCATAATCTTGCTTTTGAAGAAGTTGATCTTGGGAGATTTTCATACCTCTAGCCTTACTTGGTTGTTTAATGGTCTTAGCGTCATCTTTCTAAATGGTCCACCACTGTAATTGAGGATCAGACTCCAAGACCAATGTAACCAAGCCTATCTAGTCTTTAGGAATAAACCTATTACAAGTTGACCAAAGTTTAACATCTGTTTCACAAATGATGAATCATTCCATGCGAAGACTATCACTTCCTTGAATCTCCTTAAATCTAACATTTCCACAGTAGTCCATTTAACTCTTGCACAGCCTTGAAAATATTTTTCATTTGACAGTCACTGTAAGTTGACTGGATAAATTAAAGTTGGTTGTTTGAAAACCTTAGGCTGTTTCTCTCTAATCTAATAATGGAATGCTAAAATTGGTTCCCTATTAAATTCCTCTATTTGAGTCTGAATATCTCTATGATCTGTTTTAATAAGTTTTTCTAAAGCCGGTATCTTGGCACTCCTGTCAACCAACATTTCTAGAGATAAACCAAGATTATCAAACCAACAATAAAGATTATGTCAGTATGTCATACTGACTAACAGTATGTCAACCCAAGTTAAATTGATCATCCCTTCATTTAATTGTTTGAGTTTTACACCAGCCATTGTGTAATCATACAGAGGCCTACTCCCTCCATCATAACAGTGTTTCCAATTTTTTAATATGGGGGAAAACTCTCTCTTTTTTATAACGAACCCCCCACTTTAAGAATTGCCAATTGTCTCACCAAATCTGCTGATGGTGGAGCATGAGGCAGCTGCTGCACAGCACACCTGAATGGAGAACACAGGTAGTGCAAAGACTGGTGAAAGACAGCTGTAACTACTAGCATGCAGCTATGAGCTGAGAGTGTGGCAGTGGTAACAGCAAGAGAGCCTCAGCAGGTGTCAAGGCACCTACCTAGGATGGCAGCAGCTGGAGGAGGGGAATCAGGGGAAGCCCGCCCCCACAGGGGCATGGGAGCCAGCTGTCTGAAAAGCACACGTCGGGTTAGATAGAAGAAGCAGGTGCGGTGGGAGTTGCCTGATGCGGAGTCAGCCGGTCTAAGGTGGGTAAGTCCTGTGTTGTTTGGAGCCCAGGTGCTTCTGGAGTTTGGGTGGCAGCTGGAGACTATTTTAGAGAGGCTACAACAGGAAAACCCCAAACTCACTCAGAGGCTTGGGGAAAAAAAGAAAAGACAACCTAGTGACTATGAGCCCCCATCTGCAGTTCTGGCACATGCCAGGGGCTGCAAAAACACAGGCAAGCCTTATATTCTCTCTCTGCCCAGCTGTCTGTCTGTCTGTATAGACCTCTAGACCTCTATGGTTAGCTACTGGCTAGCTTTACCCTCTGATTTTCAGGCAAGCTTTATTTGTTAAAGTATAAACAAGATAGCACCACATGAATCTATTTGTATTCTTCTACCTGTTGACATCCAATTATGCCAGCACCATTTGTTGAAGATGCTTTTTTGTTTTCCATTGTACAATTTTAGCTTCCTTGTTAAAAATCAGGTGTTCATAGGTGTGTGAATTAATATCAGGGTCTTCAATTCAATTCCATTGATCCACATGTCTGTTTTTATACCAATACCAAGTTGGATTTGTTGGTGTTGTTGGTTTGTTTGTTTGGGATTTTTTTTGTTTTGTTTTGTTTACTGTTGTTGTTTTACTATAGCTCTATAGTAGAGCTTAAGGTCAGGGATGGTGACACCTCTAGATGTTCCTTTATTGTACAGGGTTGTTTTGGCTATCCTGGGTTTTTTTTTTTTTCCATATGAAGTTGAATATTGTTCTTTCAAGGTCTGTGAAGAATTGTGCTGGAATTTTGATAGGGATTGCATTGAATCTATAGATTGCTTTTGGTATGATTGTCATTTTTACTATGTTGATCCTACCTATCCAAAGCATAGGTGATCTTTCCATTTTCTTATATCTTCTTCAATTTCTTTCTTTAGAGACTTAAATTTCTTACTATACAGGTCTTTCACTTGTTTGGATAGAGTTACCTTAAGATATTTTATGTCATTTGTGGATATTGTAAAGGGTGATATTTCTCTGATTTCTTTCTCAGCCCATTTTTCATTTGGATATAGGAGGGCTACTCAGGTTTATTTTTTGTTTTATTTTGTTTGTTTTTTAGTTAATCTTGTATCTTGACACTTTGCTGAAGGTGTTTATCAGCTGTAGGAGTTCCCTGGTAGAATTTTTTGGTCTGTTCTGTATACTATCATATAAATTTTGACTTCTTCTCTTCCATTTTTTATTCCCTTGATCTCCCTTTGTTGTCTTATTGCTCTAGTTAGAACTTCCAATATTATATTGACTATATATGGAGAGAGTGATCAGCCTTGTCTTGTTCCTAATTTTAGTGGAATTGCTTTGAGTTCCTCTACATCTAATTTGATATTAACTGTTGGTTTGCTGTATATTGCTTTTATTATGTTTAGGTATGTTCCTTGTATCCTTGATCTCTCCAAAACCTTTATCATGAAGGGGTGTTGGATTTTGTTGAAGGCTTTTTCAGCATCTAATGAGATGATCATGTGATTTTTATTCTTTCAGTTTGTTTATATGGTGGATAACACATTGTCAGATTTTCATATGTTGACTCATCCCTGCATCTCTGGGATGAAGCCTACTTGATCATGTTTGATTTTTTTTTTAATGTGTTCTTGGATTCGGTTTATTAGTATTTTACTGAGTATTTTCCCATCAATGATCAAGAGGGAGACTGGTCTGTAACTTTCTTTCTTACTTATGTCTTTGTGTGGTTTGGGTATCAGGGTAACTGTAGCCTCGTAAACAGAGTTTGACAATGTTCCCTCTGTTTCTATTGTGTGGAACAACACGAGAAATGTTGCTATTAGCTTTCTTTGAAATTCTGGAAGAATTCTGCACTGGAACCATCTGGCCCTGTGCTTGCATTTTTTTTTTTTTTTTTTTTTTTTTTTTTTTGTGGAATATGGCACCTGTTTACAAAATTGTTCATTTCTTTTAAATATTCTAATCTTGGATCTACTTCTGTTTCACTTGTCCCTTGCCTTATGTAGGACTCTTCCCTCTTCCAAAGGGCCCCATTGCCTCAAGTGACAGAAATATCACAAGGAACAGGGATGAAACTGAGTCATGGGAATAGCTGGAACCCTCACAAATGTAGCCAGGCTCCTCCCTTTGGTTCCTCTCTCTGTAGATCAACTTCACAATGCCAGGTTTACATTCTCTTGAATATGAGCTAGCAGCCACCAGTAAAATCTGAGCATTCATTGTTACAGTCATATCCACTGATAATCTACAACTGCCCACAGTGAAATGTGACAACTCCTTGGACAGCCATGAGGTTGGCTCTGATTGTGCTAGCAGTGATTCTCTGGGCACCCCCTATGGAGGAAAAGTACTGGGATTATTTTAGATTGGATTCCGTGCTCACACTAGTCATCACCAGCAGAATATGTGGGAAGGTGACACATTTGATCTCACCCATGGCATGGGACATGGCTAGAATGGCATGAGGGTGTCTCTCTGGGCAGATAGAATATATGAGTTATTATCCATTGTATGTCCACATCCTCATGAGCACCAGTTCCTTTCTCTGACTTCAGGTAATGAGTATCAGTTAAGAGCCCATTTGGCAAATGTTTAGATTTTATCTACAAAATTAATGTTATAGGTAAATAAGCATCTTTGTAAAATCCTTATGAAAAATCACCATTTTTTCCTGTGTTTATTTCTCAGATTTAGGACATAGCGTAATCTTCAAGCACTGGTTCCTCTGGACCATCTCAGTGCACATGAATCAGGTGATCTTTATCTTTTGTTCTTCTCCTTGCCATCCCTAATCTGTCAGGCAGTCCTGAATCTATACCATCAGCCTTGTTTGTGCTACTCCTCTATCCTTTTATCATGGTTCCATTAACTCACATCTAAGGATGTCAAGAGAATAAATAGCCCAATAAAACAAAAGAATATACTTCAAGATTTAAAAAGAAAGAAACATACAAGAAATACATAAATCATACTGTATGACAATAGCCCAGAAGATTGCATGAGAGGACCTTTGTGCTTTCTATAAAAGAAAAGAAAAATGGAATTTCCACTCCTTTGCATCAACATTTGACAGAAGGAGTTATTGCAAATAGGGCACCAAAAAAAGGCAGGATAGGGATCAGAAATAATTGTGTACTGCAGTAAGCACATTTCCATGGTGGATGATGGCAGGCTTCTCTTAGAGTGCTCTCAGAAACTGGCACAAACAAGACATTGGCCTGATCTACATTTTCTTTAAGAAATTCTCAATCATGAACATTTCCTCCTAAAACATGGTTCCTTACATGGGCTGACATGGTGACTTCCTATCACTTTAATTCCTCACCTTTATAATGGAGACCCATGTCTCAAAGAACATTTCACAAATAAACAGAAGACACTTGTCCAAAGGTAATAAACACCTGGCATGTGGATGCCTAAGAGCTCAAATAAAGATAAATTTGATAGCCTGGCCCAAAGGTTTTCTGGGTTTCAAATTAATCTGTTACCTGACATTCAGCAGTTCTCTATCTCAGCCAAAAAAAAAAAAAAAAAAGACCCTGTTTGGTTAGGGGCTGGTTGCTCTTTGTCTAGGAGTTGCAACTTTGTAACTAGGGGCTTACCTGCAGTCTCAGTAGGGAACATGGTGCTCCCTAAATGTATCTCCCCATGGAGCCTCTTAGTCATTTCTAATCAAATGTTTGATTCCTAAAATTAATGCTAATGTAAAGCTAAACCTAACATCAAAGCAGAACTTCTTTTTTTTTTTTAGGTTCTTTACATGACATGATTTAAAAATAAATTATATCATCATTTAAAAATGCACTTTAGAGATTTCTTAATTTAAGCACATCATTTTACAGTTGAGGAAACTTAGACTCCAAGAAGTCATTTCCCAAGGTCATACACAGTGCTAAGTTACCCAAGAACACAATTCTGTTTTACCTTAATTATGGAGAAAGCAAAAACTATCTAACTGTTTAGAATATGTGCTAAGCATTTTGATATATTTGGTTACAACAAAGAAGTTATTTATTTTCTGTCAATAGAAAGTTGGATTGGCAAGTAGCTTGTAAGTTTACCTACTGGCTTCTATGGGTTCTAAATGAGCAATTACCGTCCATTCTAAGAAGTAAAGATGCAGCATTGCAGTGTGTGAGGCAGGAACCCTTTTCCCTGTGTCCAATCATGCTATGCTTATATATGAAAATGTGTATGTAGGGTGTGTGTGGACATAGAATGAATTTGTTCCAGTCTTCACTCAACCCCTTAGACAAGTGTAGATCTAGACTATCATTTACTCTATTATCCCAATGTGACTTACTCTTATTCTAATATGGCTATATCCACTCACATTATCTAACCCCACCTTTCCCCACTACTCTCTCAGAGCTCCAGAATGCAGTCATGTAGTTGGCAGCTCTTGGGAATCTGTCCTATCCCTATCAAATTCTGTGTATTCTTGTGTAGAGACCTGGGGTTTGCAACCAGAAACTAAAATGGAGATGAAAGTCTTCTTCATCCCTCCTTTTGACCCAAGCTCATCATCTTCCTGAGACAGTCAAAGTGGTCACTTAGCAGAACAGAAGATAACTCTGAAATCTCACCACCTCTCTTTCAGCTGAAAAGCACTGTGATCAGGCTGGCTGCTTGCAGATCTTCCTTCCTAGAGTATCAGCCAGAATCCTACGTTTACTGCTGTGGTTAGCTGGTCCACGTTTCCTTTCTAGCTCTGCTCAACTCTCCACGGGATTACTGCACAGCACTACCCACCTTCCCCAATTTGCATGTGTATTTCTTCGAAGCCGACAGCTGTTTAGCAGACTGCACTGACCTGTTGGAAATAAATGTTCTTAAAGGACTTTGAATTTTCTCCTCTTTGTGTAGCTTATTTCTTTAGTTAATTTAAAGTTTGAATTGAGTGCTGGAGAAATAATACATTGGTTAAGACCACCTGTTTCTCTTGCAGAGGACCTGGGTTCAGTTCTCAGCACCTATGTGGTGGCTAACAACATTCTGTAACTCCAGTTCCAGGGAATCTGAGACCCCTTTCTGACCTCTACTGGTGCTGCAAACGTGTGGCACACAGACATACATGCAGGCAAAAAAATACCCATATATGTAAAAACAAATAAATATTTGGGCTGGAGAGCTGGTTCATCTGCTCAGATCAAAGACCATTTTTAAGGACTCTGATGCCTTCTTCTGACCTCCATGGCCACCAAGTGTGCACATGGTACAACATATACATACAGGCAAAAAAAAAAGAAATCCTTGTAGTTAAAATAAAAATAGCAAATAAATAATTTAGATTTAATTAATTTTACATCCCAACTGCAGCTTTTCCCTTCTTCCTCTCCTCCTCTCAGCTCCCAACAATCCAATCTTTATCTTTGTTGTTGTTGTTCAGAAAGGGGTAGACCTCCCATGGGTCTACCCATGGCTGGCTTATAAAAGTGGTTGTTAGGACCAATTTCAATTATTCTTAAATATTTGGTAAAACCCACTAAAAACAATTTCTCTTGCATGTTTAAATAGTGTATGGTATCAACACAATTGTTTCAGTTAATTTTTTGATATCTAACAAGGTTAAACATTTCCCCATATGTTCCTTGCTAATTATATTCACTCATGTGTGCTGCTGTTCATGTCCTTTGCTCATTTTCATATTAGGGTCTCAATGTTTTTCTTATCAATTTTAATGAGCTCTTTATAATGCTAACCTTCAGACCATAGTATTTTAATCCAGCAATTATCAATGCTTAGAAATATTCACGTATCTTGGGTACAGAGAGAATAAGTCAGATTATAAAAACCATTCTGTTTATAATAATTGTCTTTCAACTTTTATCCTGCTGGCAAAAAAAAAAAAATATGTTTAAGAGAGAAAATAGGAGGTCATAAATCTAATTAGTGTAGATTCATGTTTCTTGGTATTCAGACTAATTTTTGATGATTATTTTCTTCAATATTTGTCTCTACATAGAGCTAGGAATAAATAGATAGACATGTGATGTGTGTGTGTGTGTATGTGTGTGTGTGTGTGTGTGTGTGTGTGCGTGTGTGTGTGTGTGTGTGCACCATCTAT
Organism: Phodopus roborovskii; assembly: GCF_943737965.1. Lineage (NCBI taxonomy): Eukaryota > Metazoa > Chordata > Mammalia > Rodentia > Cricetidae > Phodopus > Phodopus roborovskii. The sequence goes on from NW_026126511.1 coordinate 28,940,996, forward strand.
CTATAGATAGATAGATAGATGGATGGATGGATAGATGCCCACAGTGTTTTTTCCCACATTATTTAATACCCCCTATAAATCTAATTGGTGAGCTTGACTTACTGAGTATTATGCACATACACTAAGTTCAACATGTAATTGAACATCATAAAATTTCAGCTTAGCAAGATATAAAAATATGGGTTAAGAATTTAATTAATATAAATTTTGCTCACCACATTAACAAGCATCCAGTGTTCTAAGGAAACATTTAGTAAGTCCACCAATCATTCAGCTAAGAAAATGAGTTGTCACAAATTCTGATTTGAGATTTTTAACTAGCATATTAACTCCTTGGGCCTATCACAATGCCTGACATTCCCCCACCCAAACCATTAGAAATGTGTTATGTGTACAAGGACTCCATTTATGTTTGGAGACTTTTATCTTTTCCTTTTTTGTTCTACTGAACAAGTACTGTGCAGTTTTACAACTTCTTCACACTCTAACCCTGGAAAAAGAGGGCCATGCTGCGTCCATCCATGGAGGAAGAACGCCTGACTCTCTTTTCGCCACTCTTGGATTTCCCCTTCCTCTATTTTATTTCCTTTATCCTGATATCAAATTAATTATCATTCTTGTGATTTTTACAAAGCACGCCCAAAGAATGCATGCACACACACACACACACACACACACACACACACACACACACACACACACAAAGAGCTCAAGTATAGCTGTCACTTAGATTTCCTATGTCATATATCAAATAGAATTTTCTTGCCCTCCTAAATTATCATTATCCCCTATTTATTGGCTTTAGGCTCTTTCATTTACATCTACACAATCCTTATAGAAGTTACCTTGATGGGTCCCAGTGTTTTCATTCATAGGAAGGTCCTGAGTTTTTGTTTTGTTTGTTTTTTTAATTCCTTTGTAATTTCTGATCTACTTGCACTTGTGACTTCTTCCTCAAGCCTACGAATTAATTTATTGTCTTTTCTCATGCTACATGGAAGGCTGGGTAGTGGGAGGAGTTCAAATCTTCCTGTATTCTTTTTAGTCTCTTCCATGGAAATCTCAATGATGATCATTGATATCAATATTCATGCGCCTGATTCATTTTGAAATATAAAGGTTTGAGTTGCAGCCTGAAATATTTTCTCTAGCATTTCACTATTTGTTTGACCTATTACTGATAGGAAGATTTTACCCAAGGTTCAGGGAAAAAGATGAACCTTTTACTCTCTCTACCCACATAATGATTCAAATTATGAAAGCTACTGTCCTAAGTGTATCAACATTACAATGACTGCAATTAGGTCATTGCACCTTCAGCTGGGTAACAAGCCATTACCATTAACAGGAGTCCAGAGAGCAGAGGTTAAGGGTGAGGTTTTCACATAAGCTAGAGGCATCTAGAGCCTTAGCCTACAAAATTGCTGTCCACTCTATACAACCAGTAACACAGATGACTGCTAGGAAGTGCACCCTTTTGTCACAAAAGAAGACTTTGCTCTCTATAGACAATTTTCTTATGGTCACTCCTGATGAAGATGCTGATGAGAGTCAATGCTGTGCCTTCTCATTGTCTCCTGGACAACCTCAGCCCTCCTCAACACTAGCAAAAAGAAGAGCAAGTAGAATACTGGAAAAAGAAAACTAAAGGAAAATCTGCAAATAGCATGGGGAGAAAGGAAGCACCCCTTTTCCTATTATGGAGTTCTCCCTGAGTTTGCTCCAAATTCATTTGCTAGCAGAACCCACTCTTAGAAAAGGCTCTTTAAAACTTTCTTTTTCCTTCTTAGTATGAATATTCATGCCTTATCCAGCAGAAGTAACAATATGCTTGATTACAGGGCATAGACCTGCTGGGGATGTTTCATAATATGTTGGTACATTAAGTAAGGTATTGGCATTCAAGCACCTTTCTGTGTGCCTTGACAGTTCTTGATATTTACGAATTGATACTGGTTTGTCTACATGGAGGTATTTTTAAATTGAAAATAGCTTCTTTTTCTCACATAAATATCCCAATTAGAGTTTCCCTTCCCTCTATTCCTCCCAATTCCTCACCATATCCCTCCCATCCAGACCCACCTGCTTTCTGTCTCTCATTAGAAAACAAAAGGGCTTCTAAGGGATAATAATAAAATAAACAAATACTAACACATTGAAATAGGAGAAAACAAACAAGTAGAAAAAGAGCTCAAGACAAGGCACAAAAAAAAAAAAACCAAAAAACAAAACAAACAAACAAACAAAAAAAAAAAACCTGAAATAGACACAGAGACCAATTCATTCATAGCCTTAGAAATCCTATAAAACACTAAACTGGAAGCCATTATTATGTGCGTGCGTGTGTGTGTGTGTGTGTGTGTGTGTGTGTGTGTGTGTGTGTGTGATATGTGTATACATTACATATAGCACATACATATATATGTATATATGATATACAAAGGATCTGTAGGATAAATGAAAATATAAGTAAGACTTCAAAAAAGAAAAGAAAAGCCCTGACACAACATTATGAGACAAGGAACCTCCAAAGATGCTGTTGAACTCATTTTCTGTTGACTTCCTAGTGCCAGGCATGTAGCCTACTCTTAAGAGTACATTGTTTCCCCAGTGAGACTTCCTTGGAGTAAACTAACTTTTCATTTTTATGTGGTTATTCATTGGAGATAGCTTCTGAGTTAGAGATGGGGGCTGTGTTCACTTCTCCTTTCAGCTCTTGGACCCTATCTTGTGTAGACCCATAGAGGCCTTAGTCTCTGTGAGATCATATGTGCATCGATCCTGTTGATTTAGAGGGTCTTGTTTTCTTGGTATTCTTCACTCTTACACTTCCTTTTGCTTCCTCGTCACAGAGCACCATGAGCTCTGAGTGGTGGGATTTGATGGAGGCATCCCATTTAGGGTTGAGTGTTCCAAGGTAGAAGTATTCTAGAAGTTGGACATTGCATAGCATTATAGTTGACCCATCTTCCTGTTCTGAGTTTGTTTATCTGGCTGTATAAATTGCTTTAGTAAGAGTAAGCTTATCAATGTTTGTGTTCAATTCCTTGGTTTTTCGAGACAGGGTTTCTCCATAGCTTTTGGAGCCTGTCCTAGAACTCACTCTGTAGACTAGGCTGGCCTCAAACTCACAGAGGTCCACCTGCCTCTGCCTTCCCCCTCCCAAGTGTTGTGATTAAAGGCCTGCGCCACCACGGCCGGATAAGTGTGTTCAATTTTATATTTCTCAAACACTGGGTTTAATCAAGAGCCATGAATGTCTAGCTGCTCTTAAGAAGATTACACTGAAATGTATGGTTTTAAAGAGGCCATTTTAAGGCAAAGAACACACGGATATCTGTAAATTGCTGACTCTTCGAGCCTGATGTTCGCATTAAAACTAGTTATCAGTATATTGTTTTACAAGCTTACACAGGCATCTGCATTTGTGTTGAGCCCTGCAAGAGATTTCTCTCCATTACATTGCAGGGATTTCTTTGATTTCCATTATGGTATTTTCAAAGAGGTACAATATATATTCTCTATATTTGCTTTGTATAATGGGATAATAGTTATATTGAGAATTGTTGTGAGTGTTAAATAACACATTGACTGTCAAAACTAAACACATTCCACATGAGAGCAAGTATGTTATTTCCCACAATTTCCAAATGAGTTCCAGCCATTATGGGTAGCTTATTCAAGGCTACAAGACTAGTAAACTGGAAACTGACACATGATTGAATCGGGGAGGGGGCAACAATTGCTACTCAGTGTTTTGTTTTTCTGTCCTGTCTCACTTTCTAAAGTAAATGATGGTTTCTTTTTAACCAAAATGGAAATGACTTTGTTTTCACTGATTATTTAAATAATACAGGCTCATTATACACAGTTTCACAGTTCTAAAATTGGATAGGCATAAGGGGGGGAGTATTTCCCCAAATCATTCATCATTTAGTCACCCACAGAGAGTCATGCGTAAGTAGAATATGAATGCTAAGGCATGTTTCTATACATGAACACAGGTAAACTCAATAGACCCATCCAACTAGGATAAGGATAACACTATATATCATGTTTCTTTCCTTTAGCCATAGACATCTTTGTAGGCAGCCTTTTTGTCCTCCTAGTCAGCTCTATCCTGGCAGCCAATTTCCAAATAAACACACAGAGATTTATTATTAGTTATAAGTGCTCCACCAATAGCTTAGGCTAACTAGCTTTTACAACTTAAATTAACCCATATTTCTTATCTACACTCTACCACATGGTGGTACCTTTGTTCATCATGGCGTGTTCATCTCCTGTTTCCTCTGTGTCTGCTGGAGACTCCTGTGACTCTGCCTTTCTTCTTCCCACTGCTCTCTCAGTTTGACTCTCCTGTCTAAGCCCTTCCTGCCTAGCTATTGGCCAGTCAGCTTTTTATTAAACCAATGGGAAGGTGTCTTGGTAAAGACACATCTTCACAGTGTACAAAAAGATTGCTCCATTGCACATCTTTCCATACGAGCATGCATGTGTATGTATATATATATAATGGATTTCAAAATATTTTTACTGAATCGTAACTTTCTAAAATGATATTGAAGTTACCTTAAGAACCATAACTACTAAGAAAAACAATCTGGCTAATTCCTTGGTGTCTCAGTAATTAATGCTTTATTAATTTTTTCATAGTTTCATCCAACCTTATTACTTCCTGACATTTTCCTTTTTCTTACCCTTACCTGAGATGGTGACAGGGACTAGGAATAGCATGGGTAGCAGATGGGTGAGATGATCTGTATCTCTCTTTGGTTGATGCCTCTATTCTTGCTACATCTGGGAGAAGGACTGGAATTGTTCCTTGACATCTGATTGTCGGAATCCCACCCCTTACCTTCCTTTCCAAACTCAATGCTCCAAGTCTGCACTCTTGGCTACTTTCTCAGCTCTAACTTTGAGATCACTTGCTTACACATTAACACTGTCCCTGATAGTCTACTGCTAAGGGGTACCATGTTGTGAGGAATAACATACCACAAAATGTTGATATTCTCATTCTCAGAATGTTGCCATACTTGTGGCAGAAGAGGTGGCTTGGGGGTTAAGTGTATTGTTTGAGTCCTACTACTCACATAGGACAGCCCATAACTACCTGTAACAGCAGCTCCAAGGGATCTAGGTCTAATGTTCTCTTCTGGCTGCTATGAGCTTCTCTTTCTGACTATGTGCTCAGGTTAAGGTCCTGAACTGCACAGATCAGGCTAAGTTACCCTGAAAGGAACCTAATGTATCCAGGGAACGCTGCATAGTTCCTGATCTATTTCAAGGGAAGTAAAACACAGGATGCTCAGTTGCTGCTTTGTGTCCATTCTCACTTGAATTGCTATTATCTGCTCCCACCACAGCTTTGATGCTTGGCCAGTAGGGAAGCACAGTAATATATCAATTGTTAGAGAAAAACACCAACACCTATTTCCCGTGCTGCACTGCGGCCTTCCCCTTTCTCTTCCAGTCCCAGGAGCTTTGGGTGCCGCCGGATACCGTTCAGACATGGCCAAGTCCAAGAACCACACCACACACAACCCGTCCCGGAAATGGCACAGAAATGGCATCAAGAAACCTGATCGCAAAGATACGAATCTCTTAAGGGGGTTGACCCCAAGTTCCTGAGGAACATGGCCTTTGCCAAGAAACACAACAAGAAAGGCCTGAAGAAGATGCAGACAAACAACGCCAAGGCAGTGAGTGCATGCGCACCGCGCAGAGGCCACAAGGCTCTTGTGAAGCCCAAGGTGGTAAAACCCAAGATGCCAAAGGGTCCTGGCTGCAAACTCAGCCATCTGGCTTTCATCGCTCCCCCCCCAAGCTTGGGAAGAAGATTAGAAACTACATGGCCAAGGGTTATAGGCTCTGCCAACCAAAGCCCAAGGTTCAAACCAAGGCAAAGGCCTCGGATCAAGGTTCAAACCAAGGCAAAGGCCTCGGCTCCATCTAAGACCCAGGCTGCAGCTCCAGCTCAGGCTCCCAAAGGCGCCAAGGCCCCATAGAAATGGTTTCTGCCACTGTGAAGACAGATGGACTGGTGTGACACATCTACACACTATCTGCAGATGGCCTGTGCCCTATGCTGTTTTTACAAATAAACTTGAGGCAAGATCTGTTAAAAAAACAAAAAGAAAAAAGAAAAAAAAAAAAGAAAAGAAAAACACCAACACACCCCTCTATTCCTCTGCTTGGTCTATAAAAAATAAAACACAGACAAAAAACAGAAAACATACAAAAGACCCCACAACCCCCCCCCAAATACCTGCTGCTTCCCAGTTACTTTTTCCTTAATATTTCCAGCTATTAATATACAAAGACAAACTTTTTAAAGTGAGATTTTTATCTCTTCGAAAAGAGTCCAGCTCCTGGCATTTCATGATTTATTTGTAAAACAAGTTGTGTTTTTTTAAAAAATTGTATATTTTTATTTAATTTAGAAACAATATTATTTTACATATCAATCATAGTTTCCTTTCCCTCCCACTCTCCCATACCCCCCACCGACTCCCCATCCCACCCCCATCCACTCCCCAGGGAGGGTGAGGCCTTCCATGAGGGATCATCAACATCTGTCACATCATTTGGGGGAGGGTCTACGCCCTCCCCTGTGTATCTAGGCTGAGAGAGTATCCATCTATGGGGAATGGGCTCCCAGAGTCCATTTGTGCACTAGGGATAGATACTGGTTCCACTACCAGAGGTCCCATAGCCTTCCCAGGCCTCCTAACTGACACCTATATTCAGGAGGCTTGGTTCAGTCAATTCTGGTTCCCCAGCTTTATGACTGGAGCCATGAGCTCCCATTTGGTCAGGTCAGCTGTTTCTGTGGGTTTCCCCAGCATGTCTTGACCCCTTTGACCATCACTCATCCCTCTCTACAACTGGATTGCAGGATTTTACCTCAGTGCTTAGCTGTGGATGTCTATTTGTACTTTCATCAGCTACTAGGTGAAAGCTCTGTGAAGGCATTTAAGGTGGGCATTAATATCATTATAGGGGAAGGGCATTTAAGGTAGACTTTCCACTATTGCTTAGATTCTTAGTTGGGACATCTTTGTGAATCTCTAGACATTTCCCTCTAGATCTATAATGGCTCCCTCTATTAAGGTATCCCTTTCCTTGCTCTCCTTTACACTTCCCCCAACTCAATCTTCCTGATCCCTCATGTTCTCTTCCCACTCCTCTTTTCCCCTCCTCTTTGTCCTTCCTCCCTCCCCCCTCCCTGGTGCTCCCAGTTTTCTCAGGAGATCTTGTCCCTTTCCCCATTTCTCCAAGGGACCATGTATGTCTCTCTTAGAGTTCTCCTTGTTGCCTAGCTTCTCTGGAGGTGTGGATTGTAGGCTGGTAAACCTTTGCCCTATGTCTAATATCCATATGTGAGTGAGAACATACCATGTTTTTCTTTCTGTGTCTTGGTTACCTCACTCGGGAGGTAACTCAGGAAGAAACTCAGGTTTCTTCTAGACCTGTGAATTTCAAGATGTTATTGTTTTTTGTCCTCTGAGTAGTACTCCATTGTACAAATGTACCACATTTTCTTTATCCATTCTTCAACTGAGGGGCATCTAGTTTGCTTCCAGGTTCTGGCTATTACAAATAATGCTGCTATAAACATAGTTGAACAGATGTAGATTGTTGTATGAATGTGCATCCTTTGATTATATGCCTAAGAATGGAACTGCTGGATCTCGAGGTAGACTAATGCTTATTATCCTGAGAGACCACCATACTGATTTCCAAGGTGGCTGTGCAAGTTTGCACTCCCACCAGCAGTGAAGGAGTTTTCCCCTTTCTCCACATCCTTTCCAGCATAAACTGTCACTGGTGTCATTCTGCCAGGAGTAGGACGGTATCTCAGAGTTGTTTACATTTGCATTTCCCTGATGGCTTTCATTTATCAGAAGGTCTTTAAAAGTCATCAAACATGAGTACATGGCATTCTCCAGCTGTACAGTAACTAAGGTTCATGGGCCCCTGTGCCCACAAAAGAACAATTGTTTAATGTTTGTGGTTCAAACCAAGAATTACATTTTACATTTGGCATCTTTTTCTTCTACAAACGAATAACCCTCTCAAAGGTCCATTCCTCTGAGGCTTCTCTTTTTGCTATGTCTGTCCTTTGCAGAGTTGTTTGAATTTTCAAGAGAATTCGGAATGGTTAGTCTCCAGACAATTTCTTTCAATGTAGTCTCTTGCTGTTCAGACATATGACAGGAGTCAAATCTCTGCTGAACACACCAGAATTACCTTTCTGTCTGTTGAAAGCTAGCATGCCTTGCAAGGTAGGCCCACAGCTTGAGCCTCTTAGGAGAGTCTATCCCCCAAGGCAACCAGGGGAGACTGTGGGACAATATAAATATTTTGACTAAAATGAAGAGTCAGTCTGACTATAAGTGAAAATTTGTTTGAATGGATTAATTAAATCAACCAGGAATTTTTGTATATTGCAAATATAAACCATAGTTTGGATTGTTCAGTTTTTTATTGGTGTGCATGTGTGTGTGGCTTTTCAAGATGTGCGTTGTGTGCATATAGCGCTTACAGAAACCAGAAAAGGGTATTGTTTCCCCTAGAGCTGGATGTTAGCTACCTGAGACAGTGCTGGGAAGTGAACACAGGTCCTCTGCAAGTGTTTTAAACTGCTGATCCAACTCTCCAGTCTCTACTTTGTATTCTTTAAAGATGAAATCATCATCATAATCTTAGTAATAGATGTTTTAAAATATATAAATAACAAATACTATATGTACTCAAAGTATACAACATTATGATTTGAGGCAAGTATACATTGTATACAAATTACAAGAATTAGTTTAATACATTCATCATCACTTTGAATCTATAAGTGTGTATGTATGTGTATAGACTTAAAATCTACTCTCACCAATCTACAGTAAATACAGTATTACCAACTTTAGTCACCATGCCATGTATAATCATTTCCCCAAATTCAGATTTTATTCCAACATGAGAGAGAGATGGGGAAGAATGAATGTGAACTGGGTAGAGGAGGTGATAAAGAGAGAAATATATCACGTAATTATTTTAGCATAGTAGTTGCTCACACACCAGTACTTCATAGACCATCTTGATGAACCGATTCTGAAAAACAGTTTTCCAAATAAATACTTCTGGAAGGACTCTTCTAACTTAAATGCTAATAAACATGTGCTTACTTAAAGTAATAGGTGATTCTATAGAGTATTACATAACTATTATAAGGAATGCTCATAAGTTTACAAATATTTGTCAATGTTTTTCCTCCTAATATATTTTTACCAAGTAGAACTTACTTTCTTTGACAGAGACACACATTTAAAGATTTCTAGCTAGGATTGTAAGCAAAAGTAATGTGTGTGCTTTCGCAAAATAACTTTTAGTTCAAAACTGGTGTATTGACAATTTCAAAATGTCATGTGGCTAGAACACTGAAATCTTTAATTTTGTTCTGCTGTAATAGCTTGGCTAGATGTTGAGACTGCAAGTACTATGTGTTCCCCTGATAGAGTCAAGTAGCATGGATGAAAAAATATCTGATGCATTTTTATCTTACTATCTTTACTACAGCTACAGACATTCAAAATGCTTTGGTTCGCCTTGACTGCAATCTACCAAAATCAAATCCTCCCCTCCCCTCTTTTTTTTTTTTTTTTTTTTTTGTTTGTTTGTTCAACAAAACGTTCAAGAAGCCTGAACAGAAATGTCATTAATGTTGAAATACCAAATATTTTCTGGATAATTCTGTAAAAAGATAATTCTGAATTTTTATTTAATCGTGACAATGTGTTGCTATTTGTTTTTCTTGGAATCTCTTTTTCTTGATATAGGGGATTTTTGTGGTGTGGTGGAGAAACCACTATTTTGTTAATAGTTATCAACCCTCCCAAGTGACCATCCTCTCTGCTTTGGTTCCTTGACCTTTTCCTTCAGCTGTGCAAAATTTTTGCAAGAAATGTTTCTAAAAATACACACTAACTTTTTACCAATTACATGTGCAAAGAAGCCAGTCTGCTCTGAGTAGTTACTCTTAATCTCTTAGTAGCCTTTTGTGGTTAATATGTCTACAAAAGAGAGGCTCCTTGTCTCACCGCTTGCCTCACAGATATTAATTATTTCTAAATTGATCAAATCTCCTTCCATTTTTCATGCTATAGAAAGGATGTTTTCCCCCAAATGAGTTCATGGCTGAGGCATTTAAGAAACATAATTAATTGTGTGCCTGTCCTCATTTATTAGCAAATGCATTTCCTTTCTGTGTGCCTCCTTCCCTTGATGTATTTGTTAACCCCCTGATGATTAGTGTTAATCCTTTATGTTAGCAGAATATCATGCCTACTTACAGAAGACATACCTTCCAACTGAAGTCATCGCTCCCTGTGTGTTTATCTCACACACTCATCATGTTCTCACTTCACACAGAGATTTAATTTGCTCAAAAGAAATCCTTCACTGATATGTAGTCAAGTACCACTGAGTAACAATGCATTCTTAAAGAAGTTAAAAGGCATATTGTACTTTACTGAACATTTCTTAGGAAGAATATTTCTGTACCCCTTGATTTAAATATTTCTCAGCATTTTGATTGTTTGAATTGTTTTCCCTCTGTGCATTTCTATACAGTCAAGTCTTTACTATTATGCCACAGTAGATAATTTTCTGTGTCCATATCTTCTTTTATATACATAGCATTCCCAAAACCATTTGTAATTTTATAGCAAAACTCTTTAAAATTCCTTTCCTAAAAGATACAGACATGGTCATCTATTTGTTTATATCATTAAGCCTTTAAGATTTAAAATTAAAAGCTACCTTTTAAAAAGATTTACTATTTTCATTTTTGCATCTGGCTGTTTTGCCTGCACGTATACCTGTGCTCACAAGTGTTCAGTACCCGCAGAGGCCAGGAGATGGCATCAGATTCCTGGGAACTGGAGTTACAGATGGTTGTGAGATGCCACATGGGTGTGGTGAATTGAGCCAGGGTTCTGTGGAAGAGTAGCCAGTGCTCTTAACTCCTGAGCCCTCTTTCCAGCTCCCCACAAACTATCTTAAAAACAATGACTCACTTTCAGGAATATTTAATTTGAGGATTTTTTTTTCTCCATGTAATATTGAATATCTTGAGGACATCTTATGTTGGAGAGAAGGTGAAGTAAAAGGAAAACTTTCCCATTGCTGTTTTCAAAATCAGTATGGCCATTTCTCTGTAAATTGACACTCCAATCTACCACAAGACTCACCCACCTATACCAAGGTTGGACATATACCCAAGGGATGCTCACATACCACAAGAACATTCACTCAACTATGTTCATAGCAGCTTTACCTGTAATAGCCAGAACTTGGAAACAGCCTAGATGCCCTCAACAAAGGAATAGATCAAGAAAATGTGGTACATTTACATAATGAAGTATTACTCAGCTCTTAAAACAATGGCATTGGGAAATTTGAAGATGGCAAATGGATGGAACTAGGAAATAAAAACAAAAACAAACAGAAATATCCTGTCAAAATTATCCTGTATGAGAAAATGAAAAGCTGTGGATTCCGTCCAGACTAATGTGGTTTGATCAAGCCAGACCTCCTGAAACAATACCAGGTGATCCTACATTCAAAACAGCTGGACAAAGCAGCCTTACAGACTACAGCCAGGATTTCTGCATCTTCTTAGAACCCCCCATGACAGCGCCCCTTACCAGCAAGAAGTAGTTTGGAAAGAATGACGCCCAAATTCCCAAATATTGTCTGTAAATGTTTGTTTTCATTTAAATGGACTTGGTTATATAAAATAAATAAATAAATAAAAAATACCCTGTGTGAGGTAACCAAGACCCAGAAAGACAAACATAGTATGTACTCACTCATAAGTGGATATTAGCTATAAAGGATAGCCATTTTATAATCCACAGCTCCAGAGAGGCTAGGTAATCGGCAAGGTCCAAGGGGGAATTCCTGGGACTTCCTGGGAAGGGGAAATGGAAAAGATTGGGGGCAGGTGATCGGATAGAGGGGGACAGTGATGAAAGAGATGTTTTGATGAGGGGAGCCCATTTTTTGGGTCATGTAGAAACCTAGTGTAAGGGAAACTCACAAATCTAAAAGGATGGCCCCAGCCTAGACTCTTAACAAGAGTGGATATGTAGCCTGAACTGGCCATCTTCTGGAATAAGATTGGTGACTACTGTAATTGCCATCAGAGAGCCTTCAGTAGAGATCCACAGCTGGGTACTGGGCTGAACTCTGGGAATCCTAGTGAAGAGAGGGAGGAAGGATCTAAAAGCCAGGGGTATCAAGGTTATTACAAGAGAACCCACAGAGACAACTAACCTGGACTTCTAGGAGCGCACAGACACTGGGCAGATACCCAAGGAACGCACATGGGATCAACCCAGGCATTCTACATGTGTGTGACAGTTGTGTAGCTTGGTCTACCTGTGGAACTCCTAGGAGTGAGAACAGAGACTGTCCCTGATGCTTTGCCAGGCTTTTTGAAAGCCTGGTATTGCCTTACCAAGCCTTAATATAAGGGGAGGAGCTTAGTCCTACCTCAGTTTAATATGACATGCTTTGTTGACACCCATGGAAGGCCTTGTCCTTTCTGAACAGAAACAGAGGAATAGTGGATTGGGGGCAATGTGAGAGGAGAGAATGGCAATCAATACTATGGTTGGCATATCAAACAAATGAATAAATTTAGTAAAATATGGAAAAGGACAGTCTTCTTCATTGCTATCTCCTGATAGAATCCTACAAGAACTCAAAGGTTTTCTCAATTTATCTCACACAGAATGAAACAAATTTTTAAGAGCATATATACTGACTCTGTTCTAAAATAAAACTCTACATTCTTTTTAGAAAGGAAGATGCCAGAGTTCAGACAGAAGAATGAGTTCATGTTATTAAGAATTCACAATTAAAATATTAAAATTCTGACATTATAAAAATGCTCATAAGCCCATAGCCATCATTTGGTGTCAAGATAATATTACAGTCATTAAAAATAATATTAACCAGAAATTCCATTCTGAGCAAAGAAATCAAATGAGGAATTTTATTAAATAAAATTAGTATTCCTGAAGGTATTTGAAATCTACATAGAGTAATTTTATACCAGTGAATAGTAAACACAAGCATCAGAAATATTTTAAACTGATTAGTTATATTTTATTTATTATTTTGAACTCATTTTGAATCCATAAAACATACTGGCATATTTATATTTAGAACTCACTTCAATGTTTCTGTCACTTCAGCATAGTAAATGTAAATTTCTTGACAATATGCTTCCTCATTTAGTACTACATACATTCCCCTAGAACAATGAAAACCAAACAGCAGTTTTTTAAAGATGGAAAGTTGTTATTCACTATTGCACAGAATGTAGCATTTTCCTGTATCATACTTCAAATGTAGAGTAAGGATTTTTATGAATGTTTTTTTCTGGTTCTAGGGGAATGCTAAATATTGTAAAACTAACTTTTGACTTCTTATACCACAGCAAGTTATTTCATGACCTTGATTGTATGTATAGACAGACTCTCTAAGGAAACTTATTTTGGAATCTCAGAAAAATTTTCTCAACTCATTGAGTCAGTTGCTGTTATTAATCTACTTTGGTTTATAAATAACAATTTTGCTTTAAAAATATTTTTGTTTACCATAAGAAGGTGATCAAAAAAAGAATATTTTGTTACCAGCTATTGATTGCACATAAATAACTAAGATGTGTTTCTGGGGCTAGGGATGCAGCTCAATGGTCGAACAATTGGCTTTCACACTTGAGGCCCTAGGTTTGCAATTCCCAGTACCTCTTCCAAATCACACAAACGATGACTAGTTCCTTATTTTTCCTACTGTCACCAACATTCTTAACAGCCTTTTTTTTCCAGCCATGTATATTTTCTTCATATCCTTCCTGAAATCCAGTTACTTCTTATATTTTCATGCTAAATAAGCAGAATGTGAGTGGGGATGGACATTGCTGTATGGTTTGTTTTGCAACCCATGTTGAGTTTGATTCTCCTTATGGGGTATTGAAAGCATAGAAACTTAATTCATTTCAAGGTAGTGCCTTTGGAAGGTGATTAAAGCTAAATAAAGTTATTCAGAGTGGAGCTGCCAGGATTGAATGGTGACTTTATAGGGAGAATGTGACACTGGTGTTGGCAGACCTCTGTAGCAAAGAGTCCATCAAAAGATTTGGCTTGTTGACTTACATGTTGACTAGACATGTGACCTCGAATGAATCTCCTTTCTTTATTACTTACTTAGCTTTTAGTATTGTGTTACTAGAAATGAACCAAGGCAGAAACTGATCATGCTGCTGGCCAGAATAATGGATTCTGAAAAAAAAAGTCTATGTCCTAATTCCCACAACCTTATAGATGATAGATTGTAGTTGCAAACATTGCTGAGTGAGCAGGAGTGGACAAAATTAGAGACCCAAAACAAAACAAAACAATTTTGCCAAGTCTTGGAAAATGTCAGATTCTCTACTGGCAGGCCTAGAAATAAGAGATAAGAAGTGAGACAGACACGGTGTTTGCAAGAAACATTATCTACACCCAGCTATACATGTTTTTTCATCTTCCTTTTCAGGTTACAAATGGAATAATCTAACAGAGCATGGCTAAGGTTTACCCAGTAGGTCAGTTAATGGAGTAAGCCCTCATCAAGTGTAAGTTGAGACACATGGCTTCTTGCCTATTCCTCGATCTCATGCTTAGCTGAAAGACTTAAAATAATTATATCTATTGGGTGAAGGATATGCTCTTGTATAATATATACATAGCAGTCTAGTTTGCGGAAATAACAGATGAGAGCTTTGAATACAATAATGGAAAGAAGTGATTTCTCTTTCTTATGGTATTTGAGAGACATCATCCAAACATGTTGAAATAGGAAATTATGTTAAATTGTGCGTATTTCTTAAAGTTGCGAGACTAGCACGTGGTCAGTGGCCTCTCAGGTAGTCGCAATGATCATTGTCTCATGGTGTTCACATCTTTGCAAAATTCTCTCACTTTGAGCCTTTATTGACTAATCAGAAACAGGAGACAGAACAAGTAAAATGTCACTTAAAACCAGATTATAAAGATGTCCTTGAGAAATTCATCTTGCTTTCTCTTAGGTCATTTCACTGTCTTTGTGAGAGTATTCTACACAAAGACATGCAAGTGGGCCTTCTTGCCCAAGTTCAGCTCCCAGGTGAGAATGATATCCTTGAGAAAGATTTATTGCAGCTTCATGAAAAGTCTTGAATCAGGGACACATAGCTAAGCCACACTTAGATACCAAACCACAATCAACTGTGGGATAGTCAATTGACCTATCACTTAATCTTACTATTCTTTACTTGCTATAATATGTAATTTATTCTGGAGCAATAAATGATTAGTAGAAATTTGTTTACATATCTTAAAGCACATGAATATGTAATTTACCTATTGACTTTGCAAATAAACATTGCCATATATGCTTTTTGCTATATTTTAATATTTGTATAATTTTAATATTTCACAGACAAATAGGTATCAGAAGATTTATTTTTCTTATCCATTTTGCCTACAGTATTACAGATTCTCAAGTATGAATGTTTTCTTCATTTTATATTTCTGACTTTAATTTATATCAAATTTACTTTTGTCAAAATAATGAGTATTACTTCTCTCACATAATCAGTTTTGTCAGGAAAGATCATGAGGTATATGAGGAGGTATGATTCAGTGCTTGGTCCCTAGTTAGTGAGAGTTTGGGAAGGATTAGGAGGTGTGGCCTTATTGGAGGAGGCGTGGCCTTGTTGGAGAAGGTGTGTCACTGTGGTGGGTTTGAAGTTTCAAAAACTCAGATCAGGCCCTCTCTGACTCACATCCTCTGCCTGCAACTTGCAGACCACATATTAGCGCACAGATGCTTTTCCAGCACCATGCCTGTCTTGTCTGCTGCTATGCTCCTGGGCGTGACGATCATGGACAATTAAATGATTCCTTTATAAGTTGCCTTGGTTGTGTTGTCTCTTCACAGTAATAGAACAGTAAGTAAGATACATATACACTTGGATTCAATTTTAGAGATTATTCTGTTCTAAAACTCAATTTAACTATTTCTATAATAATAGCTTACTAACATGATGAATGGATGCTATGCTACATAGTAAAGCAAGTTCTTCATCCATCCAAATTTCTCTTATAACACCTTTATTGGCTATTCAACATTAAAACAAACTAGACAAAATAAATGACAAAAAGCAAATTTAATAACTAAAAGACTATGAAATTATATTAAAATGATCTAATAGTCAACAATAGCCATTCACATTATCAGTGAAATATAATCTGATTCTATTGGTCCAAAAACAATCTAAATCTGTTTCTGATCTGGATGAACACATTACTGTATTCCCAGTACTAAGGAAGTAGAGAAAGGAGAATCAGAAGTTCAAGGCCATTCTGAACTAAAACAGCAAGTTTGTGGCCAGCCTCAGCTGCTACAGGAAACCCTTCCTTAAAACACACACACACACACACACACTAATACATTCATTCTTGTAAGTAACTCTCATACTTTGCTGTACTTATATCATTACTTACTGACAAGGAAGTAAATAAATAATGTTCATTGTTACAGTCTTTTGGGAAATATATTCAACCTAGCCATCAAACTCCTGGAAATCTGCTCCGTGTATTTGTTTATTGAAACAATGACCCTTTGGTCATACAAAAGTATTTTAATGCTTGTTAGGAAATTAATGGTTCAGTATGTATTATTATACATAAATACAGCAAATTTACAAATATTTAAAGAAAATTTATAGCTAGGCAGTGGTGGCACACACCCTTTATCGCAACACTCAGGAGGCAGAGGTAGACAGATCTTTATAAGTTTGAGGCCAGCCTTGTCTACAGAGAGAGTACCAGGTCAGCCAGGGCGACACAGAGAAAATCTGTCTCAAAAAAAATAATAATAATAATTTAAAAACCATTTGAAGGCATATAATTTGATTTCCATAAGGAATTCCTGAGTTGGAAAATCAAATGCAGAAAAAAGCAGATAACATGATCTCAAATGTAAAAAGTGAGGAATGCAATCTCTCTAGTCATATGGGTGCATGCAGAGTCAGGCCATCACAAAGATCATGCAAGCTGAAACCATACCAAGTGAACTTAATGATCAGTGGAGAAAGGCTACGATTGCTCGGACATCTTGAAGATATTTTATCAGAACTTTGAAATCTGTCTTATTGTTGGTTATTATGTAGATAAATAAAAAAGTGTAAACTACATTTTATTTAGTATGCTTTACATTAAATCACAGCATTTTAGCATCTTTATAAAAACATTAAAGCAAACATACAGCAATGGCAACTATGTTGTCTTCTCATCAGAGAACAGGTAATATACAACTAGTTTTCTATGCCTCAGCAAGCTGTCACACTTCTTTGTAAATGTGGATCAGCTATGACAATTTCAGCCTGTGCACTTTCAGTGGCATGGAGTAGGTTTGAAGATTCCTTTAACATGAAGGTTTGTATTGACCTCACTGCCTCTAGGACATCATTCTTTTTGTCACAATTCCTTTCCTCATCTATGTCATCAGATTTCTCCAGCTGTATAGGTCTCACCTTTGGAATGGTGTCATGTTAGCATGCTCATGCTCAGTTACATTCTGTTACAAATCTGTTGATAATTGCTTTGAGTTTCAGTTCCAGTGTGATCTGTTTTTTATGACTTTATTGCTTCTTTCTTGACCATTTCTCTCCTTTGCTTTTCATTTCTGTAAACATCACATGGGCTTATTACTGGGAGACAAGGAAATAGACAACTTAAGTACTGTGTTTAACTGATTCTACATATACTGACTAAAAATTGTGCAGTGGCCAATCACCAACAGATTTTGAAAGAAATGACACGATTGGTCACAGATCACATAGTACCTTTGTTATATACACAGTGATTTGTGCACTTACAAGTAGCAGTGAGGTTTGCACTTTATGCATTCGTAGTTTATGTTTGCAACATGGCGTGTGCTAACTCAAGGGTGACAACTGAAAGGGATTTATACAGGAACTGTGCAAAGTGAAGATTTCCTCTGCATGTACTTATGTGCCTGATTATAAAATCGTGTGTTGATTTTTTAGTTCTAGAAAACACATAACATAAAATTTATCACTGACTATTTTTGGCATACAGCTCAGCAGTATCAAGTTTATTTATGTTGGTGTGGAAATATCTCTAGAAGTTTATTTTTATTTTAATCTTGGAAAACAAACTCTTTGTTAAAGTATGTCTTGTGATACATAATCATAAAAATATTGAATGAGACTTTATATGTTGCAGGCATATGGCATTTTTTTGTGTGAATTGGGGAGGGAAGATGGCAAGAATACAAAACAAAAGGGCAAAAGCACACCATATATTGTTTTATCACATTTGTATACTTATGTTCAAGGTAAATACATCGATGTGTATACAAGCAAGTAAAAATAAAAGTCGTGGTGTTGTGAAGATGGTCCAGTGGGTGAGAGTGACTCCTGTGCAAGGATGAGGACCTGAAGCTGAATCCCCATCCATATAAATGTTGCTGGAGTTTCTGTCCCGCCAGGTCCTGTCACCCTTCAGACCCAAATAAATACACAGAGACATGTTCATTACTAAACTGGTGGCTGATGGCTAGGGTTTCTTACTGACTAGCTCTCTCTTAATTGTCCATGTGGTTTTATCTTACTGAAGAAGGGTCTGGGCCTGTTACTCTTCCTTGGCTACATGGAATCTCCTTCCGGCACCTCAGCCTCTCTCCCCAGCATTCTCCTCATCTCAGCCCCGCCTATCTTCCTGCCTCTCCTGACCAATCAGTGTTTTATTCATCAACCAATTAGAGAAACATATATACAGAAGAACATCCCCCATCACTTAAAAGCTGGCATGGCCTTGTATGGTTACACCACCAGTGTTGGGTGGGGAGCAGAGACAAGTGGACCATAGAGACTTGCTGGACAGCCAACCTGATCTAAGTAGTGAACTTCAGATCCTATTTCAAGGGAATAAGGCAGAAAATAACAGAGGAAAAGTCTAATATCCTTCTCTGGCCTGAGTCACAAGCACCAACATTCAAGTCCCTTTCCTCCTGCATCACACACACACACACACACACACACACACACACACACACACACTGGCAAATTAAATAGGAATAAAAATTAAATGAGCAAAATGTGGGACAGGAGGAGATGGCAGAAAGAATATTAATAAGGTCATTTTTACCTCTCATTATAGCACCAATAAATTGAGATACTAGAGCATAGGTATAATGTACAGTATTATGGGGGTAATGAATAGGAGAACTTGAAATAGAAACACTTAAATATGGTTATTTTGGGTGAATAGAGCTAAGAGTAGAGAATGGAGATTTTTTACTTGGTACTTTATAATTTTTATATTGTTTGATTTTATTACCACATTTATCTTATTTTCCCAAGTTTTCAAAGTGAACTCAGTACATATTCTCTAGGTGCATATAGTCAAGCTATATATTACATAGATAATTAAAATACAACACAGGGCAGTACTGTTCAGTTGTTCAATTATCTGTTTTGAAATACTTATAAAATACAGCCATTTTTTTTATTAAGAAGTGAAGTTTAGTAGCAGCATTAATGACGAATAAGGTGACAGTACATTAAAAAAATCCCTGTGCTCATGATGCAGACAGTAATATCTAATACCATAAAATACTAAGATGAAATAAGGTAAGTAGCAAGACAGCAGCAAGAACATGAACCTAAAATTTGTAACCAATTTGAATAGTCTGTGGTCAGCTATACTGTGTAATAGGATAGCAAGTCAGCTTCCTCCTTAAGTGGATCAAGCCACTTGAGCACAATTGCTTCCCCACAGACATAATAGAAAAATGGATTCTCATTTCAATAGTTTCCTAGAACATGCTTCATATTGAGTAATTTAAGCAGAAGTCGTTCATTCCTTTCAAAACTCGACACATTTAAATCATGGCTCTGCCTTGGTTATTTTTTCTATTGCTGTGATAAAACAGCATGACCAAGGTAACTTACAAAAGAAAACATTTAATTTGAGGTTTATAATCTCAGAGGCTTAGAGTCTATGATGGTGGAGTGGGGGACATGGGGGCAGGAATAGCTGGGAGCTCTCATCTTGATACACAAAGTAAGAAGCAAAGAGAAACACTGATAATAGCACTGCCTTTTGAAAAAGCCCACCCCCAATGACACACCTCCTTCAACAAGGCCACACCTCTTTATCTTTCCAAACAGTTCCACCAATTGAAAACCAAGTAGTCAATTATTGGAGCCTATGGGGGCCTTTCCCATTCAAATCATCACAGACTCCGAATATAATAGTGTGCGTATTTCCAGCTCTCTGTGAAGTGTATGAATGTATACAAATATAGGAAAAGGGAGTACTGGATGTGCCAGAATTTATGAGTAAAGACCAAATAACCTTTTTAAATTTGTTTTAAGACCTTACAGAGCATGATGGTGAGGTAGCAGCTGTGTTTGTTTGTTCACCTGCTGTTCCTTGAAAAATGTGTTTGATATTTTCATGGGTACATGGAATATGGTGGGATTTACATTTGTACATGACATAAAGTTATGGTTGGTGATTGGTGTTCTTCAATTTTTAATATTGAAAGATGACATACTAATAGGAGATATTAGATTTTTTTATGGAGAGGAGCAAAAGACTCAATTATATATTTCTCACAGTATCTCATGTAAATGGAAGAAAAGAATGAAATGAATTAGAAAACTGCATGCAGAAGAACATCTGTTGTCCAATCTTATGCACAGTAATTAAGGCAAATGGGATGTTTGTTTGGTCCTGGTGGATGCATGAGGAACTCTATCTTGCATCTATGATTATTGCTTTCCAAGGACTATCATAAAGGCTTGGCTGCTAGGAAGGGCGAGATGGTGGGACAGAGGGAAGGAGGGAGGTCATTTGTTTAACATTTAACATGCTTTTTATGAAAAAAAAATGTATTTAAAGAGACTACATGAATTTGTATACATAACACTCTTTAACATCCTTTTACATACTGTTACATTTTACAGAATCCTATACAAGGCTATGAGCCATTTAGTATGGTTTAAATTTTACCCCTCAATATAGTTCTGAAATTGTATTTCATTCAACTAAAGTCAGGTAGAGAAGAGAATAAAGTAGTTAAATGGAACATTTTCAAATCTTAAGCTTTTAAGAAAATCAGCTGTGGATATTGCGATTGGTTAATTTCCTATGCTGGTCTGCTTGTCTCTTGAAAGCCAAATGTGGATTCTCCCTTTATCTTCTTACCAGTTCCCTTTTCAGCTCTTCCTAGGAATTAAGCTTTTTCCTCTCTCACTGAGTCTCTTTCAGTTCTCCAATAAACTTTCAATAACGCAAGGGCTAAGGTCTAACCATTGACCCATGTGTAAAAGCTCTAGAATATAGTTCAGGATACCAACTAAGGAAGGAACTGATGGCCTGCTGGGAACTTCCAGAAACAGCATGCTTAGGGAATCCTAAGAACATTACAGTGAGGAAACGTCTAAAATTTTCCTTTTGTTGGCTCTGAACCTTCAGAACGGCCTTGGATCTCATAGACTGTGTACTGAAGGGATTTAAGAGGCAGATATCAAACAACGTTCCTGTTTCTACTTAATGAAAACCTGCAATGGGAAACAAATAATAGTCTTTATGTTGTAAATACAAGGCTGCTTGTCATCTCTTCTTCCATTTGTCCTTCAGATTCCTCTCAACCATTCTAGATGTGGGTTATTTTTAAAAAGCCACAACAGATGTCATCTTTACATAAACACTGAAAAATTGTACCTCTCCCTAAATGAATGATAACATTCTTTTATACCCTGAGGTCCATGCTAACATTAGAAAATGTCAAAGTAACTGATATTTACTGAGTGGTCATGATGTAGCAGTAACAGTCAGCAACTGTGGGATGGAAAGATTAACAGACTGTAGTGGAATGGCTGATCCAACCCAGTGGGTTTATGTGATTATCTCCATTTTGTCTGTTTGGGGTCCTGTTTGACCTTGTTATTATTAGCAAGTGTATTGCTGTGGCTTGGACATATGGTTGGAGAGTATATTCCAGGTTTTTGTAGTGAAACTCAAGCCTCACTTTAGGGATTTAAGAGGAGAGACTCTGAATGTGACTATAGCATTTTTTTAGATGGGGCTTGGAAGAGGTAACTTGGATAGGATAAAGTCTTTCTAGTTGAGTCCTGTGGTTGAATCCTACTTAATTCCTAGGAGAGAGAGAGAGAGAGAGAGAGAGAGAGAGAGAGAGAGAGAGAGAGAGAGAGAGAGAGAGAGAGAAAGAAGAGATGACACATATGCACTCTATTTTTCTTGCCATGTGATATCTTGTGACAGCAAGGGTCTGTGACAACAGTAACATTATGACTAAATGTGCATCTTGGTTTTGGAACTCTAGAATCATGACCTAAAATAAACCTCTTTTCTTTAGAACTCAAACACCCTGTGCTATTGTGTTGGTGGCAGCAGAGAACAGATTAGTATAACTATCTAATTTCCTTTGAGAAACCCCTTCCCAATTCCTTGGGTTTTGGGTGTGCGGATCTATCCTATTGTCCTACCAGTATAATTCTACCTATCTTTTGGGGTCCCTCAAAACACCTAGACATTTCCCTAAAGCCTGGACAAACAGAAACCTCCCTGAACTCGGTCCTGAGGTTGTGGCACTATCAACTCCTGATTATCTTTGAAGGATAAATTATTTACTTATGAATGATTTATGACACAGTCTTAAGGCTAAATACTATTTTCCTGCCATCTGCCATGCTTTCTGGTAATTCACATCAACTTGACAGGCTATGCAAAAACAACAACAACAACAAAAAAGTTAACATTGTCTTAAAATATTTTTTATGTATTTAAATATGTAATACAAAAATAAATATTCAAAATTCTTACATATTCAAAATGTTATATACACACATAAATATATAAAAAATATCTATGTAACATGAGATAAAAACATATAGAAACAAATTATTATTCATACTTTCAGAGAAATTTCTAATTTACAAAATGTTTAACATACAGTATGTTATTAAGAGAATGTTTTGGGGGATCAGAAAGAGTCATTGGTAGGTAAACTATTCAGAAATTAGTGCATTTTAACATTTAAGAGAATGTATCTATTTGTCATATGAAAACATAATCCCTCTATATCTGAAATTCAAGTTGAGGTCCTTGGAGTCTTTCTTTGAGAATTAGAGAAAAATCATCTTTGGTCAAGTATTAGACAGGACTAAGTGCAAAGATTGGAGTGCTCCCAAGTAATGAGTAAGGATTGGCTGGGAAAATGGCTCAGTGAGTAAAGTGTTTGCTTTGCAAGCATGAAGGCTCAAGTTCAGCACCCATCACCACATAAAAAAGTCAAGCAAGTCATGGCGAGCCTGTAATTGCTATCCACAATTCCATTTCTTGAGAAGGTAAAGATAGAAGGATCTCTGAGGCTTTTTGGCCAGCTAGTCTACAATATTAGTGAGCTTCAAGTTCTGTGAGAGATCCACTCTCAGAAAATAAGGTGGGAAGCAATTGATGAAAATATCTGCCATCAACCTCTGCCTGTGTATACACAAGAAAACACACACACACACACACACACACACACACACACACACACACACAGAGAGAGAGAGAGAGAGAGAGAGAGAGAGAGAGAGAGAGGAACAGAGAGATAGAGAAGCAGAGAGGCAGAAAGTTTAATGGAGGATATGGTCAAGATGCCTGAAATCCAACTGGGCATAGTGGTGCAGACCTTTAATTCCAGCATATGTGAGGCAGAAGCAGTCAGATCTCTATGAGTTTGTGGCAGCTGGGCCTACACAGTGACCACCAGAGCTATGTAGTGATACACTCTTGAAAAACAAAAAACAAAAGATGCTGGAGATAATGTGTACATTAGATGGCAAAGAATATGTATGGCCTTTAAATGACTAAATTGAAGAATGAGCTCATATGTTCTGGAACTTCAATTCAGAAAGTTATATTAAACTACAAGTACTGTTTAATTAAACAGCCTATCTGGGTAAATCTATAAAGGTCAGAGGAAAGAGCAGTTGCTAAAAAGATATACTGTATCTGAATGTGAAAAGTTGAACATAGAATGAGGTCTAGCACATGTTTGTATAATTGCATGATTTCATCTGTCAAAAAGAACTTCAGCTACGGTTCTGTCATAGACTGAATTTTTGTGTCTCATAAAAATACATACGTTGAAACATGATGTCAAATGTGATAGTGTTTGGGATGGTTCCTTTGGCAGGTGATTGAAACATGAGGACATGACTCATAAATAGCATTGGTGCTCTTATAAAAGAAACTTTGGATAAAATCCCAAGTCCTTTCTATCAGGAGTAGATACTACAGGAAGAAGAGTTAACTGAGCCTGCTGGTACCTGGATGTTGTAATTCAAAGAACTTTTAGAACACTGGGGCTATATCTGTGGGTGATAATCTATGTGCTATGTGATATTTTGTTAGAATGGCCCAAAAGGACTAAGACAAATTCCCTGTGGTGTCTACTTCCCCAGAGGACTGTCACAGGTCCCTCTGGTGTCTGTTTCCCCAGAGGACTGTCACAGGAAGATGGTAAGACATAATTATCTTTTTAGGAGGCTCTATAGCTCGTTCAAGCTTGTTCATTTCTAAATGTGCTTGTGAAGTCTGCCCTTACTTATAATAAGGCATTCCTCTTCCTTGTCATTGAGCGAAGAGAGAATGCTATATTGTATTTACTATGGTTTACTCCCCTGGTAGTAAGAAATGGAAATCAGCCTTAGGGGATCATATACTGGTGAGAGGGGAAATACAGAGCTATAGAAGTGTCAAGACCTTCAAACAAATTCAGGATTCAGTCACCATCCGAAGGACACCGACAGATGGCGGGTTTCAAAGTGTGCAAACAGGCTGGGAAGAGGGCACGTGAGCTCTGTGGCAACTGCAGAAGAGCGTGAGAGTTTTGAAGAATAGAGCAGAGGGAACATATGGTGGAAGGGTGATTAGGCACAAACATTTGCCTTTAAGAAAAGACAAATCTTGGGAAAGTATTTATCAAGATATAACCAAAGGTAAAGGAAACAATTTATTAAAAGAGAGAAGAGGAAAGGGCGATGGCAACACAGGTCGAAATTGCATAATTTTGGAGCCATTCTACAGCAAAATTAAAACTACGAAAAGGAAGGATCTATAGCAATTTAAACCATGCAGCACTATGAATCAGATTCCCTAATTACAGCAAGGGTGGAAAAGTACTTGGAAGTGAACAAAGTTCCCAAGAAATTCTGCACAAAGACAAGTCAGAAATGCAGTGGCACGGGAAATGAACCAAATGAATCCCCTTCTTATTAAAATGTAGATCTCTGCATATGTAAGAAGGAATATTTTCTTAAGGTGTAGAGAAAAGCCTCTGCCTAGTGTCTGTGGTTAGGTATTTTAAGAGCTTGGTAAACAAAGAGCACTCTGTTCCCTAAGCCAGGCCAATGTTGGTTTCTTTTCAAGTCAACAGACTTTCTGTGAGATGAAGCATGGAGTCAAAGGGATTTTCAGGTATCTGTGTTCCAGTAGAAGCAACATTGCCTTATGATCTGGGGCAGTTTCTTCCCTCCCTCCCTCCCTCCCTCCCTCCCTCCCTCCCTCCCCTCCTTCCTTCCTTCTTTTTCATGTCATTCCTTTTTTTTAATTTTACATATTGATCCCAGTTTCCTCTCCCTCCCTCTCTTCCTCCCATGCCCCCTGACCACCCTCCCATCCCATCCCCCTCCACCACTCCTCAGGGAGGGTGGTGCCTTCCAGGAGGGATCAACAAAATCTGTCAAGTCTTTTGGAGTAGGGACTAGGCCCTCCCTCCTGCCTCTAGGTTAGGAGAGTATCCCTCCATGGGAAATGTGGCAGTTTCTTATGAAGAATTGTCCTTCTTTTAATGTGTTAGAGTCTGTCGGTACAGCAGCTGGGTCTTGACCCTGATGTGTCACACATCTGTATTCTCAGCACTCAGGAGATACCACAAGTTCAATGGCAGTCTGGCCTACATAGTGAGATTTTCTTTCTCTCACAAAAAAAAAAAAAAAAAAAAAAAAAAAAATTAACCAACCAACCAACCAACAAACCAACCAAGAAAACCTGAGGAATGACAACACACATTATCAATCAGCTCTCATTTTCAGAGAAGTTCTACAGCAAGCATCCTGCAGTGTTTGTTGGAAGTGTCAGAGTGCATCATGGAAAGTGGTAGATACTAGCTTGATGGTGGACAGTAGTGCAGACAGACAGATCTAAGTAGAATTAATGGGCAAGAACTGACACACTAGATGTGAAATGGAGAAAAAGTTTCTGCTCAGATAACTCAGAATTCTTGCTGCTGTCCAGTGAGGTGGGTTTCTTAGGTATGTAGAGGGATGGATGTTGCATTTGTGTGTATTTGTGTGTGTGTGTGTGTGTGTGTGCGTGTGCGCGTGTGCGCGCGCGCGCATATGCGCATGTATGCCTGTATATACATGTGTGCTGGAGAGTAAACACAGGAAATGTCAAACAAGTGCTCTCCCAGTGTTCAGTATTCAAGCTGCTGAGTTTGTGTGTGTGTGTCCTTTGTTTCATGTGTCGGTGGAACAGTCTTATGTTTCTCATTTTCTATTTTAATTTTTAAACTAATGATGAATGTTTTTCCTTACATAGAATTTGTCTATTTTCGAAATAAAAGTCATAAATCCTTTTACCCAGGAAAATGAATGAAACCCAATCTTTGTATTAGGTACTGATTTAATTGGTGAGTTATGATTTAGATTTGAAATGTCTCCCCAAAGTGTTGAGAGAACATAGCGGAAAGGTATTTTGCTTGCTTTTGGACGCCGCCTGCCTGTGCTTACTCTGGTTGGTTGGT
Source organism: Phodopus roborovskii (assembly GCF_943737965.1). Lineage (NCBI taxonomy): Eukaryota > Metazoa > Chordata > Mammalia > Rodentia > Cricetidae > Phodopus > Phodopus roborovskii. The sequence goes on from NW_026126511.1 coordinate 28,967,945, forward strand.
TGGTTGGTTGGGCTGGAGTGGAGTACATGTGTTACTGGGGGTCAAACACACAGCCTCCTGCATGCGGAAACATACTTGCAGTTCAGTTGATGGGCTGTCAGGAAGTGGGACCAAGTTAAAGCAAAGTGACCTAGGACCTTCTTTTTGTAGGCTGTCGCTTGTCACGGGTCACTTCCACACTTTCTCTCCTCGCTTCCCGGCTTCTCTGAGGTGAGCAGTCTGCTTTGCCTCATTTTGCCACCATGGCATGAGATAGTCTGCTTTGTCAGAGACAACTCTTTTTTTTTTTTGTTGTTGTTGTTGTTGTTTTTTCTTTCTTTCTTTTTTTATTTATTTTATATAACCAAGTCCATTTAAGTGAAAACAAACATTTATAGACAATATTTGGGAATTTGGGCGTCGTTCTTTCCAAACTACTTCCTGCTGGTAAGGGGCGCTGTCATGGGAGATTCTAAGAAGATGCAGAAATCCTGGCTGTAGTCTGTAAGGCTGCTTTGTCCAGCTGTTTTGAATGTGGGATCACCTGGTACTCTGTTTCAGGCGGTCTGGCTTGATCAAACCACATTAGTCTGGAAGGAATCCACAGCTTTTCATTTTCTGTGGAAACAAAAATAGAAATCCTTTTCCCCAGTAACTTGTCCTTCAACTTAAATTTTGGAGTCAAAGCATTTTTTTAAAATTTAATTTATTATTTTACATGTTGATCCCAGTTCCCCCTCCCTCCCTCCCTCCCTCCCGCCCTCCTTCCCTCCCTTTTACCCTCTCTGCCCTCTCACATGCACTCTAAACACCCTCCCCTCCCATGCCCCCACCCCAATTCCATATGTAGGGCAATGCCATCCAGTTGGGGTCATGTAGATCTGACAGGTCATGTGAAGTAGGGACTAGGGCTTCTGTCCTGCAGAGACAGCTATTTATAGTTGTTTTTCTCAGGTGTCTTTCTTTCTTTCTTTCTTTCTTTCTTTCTTTCTTTCTTTCTTTTTTTCCATGCTGGCAAAATGGGTAGCACAGATAGGCCACCAATTCCATTCCTCCTTTCCATATTTGGGGTGGTGCTTTTTGTACCCCCTCAATAATGATGTGTCAAAGTGGGGTGCAGGGCAAGTCAGAGGGGCCTTTCTGGATTTTTTCCTGAACAGTGAAGAATAGTGCCGATTTGTGCAGGCATTGGTGTTGGGAGGAAAAGTGGCACCAGTGTATTTCCAGAGGTTGAGTGCTTTGTTTACATTGACCATATTCAAGTATAGTTATGATTTCACAGACCTGGAGGGACTTGCAGTGTGAAGGTAAATGGATCTTTATTGGGCATATATTATACTAAGCTCTTTAATAAAACCCTTCATACATATTTCCTCAATTGCTTGCAACCATATGCTTGTCAATTATTATTTCCTATTTCTTAAATGTAAAGAAAAATTCCCAGAGGATCAGAAGACAACTGAAAACAATCCAATTATTTAGTGGGTCAAAAGCATGGAAGCTGAGACAAGACAATAGCATCCTGCCCAAGGTCATAAAAACTGGTTCTCAGGATGCAGAGAAATTGCCTCTTTATGTGTGCAGCACTGATAGGCACACAGTTCATAAACAGATTGCAGTATGTCTAATGTCTTAAAATGTCATGGATTTTAAGAGGACACTGGGGAAAATACCTATGAAAGACTTTAAGAACATGATAAAAAGGAACAGTTGAGAAACTAATTACATCCCATCCTGTTTTGAAGACTCATTGTGCTGTTCCATGTGATTTCTTATGTAAAATAATAATTGATTTAACAAGTAGATGAATTGTTTTCATGATCACTGGAAAGATGGTCTAGAATCATGTCATGTTTGATGCCCCTTTCTTTGTCTTGAGAGCCTTTCAGCTTTGAGTGGGAAAAAAAATGTAACCACCTTATTTTTGAGATGAGCAAACCAGGACAAGTTTGTATGAAGAAGAATCATTTCTCTAGGTGTTTTATGCTATCCAGACTACCATGGAGTGAAAACAGATCAGTCTTCCTTCCTTGAGCCTCCTGCATAGTAAGATGCATGATGGCATGAGAAGATGAGAACAAAATAGAAAAGGCCCAGCAGAGGTCAAGAAGGGATGGTTTAGAGAGATGAGGAGAGCAGTAAGCAAGCAGAGATTCTTGGGAAGGTTATCACATTGATGCTGGCAAAGAGAGAAAAATTAAGGACTGGCAATGAGGGTCTGATATCATAAAATCATCCAGTGACCTGTGACTATGTGTCAGGACAGCATACTGGTCTAGCTTGAATTCACTGGCAATTTTAAGTCAGATGTCTCAGCAGTGAGGCAAGAATGCTAACTGTGCTAACTATTGCTATGAGCTATATATCATTACCATTTAATGATGCGAACACCAAACTGTTTACTGTAGTATTGAGGGAATGACAATATTAGACTAAGATGGATTCAAATAGACTAACCACAAAGTAGAGGTCGGACACAGGTGGATATCTGAAGAAGAGCCCTCAATAAAGATAGGCATGATATGTATTTGATCTTAAGAATATCCACAAAAAAGTGATGATGAGATCCAGCATAGATTGAGAGGAAAAGACTACTTGAAAATATCTCTTGGACACCAAAGAGGTTTTATTGCTTATTTTACATTTATTTTAACTTTTGACTGACAGAGTTACTATTTGCTATTGTCATAAAATTAGTTCTAGTGACTTAACAAATTATATTTAGGCTTTAGTAATCCTGCATTAATAGGAAGCCATTAAATGATAATCGTACAACAGTCTTAATAATTACCTAATTCATTTTTTTCTATTTATTTCCAATGTGGGGAATGTGGTCTTGTAGTGACATCTAACACTTTGAAATGAACCTTAGTTAAGTATCTCACATTAACAGGAATATTTCTGTTCTCTTTTAAATGGCTCTATCATCTACAAACACAGGCAGATTAATTTTCTAATCAGAACGCTCTGGGAAACTATTAACCATGACATTAAACTGTGTTATACTAATTACATTCCCTATGAAGAATTTCTATCTGAACTTACAGCATAAGACCCTGGAGAAAACTTATCGGAGCACAAATTGCTTGACTGTATTTTAAAAAGAATCACCTATGAATATAATAATTTTGCTTTCCATGTGTACCTTAAGTCAATCTATTCTCCACATTGACTGATTACAGTGTCAATATATTTATGACCTTGTTAAGCTGAATTTTTGTTTTCTTTAAAAATGATGCTAAGTCCTATGTGGGTTTCATAAAAACAGGTACTTTGCTTCACTGTGGAAAATTAATATTTATTTTGTATTAGGGTACTATTCACATTGAAGAAAAATAACAAACAAAAGAAACTGTCTTATACCAGAAGAAAGAAAAAATCATTTCAAAGGGATCAGAGGACATCTGTAATGTCCACATAACCAGTATATTAGGTTTCACAGGCCTTAAAATCTGTTTTAACCGGTGTCCTGTTCCATAGCAAAAGCATGTAGAGAGTACTTAAGAGAATGAGTGGAGATCATTCTATACTATTTTCAAACTATATCCTATATTCAAATATTCTATATTCAAACTATATTCTACTAATAGTTTCTTTATAAAACATGTGGCAGATCAAAATACATTCTCATCTGCTAGCAAGGTTAGATTATATTTCATTGATTGATGTTGTTATTTGAGGATTTAATATATGTGCAAAATGTATTCTTATTACTCTCCCCACCACAACCCTTTCTTGGTAGCCTTCTATCCATATTAATCCACCCCATCCTTGCCACTCCATTTCCCAGACTCATGTCATTTGGTTTAGCTTTGTGACACACTTAGTTTAACCAGGGCCACATGTGTGATGACTGGATTGGAATTATCTGATCTTGATGGGGTCATAACCTGGGTGTAAGACTCAAGATGGTGATTTTTTCCTCTCCCTGAATCTATTAGTAGAAAATAGTTCAGCAGTGGGAGGTGGGGCCCGAGTTCCTCTTCCATCTGGCTGTTTAGGATGTGTCCATTCAAAAGGAATTTCTCTTGTGTATGGACAACAAAGAAAGAATTAGAGACCAATTTCTCTTATGAACACAAATAAAAAACTTCTCAATGAAATACTTGCTAGCTGAATCCAAGAACAGATTAAAAAGATCATCCACCATGATCAAGTAGGCTTCATCTCAGAGATGTAAGGATGGCTCAACATTTGAAAATCAGTCAATGTAATCCACGATATAAATAAATTGAAAGAAAAAGCCACAAGATCATCTTGTTAGAAGCTGAAAAAGCCTTTGACAAAATCAAACACCCATTCATGATAAAAATCCTTGAGCAATTAGGGATAACAGGGATATACCTAAATGTAATAAAGGTAGTTCATAGCCAGTCCATAACCACCATCAACTTTAATAGAGAGAAACTCAAAGCAATTCATGAAACTGAGAAGCCTCATGAAACTGAGACGCTTCTGTAAGGCAAATGACACCATCATTCAGACAACATGCCACCCTCCAGAGAAAAGATTTTTTTTCTACCAACTATCCAAAACATATAAAGAACTTAAAAAAACAAAAAACAAAAAACAAAACAAAACAAAAAACCTGTGTATCAAGAAAACACCTTATTTTAAAAAAGGGGTACAAATCTATGCAGAGAATTGTCAAGTGGTGAAACATTGAAATTTCATGTTATAACTGTCAGAATGGCTAAGATCAGTGACACATGATTGACATTCATCCATTCATCCATTCATTGACATTCATCCATTGTTGGTGGGAGTCCAGTGTTTTACAGCCATGAAGGAAGTCAATGTTTCAGTTTCGAAGGAGATGGGAATAAATCTAGGTGTACCACTCTTGGGCATATACCCAAAGGATGCTTCATCCTATTTGCCCAACCCATGTTCACTACTGTTTATTCACAATAGTCAGAAATTGGAAACAACCTAGATGACTCTCAATAGAAGAATGAAAAGGAAAATATGGTATATTTACACAATGGAGTATTATTTAGCCACCAAAAAGGTGAAATAACATAACTCATAGGTAAATAGATGGAATTAGAAAAAAAAATTATTCTGAGTGATACAGCCCAGACTCAGAGAAAGACAAATATAATATATATCCTCTTATATGTAGATAATAGCCGTTAAGTCAATGATAAGCAAGCTATAATCCATAGAGCCACAGAGGTTAGGTATACAGTAAGGGACTATGGGGGAAGGATAGATCTCCATACAGAAGGAAAATAGAATAGATACTTAAGGATGGATGAATAAGGGGTGACTGGATTGGTAGGGTCAAATTGAAGGAGGAGAAGAAATACAAGAGTGGAGGGAATACAAAGAGAGAGAGAAAGAATGTCCAATGAAGGACTGTTTGCTGCATAGTATGGAAATCTAATACAGTAGAAGCTTCCTAAAGTACATACACATGAAGGTGTTCTAAATGAAATCACCAAATAATGGGTGTTGGAAACCAGCAATCTGCTGACCCTGCCCCTTGAAGATGGGCGGGACATGCATGGCTACGTCATTACTACGTCACTCATTACTGGGCTGTGTAGGGGACTCAGTTTCCCCTTTAAAGCAAGCTTGCCCCCTCTTTCTCTTCTCTTTCTCTCTTCCTCTTCCTCTTGCTCTTCCTTTTTTCTTCTCTCTCTTCTTCCTCTCTCTCTTCCTCCTCCTTTTGGTTGGCCACCAGCTACTTCCCCTTTCTCTCCTCTCCACCAATAAACTCCATGTGGGTGCTGAGTCTTGTGTTTGTGTTTCATAGACCATAATTGTAACAAAAGAACAACAATGGGGACGACAGACCCCAACTGGACATCTCTTTTCACCAAATGAAGAATCCTGTACTTGAAATGGGTTACTTCTAATTGAGTTCTTGGCCAAAGCAATCCCATGAGAACCTATAGGAAACTCAGATGGTTGCCAAGGCTATAGATTGCTTTCCACAGACTGATGGCAAGGCCCTATTGCTGAAGACATCATTTACACAACTCATTAAACATGGACATGTTGAGCTTGTGACTACATGAAGGCTTCACCCCTAGGCACAGGAAGGTACTCTGTGTGGTACGAAAAGAGAAACATAAAAACTACCCAGCCACAAGCCTCCTGATCTACAATGTTGTCCTGCCTGCAAATATGCTAGGGAGTAACAAGCCAGTATGCGATTTGACTGAGGCCCACTCCACAAGACAGAATTCATATCTGACACTGCTTGCGTGATCTGAAAACCTGAGACTAGATAGCCCAGGAACTGAAGGTAAAACCAAATGGTACTGTCCTTTAAATAAAGGACAAAAAAGAGTAGCACTACAATGACTCCTAATGATATTCTGCCATCCTCGCAGACCAGTGCTTTGCTCAGCCATCATCTGAGACCTTTCTTCTTATGGCAGATGGGAACAAATGCAGAGACCCACATCCAGACAGAGAGTAAAATATCTTAGAACACTCAGCCTTAAATGGAATGTCTTCATCCAATCCTTCTCCTCAGGGCTCAAGGGACCCTGTGGAAGTGGAGATAGGTAGAGTGTAAGAGGAATGGAAAAGATCAATTGATGACTACCTTATATGCCATATTAGAGCCTTCATCTTAGAGCAGAAGCAGATACCCACAGCTAAACACTGAGCTGAACTCTTGGAATCTAGTTGCAGAGAGGGAGGAGTGACGAACAAAGGGGTCAAGACAAGGCTGGAGAAACCCACAGAAACAGCTGACCTTAACAAGGGGGAGCTCAGGGACCCCAGATTGATAGCTGGGAAACCAGCATAGGACCACCCATACCCCCTGAATGTGGGTCTCAGTTAGGATGCCTGGGCAGTCTATGGGACCTCTGGTAGTGATCCCTGGGGAGCAGATAGGGGATGGGATGGGGGGCAGTGGAAGTTGGGAAGGAAAGGGAACCGGGATTGACATGTAAAACAATCTTGTTCCTAATTTAAATTAAAACAAACAAACAAACAAACAAACCAAGGCCCCCCAAATCAATTTGATCGGTGCACATATGAACTTACAGAGACCGAGGCAGCAGACACAGGGCGGGCATACACTGATCTGCACAAGTTCAGGTCCCATCGCTAAAGGGAGAAGCAGACACAGCCCCATCCCTAATGGTGAAGCAATCTCCAACTGATGACCATTTGCAAGTGAAAATTTAGTTTTCTCCAGGGAAGTCTTTTCTTGGTATCTTTCACTTTTGTTAGCTTGTTTCCCCCTATTCCAATGTGTTAGTTTTTGTTTATTAAATTTTATTCTTATCCCTTAGAAACCAGTTTATTTTCTAACGACAGACAGATGGATCCAGATGGGAGGGGAAGTAAGGAGGGGCTTAGAGGAGTAGAGGGAGCAGAAAACATAATCAGGATATATCATGTGATAAAAAAAATCTATCTTCAATAAACAGGAAAAATAAAACAAACATAATGTGATACATTTTGTTTGAGGCTGGTATGGTAGCATAAGCCTAAAATCCCAGCATTCCTGAAGCTGAGGCTGATGAATCTTGTTTGGGGAAAGTCTGGATTAAATAGTGAGGCCCTGTCTCAAACATACCTTTTCAGGTTGCAACATGTTATTTTATTCTTTTGTTTCAACAGCACTATTAGCTGTAACTTTATACTTCTCCTGTCTACAGAATTCATGAATATTTTGACATATTTTCTAATTTGGTGAGAGTACAATGGTAGTTTGGTCATCAATACTATTGCTTTTAATCAATTCACTTGATATAGCAATTCCTCATCTCAACTTTCTGCTATAGTCATTTAGAGGGACCACTGGAAAGAATGGAAATGGCAACTGGATATTGAGGCTTTTTCGAAATGATAAAATGGTACTTTTAGATCCTGAGATTTTCCACAGCTGGCTTTTCTCTGCTTGAACTTTGCTTTACTGACTGTGCACACCCATGCAGCATATGGTCATGTTTCTGCATCTGCTTCAGAAGAGTAGAAGACCTTTCTGTTATCTGCTCTGAATGAGAGGTTGGGAATGCTGCTTTCAGCTTTAAATGACGAGTAAAATATACTGAAAATTTCTACAAACATTATTTTCAATAGTGTGTTGCAGTTGCAATGAATTTCTGTGGAAAAATCTAGAGTACTCTTTACAAGTTAGAACCCCCAAACTCCAGTTTAGTTGCATTTAGAATCTTTTATGTGGCAAGGGCATTTGAAAGAAAGCAACAGCTCTTGACATGTTGACACTTGGAAGTAGCTCCAATCCTTTTACAAATGGATCTGACACTCAAAGCCAGGTCATGTTGCTGCTATCCTGCTGGACAACACCTTGCAGAATACCGGTGCCAGACAAGGGCACTTGGTGACCATGATGAAACGAGGCAAACAAAATTATTTAATTTGTCTAAGCACACTTAAAATAAAGGTTAGTGTGTAATATCAAAATGCCCATGTTCAATAAATTCATGAGAAGCTGTTATGGACTAAGCTTTATTTTAGGCGCAACTCAGAAAGCAGGCTCCACCACACCATCCCAAACCAGAGTGGGGTCTCTCACTCTTAATTGCTGCGTGTTCAGACTAATGCCTGAAGTGGGCTAGTTTTCCCGTGCTGTAGTTCATTTCTTTGTTGAGTGAAATTTGACAAAATCACCTGGGAGATGAAAGGGTTTATTTTGAAGCAGAGCCGGAGTGTACGTCATGTCAGGGAAGACACAGCTGATGGAACATGGGGCGCCTGCTTACAGCCCATCTGCAGTCAGGAAGTACAGAGGAATGACCACTGGTGCTCAAATTGCTTCCTCCTTTGTACTCAGTCCAGCATCCAGGCCCCAGCATCCAGGCCCCTGGAATGGTGCTGCTCCTACATCACTAAGCCCATTCTAGATACTCTCTTGCAGCTGTGATGAAGGTGTGTCTCCTAGGTGGTTCTAGAACCTGTCAGGTTGGTAATCAACATTAACCGTCATCCATCCCCTGAAGTCAGGCAGCTGGGTTTAGTTTCGAAAAGCTGGCATGCTGAGAAAGTTCTGTCTTCTCCACGACCGTGACATCATCAGTGGCCTTTTCACTCTTCATTTTTGCTCTCCTTAGCCCTGTCCTGCTGATGAAGAGCCATAGGATGATGTGTACAATTGAAAGTAGACTACAATCACTTTTTAAAACTGAATTTGTTTGAATTTTGTCTTTTGACATCACATACTCCTTACTCTTTGAGTATCTGCTATGTTGTTAGTCATAGCTCCATCATGCCATGCTCCTAGAAAACCTCAAGATGTCCAGGCATGAAACTGTCCCCATTTCCTGACAGCACCCAACTCAGGCCTGTCTTCCTCATGATGTTTAGTGAAGTCTCTCCACAGCACCCAGGTCAGTCCTCCTAACAGTGTTCTGTGAAGTTTCTCCCAAAAGACCAAAGCAAAATGCAGATCTTTCAAGTGCTTTCTAGCACCCTTTTCCCAGGACTCCCGTGGTTCACCATAGTGCATGTTCTTTTGCTCTATAATATATCAACGTTGTCCCAACTACAGCTGTTTCATGGTGCTCCTTGGCTGCAGGACACCAATATATAGGACACCCATATGTGCTTTCTGCATGTTGGCTCAATGAACCCGAAGCATTCCTATTTGAAGTATTTGCTGATGCAGAAGCAAAGAAAGTTAAACATCATCTCTAGCACCACTCAGTTAATAAACTGCAAGAGTTAAAGCTGCATCTCTGTTGTTCATTGTGTCACTTAACTATTAACTTCTCTTGGATGCTGGCTTAAGTAGTATATGGTCATGGAGGGCAAAATTCTGGTCACATGACATAATAAAACCTAGCATTAAAACAAGAAAAGCAACAAACACCAGCTGCAAGACAAAAACCTAACCCCTGAAAAGCTGTAGAAGAAAACTTACTCAGACCTTAGGCTCATTTTTCTGTACCCCTGTGCTAATCTCTGCGGAATACCTAGACTTGTTTCTTGTACTGAGATCAATACTTCATGTTTACCTGTCTTGGCTCACATCACCTCTGTATGGTCAGGAGATCAATATCTTTAAGGAAATAGTTGGAAGGCAAAGATGACTTTTAAAGGGAAAGAAATAGTGATGTATGAGAAAACTGCATTAGCCTCGAAACTTGACCTTCAGTGTACAAAACAAATTCTTCTACATGGTTTCCTTTCAAGGACCTTCACTGTATGCCAGATAAATTTTTTTCAACTCTGTATTTTTGACCTCTCTTGGCCTTGCTGCCTGCTCCACCTCTCACATGAATGCCCTGCCAGTCTTCTGCCTGTGAAAGTCCATGTACCCTTTCAATTGTAACCGCCCTGAGAAGGCTGAATCTTGGTCCCAGCCAGAGGAGAAACTTTTCTCCTAGGAAGAGGTGTGACACAGTTCTGATGGCTTGTGATAAACACGGAGGCATGGCAATGAGGTGCTCCAGAGATGGACTTGGGGGATCCCTTGTACTTTTTATTTGTTCCTCTTCCCAGTGTGGCCACCCTGAATGGATTTCCTGTTTCTTTTCTTTTCTTTGCTTGCCAATTTGGGCTCAGGTGCCTGAGTTTCCCTTGACGAGGCTGCTTGAGCCTAGGTTCTGACACTTGCTTTCCTATACGTTAGGATTTTCCCCAGTTCTTAAAAACGTGTAGAATGGCTTTTACTTCTACATTGGTTATTCGTGTCAACTTTTGTAAACCACACTAAACTATGAACTGGTTGGACTGTGTTCCTTTTAATTTTTGGTTGATACAGAGTGAGCACTCAGGCTCCTAGGCATGTTTTAAGTGGTCAATAATGTGAACCGAATTTCCAGAACAAGCCACACCTGCATTAACAATTCTACAAGGTTGATTGACTGTTTGTGGAGAGTTGGAATGCTGCAAAGCAAGGACTACATAATCTTGGTTCACTTAATTGCCATTTATCACCGTGTTTAATCTAACATTCTTGTGACAATCACGTGACACCCTTTGCTCTTCCTTAAAAGTTTTCTAGCTTCCTCCAACTTCTAAATGCTTTTTTTTTTTTTTTTTTTTTTTTGGTAACCCGTGTTTCTCCTAATTGTTTGTTTCTCCTAACGTGTTTGAAAAGTTGCTTGATAATTTTTTTTCCTTGTTTAAATTATCAAAAACTTCATGAAACGGTTACTACCGTTGAAATGTGGTATTTAGGGGCAACCGGAATTCAAGTTCTCGGGCTAAGGCCATTCGGCCATTCATTTTGGATTTCAGCATGGACTCTTGTATTCCCTGAGGTGACAGCTCTGTTTTTATGTAAACGGTAATCAAGTCTAGAAAGCATACCTTCTAAAGACACATGGGCGCTGGCAAGTACAGCACAGAAATGCTTGTCCCAGACACCGAGACCAATCACAGGGCTTCCCAGTTGCTTCCATATTCAGCGCTGCTCAAACAGTACCTGGAGAGTTGCCCTGCGGCTCAGTTTTCCAGAACCTACTCAAAACCTAGCAAAGCCGTGCCGGTGACTCTCATAGGCTCAACCTTCGCTCTAAACCCCTACCTCCTCGTTACGCAGCTTGTGGCTAGACGCCTGCACAGCCACAGGGCGAGAAGTGCAACGGACAGGCCGAAGGGCCAATCAGGCGCAGGCATCGGCATACCCGGAAGGGGCGGAGCGGCATACCCGGAAGGGTTCTGCGGCTCGGGATTGGCTGACCGGGCTGCCCGAGGTGGCGGGAGATTTCGGATGCATTGGCTCATCTCGGTGCAGCGGTTAGAGGGCTGCGCTGCCGGCGTGGGACCCGGAAGGTGAGCGGGCTGGAGCACGGCCCCACATCAGGTCGCGATCGAGACCCGCGACGATGGAGAGGCACCGGGCGCGCGCTCTCGGCCGGGACAGCAAGGCGCCGCGAAGGAAGGGCCTGTCTCCCGCGCCGCCCTCAGGCCCCTACGAGCCCGGGGAGAAGCGCCCCAAGTTGGTAAGTGTGGAGCAGAGCCGCGGGGCTGCGGCGATTCCCGGGGCCGACAGCCCCCACCGCTCCCCAGGCTGACAGCCCCGGGAGCGGGGAGCTAGGTTTGTCTCAGGAGGCCAGAGCTGCTAATCGGCTTAGATCCACAGGGACAGGGCAGGATTCGATTCCCCTACTGGGTGAACGCCCTGCTGCTCTCTCTGAAGCTTCACATTTCTTAGGGCCAATCTGAAAAACAGTTCAAATGTCTGTGAAATGACGTCATCTGGGCGGGTTCTGCCTTAAAAAAAAGTTGAATTCCACCCCACCCCTTTGGTATAACAAATTGTAAGACAGAAAGTAATTTCTGGCGTATTGACCCCCCCCCCCATTTTAATCCAACAACAAGGACTTTTGAAGGTGGATATATTTTTTTTCAAGTTCAGGCAACTCGTTTTCAAACTTGGCGGGATGTGTAGTCACTGCTAAAGAATGTCTTGTTTAGTTTGGAAGGAGTCTTCAAGTATCCAAAACTCGTTAATCGGGTTGGCTTTGCGCTCTTTTTTTAATTTTTTTTTAATTTAAGAAATACCACCGATGGTATGTATATTTATATGTGGAAGCATTTTATTAACATTCAGACTGACAGTAGGTAGGGATGGCCTCTTCTACGGATTTATATATAGCTTATGAACGACAGCTGCTCTGGTTCTTTGGATGTGAGGAGGCAGATGCTGAAGATCTAAGTAAGCATCTTTTAAAGCTTGAAATAGTGGGGCAAAGATTAAACTTAATTGTGAAGCCATGCTGTTACCCTGCTTAGCTTGAGAGCACATTATCTCTTCACTATACTATACTTCCAAGGTAGATTATCATGTGTAGTCAGAAAATATAAAGCCTGCCTTACAGAGGAGGATGCAAAGCCTGGTCACTCGCCATGAACTTGACCAAAGTCATGTAGACTTTGGTAAAGGAACCAAGATATTATTGACAGTTTTCTATGTTTTGTGTTCAGTTGGTTTCTGAATTCTGATAGGAAAATCATAACTATGTCAGAGTGAACTTTTGTTCTCAGTGAGAAAGGAAGAGCTATGGTAAGGTTATGATTTTCATTTGGGTCTCATTGTGTGGGTTGGTAGATTTTGGTGTTAGTCTAAGAGAATTAGAGATTTAGTACTGTCTTACCCTTTTCTGGATAAATAAAATTTGAAGAATTTAAGCCGTGGTTTACAAATTAGGGTTATAATAGATCGTGACCCAATTGCTAAGTCTAATGTTTACTTGTAATTAAATACTAATGAGAACAGAGATAAGGGGCATCAGGGTACTAGCAGTGAGCATCAGTGGGATTGATTATACAGAAGTGAGCATCAAAATAAGAGGGATGGAGACATGTTGTAAAACAGGTCAAGTGTGTGCTTCATTTATCTGCTCAGGGCTGAGATTGAATAGGAGAGAGTTAATTTGGCCATAAAAGGAACCCACACAGTGGTGCCATCTCTTTCTACTCTCTGGATTAATACTCTTAATATATTTTGCCTGGACTCCCATGGTCCAGGATTCAAGAAGTGTGATTTTCTGTAGTTTACATCGTGGCATTCCTGAATAAATATTTGATTTTATTGGCAATTGTGGTTTTTATTTCTTAGTTATGCCATATTGTTGGGGAGTATTATTTTAAGGTGTGTGACTTTGTTTATGCTGTATTTGTTTAACTCGGTGAAGTTGTGTTACTGTGTCTATCTAAAACAGGCCCTAATAAAGAGCCAAAAGGCCAATAGTGAGGCAGGATCAAGGATAGGCTGGGCTGCCAGGCAGAGAGGATACACAGAAGGAGAAACGAGGAAGAGGAGAGCAGTAGTAGGAAGAGAACAAGAAGAGGAGGCCAGCAGGGGCGAGCCACCCAGTCAGCCATGAAGTAAGAAGGAAAGAAAGATAAAGGCCCAGAAGGAAAAGGTACATGGAATAAGTTAAGAACGAGACTATGTAGTCCTGGGAAGGGTGAGGCCTCCCATGGGGGATCATCAAAGTCTGTCACATCATTTGGGGCAGGACCTAGGCCCTCCCCTGTGTATCTAGTCTGAGAGATGTTACATAGGGAATGGGCCCATTTGTGCACTAAGGATAAATACTGGTTTCACTGACAGAGGTCCCATTAGACTATCCAAGCCCCCCAACTGACACCTACATTCAAGGGTCCTGGTTTGGTCTTATGCTGGCTTCCCAGCTGTCAGTCTGGGGTCCATGAGCTGCCACTTGCTCAGGTCAGCTGTCTCTGTGGGTTTCCCCAGCATGGTCTTGACCCGTTTGTTCATCACTCATCTCTCAACAACTGGATTCCAGGAGTTCGGCTCAGTGCTTAGCTGTGGGTCGTTGCTTCTGCTTCCATCAGCTACTGGGTGAAGGCTTTATGATGGCATTTAAGGTAGCCTCTACACTATTGCTTAGATTCTTAGTTGGGGTCATCCTTGTGGATCCCTGGAGAGTTCTCTAGTGACAGATTTCTCTTTAAGCCCAGAATGGCTTCTTCCTCTATTAAGGTATCTCTTTCCTTGCTGTCTTTCTCAGTTCTTCCCCCCAATGTGACCTTCCTGATCCCTCATGTTCTCCTCCTCCCTCCTCTTCTCCCCTCCTCTGTCTCCTATCTCCCCGCCCCTGTGTTTTATTTGACAAAGAAGCTAAAATTATGGAAAAAAGTATCTTCAACAAATGGTGCTGACACAACTGGATGTGGACATGTAGAAGATTGCAGATAGATCCAGATCTATCCCCATGCACAAAACTTAAGGCCAAATGGATCAAAGACCTCAACATAAAGTCAGCCACACTGAACCTCTTAGAAGAGAAAGTAGGAGGTACCCTTGAACAAATTGGCACAGAATACTTCCTGAACATAACTCCAGTAGCACAGACACTGAGATCGACAATTAATAAATGGGACCTCCTGAAGCTGAGAAGCTTCTGTAAGACAAAGGGCACAGTCAACAGGACAAAACGGCAGCTCACAGAATGGGAAAAATATTCATCAACCCCACATCTGACAGAGAGTTGATTTCCAGAATACACAAAGAACTCAAGAAGCTAGTCAGCAAAACACCAAATAATCTTATTAAAAAATGGGGTACTGAACTAAATAGAGAATTCGCAGTGGAGGAATCTAAAATGGCTGAAAGACTTAAGAAAGTTTAGCCACCAGAGAAATGCAAATCTAAACAAATCTGAGATATCTTACTCCTGTCAAAATGGCTAAAATAAAAAGCACCAAAGACAGTTTATGCTGGAGAGGATGTAGAGAAAGGGGAACACTCCTCCACTGCTGGTGGGAGTGCAAACTCATACAGCCACTTTGGAAATCATTATGGCTGTTCCTCAGGAAAATGCGAAAGAGTCTACCTCAAGATCCAGTAATTCCTTTCTTAGGCATATATCCAAAAGATGCACATTCCTGCAACCAAGACATCTGTTTAACTATGTTCATAGCAGCATTGTTTGTAATAGCCAAACCCTAGAAGCAACCTAGATGCCCCTCAACAGAAGAGAGGATAAAGGAAATGTACATTTCCACAATGGGGTACTACTCAGTGGGAAAACACAATGGAATCTTGAAATTCACAGTAAAATGGATAGAATTAGAGGAAACCATTCTGAGGGAGGTAATCCAGTCACAAAAGACAAACACTGTATGTACTCACTCATATATGGATTTTAGATGTAGAGCAAAAGATCACCAGCCTACAATCCACAACCCCAGAGAAGCTAGGAAACAAGGAGGAACCTAAGAGAGACATCCATAGTCTCCCCAGAGAAGGGGAAAAGGACAAGGACCTCCTGAGGGTGCTTTTCTATGGAGGTGTTTGCCTTTTCCACCAGTACCCTTTTCACGCAGCTGGTTTAGGACCAATTGTTTTCCTGTTGAGCCATTCTACTTCACCTCTGTTTTTGCCAAAGGCCCCCTGCCCAGTCTCCTCTGTCTTCCCAGCACCTCTTCTAGCCTGCTCCCCTCTTGCTGTCTTGATGTCCCATACTGGTCTTTGAGACCATCACAGATCCTGAGTGTGCCTCTAGGAGTGATTGGTCTGTAGTTCTGTCAGCCTTATTGCATGATGTCAGCTCAGCTCAATTCTTGGCCTTTTCCTTGATTGAGATGGAACAATATTAGCCTGACCCCTTTTTTTTTTTTTTTTTTTTTTTTTTTTGACTCATTTTCTGAGCTTTTAGAACAAGTAATGTTGTTTATGTTGTTTCCCATACATCAGATACATCAGGGATAGGGACGACACAGTTGTTCATTTTTTTTTTTTTTTTTTGTTCACTTCTGTTAATGGACAAGCTGACAGCATGACTGATTGTAAAATGGTCACATACATGGTTCTTGCCTTAGTTAAGCTCCACCTTTGGTGTCTTCTGATCCTGGTTTCATAGAGAAGACAAATGAGCCCTTGATTTCTACTGAATGCAAAACTGTTGGCTTTGAGTCCTTTGCAAATTAGGTAACACTATTTGTAGCTTATTTCCTGTCTTCCTAGATGCGTGGAAATAGTAGAAGCTGCTCTGTAACTGTATAATGCTGGGCCGAGTCAGCTGCTGGGTGCTGTTTGGAAAGCAGCCTGTCGCCTTGGTTTCAGTAGAAGCTACGGCAAGTGCCGCCGCCGTATGTTGAGATGCTGAGGGAGCAAGTGGGGACAGTGCAGCGAAAAGGTGCTGAGAGGAAAGGTTGGTGCGTCTGGCCGCACTTGAAGAGGAAGACAGCATTCAGTAGAGTCCCCACCTGGAACCTGGTCTAGGTCTGGTAGGCAGTGTCTGGGCCTGACTCCCCGTTCCCTTCTAGATTGGAACTGAGTTGAAAGGTTTTCCTATTGGCTGTGAAGAGCTTTGCGGTGGTATCTTCCTCCCATCGCTGTTAGCCACACACAGCTCACCCACCGACTGTCACCAGGTCTAGACTGACCAACACATCTTCCTCCCATTGCTGTTAGCCACACACAGCTCACCCACCGACTGTCACCAGGTCTAGACTGACCAGGACATCTTCCTCTCATCGCTGTTAGCCACACACAGCTCACCCACCGACTGTCACCAGGTCTAGACTGACCAACACATCTTCCTCCCATCGCTGTTAGCCACACATGCTCACCCACCGACTGTCACCAGGTCTAGACTGACCAGGACATCTTCCTCTCATCGCTGTTAGCCACACACAGCTCACCCGCCGACTGTCACCAGGTCTAGACTGACCAACACATCTTCCTCCCATTGCTGTTAGCCACACACAGCTCACCCACCGACTGTCACCAGGTCTAGACTGACCAGGACATCTTCCTCTCATCGCTGTTAGCCACACACGCTCACCCACTGACTGTCACCAGGTCTAGACTGACCAGGACATCTTCCTCTCATCGCTGTTAGCCACACGCAGCTCACCCACCGACTGTCACCAGGTCTAGACTGACCAAGACATGTGGCATATGGGATAAGGCTCCAACTGTATGGGTGCCAGTGTCTAACATAAAACCTGTAAATCAGTAATCCAAATTGGTAGAAGAACTCTTTAATTAGGAATATTCTTTAAAAGCTCTCACACCCTTTAGGGTAGATCTTATCTCTAATGGTTTCTACCAAGTAGGTTGCTTTTGTTTGATTAAATCATTGTAATTCCTTCTGTTTTTGTTGTGAGTTTTTTTTCTTTTCCCATCCTGTTACCATGACTCTTAATGATATTTCTGCCCCATCTTTTCTGCAGTGATCCCTGAACCATAGGTGCAGGAGTTAGATGTATCAGTTGGGAGTGGAGGATATGTACTGTTGTGGCATTGTTGATGAAGTTTGCTTTATGAGTGAGCAAGCTTTATAAGTATCAATACATGTAATTGGAATATCTGGTAGGTAGACAATTCCCAGAACCAGACAACTATGAGAACTCCGAGCAGATTGTTGTCAGCATTTATGAACCAAGAAAGACATCAAGGTAGCTTAATTGGCTCTAGTCCAGGGAGTCATTTCTTTGGTTATAACTGAACTATTTACTTGTTTTGAGCTTAATCTGTTAACTGGCATTTGGATCTTCTGTAACCAGCCAGGCTCAGTTACTATGATAAAACTTCATTAGTTTGGTCTGTTGTGTCCAGAGCAGATGCTCTGGCATCCTACAAAGTCTGGTTAGTGCATTTGAGTACATGTGAGTTATATATAAAGGTGCTGACAATCACACAGTCCTGGACCTTAATTTGTACTCTCTTTCTTGTGGGTTTTAGGAGTGAGTCTTCTCAGCTTCTTTTCTCATCTAGAAACTATTAACAGTATTAATAATGGCTCTAATAAATGTATAGGCAATGGCATCGTGGTCATAAGTAGGTTGTGAGGTGGGAAGAGGCAGAAAGTTGAGTGGCTTGTGTTTATCATTGATTTAGGAAGAGGTGAAATCAGAGCAGGCTTAGTGATACTTGGGCGTATTTGCTTTGTTGCCCGGGTGTGTCTGAAAGCAGGTGTAGGAAGATATTCTACTCCTTATTCTGTGGAGCCTTTGGCTGTTTCCTCCTATGGCAAAAAAGAACTTTTGTGTTATGTTTGCTGGCTAAAAATGGTAGCTTATTTCAGGTCATTAGAGTGAGAAGGGAAGTTTTGCCCGTAAAGGAGGAGAAGGTGATGTGACTGGACACAGGTTAGTGACGCAGCCACCAGAAGCTGGTAGTCAGGTACTGTTCTGCAAGCAATCGTGACCAGCCTGTGGCCAAACACATGTTGCTGCAATGTCAAAAGCAGAGAGTCCCCACCAACACACTGACAGCGGTGCAGATACTGATGTGTAACTCCTGCCTTCTGGAACTGCTGGATGAATTTGTATTTTAGCCACCAACTTTGTGGTAATTTTTTTCTGGTTGTTACAGGAAGCCAAGCAGGTATTATAGTTACAGGGGTGATTAAGTTGGAAAGCCTTTAGAACCATTTAATTGGTTTAAATTTCTTTTTGAGAAATGCATAGACCAGACTGGCCTGGAACAAATAGCTATTAGGTCAAAGTAAATAATCCAGAGTCCAGATCATGTTCTTAGTTGAAAGGTTTGGGTACATTTGTGCATATCATGCATAGCAACAGTCTGTGTAGTGTATCAGTCATAGTAGCCTTCATTTGCCATCCAAATCATTTTACTTAGGCTGCTTTTCTAAGAAATAGCCCTAACCTTTCTCAGATTTCCCTTCCTAGTCCTCCTTATGACTAGAACCCACACTTCCAAAAGGAACCTCCCATTCCCATCAAAACCAAAATGGTTTCTTTATTCTTTAACTTTAGACATAGAAAAACTGACGGAGGTTCAGAGGTTAATATTTTACTTGAGGTTATATAGCCGTAAGAAGTCCATGCTTGGTCCTTCTGTCCCCCCCTCCTTTTAATGTATGACTTATGAAAAATGTATCAAGTGGTCCTTTATGGAGTGCAATTAGCCGCTGAGAGTAGAAATATGTAGTGTTTAGTATTTGTAGATTTGGGTGGCTCTTTCTCTTTGAGGGTAAGGATGGGTGGGCATAGGGATGATTGTCTCAGATTTAGAGCAAGTCTTAATTGCTTTTTTCAAAGACTCGTGTCTTTAATTATGAAGCAAGCAGACTGACATACATTTATTATACTGTGAAACCTTGCATCTCATCTAGTCTGTCTTGTAGCAATTGCTTCTGAACAGATGTTACCTGGAACACCTTTGTGCAGTTGGTGGAATGCTAAAATTTGTCACACTTTTATTATTGTTGCCTTGGATTAACTCTGCTTTATGGCATAACTTTATTGCTGTGTCCTAGGATCTTTATATATTTATTGTCTTATAAATTGGATTTAAAATTGGCTTTTTATATAGAATGTAAATTAACATGTATATAACTTGTTGATGCTAGCAGAATAATACAAGAAAAAAAAAAATACCCTGCAAGGTATAACACTAATGTAATTGTCTTTAAGTCGGCATATAGTGTCATCTAAACCAGTACTCAGGTGAATGCTGAAGATGTGCTTACTTCACACTCAAACGCTTGTTTATCCCACAGCCTCATTTGACTTTCAGATCTATAAAATATAGATTAAGCATAACCTTTTACTTCACGGGATATTAAGGATCAAAGCACAGGCTCTTTTTGAACAGCATCTACAAAGGTAATGTCTTCTCAATAGCAGCAGGATAGCATTGAAACACCTTACCATTTGGAGTAATTTTTCTCAAATAGAGAAGCAAGTGTTCATTATTAACTTAGGGGACGATCTGAGAGTTTGAAAACGTTCCACTTTGTTGCTGAAATGATCAAGTTTCCAGTTACTTGCTGCAGCCTTTCTGGAAGTGCTTGCTACAGACTATATTCTTCACACAGCGCACTGCCCTTCTGTTACAGCCTTGTTTTGTTTGGGGAGGCATGGATAACACGAGCAGTAACTTCTCCCATTCTCAGGCTGTGGACCCCAGCTGTGTCACTTGTAAGCTGGAAATGGTGGGCAGTAACTTAACATCTCCAGGTGCCTTTCTTTAATCATGTGGGAAGCAGGGAACTTTGGCAGATAAAACGTTAGGATGTCATAGGCCTAGAAGAGCATCGATTGATTGGCTCATGTTACTTCTGAGTGTTTGCTGTTTATAGGGTGCTGCTTTTGCTACACTTGTTATAGTAATAGTAGTCGTGCAGTTTTTTTTGGCTTTTAGGCACATACATTGGATATTTGACTGTCTTTCCCATCCTGGAAAATCTTAGTCAAACCAGGGTTGTTCCTCCTCGTGTGTAGAGGCAGAAACATTATTTGGCAGTGCCAGGTGACAGTAGAGGGAGGGCTATGGTCTGATGACTAATGGTCAGGACATGTTTCCATAGCTTTCTGAGAGTGTTTCTCATTTGTAAAACGAGGCTCATGGACCTGTGAAACCTGCACAGTTACAACAAAGGGAAACCCACAAGAAGAGCAACTGCTAACTGAGAGGAAAACTCCGGTGATGATCGGGAGTTGTCATGAATGATAATAAAAATAATGATATTAATGTAAGTGTCGATATAAAGCAGAGTGTAAGTATACTTATGGAGCTTTTGTAGCTTCAAACTAAGCCAGATTAACATATAAATCCAAAACAAAAACTATAAAAACACTAACATGCAAATTATCAACATTAGTTTAATGTGATTGATGATTTGTTGCTGAAGCTAAGTCACTGTTATTGAATCAAGCAAAGGTTTTCCAGCTTAGCTGCTTTGTTTAATGATGAGACAAAAATGGTGTCAGCAGTTACCAGTAGCGATGGTATACAGTGTGTCAGAAGTGTCAGAGTGTTAGGTTAGTTCTAATAGGTTTCTTGGGTGAAATAGAGCCTTGCAGCCTTAAATATATCTTTATATATTTAGTCATAAAAGAGGCACTCACCAATAGCTTTAAAAAATGAAACTATATAAATCCCATTGTAATGTCCTTTTTCTCTCCTTAGTTTATATCATCTCCCTGTAATTTCCTTATAGGGCTTAAAAAAAATTAAACCTTTTTTTTTTAAATCAGGTTTTTATTTTACTATTTTTCTGTCCTTTTAAAAGTAGATCTGTGAATGGAATTAATTTTTTCTTTGTTTTCCATCATTGAGTATCATGGTACATGTTATTTTCCGGGAAGGAAGTGGGCTTGTGATTAAATGTATCAAATGAGGGCATTATTCATGACAAGGGATTTGAGCTATGCTTCAGATAGGTGAGGTTCAAGTCATATCTTCTAAGTTAAAGAATAGCTAAGTGACAGTTCAGAATGCCACCACTTCCTCTAACGAGTTATGAATTAGAAAATTTAGAAAGACTTAGAGGTATGATATATTGGTTAATTGTGAAATGCATAATCATGTACCTATTTGATTAAATTAATTTTATTTGAGACATTGTCAAATGTAGTCTAAACTGGCTATGAATTCACTATTATAGCAAAGATTGGCCATGAATTCCTGATCTTCCTGCCTTAATCTTCTAATTGCTGGCAGTACAAGCATGTATTACCACTCCTATCTCTGGATAATTTTATTGTGAACTGTTTCCCTAGAATATGGGGAGTTTTGACTTTTAATTGCTTCATTTTCCCAAGGTGGGCTGTTTATTTGTATCATAAAGTAAAACCTTTTAATGTTCCACTTTTAAATGAAAGGTTTTTACATTGGTGACATTAATTATGGACATTAGAATTAAACTGTTTTTGTTTATTGAAACTTTGGATAGAATTCAATTCATAATGACAATTACAATTCATTTTTAATGAATAATTTGACAGCCCGAGAAATGAACATAAAAAATGGAGTACATATAATCTGCATCCAGAAATCCAATGTGACAGGTTCATTTCTTTATAAAGGGTGAAGGTCTCCAATTAAAATCATGTTCTAACTTCAGCCAGCTTCCTGTCAAAGGGTGTTTTGCTCTTATTGATATGTTACCTTCAACAAGTTTTCAGTTTCTTTATGCATATGCTCCTAAGCCTGAGGGTCACTTTTTCTGTGGGGCCTGGTATAGACTTGTAGAATCTTGAATTCTTGCTTAATTGAGAAGCCGAGTTACTCTTGTAACTTTTTACTAATTGGTTCCTTAATTCATTTACGATTAATTTAAGTTTAAATGTGATTTAGATATCCTAAATGTCCTTTTATGTAAAGTTCTGGTGGTGTTAGGCAAAGGCATGTAAAAACCAGATGTTTTCATGACTATCCAGGTTGATGACTTTAGAGCCCCAGCCCTAACCACTGTGCTAGTTTAGGCTTAGGTAGAATTCTTAATCTGTGTCTGAGTTTCGAGTTTCCTTTCGGCAAGATGGAGGTGATCAGGATCTGTGGTTTGTTGTGAAGATTAGTTGGGTTATTGTTTACTATGGCAGGTTAGGCACAATGCTTACCAGTTCATACGTGCGTGACACCTTTCCACTAGTTCTACTCTTTTTAGGACACTTTAGAGTATTGGAGAGCTCATCACTATGAATTACAGCATGGATGCAGAGTTGACCATGTTGAAGGGGATCTGGCAGGAGCTCTGCTATTGAACATTTTGACCTTTTTTTTTTTGCTTACTTTCCCCCTTCTTCTCATACTTCTTTCATGTCAGACACTGGGTTTGTGTTCATGCACTCTGCCCTTCGTTGGAGTGGGACACACATCATGAAGTCTGGGCCCTAGACCTCTTCATTTCCTTTCCTCTTAATCTCAACGTCTAGCCCCTGACCTTGCCTCTCTTTCTTTCTTTGCCCCTTTCCCTTGTCAATATTTATTTCTTACTAAACCCCCCCACTCCAGAGACAGAGGTAACCCTGGGACTTTCTTTGATCCAGCATGCCTTCAAATTCCTTACTTCCATCTTCACACATCATGAAATATAAATAGATAAAATGACCTTTGGGCCCCTTGCCTCAGATCTCCACACTTGGAAGAACTTAGCAGTCACCACAGTGTGAAACCCTGCTGCATCCTGGTGGAAACCTTCGATGCTATTTGACCCCATGCCCCTATTATATGGGTTTGAACACTGTAGGCACATGATTATTAGTACAGCGGCCACCTTACTCTGACCCTGACACTGTCTTAATCACTGACTCCCACACACTACTTTGAAGCAGGACTCTCACATTGATCTGAAGAGGCTTGGGAACCTTCCTGAGGTGTCCCGTTAGGGAACAAGGCTTGATAGATACGAACATTGATTGTGTAATCGAGCCCTCATTTTTAAGTAGCTCTCTAATGACACCTTTCAATTTTTTTTGTGATTATGCTAAACATTATTATTACTTTTTTATTATTTCATCAGTGGACCTTATTTCTGGTTGTATAAATACATTTATTTTGTAAGGTTTTTTTTTTTTTTTTGCCTGAGGCAGGATCTTATGAGCTCAGGTATTGCACACTGGTCTCAAACTTTCAATGTAGCTGGGCTGTGGGAGTTCTAAACACCTTCAGGAGAAGTTCTGTGTTTCCTAGTTCTTCATTTTCTAGGCCTGAGAAGTGGTTTGGTAGCTTCATGGCCCTGGATCTGCATATTTCCTGCTTGATTAGTAGATCTAAAAAGCACATGAAACACACCCCAGCATTGTTAACATTGGAAGCGGATGAAGACCTTCCATCACGCTTTCCCCAGCCTTACTCAGTTACGCACTTTGCAAGTGTGCAATCTCTTTGATTTGGTTTAAGTGATTCAACAATTAAGAGGATAGAAATAAAAGTATTAGTCAAATAAGGCAAGGACATTTAGTGATAGTTTAGTAAATTTCAAATTATAAAAATTTTGAAAATTAATTTCCTTTAATTAGCTGTTGAGGTGATTTTTAAGAAATATTATGTTGGAATGTGGTTATTTTGTGGCTCTTGCTTTATCCTGCATCAGAAAGAATACTGTTATATGGGGTCTTACTCTGTACTGAAGCTTACCTAACACACAGTGTTGTGTGACATTATTCCCGGGGAGACGTCAACAAACATCTACTCAACCCAGAGAAGGAACCATTGAACCCAAAGAGTTGTGATCCACAGCTTGAGAACCACTGCCTTAGAACGTTCTTTTAAATACACTGTCTTAATGAGTTCTTTTTCAGGATGGAACGTTTTGCTCTTAGAAGAAATTGCCACAGAAAACTTATGTGCATATATGTGAGAAACAAAGAAACCTCAGACAGCCATTTTATTTTTTGTTACATACCTCAGAGAGCAACTTCATCAAACAAAGGGAGAAACTCCCTCACAAGAATGTGTGCTCTTGTCCGTGCCCGTCAATTTACAGGAATTATACCTTTCCCTGCAGGTCTTATCCTTGGTGCTCAGTGTTGTTACTACTTAATAACCGTCCATTTAGAATTGTGCTCATCCTAAGTCATTTGATTTCACTTTTCTTTGCTCTTTAACTCAAACGGCCTCATCTTTACTGTCTGTCAAGGTGTGACTGTGGCGGTTTGTCACAGCTGCGAGCGAGACAGCGAGAAAGGGCATGGGTGCAGACCTGATTTATAGTTGACCCTGATTCCGTTCTTAGACTGGCCTCTTGCCAGCTCTGCCAAGTCACTTCTGTGCCACTCAATTTACTGATCTCTGCGATGGGGATAATAACTGGCTTGCAGTAATTGCAGCAAGTCCACAGAGAGCAGTGGTCATAATGATGAAAATGTAAGCTGTGTCATATGGGAACCTGAGGACCATGTAGCAAGCCTGGCTTCTTGGTCTAGGGCCATTTGGCTTAAAGGAACATGTCACTGTGTGGTGTCTCTTTTAAGCTCAGGAAGGGGAATTGTAAGGTCACAGTGTATAGCTCCAGGAATCAAACGAAGGACTGCCGGCCCTCATGGTGGACTCTAGCCCAGAATGGAAAGTCAGTACCTTCTCCCCTTTCTCCCCTTTCTCCCCTTTCTTCCTCTTCAACCATGTCGTCTAACTTTGTTCTTTACCCGGCGTCTGCTTCACCATTGTTCCCCTGAATAATGTGGCTCACTGCTTTGAACTCCCATAGCCAAGGCTGAGACCTCTCAGTTCCAGGTACATGTACACACCCACAGGCAGTGAAAGAGGAGACTGATTTCCATGATTCTCAGAGGTTTCCGGAGGAGAGGGGAGTTTGATTGACACCACTTGGGTTTCTATTCTGTCCTGTGTTTCCCTGTGGCCAGTGTGAAGGCTGCTGGGCTCACCTTCATGACAAGCATTGTAGGGGAGGTATGGTGTTAAACACCATATGCAGAGGTATATATCCTTAGATTCCTTCATGACCATTTAGGTATTAGAAGACTCAATCTCAAATAGTTTATCTAACTTGATGATCTCTAACTGTAGCTTTTCTAGTTATGAATAGTAATGTAAATATCTATATTATCCAATGGTCTTAGGTGACTCCTGTGAAAGGGTCATTTGAGCCCCAAAGGGGTCATGACACACACGCTGACAACTGCTGCCTTAGAGGGCCACAAGCTGGCGTGCATTTAGCAGTAAGGACTGAATGAAAACAGAGTAGAGGAATGATTCCAGGGCCCCAGATGAGTAAGACAGTGGTAAGAGTTTGCTTTGAGGACATTTGTGAAGTTAGGTGATCTGTGTGAGGATCTTAGGGAAGGGAGGGAGAAGATGGATTGAAGTGCTGCTGCATCCTCTGCATGACTGTCCCTGACGGGCATTGTCTCCCTAGGGCCAGGTAAGAATGGAGGTTCAGGCAGTTAGGTGCCCACAGTCACAAACCTGGCAGGTGTCAGAGCAGGATGCCAGTACTTCTGTGCAGAAAGTACTCTGTCACAGTTCATGGAAAGTTGTTATTTGTGTAGGGGCATGGTTCATAAGAGGCAGCCCTCCTGAAGCAGGAGTGTTTGAGGGGTCAGTAGGAAGGCCTGTAGAGTGACAGAAGCAGCCTGAAGAGAGGGTTGGCCCTGGTACTATCTCAGAGCAGTGGTAGATCATTTTACCAGAGATGTTAGGATGAGAGTCTGTGTTCTGGCAACCCTAATCAGTTAGGTCCTGGTTACTCAGCCTCAATAGACCAATTGAAGACACAATTTATACTCCAAGCAGAAAAAGATTGATTTGATGTGGCTACATTGGGAAGAAGAGACAAGAGGTTCCATGACTGCCTCTTTCCAAGTCCATTGTTGTGGTCCAGATATGAGGCTTAGGTTCAAATTAGGCAGAAGATACGGACACATCAGCTGTCATTGGCAAAGTGTGGTTCTGCCCATCATTGCCTTTGTTTCAGTCTCTACAGCTTGGTGATCTGACTATCAGAACTGTGAAATCTCAGACTTCCCCCACCTGGCATCATCAGCATGAGATTCCTGGGGAACTTCCAACTTATTTCAATTTTATTTCAATAGTCTGATAGCTAGAAGGAACATAAATATCTCTCTAGGGTATCTTCCTTCCAGAAAAGTTACAAGATTATGTATAGAATTCTTGAGGAGAGGGTGAACTGTTGATGCTTCAGTAATTTTGGGATTGGTGCAGAAAGAAATGTGCTAGACCTTGAGCAGAGAGGGAGGGAGGGAGGAAGAGAAAGAGAATACTTCTTAGAAATATCACTCATGGTCCAAGGGCTCTTAGGAGTTATGTTTAAGTAGTTGTTAAATGTTTTCCCCTTACCCTCGTTTCTTTAAACAAGCTTGACTGTTCCTTATGCCCTTTGGACTAATCCTACATTAAAAAAACAGTTTTGTTTACAGAATTAGCTTCGTTTGTCCCAAAATTGCTTTTATTGGCTTTTAGTGTTTGGGGAGTATTTCTAATGTCTTTAGTAAATGACTCTGGAAGCATAACCAAACAAGCAGTAAATGTCTCTGGCCAAACAATCTGCTTCAAAGGCCCCGAAGTAACAGCCTCCCACCATGTAACTTATATAATGGACTGATTTTATTTGACTGTTATGTATTATTTAAGTTGATTATGTAAAGTGTTTTTTTTTTTTTTCCACATGTACAGTATTTGTGACTGGCTTGAAGAATACAAGCTCTTGTTCTTAAGCTGGTCTAGGACTGAGCTTCTGCTGCCTTCACTGTGCGCTTTGGTCTGTACACTGGCTTGCTTGCTACCTGATTCCTGTCATATTATATTTTTGGTTATAAGCCTAGCCTTTAACAGCAGGGCCATCTCTCTAGCCCTCTCCCTTTATTTATTTATGTATTTATTTATTTATTTATTTTCGGAATTTTGAGACAGGGTTTTTCTGTGTTGCCCTGTCTGTCCTGGAACTCGTTCTGTAGACCAGGCTGGCCTGCCTTTGCCTTCTGGAATTAAAGGTCAGATTAAAGGCATACACTACTACCACCCAGCTGCCATATCTCCTCCCTCCTTCCTTCCCTTCTATCCTCCCTTCCTCTCTCTGTGCACACCAGAAGAGGGCACCAGATCTCTTATATCTGGTTGTGAGCCACCATATGGTTGCTGGGAATTGAACTCTGGACCTCTGGAAGAGCAGCCAGTGCTGTTAACCTTTGAGCCATTCTCCAGCTTGCCATATTTCTTTTTAATGGCTCTGTTCTGTCTATTTCTTCTACCTGAAAAACTTGTTTCCATATGTACATAGCCAACTCTTTAACCTACATTTTCCTTATGTGTAATTCATGGCAATACATTTGACTTTAGTCTTACATGATTACTATGATATTTGCATGTTAATTAGCACATATTTAATTAAGAGTAAACAATTTGCAGGAAGGACCTATCCCCTTTTTTTCTTCGTGTTTCTTTTGTTGTCATTGCCCACTGATTAGAGGGCTTACCCCTTATTCTACATTTTGTTTATTTTTTATTTGTATCATTTTGGTTATAAGGTGGAGGGAGTAGGTGCTCATATTTAATGTAATGTCATGCACATGTTGGCATGTACATATTGTATGATAGAAATAGTCAGTATTATGAGACAAAGTCTCAAAGAATCTCATATACTTTTTGTATTTTGGAATCGTGTTCTCATTTACATTATTGCATTAACAGGTAGAGTGAACATGTTGGTGTTTACCTTAACTTTCCCAAGATGGCATGATGTCATTTACACTTACAATAAGGAAAGATGATAGATTTCTTATATATACACCATTAATAAGTGTCATAAAATAGAAAAATAAGCTAAGTCAATATATTATTGTTGCCACAGAAATTGAATTTGTGTCAAAAGGATTTGTGCTTGTGATGTAGTGATTCGTATATTTTTCTTGGAATTAAGTCTCTAGCAGGTGACAACATCAATAATTCACAGAACCAAGGAGCTTTCGGTGATTGGTTAATTTATATATGTGAATTAAAAAAAAATGAATAATGTGTTTAATATACTCTGACACACTGGAAATATGCATTAAAAACTCAACCTATTAAAAATCTGTGGTTCTATCATTTATTAGACATATTTTAGAGCTCCATTTATTCTTTTACTAATGCATATACATTTTTATTTCAAAAGGAAATACTCTATATTTTCGATTTAGTGTGAAAACTATTATCTATAGTAACTTAGAGCTTTTCTTATTGTAAAAATGTGTTTTGCAAGCAGCTGGACTAATATGTAAGATTATGAAAGCCATGCTCCAATCCCACATCCTAGATATATAAAATCAGCATCAATAAAGCTGCACATAGTTTTAAATACACCCCTTCCCCCCAGTGTACCATATTGCAACCATTTGCTGAGTTGTAGCCATACAGGAATGCTATGGAAGCAGAACATTAAGATCATATCTAATACCCCACAACTCCTATCTAACCTCATCTGGCCACTGTCTTCTACTTAGTTACATGAACTATGCTTGTTACCCACAAGTTAGTCAGTCAACAAGATTACAGTAGGGCGGGCACCCCCACCCACCTCAGCCTGTCAATCATGTAATGTAACTTAATCGGTGACAAGACTAGGCTGAGGAAAATAATCTTGATTCTTGAGGCCTTGTAAATAGGTGATAAGATGTGTTTCACTTAACCGCAGGTGAGAAGGTGCTCACCCACCTGACATCTTACTCATTTACATAAACTGCCCCTGAATCAGCTTTCCTACAAAATGGACTCCATAGATGGTAGTCTCTGCCATCTTACAGTTTTAGCTAGTTTATGAAGTTCTTTCCCTTCCTTCTCTACTGTTTGGTTTTTGTGCACCAGCATTATGATTCATTTTTTTTTCTCTTGCTTTGGGAAATATGTGGATTACAGTTTTAGCTGTGAGAGTACTGTTGTAGTGATGCATACTTATGTCTAAATCTTTGCTCTCATGTGTTGCTTCTCAGTAGAATTCGAAGGTTATAGAGAATGTGCATGGGGTATGGTTTACTCAGCTGTTCACTCAGTCAGTCTAATCATATATTCTTCAGGTGATGCTGGAATGTTAGCAAGATCCTTCTCAGGTTTATGTGAAACAATACACACGGTGCTGTGTTGGCCTCAGGAATATTCACTCTAAATTCCTGATTTGGACCAGAGCCTAGGAGGCTGCAGCATTACTATAGGAACTGCACGTCTGGGGTTAGCTTCAATGTAGTTTGGATGCTCTGGAACCAGCTAATTTTCCCGTAGAACACAAGCTTTGCTTTTCATCCTTTCCCAGCTCGAAGTCCTCTTGGAATCTCTTAACCTAGAACAGAACCTGTTTGTGAGTGGTTCAGACAACTAACTAGCCTTTACCTGGATGTACTATGGAAGTGATTTAAAGAAAACTCTTAAAACAAGTCTTAAAACTGTGTTAATAGAATTAGTAACAATTTTTGTTTAGTTTTACCTGAACTATGAATGAGTTCTTTGAGGGAAGAAGAATGGAGGTATATTTGAATTTAAAAACAAACAAACAAAAAAAACCCAAAAAACAACTTGTTAGGTGCCTAGACACAGTGATGCATAACATTTGGAACAAAGTCTAAACAAAAGCTGTTCCTTTTCCTGGTTTTTCTGCAGGCGTGGGCCTTCCTAGCAGAGATGCCACAGCCTGTGCTCATATTTGAAACCTCTGCTGCAGCCTCAGAAAAAGGCATCTTTTCTAGCCACTTCTGGAGCCTCATGGATACTGCCTTCTGAAAACTGATCTTTCCTCTTTCCACAGAATACAGATATGGAAACAGAGACATTGGTCCTTTATGGGACAGAAGAGAAGCCTGCTTAGTGGATAGGGTGATTGTCTTTCTGAGCCAGTCAGGATTATAGTGTGAATGAATGATTACAAGAGACTGCAGAGAAATTCCTAACATCTCCTCTCTGACTTTTGCCATGCAGACTATAAAAACATGCTCTACAGCCACACAAAGAACTAGTCAACTTGAAAGTTTTTCTTCATGTTATCAAAGAGCCAGCCTTACTCTTGTCCTAAGGGTAGGGAAGCGTCAGTGTTATTTTTGGACCTTTTTGAGATGTTAAATCCAGAAACCTTGCAGAATGATATTTTCACATCTTTGTTGTGGTTCTGTAATTGCCTAGGAGTTGACCCTGTAGGTGTGTTTGATGACATGGTTAGAAGTCATATTTCATTTTTGTATTCTTTATAATTGGTGTTGACATTAAGATAAACACAGGCATGTGGATTAGAAATGTTATTAGGATAAAGTCCACATGCCTGTTCTTGGTGTAAAGGATTAGTCTGGACTCCAAATCAAATGTGAACAACACTAACATGTCCTCTCCAACCACAGAATATGATTAGAAGATTGATACTTAGAGTTCTCCCTTCAGGCAGTAGTAGTTGCAGTAACTAACTTCACTTGGGTTAGTAGGCTACCAGTTTCATATTTGTGAGTCAAATACTGTTATGTGTGTTTTCACTCTTTAAGCTGTCTCTGGAAGGCTAGGATTGTAGGTACGTGTCTCCATGCCATTCTCATGTCATGATTTGGTGTAATCTTCAATGTTTAGGCATTAAATGTATTCTTATTTTTAAGATTCACTTCCCCTTTTAAACTAGGTGTATAAATGTGTGTGTGGACCTGTGCAACATGAGAGTGCAGGTGCCCACAGAATCCAAAAGAGGGCGTTAGATTCCCTGGACTGGAGTTTAGAGGTGATTGTGAACAGTCTGATTGGATGCTTAGAGAGCAGGATACACGCTTGCTTAACTGTTGGACCCTCTCTCCAACTTTTAGTAAATGTGTTCTTATGAGATTAAATGTGTAAGCATTTGAAAGAGTGAGAGTAGTTCATATTACATGCCAGACGTTGTTGAATTCTCTTGGAGACTGACTGGCCCCTGTCCTGTATTGATGTCAGAGCCTGTCCTAACTATTCTGGTCCCTCGCTTCTCACTTCTTTGAAATTCTTTTGTTCTTCCTTTCCATATCTCTCTTGTGCCTTTTTGTTTTCCAAGTCTTCTGAAAAATTCAAAGAGGCAGGCTCAGGCAACACTGGATGGTCAGTGCTGGAGCAGAATGTCTCTTGTGGGTCTGGGTGAGCTTCCCCATCACCAGAGTACACACTGGGCACATGAGTTCCTAAGTGCTACCTAGACCTACTGACATAGGCCCTTGGGAGACTGTGGCTGTGTAATCAATCTACCTTCTCAGTGGCATGGTGTGATTCCTGTGCACACAGACAAGCTGCAAACCAACTGATCTGGAAGTCTACTTGACGAAAAGGGTACCTGAGTCCAGCTTCTTAGGAGGCATTCTTATAGCTGTGTCCTGAAAGCTAAAGGGTTAAATTGTACTGTACAGATATTATCATATGTTGTTATAAAAACAGCAAATTGACCTAGTCCGGCTAGTTTCATACTTGGTAACTGTCATGTTCTTAAGGACAGCAAGGGCAGATTATTTGTTTTTGGTGGCTGTATGTCCTAACAATAAAGACTGCTAAAGTTTGGACTATAGCTTGCAATCTTTTTCCTTTGCACTTGCCTCTGGGGTATGCATGGTGGTGCCTTGTGTGTTACATAACTTATCTGTCTTTGTCAGTTTTTTTTTGTAAATGTTGATAGGGGAGGAACTGTGTCTTCGGTCCTCTTGATATTCACAACATTTAATGGAATGCTCTAAAAGTTCTAAATCTATCTTTTGACAGCATGCACTATCTTCAATAAAAGTTTTGATGCATTACTTAAATGGGAGTATAGAGACCTATGTTCTGTGGTTCTACTTTTTTCTCTCTCTCTTGGATCCTATGTTCTTTTGAAAAAAATCCTATAAAAGCTCCTTTTTTCTCTTTAATTCCACAGTGACCCTCTTGACCATTTGTCCTGAGAACTGACATTAGTAGAAAGCATTGTTACCTATCTGTAAGTGGTGCCCCTTACTTTTTACCAAGTTGAACATAGGACCACAGCAAAAAAGGGTGAGGTTTTGGCTTAGGAAGAGTCTTAATGGCCTTCAGCTACTGCTTAGCCAATTACCAGTGATTTTGTATACAGAGTTATGTGTATTTTAGTATCAGTAAGGTTATTCTGGTCCACTGCCATAAAGCATTAAGAACACATTAAATCATACATCAAGCATTAAGAACATACCAAGTTATAACATCTGAAAGTCCCAAAAGTCATATAAATGTCTAAAACAGTTACTCTAAGCTTTTTATTTGCTTTTTTTTGGGGGGGGGGTGTGAGTAAATATAACTGTAATAATTACTTTAGTTTTTT
Source organism: Phodopus roborovskii (assembly GCF_943737965.1). Taxonomy (NCBI): domain Eukaryota; kingdom Metazoa; phylum Chordata; class Mammalia; order Rodentia; family Cricetidae; genus Phodopus; species Phodopus roborovskii. Next base: position 29,000,803 of record NW_026126511.1, read on the forward strand.
ATTTTTTTTTTTAACAGTGTTCCTACTTGCTTTCTTTTAATAATCCTTAACTTTTCCTTCTTAGAGTGGATCTAGCCAATTCTTCTTATGACCTGATTGATACATGTGGTTCTTCCCCTTGGAAGACGTTAAAAGCCTAGGAAGTGTGAGGGCTTCATTTAAAGGTGTCTTGGTTAGCCAGCATCCCCAGTGTCTCCTTTAACAATTAAGGGCATTCACCTTTCATTTTGTGTATACAAATGTAAAGCCAGAACCCCACAGAGTTCTCAGAGGATTCTGTGCTAGTCATTCTGTTTTGCTCTCAGCAATTTCAAGTCAGTAGATAGTCTTCATTTTATAAGTGTATGTGCCAGATCCACAGGCCTCTAGACAGTGCAAGCTTCATAATGGTAAAAGTTGGATGGAATATTAAATTGAGGACTTGGGAAATATTTCAGTGGTTAAAATGCTGCTTGTGCAAGTTTGAGAGCAGGACTTTGGATCCAGAGAAGACATGTAAGCTAGTTATCTCACCATGAGATACTGTGAATCTGTAATTCCCAGTGCTTTTACCTTGATGTGTGGCGCTGGTGTTGGGGCAGAGACAGGAGATTTTCCTGAAGCTCTTGGGTAGGTTGGCTAGCTGTATATAGTGGAGCAAAAGAGACCCTGTTCAAGTGAGGTGGAAGGGGGGACCCACACCTGAGGCTGTCCTGTGACCACCAAATCCCTGTTGCGGCATGCATGTGTCCTACGTATAACTCCCCCCCCCCCCACTCCCTCAGGCATGTCACAGAGAGTTGTTACATGTTACAGTTTTTGTACTTGCTGAGTGGTACTTACATGTTTCTCCTCTAGGTTTTAAACAGATTGTTTTGGGGCACTACAGGTTTTAGGGGAGATTACCAGTACTTAGATCTACTGAGTTTCAGTGCTCACAAGTATGTAGGCAAATAATTACGTTTGAGAGTCACATTGTCACATTTTGCAATGATGGTTATTTATTTATTTATTTTTATTTGTATTTTATTTACTTTATTGCTTCCCCCCCCCGCCTCCCCAAGACAAGGTTTCTCTATGTGGTCCTGGCTGTCCTGGAACCTGCTCTGTAGACCAGAGTAGCCTTGAACTCAGAGATCTACCTGCCTCCACCTCCTGCATGCTAGAATTAAAGGTGTGCACCACCACCCTCTGGCTAACTTTATTGTTTTGATACAGATGTGTAAGGTCAGTTTTCCTGCTGTCCCCTGGTCATTCAGTATCTCCATGCTTGTCATTGCTTCCTGCCTTTGCCATAATTCAGAATCTTCCTGGCTAGTCCTGCTCGTATGACAATCAACAGGGCATCGTTTTTCCAAAGAGTAGGAATAATAAACCTGACCTTAGCTGCTTGCTTTCTTTCCTCAAACATTCTTTTGAGGTTTCTTTTTCTGTGTTTCCTACCCGTTTTGTGGTTCTGTTTTGATTCATCACATTTTCCTGTGTGTAAAATAGTGTATATAAGAATGTGCTGTATCCGGGTTTATACATACTTACGTCATCTAGGAAGAAGATCAAACTTTGAACTAGGAAGAAGATCAAACTTTGAGCAAGTATTTAAATCACATTGGAAGCCAGTACAGTGAGGTAGCTTAAGAAAACAAACCAAACCCAGAACTATGAAAAAGATACCTGATTTTTGCATGAGTGGCTGCCCCCTTAAATAAAAGTTGTGAGTACAACTCATTTATTTATTTAGGCTTCTTTTGGCAGTGTAGTCCAGTCTGGCTTGATCTTATATATGGTCCTCTTGCCTGTGTTGTGCCGGACTTATTATACTTGTTTGTTTGTTTTTCGAGACAGGGATTCTTTGTGTGGCTTTGGAGCCTATCCTGGCACTCACTCTGTAACCCAGGCTGGCCTCGAACTCACAAAGATCCACCTGCCTCTGCCTCCCGAGTGCTGGGATAAAGGCATGCGCCACCACCGCCCTGCTCAACTTATTATACTTGTGCACTAGCACATTCAACATATAATTCTAATTTAAAAGGCTGTGACTTTGAAGACATTTACACGTGTTTTTCTCAGATGTTTGCATCTTCTTGATTTTTATTTTCACATAACCTTCAGTTCTTATTTTATGTCTTCTACTTTGATTTTTTTTTAAAATACAAAACCCTGAACTCATGTATCCTGTAGCCCAGGATGGCCTCACATTTGTTATGTACCCTAGACTGGCTACGAGCTCCCGGCCTTTTAGCCTCTGTCTCCCAGTGACTGTTGTGGAATATTTGTTTATACTGTAAAGGTGTGTATTTGTCTAAGGTGCCTTTTGATTGGCTTAATGAATAAGTAAATGGCCAGGCAGGAGAGAATAGGCAGGACTTCTAGGCAGAGATAGAGAAACTGGGAGGAGGAGTCTAGGTTGGGGGATTTCACCAGCAGACTCACAGCAAGTCATATGTGCCATACTAAAATGGGGATAACCAGGCTACATGGCAGAATATAGACTAAAGAGTATGGGTTAAGTTGTAAGACCTAGTTGGGAAGAAGCCTAAGCCAACACCAAGCTTTCATAATTAAAAATAAGTCTCTGGATTATTATTTGCAGAGTGGCAGTCCGAAGATAATACAATCAGAAAGCTTGCTACAGTTGACCTGCTACAGGTTTTTGGTCATAACTTTTTATTTCACTCGGCATTGTATGTTTTCATTGTTTGCTTTAAAATAAAATCCATTACTTTTATGGTATTTTCCTGAAACTGCTGTTGTTCTTTGGTAGTATTTCTATTGGATAAGTAGGTGGCATATTACTCCAAATAGGATTTGAGCTTTATCCTTTATTTCCCTTGGCATTGCTTTTTAAGAATCAGACCATATAGCTTGTTACTTTTAGAACTTGATACGTCCTTGTGTCACAGGAGCTTGGAATGACCCCTTTTAGGAGTCAGATGAGTTGTAGTTGGGGAGGTACCCCCCATTGTAGAACAGCAAGTCAAAGTATTTAACCGAAGTCAATGTGCATAACCTGCTCTATTGGAAGGTACACATATAGCAAGTAGGGATTGTACCTGCTTTGAAAACTGTTTAGTTTTGGTTTTGGTATTTAATCTCTTCCATGACACTGGCTGTAAACTTGACAGGCTTAAATCATATTTTATACCCAAGATTTTAAACAGCAGTACATAGTTCAGCATTATTACTTATTCTTAGGTCAAAATAGGCAGTTTTAGTTCAGCAGGCATTTGAGTCTGGAACTTAGTGGAGTGTCCCATTCATGGTCATTAACATGGCCCCTTCTCTTGGTATGTATAGGTTCTTTCAGTTACATTTTTTCCTTTTCATTAGGGCAGAGACTATGGAATACTATTTGAATACTATTTACCCTGAAAAACTTATTTACTTTCTTTCTTTCTTTCTTTCTTTCTTTCTTTCTTTCTTTCTTTCTTTCTTTCTTTCTTTCTTTCTTTTTTTTTTTTTTTTTGAGACAGGGTTTTTAGTGTAGCTTTGGAGTCTGTCCTAGAACTTGATCTGTAGACTAGTCTGGCCTTGAACTCACATAGTTCCACCTGCCTCTGCTTCCCAAGTACTGGGATTAAAGGTGTGTGCCACCACCACTGGTTACACTGACAGATTTTTAGTTGAGATCATCATTATGGTAAAGTAATGATTGTGAAGCTGTTTTAGTAGGTCAAAGTGAGTGCTAATGTTATTCTGTTCAATAGATGTTGAACTTAAGTATGTACCACGTATGTGTTTGTTAGCACATGTTCTTTTATAGCATAAATGAATAGATCTGGTTTTTTGTTTAGAAATGTTTGACCCTTTCTGTCTTTGAAAGCTCAAATGCTCCAATGAATAAGGAAGGAGAATTGGAAATTGAATACATCTACCTGAATACAAATTGCTACCCTGCCCTTGATTACTAATACAGATATTTTTCTTTCTAAATACTTGTTTCTTTTGAACTATGCTTTGTGGGAAACTAATTTATTCATTTTCTAAAGTGGCCTTGTTTGTCTAGTAAGGAAATCAGCAAAAGAGGTCTCAAACAAGCTAGCAGTGAAATTGAAAAGTGTCTACCATCACCACTGGTGATAAATCAAAGTGATGTTAAAGATGCAGATAATCATTCCAGTGCATTCTTCAATGTTACTAGAATTATTTAAGTTCATTAAGCCAGCAAAGTGCTTCATTATCTGTTATGCTGCATACTAATGGTGAATTTAAAGTTTCAGTGTTTTATAATGCAAAAATTTTATAAGAGTTATATTTAAATCTTTGTATCATTATGCTGTATGTCTGGATATTGAATGGCAATAATTATTAGTTGGGAGAATATGTTTATTGTACCCCAGTTAGGTTTCTAGAAAGTTTGTGAGGTTCATAAAACCAAGGAATTTTAGTAAATAATTTAAAACTACTGCATACAAGATAACTTTTGTACATCTTCTTGAGAATTAGAGTAAGACAATATATAATATACTTTTATTGCACTGTCAGTAATTTAATTGCTTTCAAGATAGCATTGTAGATTGTACTCATTAACTAAAAAAAAAAAGCTATTGTAGATTACTGATTGTTTTTTTTCCCTTACTTTTGCAGCATTTAAATATTAGGACACTGACAGATGATATGGTAAGGCTATCCTCATCTTTTCCTTTGTTCTGTATTTAAACTAACCATGTCCTTGACATGCAATACTAATAACTTTGAAGTTGCCGAAACCAGCAAGTGCTAAGAATATGTTTATGGTGCTAAAATAAGAGCGAGAACTGGAAAAATACATTACATTGTTGCTTGTATACTGTGAAAAGGAATAGCCAATATGTTAATATGAAAATTTTGTTTAATTACAAATTGTTAGTCAACTTTGAATCATTCAAATCAGCTCTCATTCTTTGAGGATGAATTGTATACTTCAAAAAGAGGTAGAAAAAGCAGCCAAAGACAGGAGGCTTGTCAGGAAAATGTAGTTGCTAATTAAAGTAAGTCAGGTTGAAATGCCATGCCTATGTTTTAGATATGCTGCTTAAAAATGAGAATCAGGCATATTTTACTTTACATTCATGTCCGTAATAGGGCTTCTTCTTAGTAACTAATGCCTTACTCAATTAGTTGTTGAGAAATACACTTTTGATACACATACACATAAGTTACATAGTGGTTAACAATAAAGGGATGACAAAAATATCAAGAATCCATGAGCACATCTGAGAGGAAAAACCTCAGTATGCCATCAGCCAGGTTTGGTACTCAGCATTTCTCATACCAAGCTCAGAGCAGAGTGCTTAGGAACAAGAAGCAGCCAAGATGTCCACCTCAGGTGTCCAGAGTGCTCACCTTGGCAACTGCATCAGATACATATGTAAAAATGAAAGAGCTATGGATATTGATATGAATGATTTCAAAAATTGAAGTAGGATGCTCATTTATTTTCCTGAGTAGTATCCAAGAAAAGCATTTTTTTTTTTATTAAAAAGAAATGTATTTATGTGAATTTTCCTCAGTAACATTGTGCATAGTCATGTACCATCAAACACAAACACCGGGCGTATATCCCTAAAACCCAGACTGGCCTGGTCTAATTGTGGGCTTCAGGTTTAGTTTCTACCTGAAGGAACAAAGACACCTGAAATTGTCCCTTGGCCTCCATAATGTGTGTGCACATGTACACAGACAGTTAATTTCACCCTCTTGTAAATATGAGAGTGAAGTTAGATAAACTTGCATGGTATGGTCTCCTACACGCATAGGCTGTGCAGTGTATGCCATTCCTATGCATCCCATCATTGACTGTAGCATCAGGTGGGGCATGGTTGGTCTAGTGCTTAGAAAACGACGGTGATACAGTTTCTTCTCTCCCTGCTATGTAGATGTTAGTTTTATTTTACAGTTGAGGTCATTGAGGCTGAGACAGGCGTTTACTCGCTTGTCCAAGCTATAAATGTACTTTGGTTTTTGGCACTTTGGGTTTTGCATGCATGTCTTCTTCCTCTCCCCACGCCTCCCCCACCCCTTTTTTTTTTGTTTTGCTGAGAACTGAACCTGGGATCTCATACCACTAAGGTAATGAATGGTTTCTTAAAGTCAGTAATAAAAACCAATGGTAATTTTTATGTTTTACATTCAATTTTATGAGTGTGTCCTGTGCTGTAATGTCTTTATTGAGATACAATTTACATAGCATTCATTTCACTCACTAAAAGTTTATAATTAAGTGGTTTTTAGCATATTCATAAAAATTGCCCATCACTCTAGTCTATTTTAGAACATTCCCAGTATCTTGAAAAGGAAGCTTTGTGCTTGCTAATACTTACTCCCTATTTTGCTTCAGCTCACCCAGCTCACAGTAACCTCCAGTCAACTCTATGATCTCTCAATTTTTGATATTTCAAATAATTGGACTAGTCTTTAAAAATTTTTAACTAAAAATGAATGACTTTCATCATTTGGGATATTTTCAAGGTTCATTCATAATGTTTTACGAATCAAACATGTTATTAGAACAAAACCTTTGTAATGTGGGTTACATGGCTCAGTTGTGAATAGCCGGCTGTGTAAACACTAGGACCGAGTAGGGTCCCAGCACCTATGTAAAAAGCTTTGAGTGGAGCCTCAGCAGAGACAGGCGGATACCCTGGAAACTCATTGGCCAGTCAGCTTGTCCAATTGGTGTGCTCATTTCAGAATGGACTCTTCCCCAAAAACTCAGGTGCAGAGCATAGAGGCAGACACCTGGAGTTGATCCCTGTCTGGCCCTTACCTGTGTGCACTTATGGACGCACATTTGCAGGTATGAACCTGTTCTTGCCCAGACACACATAGCAAGCACGTTCTTCACATGAACAAGTACAACATGTGCACATACACACGCTCGCGCACACACGCACACACACCCTACTGTTTTAAGGAAGTTTATGATTTTGTGTTGGACTGACTGAGTTTATACGTATTTACATGTGGCCAACTGTCGGGTTCAGTTGGACATGACACATCTTTCCTTTCATTTTAAATCATATCCTATATACTTTTTAGAGTTATTAATACTTAATACTCAGCGCACTTTTCCTTCAGATTCTGCCCTTGTATTATATGACCATCCTTGCACACTCCGAAGCCACAGTTTTAACTTCAGTTTTAGAAACAGTCACGAAGTGGCTTTAATAGGCTCTCTAGAAAACATCCTTGGTGTCTGTTATGTAAATGCGTGGATGCCTCCCCAGTGAAAACCTCCCCAGTTCTCTCCTTCCTGTTCCATTCCTTGCTTCTACTTCTATCCTTATGCCTGGCTTTGGCAACATCAAAATATTTGGTAGCGAAGTCTAGCTTTACCACTCCGATATTTCCTTTTCTTAGCAGTTTAAACCTTTGGAGTAGAGATAGTGAGACAATATGTGCGTCCTACTTTTTGTAGCACCTGGCATGTTGCCTTTTGCACAATAATTGTTCTTTTAAACAGGGTAGATTAGGCTGTCCTGGAACTCACTGATCCTCAACTCATAGCAGTCTACTTGCCTTAACTTCCTGGGTGCGGGAGTATTACAGGCATAAGCTATCATGGCCAGCTCTGTAGCAAGTGTTCAAATCTGATGCTGAAGACCTGCCTCAGTGGCTCCAACCATCAGCCTGAATGGTCACCATTGCCTCAGACCTGCTTCTGTCTTGGGTGTGCATGTGGCTGTCTCCTGGCTGCCTAGCTGATCTCTTCACCTGGATGTCCTGACCCCAGGTTCTCTTTTCCTGATCTTGTGCTTTATTGTGTTTCCTGAGCAGGCCAGGGCATTAGTCCAGCGAAGGACCACCTGGTACTTTGATTTGGGCAGCTGGCTCCTTTCATTGTCTTTGAGGTGGAGAAGGAGCATGATTGTCTCAAACAGAAGACTAGATTCTTCGAAGTGGTAATGGATACAGGGAAGGAGCAGAGCAGTGTACTTGGAGTCATGACAGCCCTGTTGACAGTAGGCCTTCCCCGCCTGCATTGCTCTGGGCATCGATAAAGCAAGCATTCTCTTGATTGCATGTTTGTAAAGCAGGACTTGTTATCTCTTCTCTCCTTCCTCTAGGGTTCTAGTGGGTTCCGCATAGTCTGAAGCGTATTGAAGTGCTGCTCTCAGCTCTGTCCTTTGTGTCCCTTTGTGTCTCTTTTATAATCGTCTCCTGGTGTGCAGTGTGGCATATTTGCTGCTGGGCTGTACAGGGGACATGCATCACAGGATGTTTGATCTGTGATGAGGGAATGGGTGCCTAGATATTTTGAGGGCTCTTTAAAGGGAGCCTGGTGTGTTAGAGCCCAGGGAAGCATTGCTGCCGATGCTTTGTTACAATGTTGGCAGGGTATTTGTAGTTACACTTTGACTTTTCCAAAGTATATATGCTCCATGTGTGCTTTAATGGGGGTAGCTGTTTTGGGGCAGAACATGAGAAAAGTCGGTGGAATATCATCTTTCTGTGGTCACGCATTTAAACAACAGTATCTTAGCATTGGCACTGAGGCAGCATTGATGTTAGAAACCTGTCCCCTTGGCTGGGGAGATGGCGCAGGGGATAAAGTGCTTGCTGTGCAAGTGTGAACATCTTGCTTCAGGTCTTCAGCACCCCAAAAGCTGGGTGAGGCCATGCAAGTCTATGTAACCTTAGTGCTAGGGCTGCAGAAGCAGGCCAGTGGGTGGAAATAGGTGAATCCTTGGGTGCTGGCCTCCGTATGCCTCTGCATGGGTAAGTGTACCTGCCTAAGTGTATAAGCTGCTCCTGACTCCCAAACACAAAGGAAATATAAAGAAACTCATCCCTTTAGATTGCTTTGTTAAAGTCGGCAAGGGTGCTTCTCATTTCAGGGCTATTTTGTGAGTTATCAGAATTGAACTTGGCAGGAAATAGTCTTGTTATAGGAATAAAGCATTATTCCAGTGTTGGTTTCCCCTTCCGGAGACTTTGAGCAATGCCCTTTGAAAACAGATCTGAACATTTGCCACACTTAAGAGAGCAGGTCAGGGTGCTGACGTAAGGAAAAGTTACGCCTCTGCTTCCTTCTGTAGACCTGGGTTTGTAAGGTTTTCCTCAGAAGGAAGAAGGAGGGGGAGAGGAGAGGAGGCGATGGCTGTGTCAGGGTGAGTAAGGAGAAGGGGCACGTGTTTCATGCTCAGTTGTCACCCCAAATGTACTTTCCACTGAGTACTTTTGGAGTTTAGGAATAATTTTTCACTTGTTTCTCACAGCCATTTACAGGATTCCTACTGGACCCCATGTTTCCTTCATGTCACTGCATAAAGAAATGCATTTAACCATTTTTTTTTCCATTATCCATTTTTTTGGACTATAGCAATGGTTTTCAAATGTCTATTTGACAAGGACTCATGGTAAGGTGTAACATTTGCTTTTGTGTCTCAGCCCACATAAACTCCCAAGCTAATTCTCTATTGAAACCAGTGTTTATAACCAGTATGTGATGTTTCTAAGCATAATGAACTCTGGTCTTTTCCTCTCCATTTCTTTCCACTTTTCTTCACTCTTCTCCATTACTTAAAAAATAGAATGGCGATCTTATTCACTAAGTGGATTTGATGACCCACAAATAGCAGCTAGAGCTAGAAAACAAACCCTGGCCTGCAGAGACGCCAGAGGAAGTCATGGGGCCTTTCCATTAGTGTCTGTTTTTTGTTGCCTGGAGTTTCATGAGGAGAGCCAGGTTGGAACAACAGCTCTGTCACCAGTTAGTGTATGTGTAAGCTTTTAAGATTTCATATCTTTGTTTACAGATATTTTTCAAGGAACAACTAAATATAAGTGCTTGGCAAGCCATGCAATTATAAAATTAGGTATGATAAGGAACTTTCATGTTTCAGCATGATGTATGACATATACATAATGGTAAGTCTGAAATTTGGAAGTATATTTAATTATGTATATACTACAGTCATGATATGAAGCATTTTTGTACCGAAAAGTTTTCCTCTGTGCTCATTTATGGCCAGCGTTTTTCCTTTTTCATGCGCCTAGCCTACACAAACACTAATCAGAGCTCTGAACTACAGTTAGGTTGAGAATTCACATGAATAGAATCTCACAGAATATGAGATGTCTGGCTTGTTATTTTGTTAATCATACAGCAGGTTTGGTTTTTCCCAGTTTGGGGTTGTATTGTTAATAAAGTCACATTGAGCATTGGCTTATATGGACATACACATACATTTTCACTGTTTTGGGGGAGGGCTATCTATGGTCTAGGTTTATGCTTAATCTTACAGTGACACAGTTTCCCTAAATTACTGATGTCTATCTTTTTGTGTGCTTATTTCTTATTGTTCTTTGCAGTATCTATTACTAGCGGAGGACTATTGAAGTAGTCTACTTCCTTAAGTGAGTCTTGGTAGTTTTTTTTTCAAGAAATTTCTTTTTGAAACTTCATTTATGATATCGAATTTATAGACGTTGCATATGGTATCTTCTTACCCTTTTATGTAGGAGGTATTGAGATGATGATGATTTGTGTCCTCTGCTGTTTTCCTTGTTTAGTCTGAAGTGTGTCAGAGTTATTGATTATTCAAAGAAAACCAGTGTGGTGTGTTTTTTTTTTTTTTTTTTTTTTTTTTTTTTTTTGGTTTTTTTTTTTTTTACCAGTGACTATATTTGTTGTTCATTTGTGTGTGTGTATAATATTTTCTGCCTTTTGCTTTATTTATTGTCTTGTTTCTTAAGGAAGAAGCTTACAATCTGGTTGCTAGTATAGGAGTGCTATGCCTTAAGCTTCTATTTGAGGAATGTGTTAGCATCTCTCAGCTGATGGAACATCTTCAGTTGCTGGTTAGTTTTCGTTGGATTGACACATACTAGACACTGGGAAGAAGGAACTGCACTTGAGCAATTTTCTCCAACAGAATGTCCTGCAGCCAAGTCTTGATTAATGATTGAAATTGGGAGGAGTCCGCTCATGTAAGTGGTGTTTTTCCTGGGCAGGTGGTCCTGAGTTGTGTAAGAATGCAAACTGAGCAAATCAGTGAGTGGCACTCTTCCATGGCCTCTACTTCTGTCCTGCCTCTAGGTTCCTGGCTTGACTTCTTTTTGTGCTGGACTGTTCCTTTTTTGCTGGATAAACCCTTCTCTTCTCCAAGTTTCTTTGTGTTGGTTTTATCATAGCAACAGAAAAGCTAATGAGAACACTTCATTTTTGTTTAGTTGGAAGTATTTTATAGTTTCCAATTGACAATCGACATTTCCTTTGAGCTATGGGTATATTTGAAGTTACATGTTGCTAAAATCCCAAGTGTTTGAAATTTTCCTAACATTTTCATCCAATTTGTAATTTTCCTGGACAGGCTGTAGTGTGTGTGCTGTCTACCCCCAGTGAGTGTTGCTTTATGCCTCACATTGTGCACTCTCTTGGTGAATAGTCTGTGCGTAATTTTGTTTCTGCTGCAGAGTCTATAGAGTAAATACATCCCGAGAGTAGGTATTGTTCATGTTTTCTTCACCGTTGGTTTTTCTCCCTTCTTTTTCTATCAAATTTGAGTTTTATTTATTCTTTTTTCATTTCTGTCATTTTACTTTAGCTCTGGATGTTCCCTCTTGGCTGTGATCCTTAGCTCTTCCCAGTGTAAATTCTTTATAAGTGGCTATTATACTGTATTGGTTGGAGGACAATGGCAAGAGCACATCTGTAAATAATCCACATAGGGACTCTTTCCTCCTCTCTCTCTCTCTCCTTTGTCAATATGTTTGAGTAAGCACATGTGTACATGTGGAGGTCATAGGATAAATTGTGGGAGTTGATCCCTTCCTCCAAGAGGGTCTCAGGGGCTGAACTCAGGTTATCAACTTGATGGGGCACACCTTTACCTGCTGAGCCATCTTGCTGGCCTGAGACAACTTTACAGAAACAAAAACTTGTATTTTTTCCGAGTTTTAATGCGCAGCTATTTGACTCTAGAGGACTGACCGTGCAACATTATCATAGTTGTGACTTGGTAAGCATTATGAAATGACCTTTTAAAATTCCTAGTGTTTGTCATTAATTTTTATTCCTTACAAATTTACAATTACTTGATGTAATTGTTGCTTCCCGTTTTGAAGAACAGAGATTTCTTATCCTCAGTGAGACCAGATTTGTCAGTTTCATACTCTGCCTTTCCTTTTTTTATTTCTATTGTGGGTACGTGTTTTGTTTTCCTGTCTTCAACTATTATTTCTCCAGCTTCTTTCCTGCAACCCCTGCCCTTCTCTATGTGGTGCTTTTCTTGGACGATCACCTCTGAAGATTCCAACTACCATTGACACCTCTGACCTTTCCTTCAGTGAAGACATATTAATGCATTGGCCTACAGCATACCTTCCTTTGGGTGTCCTATTTACTCCAGGGACTAATGCCCTCCGTGAAACCCTTCACTTATATCTTACATTTGTTTTTATTCTCACATTCTCTTATAAGGGAGCTTTCCCTTTCCACTGTTTCTTTTTGATTATTTCTTGACTCTCTTTGAATCCCTTCTGCTAGTGTCCTCATTTTTATTTGTTTGGACTGCATCCTCTTTCTCCCTAAGAAGCTATGGTGTTGCACAGCAATCAGAGTTATCTATTTATATTGAATTGCTGATGATAGACTCCATTTGAGGCTTTTTATTTGTGACTGTTATCTGTAGAATGTTCCTTAGCTTTTTTTATTGGAAATAATTTTTCATATAGCATATTCTGATCACTGTTTCCCCTCTGTATCTTCCCTACCTTTTCACCCATCCAACACCATGCCTTCTTTCTTTTTAGAAAACAAATAGGTTAATAAGAAAACAAACCCGAATAAAGCAAAGCAAACAGTAAAAAAACAAAACAATGAAAAAGAACAAGAAACACATATCCACCCACACCTACCCACCCACCTACCCATAAAAACACAAAACCAGAAATCATAATAGCTAAGCAAAAGACTAGTAAGGTTAAAATAAAAATGTCCAGATGAAGTATTATGTGACAACGAATTTCCATAAATACCATTGTGTTGGCCATCTGCTGATGTGCATGGAACCTATCCTGAAATGTGGTTTGTATGCCCAGTGAGACCCCATTGGAGAGACCTAGTTTTTTTCTTTTTGAGTGATTGCCAATTGGAGATAGCTTCAGGGTTAGAAATGAGAACTCATGTCTGCTGCCCTTCTTATAGCACTTGGACCACGTCTGGCTTGAACCTGTGCTGGCTGCTCCAGTCTTTGAGTTCACATGTGTGTCATGTTGTGTCTTGAAGATGTTGTTTCCTTGGTGTAGCACGAATAATAAAAGACCCACAGACTGATATTGTGATTCAAACTTGAAGCTGAAGATCAGAAAAGCAAAGTAGCCAGCCCTAGCTCTTACCTCTACCTCAGCTCAGACCAAAGGGGCAATCTTCAGACTGCTCCTGACTTCACTGCTCCTCAGATTCACTCAACCGGCTATGTTCTCCTCAACATGGCTAGAGACTATTCTCAGTATTCTGCTCTTATCTTCATTGTGGCTCAAGAATGAATGCCTCTAACTTTAATACCTCTCAAGTCCTGTGATTTAAGGTATGAGCTCTGAGTCATTCTCCAGTAGCTCAGGGTGGTCTTGGACTCAGATCCATCTGCCTTTCTTCTGAGTTCTGGGCTTAAAGGTGTGTGCCACCATTGCCCGACCGCTATAGCTTGAGGCTGACTTTGCTTTCTGAATCATCAGGCAAGCTTCAGTAAATCATAAGTAATGTATCACCACATCTTGCTGTCTTCCATCCTCACTGGCTGTTACTCTTTCTGCCTCCTCTTCTGCAGCATTCCCAGAGCCCCGAGCGGAAGGGTTAGATGAAGACATTCCATTTGGAATGAGTGTTGCAAAGTCTCTCACTCTCTGCTCATTTTCAGTGTGTGGATTCTGGAGTCTCCAGGGAACGGGTGTAGTGTGTGAGGACAGGCTCCTGCAAGTGGTCTGCTATGTGACTGCAGTAGCTGTAGGAGGGAGAGTGCAAATTCTTACCAGATTCCCAGTTGGTGACTCCATGGGTTCTCAGGGAGAGAAGTTGCTGAGTACAGGTGGTGGACACAGAGGAAAACTGGGCCCACAGAAACATTGGCTGAGTCCCCAGGGGCTGGACATAGGGTGCGAGGGCAGGCAACACATCTCCTCTTCAGGGCTGGGGATGCAACTCCTTCCTTAGCTTTTAAAAATGTCTTAAGGCTTTTATGGTAGATTCCTATTTTATTTTTATTTTTAAACTTAGCCACAGCTAGTATGTGGCTCTTCAAGGAATAGAAATATTACTTAGGGAATATAGTCACCATCCTGCTGACATGGCAGTCTTGCTTTCCTGTGCCCCAAGAACATTTAAGATAAAAGTTTAAAGACTTAAAGAGAATTCATAACTGCAGAATTATGGCTACTGATTGAAAGATACATTTAGTACTATATAATAGTTAGCTTGTACTTAAGATCTTAAATACTGGCTATGTAAATGCATTTAATCTTCTCTTAAGCGTCTTAGTATTATTAACATTTTAAACAACGGGGACAGGGAGGCAAGAGAGTTCAAGTCACCTGTTCACAATCACAGTGGTAGCCAGGGAAATTCTGGCAGGCATGCTCCCCCCAGAGAACATGTTCATGAAGAACATTACACTCCTGCTGGAGTAGTCTTCCTTTTCCAACCGAGAGTGCTAAGTGTGAACCCCAGAAGTAGATCTCATTATTTTGTCTTTCAAGCCATCTCTGTATGGGACATTTCAGTTCTAAAATTGTATTTTAGCCATTAACCTTAATGTGGAGAAAGTTTTTACAATTGTGACTGCCTACTAGATCTAAGAAGCTGTGATGAGAAACCAATTATTTCAAACATGTCAGAGAAAACTGAAAAATCTGTATCCCAAAGGACTCATGTTATTTGAAAGATGCTGTCTTCGGGTTTCTATTGCTGCAAAGAGACACCATGATCATGGCAACTCTTATACGGGAAAATATTTAATTGGTGTGTTTCACTTACAGGTTGTGTTTGGTTCATTGTCATCATGGTGGGGTCCATGGCGGCATGCAGGCAGATAAGATGCTGGAGAAATAGCTAAGAGTCTTACATCTACTGGGCAGCAAGAAGTCAGCTGACACTCTGAGAGGTATCCTTAGCATAGGGAACTTCAAAGGCCACCCACACAGTGACTCACTTCCCCAACAAGGCCACACCCACTCCAACAAAGCCACACCTCCTAGTAGTGCCACTTCCAATGAGATGGGGACCAATGACATTCAAACTACCACAGATGTCAACAGGCAAAGGATGTTTTGGCTGTAAGAAATACAGAAAAATAACTTCAGTCAGGAAGTTTCCCAATTTTAGTGACAGCTGTGGCTTGCTCCCACAGACACCAGGTTCCTGATTCCCTCTACAGCTCCCATGGATACAGAGTCTTGGAGCCATAATGGGTTTTGCTTGGTTTGGGGTGGGTTCTTAGCAATTCTTTAAGAAGTTCATCTCTCCGGTTCTCTTGCTCTTGACCATTCTCTGTGGACTGTTTAAGTCATTCAGTGTTGCCAGACCTCTTCTGCACATTCTGAGTATACTCTGTGTGATAGGGAGGCCTTGGTCAACCATGAGATATGCTAGTTCTTGTGAGATACTGCAGAAGTAGAGGTCACATGTGTGAAGGAAGAACCCTTGATTCAGTTTATTCAAGTTTGTGCCTAGCTTTTGTTAATTTTAAAATATGAGCTCAACTTTAATGCTTATTATTTTACTGGCCTACCAGGGTAGACATTTTCCTGTACTAAAATTTCATTTTACATTTTTACTCACTTATTATGTTTTCCATTGTAAGTTAAAAACAATGAATAAAATGTTATTTTTTTCATATTTATTCTGCTAAGGTATATATGTAGTATATACTTAGGTATAGTAGAAATGCCAGTGTGGGCCAGGGCAGCTCTGTATTTATAATGGAACATATTGAAACAAGTTCTATAATATTTCAAGTATTTACAAAGTCAGGTGGGTCTTTCAGAGCCCATTAATATGAGTTAATTATGACTTCCTGTACTTAGGTTTTCAGCAGTAGCTTTTAAGTGCTATCTCAGGATTTTTAAATATTTATGGAATAATTTAGAGAGTATCCTCAAATCAGAAGAAATGTGGCAATAAGATCAAGAGCTTTCAGATGTAAGAAAGATGTAACCGAGTGTGCGTACTTGTTTATTCAGTTTTTTGTCTACCTCTTCATTAAGCATTTATTGAGTGTCTAATACTCTTATAGAAATAGAAAAGTTTCTAAGACTGTCTCTGGGGATGGTGGGGGGAATAGATGGATACTTACAGTATTTGCAGTGTGGTGTGATATTGGATGCTACTGTAGTATAGGGTTCAGTGGAAGGAGCAGGGTTATGTTTTTCAGCTTTGAAGCATAAGTCAGAGTCTTGACTGGCAATTGAGAACTTTTACCCAGTTATAAGTTTGTTTCTTAGATATGAACAAAATGGATTCCTAGTTGAAATATGTAAATTTGGTAGTTAGGAAGTAATTGTTGATATCTTTAGATATTTCTGTATGAGTATTATTGAGTTATGCCACTCTAGTAAAATCCAAAATTTATTTACAGAGCAAATTTATATTTTATTTCATGTAAAATGATACTTGAATTAGAGCTAAATTACTTTTTAGTGCTCCAGTATGTATTTCCTCTGCACATTTTCCTTATTGCTTGTGCTGGTTTTGCGCTGCTATACCAAGACACTAGAGATCATCAGCTTCAGAGAGTGTGCATTTCTGTCTTAAAGTCTAAGGGGTTTTCATGATGCCTTGGTCCTATTGCTTTGGCTTGTAGCAGCACAATGCCTCTGGCAGCAGTATGTGTCAGAGGGTCCAGTTTTGCTCCAGGATAGCTAGGAGGTAAAGAGAGAAGTTCAGATGTACTCACAGTGACCTAACTTCTGCTAGGTCCTGTTTGCTGACAGTCACACTTTTTGGTTCACCATGGGCAACCCTAACCTTAAGACACATGTGTTTGGGAGACATTCAAAAGACAAACTACAACATTCCCTTGGTTCATGCTTCCTCATACTTTTTTTCTTTTTCTTTTTCTTTTTTCTTTTTTTTTTTTTTTGGAGTGGGTTGTTCTCCCCCCCCCCCCCGTAGTAATACTATGCTGTGAATCACCAGTGTTAGGATTAGTATGGATTTCTTATTCATTATGTAAAATTCATAATCACCCAGCACACTCCTTGCTATGCTGTTATTAAAAATAATACTTTATATTAGGGGATGAATCAGTGCTTGTGTCCCATATCTGGGAGATAGTAAAGTAATTACTAGTTTATAAATATTACTAAAGCATTCATTCTGTTTAAAACCATTGTAAATTCTAAGGGTTGTTTTGCAAATAAAAAAAAAAAAAACTATTCCTTTCTCCAGGATTTAATGCCTCTTCCAGTAACTATATGTGCTAATAGACAGGTTCAGAATAATATGTGCCATGAAATTACAAGCCCTAGAGCTGTAGGTATTTCTTGGAAAAACCACCGGATGAACTGTCCCACAAATTGAGAGCTGAAGAAGTGATAAATTCTAGATACAAGGAAGAGATAACATGAGCATACATGTTTAGATGACTGGGGTTATTTACTACATCTAGATCACTTGTCACATGTGGGGAATGTTGCAGAGATTATTTGTTAAGGTAGAACAGTGTGGGTCAAACATGCTACAAGAACTGTGCTAAGATATTTGAACATAATCTTTTGAGTGATGGGAAACATTGTGAGGGGTGAGGGTTAAGACTTGCTTTATGTTTAGTAAGATAAAAATCATGGCAGGGAATTTCTTGGAGTGGCAGGCATAGAGAGGCAGGGAAGATGTGGGCCCTGCTCAGGAGTTGCATCAGTGATACAAGGGCCTCTATTAGGTTGATGGCAGTGTGGCTAGAGATACATTAATGAGGTTTAATCCCCATGGGTTGCCTTGTGATTCAGTTTTGATTTTTATTAGTTATCACAGTTCAGGGAATACTATTAGTCAAGATAACTTAGAGCTTTCAGCTTACACAAATCAACATCAGACAGAAGTCACAATTAATTTCTATACCCAGTAAGAACCCCTTTGCTCCTGTCTTTCCTCTATTTATTCTTCTCAACTCCTCCAGACTTCCCAGACCCTCCTACTTTGCCCTTTGGGACTCAGAAGTTGTCTAATGTTTTCTTTCCTTCTTTCTCTAATTGGAACCTAGATGGTCTTTGATGGCTTTATTTTCCTGGTGGTTTCTTCCTTCAAAAGCTCCCTGTTTTTTCTAATACAAACCATCAGAGTGTGCAGCCTGTTGCATTCCTCCTTGTTGGTCTCATGTGTAGGTCTTCCATCCTCCTACTGTTTCACTGATGGCCTCAGAACTCGAGTTACTTTTTTCTTTTTGACTATCATTTTTGTTAGCATGCTGCATTCACCTACCAGGCAGGGTTCTTAACCTGGGGTCCATGTTTCACCAGGTAATCTGTGGAAGAACTTTTATTTAGAAAGGTTGAATCTTGAATCTTTATTTTTGTTAAACTTCAAATCAAATTTGGTATTTTTCTCTACTGTGAATATGGGGGGAAATGACATCTAGTAGTGCACCAAACAAGAAAGTTTAAAGAAAACACAAAGCCCAGTATAACAGTAGTATGTGTGTACCCATGACCAACAAAAATCAGATATTTTCAAGTCATCTTATTGTTATTAAAAATATTCCTAAATGTGGCTTATAGTCAATGTTTTTTAAATTTAGACCTTCTTCTATCTTTAGTTCAGTAATGAGAATATATTAAAGCTTGTTAAATATTTTGATGGCTCCATTTTACTTCCACTTTCCATATAATTATATATATATAATTACATAATATATTAGCATAACATATATGATATTTAAAAGTATTTTTGGAAGTGCTTCATACTACTAATTTATTTCTCCAAGTGTCATGACATAAAATAAAGTCTTCTGTAGGTTCTTGGATCAGAAAGTAGAGTCAGTGTAGTATAATGGTTCTGCTTCGAGGTCTTTTGAAGTTCTCATTGAGATGTTGGTTTAGGCCACTGCTGCCTGAAATCCTACAGTGTGGATATCTCTTCCCATCATGCTCGTCTCTTGACTGGGAAGCTGGTGTTCACTATTTCTAGCTCTTAGTTCATCCCTCTGAAGGGTCTGCACAGACAGTTCCCTGACATAGCTGCTAGCTGTAGAATGCTTGATTACTGAGTCTATTTTCAAGCCATTAAAAATGTTTCATGAACATAATTAAGGATGCTCTTTACTTAGCAAGTTTAAAAAAATGTGAAACTTAGATATGAGCAAAATATTTTAAGTTGGTTAATTTTTTCACCTCTGGAGGAGTGGCAGTAAGTTTTCAAAGGAGACTTTGACTAATTACAAAATCCATAAAATGTATATTACTGGCTGGAAAAGCCCTTTTGTAGTTTTGAGGATATTGAAGTTAATATCTAGTTAGTGGTAAGGTTGTGCCTAAGGTAGGTATAGTTAGCTTATCACACCTGAAACAATAAATGTGTGTCTTTTCCTTTTAATGTGCTTTATTTTTGTGGGAGTGATTTCTCTAGCATTTAGTAAGGGTGTCTTAGTCACTGTTGTATTGCTGTGAAGAGACACTATGACCAAGGCCTCTCCTTATAAAATAAAATTTAATTAGGGGCTTGCTTATAGTTTCACAGGTTTAGTCCATCATCTTTATGGCGGAGAGCATGGCATGTAGGCAGACATGGTGCTGGAGAAGTAGCTGAGTGCTACCTCATGATCTGTAGGCAGATAGAAAGAGACTCTGGGCTAGGCATGGGCTTTTTAAACCTTAGAGCCCACACCTAGTGACACAGTTCCACCAACAAGGCCACACCCCCTAATCCTCTTAAGCCTTTCAATTGTCTGAGCCTATGGGTGCCATTGTTAATCAAACTATCACAAAGGTCCATTGGGCAAGTGAGCATACAGTTTAGCTCTTAACTTACACTTTCATATGGTTCTTGTTTCAGCCTCACATGGTCTGTCATATACCACATTTCTATTGCTTCTTTTGGGCATGGGCAGTTTTCTGTTTGAGAAGTCATGATTCAGTTCTCTCTGTTGCTATTTGTTTATATAGTTTTTGAACATTTAAAATATTTGTTACCTTTGCCCAAGTGGTAAAACATTGCAGAGATGGTACTACTTTTCAAATGCTTTTTATAATTTAAGGATTTCTCTTTTATAACTTCAATATGTCCACCAGTAGAAATTAATGGACTGCTGTCTATCAGATGCTATTTTGCAGACTGAATATTTACTAGAGACTATAATAGTTGTCTTTTGGTGTGGAACAAATTGTTCCCAAACTTAGTGGCCTGCAGGGGACAGTGTTTTCTTAAATACTTTCTTTGGGCCATGATTTTGGTGGTTGCTTAGCTAGATGGTTTTGGCTCAGGGTCTCATGAAGCTATAATGCAGAGGTTTGCTGGAGCTATGGTGATATGTAAGCTTGGCAGGTAATTCCAAGATGGTCACTCATGGACTGGTGTAAATAGGCATCTGTATCTGTTGTTAAAGTGTCTTAGCTCTTTGTCCATGGGCCTCTCTGTGTATGTGCATTTTGGGTGTCCTGGCTTTCCTGGACCGCCAGCCCCCAAATCATGTCGGGGAGACTTATTTAGTTATGAGTGATTGGCCTTAGTTTAGGCTTCTCCCATTAGCTTTTATAAGTTATTTTAACCTGTTTCTCTTCATCTATGTTTGCCTCAGAGCTTTTTACCTTTCTTTCATTCTGTATGTCCTACTTTCTTGCTTTCTCCGCGTCTGTGTGGTCCCTGATGCCACCCCCCCCCCTTATTTTTGCCTCCTTCTCTCTTAGGCCTGGATTCCTCCTACTTACTCTCTGCCAGCCAGCCCTGCCTGTCCCTCTACTGCCTAGCTATTGGCCATTCAGCTTTTTCCTAGACTAATCAGGTGCCTTAGGCATGCAAGGTGAAACAAATGTAACACATCTTTATAGTTAAAATCAATGCAGCATAAACAAATGTAGCACACCTTTACATAGTTAAAGTAATATTCTGTAACATAAACAAATGTAACACATCTTTATAGTTAAAATCAATGCAGCATAAACAAATGTAGCACACCTTTACATAGTTAAAGTAATATTCTGCAACATAAACAAATGTAACACATCTTTACACAGCTAAAGTCATATTCCACTACATGTTCTCATATCTGGCAGCTGGCATATGCTAGAATGAGTGATCCAAGAAAACATAATGTCACTTACGATCTGGTTCTATAAGGCAGAATGCATACTTTATACAATTTCCTGTTGGTCACACAATAACTTAGCTGATGATTGATCTAGTAGTGGGAAAGAGATGGTGTCAGTAGTTACCAAATCTATGAATTGATACAGTATTTCATCACTAATTAGAATGAGAATTGTCTTGAAAAACAATGGGGGAGTGTCCATGTCTTACATTGGAGTGCTCAAGAATGGCTTTTCAGGCATTTTCACTTGTGGCTAAAAGGGGCTAACAGTTTTATTTCTTGTTAACACATCTCGGTAACAGGCACTATCATTAGAGTTTAGTAAGTGCTTTGGTAATAGCATCACAGCAAGCTCTTGGCTGGTAGGATTCAGTGCTCAGACTCTGGGGCTATGGTTTTAAGCAGCAAGTTGTTGAGTTAGTAATAAAGCTGATTAGAAACTCACACTATTTACGTTGGTCACTTCCCCAGAAATCAAATTTAAAATTGCATGAATGAATATATATATATATATATGTATATATATATGAATATATTTTATATTTCAGGCATATATTTGCATAAAACCGATTTTATAGTTAGATGGAGCTTCTATTTGCTTATTTTGCCTGGATACCATGAGAACTTTAATCTTCTTCTTGGTTCTAAGGAAATGTGTTTCTAGCCATATATAAACTTTCAAAACCAGTAAAATTGTTAAATACCTGAAAATTAAACTGCCCTTTTAAATTAAAAAAAGCTGTTGACATTTACAAAACTATAATAATGAAAACTTTAATGAGTTTTCACTATTATCATGTTACAGCTGAAAATCCAGTAGTTTTTTTTTTAGTCTTTTTTTGTTTAATTAATTTATTTAAGCTGTCATTACTGATTATCAGTGTGATTACTCAGCGTGAGATAATACTCAGTAGGGTGCTCATTTAACTTCCCCTGAAGATAAGTGATATTAATTTATAAAACTTAGTACACCCCAGACACAGGCAAAGCCTTGTTAATTAAGTGTGGTGTTCTACGTCTAAATTGCAGTATAAAAGAATTCCCTCAGTTGTGTGTGTTTAATCAATTCTTCAACCAATGTGAATTGCTTGTGTGCTTTACCTGCCTAAGTTGAGTTTTTAGTTTGACTTTACTTTAAGGGGAGAGAATTACATATAAATTATCTAATTTTTACATAAAGATAAGAAATACATAAATTGTAGAAGAGAAATCTTCCTCAGCCAAATTGCAAAATACACAAGTAGTCAACTTGCTGTCTGTCTGACGTCAGAATGTCAGTCATTTTCTACCATCATTTCCTAGTGCAAAATATTTTTGAAGTTCAGCTATGTGTTACTTTGTGCCTCGTTTCAAAAGCAAATAGTATGTGTGATCCTGTGAAAGATTAGTTAGGAATGACTTTATCACTCTAGCATCATTTAAAAAATTGAGCTCCCCAAACACATGTAAAATAATTTGATTGTTAAGATCACTTTGATCTGGCTTTGTAACAGTGCTTAGGTTTTTGTGCTAAGAATTTACATGGAATGCTTAATAGAGCATCCCTGTGTGTGCTTATGAGCTTTTACTTGAATCTTGTGATAGTCAAGAGCCAATGTACTCTCACAGTATAGAAAGAAGAGATTGTGTTTTAAAAATATACTTTTTGCTTTACAAAAGTCTGTCTGTCTGTTTATCAATCATCTGTCTTAGATAGGGTTTCTCTTGCTGTGAGGAGACAGCATGACTACAGAAAGTCTTGTAAAGGAAAACATTTAATTGGGGCTGGCTTACAATTTCAGTCCATTACAGTCATGGTTGGACATGGTGGTGTGCAGGCAGGCATGCTACTGAAAAAGGATCTGAAACTACTAAATCTTGATCTGCAGGCAATAGGAAGTGAACTGTGTTACTGGGTATAGCTTGACCATGGAAGACCTAAAAGCCCACCTTGGCAGTGATGCACTTCCTTTGACAAGGCCATACCTACTCCAACAAACACACATCTAATAGTGCCACTCCCAGTGGGGACATTTTTCCTCAGATCACCACATTCTGTCTGTGTCCGTCCATCCATCCATCCGTTGATCATCTGTCCATGCATCCTTTTCTGTGTGTATTTTATGTATCTTTGTGTGCATGTGTTTGTGTGTTTTTACCGTGACCCGTGTGTGTCAATTCTCTCCTTTCACTGTATCGGTCCTGGGGAATGAACTGAGTTCATCAGGGTTAGCAGCCCTGTACCCACTCAGCATTCCATCAGTCCTACTGGCTCTTCTCATACTTTGTCTTCCATCTTTTTAATTACATCAAAAGCGTACAAGTCTGATAGTTTTGTATTTCATATTATTGTCTTGACCTTTGTAAATGTCGCTATCAGAAGAGGGATGTGCTCATTTTCCTCATTTTGCCATTGACTAGTTACAAGAAGGTGAGGTGCAAGTTTACTTTTTCACTTGTGTAAATTGGACCTTTCCCTAAAGCTTAATTCTAAATATTCACTTCATTATTTCTAAAAATTTAGGTTTACAGATACACATGTAGTTTCATTACAGACATTGGATGGAGTTTTTGTTTCGGGTACTGAGGATTGTAACTCAGACCATCTTGCTTGTTCAGCAAGTGGCCCAGCCCCTAGCTTTTTACTTTACCCCTGAACTATAAGTTCCAAAATTCTGGGATAGCTCTCTGTTTTAAAATATGATGCCCATTTTTAAGATTAATGCTGAGTTGTCCTTTGTTAGTAGTTTCAGTTTACTCTGTTTCTTCAGGAAGCTATGACCTGGTGAGCTGAGCTTAGTCTTCAGATAGCAGCTATCGTGAGCCTTTTCGAGGCTTGGGTGTCCTGGACATTTCACTCAGGTCCTTCCCTGGTCTGTATGGAGAAGGCAATTTGCAGTTGCGGAAAGCCTTTTGTGCCTCAGGAAAGAAGTCATTTAGCTTCTGTTTTCTCCAGCCTTTGGCATGATGCAGATGTGGCTAAAATGGAATTGGGCAGAGATTTGTCCTCTGTGGTCTTCTGAGAGAACATACGGTTTCTAATCACTCAGCTGGCAACCATGCAGCAATCAGTATGTCATTGACTACCTGACTGCTGTTTATTTTCCTGTCCCTGACCCATGGTGGAGGACAATAAGGATATTTTTGTAAACTAAAACTAATGGTCACGAGGAATGTACTTATGTTACCAATTAGCATTACATTTTTTCCTGCCCTCACCTTCTGTTTTCATTGAAGGAATATTTTCAAAACCTTATTTCAGTTACTTAATGGTACATTCAGCTTGAATTATATGCCTTGATGTAAGCTCGAAAAGAACCAGGCTCGTCCCTGGAGATACATAGAACGTTGAACTCCATTTACAGAAGTGGGAAGACTGACAACAAGTCTTCTGAGCATCCAGGAATATTTTAATTCAATTTTGAAGTACTAGTGAAATGAAACAAACTTAAGAATGTCATTAGAAACTTGCTGAGGTTAGATATAGATCCTTTTTGTTACTTATACTAATCCCTGGTACAATGAAAATGTTGGTATTGAGGAGTAAGGACATGCTGACAAGAAAAACCATTTGTACATGCCTACTTCATATGTTCTCTCCCTACTCCCCTATTTCCATGTTCCCTTTGCACTTCAGGTAACCCCCTTTCCCTTTTCTGTGTCTTCAGCTTTCAGATGAATCGAAAACACAGCAACTATTTCTCTGTAACGTTTGTAGTTTGTTAGGATGAGAGCAACAGTGTGTTGTAACTACTTTTTAAGTTTTGCAGTGATTAAGTTCGTCTTAGAAGTTTAACTCATGTCAAGTAGACTGTGTTTAAGTACAATGCATACCATTTTCCCTTGACATTATCTTCATAGACAATTCAGAGGCCTTTTTTGAATATAAACATTATTATTTTTACATCTAAATTAGTTGACCTATTTCTTCAGTGAGTTAAATAGCACCCTAATTGAATTGTATTTTAAAATTAAAAATTTCTAGGTGTCAGTTTTCTTTAATAGTTCTACAGCACTTTTAATAGGACATTCTGCAATAACAGAAATGTTCTGAACGTGGCTTTACTAGTGTGGCAGCCACTAAATACATATGACCCTTGAGCACTTGAAATTTGGCTGTGCATCTAATGAACTAGTCGTTTAACTCAGTAACCATATATAGCTGTTCTACTGCAATATATACTGAACTTCTGTAATCCATACATTTTTTAATCACTTATTTATTTGTATGTCTTGGTGGATGGGTCAAACTCAGATCATCTTTGTTGGCTCGTGCCTTTACTTAAAGCTGAGCCAATTTTGTTGGTCCCCTATTCATGTTATAGTGAAAACAATAGGCTTATGTTAATAGCCGTGTTGGAAAATTAACATAATCAGTGATATGATTTGAATAACCTTACATTCTTGAAGTCTCCTTTAGCAGTTTTCCCCTCTTGATTTTTGAAAGTTTTATGTGCCTTGAAATAGTAATCTAGGCTCTTTGTTTGGATAAACAATTTTGAATGAATGGATAATTAGCTTTCTAGACTAATATTAATATATTTTTAAATAACAGTCAGCTGTTTGATCTTGTTACAGAAGATATTCTGTTACAACAAAAATCTAGCTATATATTAAGGCCCTACTCTTTAGTGATCCAAAAAGTTCATATGTAGTCTGGCATGAGCAAAAGGTGATGTTACCAGGTGAATATGCTGTGGAGGCATTACAGTCCAAAATTTAAATTCCTAACCCATGTCCTGTTGTGCCCCTCCTTGTCCCCTGCTAGGTGACAGTTTGTATAAGGGCACTGGACAAGGGCAGGAGCTGGCTTGCAGGACAAGAAGTAATAGTTGGTACCATCACTGCTAACTGACTTGCTTTTTGAAACTGTTCAGTTTGTTTATCTATAAAACACAGGTCATCTGGCTTTAGAATCTTTAATGTAAAATTTTGTGACTTTTAAAATCTGAAAGGTCCTTGAAGTTGTATGATTTCCCATCTGCCTTTAAATATAATTCCTGCTGGAATCTTTTTTTAAAAACATTCAATACTGTTAATTTTGAAGCTTCTGATTGTGACTGCCATTTGACAAATCAGTGACAATGTGATTGGCCCTGTGTTCTTTCCTTGTTTTTGGAACTAGAGGACTGTTGATGCATGAGGAGATATTGATTTGTTTGCTATTTTATCTTTCTTCATAGCTGGACAAATTTGCCAGCATAAGAATTCCAGGGAGCAAGAAAGACCGACCTCCTCTTCCCAATATGAAGACTGCATCTGGAAGCAGTGATCGCTCATCAGCATCTTCAGAGTCGAGGGAAAACATTCCCAAGCCACTATCTGAGAATGAAGTCTTAAAACTTTTTGAGAAGATGATGGTAAGAGTTTTGATTTTGTATTTCCATCTTATTCAGAACCTATTAGCTGCGGAAGTATCACATGTATCCTTTGATCTTGAATAGATCATGTGATCGAGTTCGTTTGCTCTTCCTGTTTGCAGTGTTCTCTTGTCTTCGAGTGCTCTGGGTTGTTTCTTTGTCCTTGTCTTTTTCCCAGCTGTCAGTGTGTATGTGTTATTTATGGCACTCTATCAGTTATGTCAGTAGAACTGAACCTCGCCCCTTTGTGCTATGCCTTTTCTTGTAGAGACACTTGGTGTCCTTTGGCACCATTTAGTCTTTAACTGTGACTTTCTGATGGCTTCAGTCTCTGGTTTTTAATCTAAATGAGATGATTAGATCAGGAATCCATGTAAGTTAAGTATGCTCAAACCATTTACTACAATGTGCTATTTTAAATAAATAGATTTTTATTTATAGAGTTGCTACTTTCAAGTTTTATATCTATTATGATTTAAAACAAATATATGAAATATTACATAAGCAATGCCAGAAGGTAGTGCTTATCTATTCAGTTCTCTATAAATTCAGAGAAGCAAGAAACTACTTGGGTTTTGAGATACCTAATTAGCTTCAGGGAAAATACAGCAGATAGCATATTTCAGTATTTTTGGGAAATTTGCAGAAAAAGTCAGCCTGGTCCAAATGGAAGTTTAGGATTTCAATTGGCAGAAGATAGAGCAGCCTCTTGTTATGGAGGACATAACAGTAAGCCAAATTGTAGAGCTAGGCTCTCAATAACTCTTGGAACCAGTGAGAGGTCAGAAAAGTTAGATGGGAAGATAACACTATGAAAGAATTTTCTCAGCCCTTCCTTCTGAGGTGTTGTGTATATTTTCAATCATGATTTATTCTGTATATACCTGTTCTTTTATCTATCAGTTTTGGCAGCTTTACCTACTTTCAGGGAAATACTGCATTTGCTCATTAGTTTAGGGTCCAATGTGAATGTGAAATTTAGAGACTATTAATAGCTCTTCTATAATTGTTCAGCAGGAGTGTTATATTTGTATTAAATTGGCTTACTTTTTTATTTTTTCAACACAAGTACTTGTTCTGGTATTAACACCTGGAGCATCAGAAGACCCCAGAAAGATTAAAAGCCCAGTTCATCTTCATAGAATTTTTAATAAGTGCCAGTGACTCTGAATCTATTTTTAATGTTTATTACTTGATTTGCACAAACTCTAGACTCTGGGAAACTTGTCACTATTATGCCAACTTCTAAGAAAGTGTTAGTTTTGGTTTTTACCTACACATTTGGAATTCCTTCCCTTTTGACACTATGAGCTGCTATAATCTTGGCCAAGGATGAAGAATCCTCTTTTTGCTGGCCTTTGCCACCAGTAATGAGGTTTGTGTGCAGGTAGTTCTCTTCAGTATGACCTTTGCAGGCTTGCAGTGCCAGAGGGCCCTTTCCTTCCGTGCATTGAACATGTACCTTAATTACCTGTGAAACTTTGGAATGGTACAATTATGGCTCTTCTAACTACATTAAAATTCTCTTTTAAAATTATAATTGTGAGTACCATCTGAGTAAGTAGAGAAAGCAGCCTATTGCTGTTAAACATTACAGAGAACACATTTTATGATCACATGCAGTTAGTTAAAAGGACAACCATCTAAGAATACTGAATATAGTTTTTACTGTTCTTTTTGTGACTGCAGGGATCACTTTCAAGTATAGGGAAGAATGTGTAGGTCAGTTGGATCTCGACAACTTGAAGTTGGTCTGGATAGTTGATGAATAACTGAGTCAGATCACTTCATAAATCTTAGACAAGCCTGTTTGGTAAATAGGTCTTTTCAATCAAACCTTCATTTTATTTAGCAGAATTAGGGTAGATGTGTTGCTTCGTTTGGGCTGTTAAATCTGTGAAGGACGAGTCACCCCTGAGCTCTCTAACAAATCTGTCCTTTTCTTTCTGAGTCCTTGATTATATTAGAATACTTTAATGTAAAACCTGCTCTTGATGATGAAGCTGAATGCTGAAGAAACCGAGGAAGTTTCTCTTGCCTTCTGTAAATTGTTTGCAAATTTAAAGTTGATCTTTTGACTGTGGAGAAAGCTAGACTTACATTGGACTTAATCTATAGTATTTTAAAATATGTGTTTGTATATATTCTTTATTCTTTGTGAGTGTCAAATATGTATATAATATACTTTGATGATATTCACCCTTAGCCCTACCTATAATTCCTCCTAGATTCACCCCACTGCTGTAACCCTTCCCAAGTTCATGTCATCATAGATCTAAATAACTATACTTATATATACACAAAATATTTATATTATGATAAATACATAATGTATATATTATTCACTTTGTCCAGTTTGTATTGCTCATCGACTGGAATGTTGAGAATGCTCAACTTACTAGGGTTAACGTCCTTAAAAAATATCCTTCTCCTTCCCCTGGCAGTGAGTTATCAATTGTCAAACGCTTCCCACCTAGGGGGCTCAGAATGTCTCCTCCCTCCTTGCTACAATGGACTTGATCTTGTGTAGCTCTGGGCAGGCACCTACAGCTACTGTGAGGGGAAGAGTGCATCAGTCCTTCCATGCACAGAAGACACTGTTGCCTAGGTCCTCCCCGCCTTCTGAACCTTAGGCCCTTTTTGTGTCTTGAGTCTTGATTGGAAGAAGGAGATGAAGATGTCTGTCTCATTTGTGGCTGAGAATAGCTGTAATAATAAAAATTCTCCTGGCAGGAACATTTAATAATCATCTATACTAACCTTTTGGCATTTGTGCTTGCAAAGGTTTCATCATATTTAAAATTTATATGTAGAGTCTTTGTGTCACAATTGTGCAGTTTGAAAAACAATTATTTCTATTTACCAATTATGGAAAGTATTTAATTTGTATTAGAAGTGGCAACTTTATTTTGAAGAACACTTGTTTTTCTTCCTCAAGATAGTCCTCTGAAATATGACTGACTTGATTATTTAATGAATGCAAAGTATAGTGTAATACTTCAACATTTTATTTTTGCTTAGAGGATTCATTTTCTTGGTATCATAATAGTCTGTTTTCTAAAGCAGTGGTGAAGTTTTAATTTACATTTAAAATTTTTATGTTTATTTATTTGTATGTGTGTGGATTCCACACTGCATGTTTAGAGGTCAGAGGACAACATGCCGAAGTCACTTCTGCTTTCTATCATGTTAGTTGAACTCGGGTTGTTAGCTTTGGTTTCAAACACTCTTATTTGCTAAACCATTTCACTCACCCTCAGCTACATTTCCTAGGCACTTCCTCCAATCCTAGTTTATATTTTGGTGTATACTGAAAGCCTATCTTGGTTTTCTGTGGGTCATAGCTGTATGAACTATTTGGACTCAGTCAACATTGCATATACATGCAGCTTTGATATCTGAAATCAACTTTAATGAATACTCTTGAACTCTTTGTTGTCTGTGATGAAACTGGCTTTTTGAACACCATGAACTCAATGCGTACAACTGATAGTGGCTAGCTTATTACAGGAATGGCCTCTTAGAGTTAATCCTTTCAATTTCCCCCATTGTCTTCAAATAATAAAAATGTCTAGCGCTCTCTCTCTCTCTCTCTCTATATATATATATATGTATGTATGTATATATGTGTGTGTATGTTTATATACACATATATGTATAAACATACACATACATGTATATGCATATACATACATATGTATATACACATAATACACATATATGTATATTATTTATGTGTATATACACATATATTATTATATATATGTACATATATATATACACATATATATATATTATCATCATGACATGAGAGCTTTTTTTTCAACCTTTTTAGAGATACCCATAGGTGCCAGTGGTAGAGGCATAGTTGCTCTCCCTCGCTCTCCCTCCCTAGCTTCTCTTATTTACCTAGATTGAATTGGATTGGACTGGAGTGGAGGACCATGCACTTGTTGTCTTTGGTTATTAATAACCTGACATTGAAGTCCTATGGGATTATCTTAGTTTTTGGTATATTGCTGCTATAACAAATCTCTCTGGATTTAAAACAACACGAATGCTATGCTTATATAGAATCTAACCTGATTCTGTAGGCTTCATGAGGTTGTAGCTAGTGTCAGCAGTCATGTTGACTTACCACTCATTTAGATCGGTGGCAGAATCTTGTTCCTTGCAGTTGTGAAACTGAGGTCCCCTTCCCATATCTTTGATCACTGTCCTCGCGTGGGTCCCCTCTTTTCCACATTCTGATTCTGTTCTACTGCATTTACCATTTGGATGTAGTAGGTAGATGGCTTAGTTCTGAATGTACCTGGTAGTCATATCCTATTAATGGGAAGCCAATATGTTCTTAATTTTGTTTAATTAACATACTTTACTTTCTGCAGAGAATAATTTATTCTGTATATTTTTTATAATAGTTTGTAATCTCACACCTTTTCCTTTTGGTGGTATACTTTGCTGATTGTAAATTGGCTTTTAATAATAAATCATCTAGAGAACCTGTGACATTGATTTCTGCTTTTACTCTGGGCAGAGTGATGCCTCTTTCCTGGTCCTGATTTACATCCTTTGTCTAGTCTTTCTGCATATTCTCTTTCATCTGTTCATTTCTTTCCTTACTGTTGCATCTTTCTCTCCTGTCTTATCTTTATATCCTTTGCTTTTTTCTACACTCTTTCTGCAGTATTGTAGCTATTCATGTTGTATATTATCTCCTATATGTCTCCTGCAGAAGAGAAGCTAAATTTAGCTATGTAAAAGATGTCATCTCAACCCATTAGAAATGGAATACTTCATATTCCTTTAAAAAAAAAAATGACATCAAATTTCCATTCCTTCTTCAGTTCCCTCTCTGGAAAGCTCACTGAAACTTGAGTCATCCTTGATCCCATTAGGGCATTGATCCATATTGGTTGATTTCTCTGGCCTTTTCTTTCCCTTCTATAGTACCTCTTATGAGGCAATTACAATGACCTCTTCCATTTGTTTCATCTTGCTTCTATTTGAGAACTCCCTCATATTTCATCTCTCAGTGCAAACATTCTTTAAAGCCTACCCTACTACTCACCTGTCCTGAATTGTGATACATGAATGCCTTACAGATTTGTCCTTTATTATTCGGATATCTGTCACCCTACTAGATTTATTATCTTGTATCACAATTCCATACAGATGTCTATTGAATATATGAAACTTCCCAACTTTGAAGTTTTTGTTTTTGAGACATTGGCTTTCTATGTAGTCTTTACTGGCTTGGAATTTATATGTTGCAGCTTGGTTTCAAACCCATTGAGATCCTTCTGCCTCTGTCCCCAGGGTACAATTAAAGGTGAGTACCAAGCTAGGCAACTTCGAAGATTTTTAAAGATATTATATGTTTCTCTGCTTTAGTCTGATAGGTTAGATGGAGCTTAGCTGTACTTGCTGTTTTGCCCAGTAATATAGAAGTATTAACCAAGTGAAAGATTTTCCATGCATTTATATATTTTTTCAATTTCTCATGTTTACTGTTGAGAGGATAACACTATGTATGACATGTCATCTATCAGGATGCCATGATTAACAGGCACTACGTGAGTGCCAGTAATAACAGCATCATCCTGTCAATAATTAAATTCTAGAAATCCTCTCTAGAATTGTGTAGAAGAAAACAGTATAGTAAATCTGCTTGAGAAACTTACATAATGGAGATGCTACAGTCACTTTCTGGACAGATATTTATCAGGCTTTGTCGTATCATAGAAGAAATAAGAGAAAACACTCTTGTAAAATTCACCATCTTCAAAGCATATACTTGAAGTGTCTTCTGGCAATAGAGCTTAGGTGACCTCTTGTCTAATAATATATTGACATTTTTATTGAAGGAAAATGAGAAAGATACTAAAGGTATTATATTTGTGTTGGAAATAGTGTTCAGTATATAATAGAAATGTAAATCTACTTTTGTCAAGTGGTATTTTCCCATTTACAGAATATTCAAACATAAGAAATAGTATAGAAAATAATACAGTAAAAACCACCATAGTCCTTTCGTGTGCTGCTTCCAAAACTGTATCTTTCCTTTTTCTTTCTAGGATGAACAATACTTGTAACTCAGTAGTTTTCAATTTCATTTTTAGTTTGTAATCTTGTGTATACTAAGCACTAATGTATATTAAACCTCTTATCTGTGAACTATTTTGTAAGTTACTGATTTAATGCCCCATAGTCCTCTAGTACTTTAGTGTATATTTTCTACAAATAGGTACATACTAGTTGATAGTCATAGTACAACTGTCCAATTCAGAAAGAGCACTACGCCTTTTCTGAGTTAATTCATAGACACAATTTTCTTTTATTGATAGTAATGATAATTTTTGTTATAACAAAATAATCTAGTTCTGAATCATGTAAGATATTTAGCTGTCATGTTTCATTTTTTTCCTCATATTTTTACATTTGAAGAGTCCAGTCTGGTTTATTTGTAGACTGTTGCTCAGTTTGCATTGGTGTTATAAGACTTGAAGTTTGATAAGTCTGTTAGCTGTCGGCAGAATCCCTCACACTTTACATGATTTCTTTTCCCTGATCAGAAGTTAATTGAATATTTTTCACATGCATTTCTTTCTTTTTTTTTGGTCTGTTCTGTGAATTTCCAACTTATGTGTTTTGTTTCTTTTCTTGTTGTGTTTTTGTTTTCATACTAAATTGTTTCATTTTTCATAACTTATGAATAATTTCATGCCCAGTTTACATGTAACGTAGAAATTTTGTCTTATCCCGAGGCTTGTTATTTCACATTTTTTTTTTTTTTTGGTGTTTTGAAGTATAGAAATAGATTTCAATGTTGTCATATTTATGAGTCATGCTTTTATATACTATTGAAGAAATATTTTTTTGTCATCAACTAAAATACTAGAGGTACATCTGTGTAGCACTGTTTATTGAGTTGCCTCTACCTTCCTGCTATCTGTTATCCTCCAGGGTTGTAGATTAGTTATTTAATAGAATGTGGCATGATTTGATTCATTAGTTTGTCTAGCTCTACTTTGTTTGTTTGTTTTTTTTATCCCCCCCCCAAGACAGGATCTCACTATGTAGTTCTGAATTGTCTTGACTAGCTATGTAGGCCATGCTGACCTCTAAGTCACAGCAGTCCACTTGCCTCTGCCTCCCAAGTACTGGGAATAGAGGTGTGCAAACTCAGCAGGATCATCTGCTGTCTGGATGACTGTAATGATTAACTATATGTAAGGTGACTCCTTTGCCTTACTCAGCTTCACTTTTCTTATTCTTGGCAGTTGCCGCTTTAGTAATAATTTTAAAATCAGTTCAGTAGTATTTTAAACATTATGGGCTCTTCATTGGAATTATATGAATTTCTTTGCTAATTTAAATAACATTTCTGAATTTTCCAACATGTAGGCATTGCATTTTTTAAGTTTTCTGTTTCTGAGCAATCAAAATTCACAATGCCTTCCTAAAATGCATGTTATTATTCATTCCTAGGCTTACCGGTAATATAATGTACTATATTTAATATAGTAGCAATCATCGTTATAAAATAATATAGTTTTGTTTATTGACTTTGGTTCACCAGTAACTTTTCTGGACTTCTATTAGTTTTTATTGTTATAGATTATTTCATATTTTTTGTGTGTTCAATTAGAATATCCATGGATTATAACAGTTGTTTTTCTCATTCTTTGCACTGAGTAGATTTGTGTAATAAAAGGTTGTAAATGGTCTTGACTGGTGAGAATGATTTTTTTTTAATAGCTAAGACTTTATTCTGAACTTTTAAAATAGCCTGAGGTAGCTAGAAGCTGTTCTTTATTTAAAGTTTCTGTGTACCCACAACACATGTCCTGCTGTCTAAGATCTTACTGGTCTTAAATGATGAACATCCCAGGGGTCCGATGAGAACTGTCATTTCTTCTTTTTTGTTCCTCCTGTCTGCCATGGAGACAGCACTAGTGTCCCTTTATCCCATCCTAAGTTACATAGTAGAAGTCTTTCTTTGTTCTCCACCCATTTTGTATTTTACTTAAATTTCCTGCCCCTCACTCTACTGGCCTTCCTATAGAGTAGATGCTGGACTCTTTTCTTCAGTACTGAACAAATGTGTAACTATGATACATACATGTGTGGAATAGATTACTTTTCCAAATTTTATGAGTCACGTTTTATTAGATTCTAAATGCCACTATGGAACTTGGGTTCCCTCCTTTGGGTTCAGTTGTCATTAATAAAGTAGTTTAAATGAGATTGGAAGGGGGTGTAAGGACAGTTTTATTAGCATTTGAGAGAAGAACAGCAAAGTAGATTCCCAGAGGAGGGAGATAAAGAGGGCAGAGAGAATGCATACCTGTTTTAAGGTAGGGCAGAAAGAAGCAGGCGACAAAAGTTGGCAAGCACCTCCAT
Organism: Phodopus roborovskii; assembly: GCF_943737965.1. NCBI lineage: Eukaryota > Metazoa > Chordata > Mammalia > Rodentia > Cricetidae > Phodopus > Phodopus roborovskii. Next base: position 29,035,742 of record NW_026126511.1, read on the forward strand.
GACGGAAAGGCAGCAAGATGGCGAGGCGTGGAAGGCTTGGAGTCCCAGGGAAAGTGGGCAGGGATTGTGGCCAGTGTATGAAATGACAAAGAGGTAAAAGGAAAAAGGAGGCTATGCTCTGAGGAACAGAGAAAAGCAGAGGAACTCTGCTTTGCCCTTATTCCTTTTCTTCAGAGCCTTCCTCTCCTGGCAGATTGCTGTTTGCTGACCTCCTTTGCCGAACCTGCCTGAGGAAGGCACAGCTTTCTTCTTCCTCCTCCCCCAGGAAGCAGTCAAGACTTATGGATGGATTGATTGTGCTTGGACTTTTTATCTCAGACGCTAACAAAATTGTCCTCAAACTTTTCTGAATCCATTTTAAAATTCTTTTATTAATGATACTAAGGACCCCCAAATGATACCGTGGTTTCTATATAACCAGAAGAGGATTGGAACTGTCATTCTGTGTGTACACGGTAATGACATTTTCGTTTTTATTCTTGCTGTTAATGAACTAAGTCACAGCTATTCCTTTAGTCAGCTTTAGCCTGTTTTGGTGGTCATTAGAACTTTTAATACAAAGGACCAGAAAGGATCTTTTTTATCCAATCTGTAATTGCCATATTTCGCCATCAGCAGTTCTATCAAATACGAGTATTCTTTACAGAATAATTTTTTTTTTTTGCATTTCACAAGCATGTTTTATTTCACAACAAAAAGTGTATTTATGATTACCAGAAAATGTGGGAGAGTTTCTTTGGGAATGCTTTGGCTTTGTCTGATCTATAAGTTGTCATCCTGTGCTTCTCAATTGGGTAGAAATCAAAAACCAAAGCAATGGTGGTTTAAGAGTGGCTTACATAAAATCTAGATATGAGGAAAAAGAGGAACAGGAAACAGTAGTGTGTGTGTGTGTGTGTGTCTATCAGGTTGATTCATGTTTTGCTTGTGCCAGAATATAATGGCTGTGTTCAGCAGTGAACTTGAGAAAGTGAACGGCTTAGGAAACTTGTTGGCACTTTATGGCACCAATAAAATGATCACAGAGAGGCATTTTGAGAGGATAACCATTATGGTAATGTTTAAATGTGTGATGTCCATTCTCCACTTAGAAGTTTGCCAGAGCATTCTCTTACATCTACAAAGACCCCCTTCTCTATATCAGTTTTGTCCTGTGGGAAAGTCAGCCTAAGGTTAAGTAACTATTTAATTGCATTATGTAGTTTATGAGGAAATGTCCAGTTTTTATGAAAGTTTCGAAGTAAGTGAATGAGTCACTTTTTAATGAATGATGGTGCTCTTACCCAAATGATTATGTAAAGGGTGTCTGTTGTGGTGGATGACTCTGAATATTCTTGGTAGTCTGGCTAGGCATTATTTCCTAATAAATTACACTTCAGAATCACCTTGGATTAAAATTCTTGCTTGTTCCACTAAAATTAGAGTTTATAAAATAAAAGTGGTACTTAATTGTTTTTCTTTATTGTTGCTTGATATTGGCATGAAGACTATTTGTGATTTAGTTTGTAATTGAGCTAGTTTACAATGTAAACCACAGTGGTTTTAACCTTCCTAATGCTGTTCCCCTTTAATCCAGTTGTTCATGTTGAGGTGATCCTCAATCATAAAATTATTTCATCATTTGGCTAATGCTATGAGTTGAATGTAAATATCTGATATGTGACCCTTAAGGGGTTGCAACCCACAGGTTGAGAATCATTGATTTATACTGTTCACACACATTTAAAATTGATAGACAAAAGAAAAAAGAAGCTTATTTATAATTTTGTGCACTGAAAACAGAGTATAGTAAAGTAGTAATAAAGTTAATTCTAAGTTGCAGATTCTTGCTAGCATTTCCATTCTATTTTATTTCATATTCCATTTCAGTGTATGCATAACTGGAGGTGTACCTGCATATGTGTGCATGTGTAATCGTGTCTGTGTGGAAGTTAGATGTCATTCTGTGGGATGCATGTATGTTATTACTTGATACAGAATCTCCATCTGGGACCTGGAATGTTACTGTTTTCAGTCCAGTTAGCCTCAGGCATCCTCCAGTTTTGGTCTTTTCTTTGCTATGGTTGCGAGCACATGACCCTATGTCTGGCATCTGACATGGGTGCTGGGGACCCATTACAGGTCATCATGCAGTGTAGCAAACACTTTATTGACTGAGTCATTTCTGCAGCTCAGATTCTTGCTAATGTTTATCTTTCACTTTTCTATTTATATATAAACCCAAGCTAAACAAACATTACTCTATTGCCAAAGATTCGTAGGTTTAGTTAGGATTGGAATAAGACCATGGAATCTTTTTTTTTTTTTTTTCAGTTTGGCATGAAACCGATTCATGGTAATGAAAATACCTCAGTGTGGAGGTAAACACTAGAAAGATCAATTGATATTGTATGGTGTGGAGAAGAAGTGCAAATGTGCTTAAGAATAGAGTCATACATTTTGAAGGTATTTGGTAAAATTATGCTCTTAGAATGCTGAGTTTCACAGTTGCAAGACAGATAATTAGGGTGTCATGAGCACCCCCTCTTAAGGTGTTTAGCCAATTTGTGGCAGTAGTGATATAATACTAATAAATAATTTGTAAGAAAGAGTGATTATTTTAGCTTCAACCTCTGAAACAATACACAAACACTATTGAAATCCAGTGATATCCATTGACTGAAGAATTAGTGTTTGGTTTTGCTGTTTCTGTGTTCATTTTTTAATCCTCCGCTGTTCTCATTGATTCCTACAAATGTATCGATCAATGATGATAATGTCTTTCCAGTATCCTTTTTGTGACTGTTGCCATGCTTCTGCCTTGCAAGTGCTTCTTCTGGCAGAAGTCCCTCACACCTGACCATCTTCAACTAGCTTCTTGTATGTATTTGCCCAGTGCTTAAATAGTCAATCACTTTAAATTTAATCTGACACTCCATGGTGTTAACTATCCCACTCAACTTGATGTATGTAAATTTAATGAGTATGCTGTCTTGTAAAATCTACATTCATGAATGAAAATATTGAGTCTAACATTTGTAATTCAGTTGAAAAAATGCCCACTCTCTGTTTGCTACTCTCTATTCAATTGCTCTTTACAGTCTAAATATGCTCATATATTAAGTTTACGTCTTTGTTTCTCAGTTTTGTTGAAGATAGTGTCGAAATATTTACTTTGTGCCAATATTTTACCAGCATGTGATGGAGTTAGTGTGTCTAAAAAACAGCAAAAATGGTGAAGCTTTGGCATATAGGACCCTCTGGTCTTATCCAAGTGATAGAGAAATTCTTTTGGAGTGTCTCAGCTGCTACTGGCTTGATTTGGTTTCCAGGCTGGGCCTGCCCCTATCCATTCAGTACCTTTGTCAAATGTACAAGGCATAGTTTTGCACCAGGCAAAGCAGAAACTTAGTGACTTTTGGGTGGAGTCTCAGTCTCATTCAGCCTGCACAGGTGCTGTTGGACAGTGAGTGCTTAGTCACACACTGATCTTGATTGAATGTCACTGAGGTTCTGGGTGTCTGGAGGTTCTGCTCCTTTGCAGGCATGATGAGTTTCAGCCTGTCGCCTTTTTAGCATGACTTGAAGAGCTGACTTTGCTGTTGAAGTTATTTCCCTGTTGTCTGGAGGCACTCAAGATTCTTTAGGAGTAGCAGTTGCCAACACTCTAGGCTAGGCTTGCAAATATATTGACTCCTGTGCCGTGTTCTAGAATTTTACCCTCATCTTATGATTGTTGTAAAGTAGGATTGGCAAATTCTGTACAAGAAGTTTTATTTGTGCATCTAAAAAGTGTTCAATGATGACTATCCATTATGCAGCAAACTATATTACAAAAGGAAGTCACATGGAGTAAAGCAACAGTGTTAAAAATATGTACCTAAGAGATTGTTCAAAGGAGAGACAAGTAGGAATTCATATCCCCTACTGACCCCTGCAATGTTTCCCCTGCTCCAAAGGAACCCTCCCAAATCAATCAAAAACAAAGCAAAACTTACACAAGAAAACCACTTTGCTCCTCATCTTTCCAACACTTCTTTATTCATCCTAATGGCATTGGGTGCTTTGGTGTCTCACACAGTATATCCTTTTGTTCAATCAGCCCCACCCACAAAATGTTTATTACATTGAATCATTGGTTTGATTCAAGTGCTGTGGCACGCCATCATTACTGGACCCTCACCAAAGCTCCTTTTCAATATCCTGCTGTTGCCCAGAGTCGTGGAGATCCTGAGAAATAGTTCCTTCGTGAACTCAGGCAGGTCATACATGTGGTAGATGTTAGGGTGGGCCAATTGAAAGCCCAGGATGTAGGTCTGGGCCACTGTAGCCTCTCCCCTCAGTCAAGGTGTGGAGCCTGCTCTCCTAGATCTTTGCCATAGGGTCTGGCTCTCCCATGCATGTGGTGTGGTGTGGGGCCATCAACAAGTGGGAATTCTAATGAACGTAGAGGTTGTTGATGGGAGAGCTGGTCTGTATGAACACAGAAAGTACTGGAGTGTGGAGATTTCACTGAGATAAAGAAAAAGGTTTGCAAGCAAGTAGAGTTGGAAGATGGAAGATGGAGGTCAGAGGCAGGAGTGTGGAGCTAGTATTTAAGTGGGGGCAGCTTTTAGATGGTGAAAAGGACCAGCTGTGACCTTGAGGATGGGGGCTGAGGAAAGTGAAGCTTGCTGGTGGCAAGAAAGCCAGTGACATTCAGGGCCTTGGTGCGTGATGGCAAAGCATGTGCTATCGGGTGTCTGCTTGGGTTATGGCAGCATAAGGGTGGGTCATAGAGAGAGTACCAAACCTCAGGTAATGAACTTTATGTAGACACCAATATGTATGTATGTATGTATGTATGTATGTATGTATGTGTGTGTATGTATGTGTGTATGTATGTGTGTATGTATGTGTGTATGTATGTATGTATGTGTGTGTATGTATGTGTGTATGTATGTGTGTATGTATGTGTGTATGTATGTATGTATGTATGTGTGTATGTGTGTATGTATGTATGTATGTGTGTGTGTATGTATGTACACACATATGTATGTACATACATACAAGCATGGCAGACTAGATGGATGAGAGTTCAGGTCCACGTTGCAGGGTCATAGTCAACAGGAAGAATTCTCCCTGAACTTTATCGACAGAGAGATATTCTCAAAAATAAAATGGTGCTTATAAATCCTTAATATGGGGCCTGACTCAGCCATTTCTTTCTTCAGATCAAAGTAGTTTGAGGAGTCTTTTGTGGAAAGGTTGCTTGGAGAAGAGGCCACATACACAGCTCACAGAACAGGCTGCAAGTCAGAAGAAGTAGCAACTGGTCGAAACCTTGGGCTTTGTGTTTGGGGAAAGGCTAAGGGTACTTGGGCCCTGAGTTTTGCATGGAGTTTGGGTACCTGTGTTTGAAGTTTTCACAGGAGCCTTCCGTTTGTCTTTGTTTCTTCTTTCCACCCAGCCAGCTCATGTGCTGATTTGGTAATTATAGAGGATTTCAGTGTTCTTTTTTTCTTTTTAAATGGCTGTTTTACATTACCCCCATGTTTTTGCCAAATTGTTCATTAAAATATGTTATTAAAGTACTTTACTTGTGCCTTTCAAACATCTTGTTATTTTCAACTTAAAACTTAGAGGAGATTTACATAAATAGTAGAGAGTTCTTATGTGTCCTTCACTCAGCATTTCCTTGTGTCCATATCTATAATATTTGGACAGTTATTGAATATCTACAGTTATTGAGTGAATTCACAGAATTAATGCTGCTAACTATGCTATAGACTGTATTTCCTGCCACCCCTCTTTCATGTCCAGGATCCAGTCACAGTTTGCATTTTGTCCCCTTGTCTGTTCCATTCAGTGTCAGGTCCTTATCTTTATGACTGACACTTTTGAAGAATCCTCCTTATTTTCTAAAGTGCTCTCAATTTGAGTTTGTCTGATTTTTCTTTTCCCCTATGTCCTTCCCTGAAATTAGATTGAAAATGCTTTGGGAAGACTCTCATAGAGTTGATATATCCTTCCCAGTATATCATTATCAGGGAATATGTCACGTTGACGTCTCTGGTGGTATTAGCCTGGGCTGTTTTGGAAGGTGGAGTCTTCAGGTTTTGTTTTCTGTAAAGTTACTATTTTTTCTTTTATTAACAGGAGCTTTGCACAATTGTAGCAAATTACTTATCAGCCTTGTAATTATGTCTTCTGTGCAGTTTCTATTCAGTACTTTTAGTTTTAATACATATTTGATGAAATAATGCATTGATGTTAGCTGCCATATTGGGGCTGTAAGAGATCTATAGTTATGCTACCATTTTCTGCCTTTATTTACAATGCAGGAGGTATCACATATTAAATTTGGAAGGAAGAATTGGTTAATCCATAATGATTTATATTGCTCATTTAGGCAATCTATATGAGTTCTTTTTAATTTTTAGTTATATTAGAAGTCTCATTTTAATGAAAGAAATTAGTTTTAGATGTCACTGTGGTTTTGGTTGGTGCTCCATCCACCACATCTGTGTTTCTCTAGGGTGGCAAATGTGTACCTGAGGTGATGAGGATCCTCTAGGTGATTTTTTTATTATGTTCTTCAGGTATCATCCCCCCACCCCCAAGTCCTATCTCCCAGTCCTGGCCAACCTGAGGGTGTTGAGGTTGGCTTCTCCAGGTGGTCCAGACTGTGTTGCAAATTTACATTCAAGAGGCATTGCACTGTTGATATTGTTCTGTTTTCCCCTCTTCCCTTATCCTGAGATTGTCTGAATCATCTGCCACATTTGGTCAGCTGCTACTCACTCACTGTCTTTATGGAAGCTCAGCTAAGAAGATGGAGACTTGATTCTTTTAAGAGAATATGATCTAAGAAATACGAAAATTGATGTCTTGTTCATTCTATCTTTCCTTATCTGCCCTTGCTCATTTTCTAGATAGTCATCTGAGAGGCCTAATCTCTCTGAAATTTTAACACAAAACGTAGATGTGCATTTTCTAGGACAAAATTTTCTATGTATTTTTCGGGGACATCATTACTTCTCAGTGCTGGGTGTTGTTGCTTCAGGAGTTTTCCTTGTTAACACTTTTCTATGGATAGAAAATCTATTTTAAAAGTCCTGCATTATGTACTTCCATATGATTATTTTTTTTTCTCCATCTCTCCTTGTTTTTCTTTGCAATGCACTTTCCCCCTGAAATGTATAGAGAATAATAACTTGTTGGGTGTAGTCATATGCCTAAGGGTGCTGTATCAGGCTTTGCTGTGTGTTGGGAAGTTAAGTAAGTACAATTTTCTTCCTCTGTTCCCTTCTCCCTTTGAACAGAACAGGGTATTGGGATTCTGTCATCTCAAATTTCTCAGGAAGATGACTGCCATACTTAAGAAAGTTGGCATAAACCGGAGGAAAGCAGTGAGACTGCCCTAACACAAGTGTAATTCTGCATAAGGCAAGGGTCTCCAGATCACTGAACTAGAGGGGATACTAATAGCTAGACTGGCATATGTGAGGGTCATTATTATGGGAATTGTCTTACCGAATCATGGCACCTCATTCCCAGCACAGACCTTCTGGACGTAGAGAATGAGAGAGGTTAGTGGTTCCCAGTGCAAGGCCCAGTACTGAGAACCTGGAGTGTAGAACTAGAGTAGACATGGACCCAATTTCCAGACTTACTAGGTTGCAGACCCAAGATCAGGAAAAAAGGGTACTCGCTTGATAGAGGGTGTTCACCTTTCTTTTGCCTTTTGATGTTCTGGGCTTTCAAATGATTGGGTAGTTCTTGCCTCCAGGTTTGCATAGCAAGCTCTATTAGAAACTTAGCTATGTTTAAAGGGACATCTCTTTACATCAACCTCCTTTTTTTGTTCTATAGGATTAATTGAGGAATGTTTCTTATGATTTGTCTTTTTGACTGGTCACTGCCACAATCAAGTGTCTCCAGGAATTTCAAAAATTTAAGAATTTTTCAATATATACACATAAAAAATGATGCATGTGTGTAAATGAATGCATGTGTGGGGAGTAGTGGAGAGTTAGTTTTCTCCGCCATGCTAGTTTCTGAGCTCAGATTGTCAGGCTTGGAAGCAAGACTCTGAACCATCTTGCTGTCCCCTCAAAATTATAGGTGAGGTTAAAGGCTATTGAGAAACACTAGCTTAGAGGAGGTGGGCTGGGGAATGAAGCAAATAAATTGTTCTATTCTTAGGCTCTTTTTTTAAAGTAGACCAAGAAGGGATGTTACTAATTAACTTTCTTTTGTCATTCTGTCAAACTGGAAGCTCTAAGATCTCAAAATTGATCACCTCTCTCCCTGTTTCCCATTTCCCTTTCTCTAGGGTCTTTCTGTATGGTCTTTCTATATATCTGACCTTGAACTGATGATCTTCCTGCCTCAACCTCCCTGGTGCTCAGATACCTATCCTGTGTAACTATTTCTATTAAGATGAAATGAAAAAAATTGTTATAGCAAAGCTATTTGATTATTTGGTATCAAATAAATGAATGATCTTCATTGAAGAATGAATGTATCATTCTTGAGAGGAATTTCGCTTGCTGAGTTGCATAGGTGATTTGAAGTCCTGATTTTTATGTATTCATTTGTAGTAGATCTAGAATGTATATACATACAGCTGTTTTGTACATCATCTTATGTGTGGAAATTATTGATGCTGTTCTCCCTCACCAGTCCTTTTGTCTTTCCTCAGCCTCCCATCGTTTACCACAACAGCCTCTTTAAGAAATTTATGGAATTCATATGCTTATGTGGTTATTTGGATTTGTAGTCATAATTAATCTTGCAGCAAAATGTAGGATGCTTAGAACCTTTAAGAAATTTTAGACTTTTATCTTGTTCCAATTCACAAACTCTTGTATTCATTCAGAAAGTCAACTTTTGTGTTATTTAGACCATCTGGTAAATTAACTACTTAATATTTTTGATAGGGATAGACAGAAAGGATGAAAACTTAGAATGTTATGCCATTTTCTTGCATTGTTATTAGGGATCTGGTATTATGCATATGCTTGTAGCTATCCTGGAAGGTGGTGGTTTATTTACTTTTTATTTTTATAGTATGTAGATTATCCCTTTAAAACAGTACAAAATCGCTTCAGGTGCAGCTGTTGTAAAATAAATAAATATATTGAAATTTTGAATCCTAATGACCTTATGAAAGGCAGAAATCTGCAACTGTCTAATTATCTATAGTGATGTGAATATAATTTTAATAGCCTGCTGTGAATTTAAAGCTTTTCTGGTAAGCGTTTTACCTGTTAAATGATCTAGAATGCTTTCTGTCTACCCAGCTCTCCTTCCTTCAGGCAGAACCATGTGTAGATCATTGCAAAACAATTAATGCTGCTTTAGTCACAAATTATTGATTTTTCTGTTTCATAGAGTGTATGTCGAACTGCTGCTCTACTTAGATTCTAAAATCAGGCATTTTAATTGTGTTTTCCAGGAAGATATGAATTTAAATGAAGATAAAAAGGCACCATTGCGGGAAAAGGACTTCAGTACCAAAAAAGAAATGGTGATGCAGTACATTAATACTGCTTCTAAGACAGTAAGTAAAGCTGTCAGGTTGAAAAATAATGCTGCAACATGCAGTGTGGAAAACAATGCATTTGTCTAATGAAGTGCTTAGGCTTGTGCAAAACTGCAATCAGAAGGCTTTTGAATGCATAATTAGAAACAAGTATTATAATAAATTAGCTTACGATAGTTCCCATATTATTCTCTTAACTTTTTTTTGGGGGTGGGGTGTGTTTTGGGTTTTGGGCAGCCTCACATGCTAAGAAACACAGTGATGTGTTCTGAGACCCTGTCTCATTAGTGAATTAAAATGGTCAGTGATTTCCAGTGTCACTTATAAATGAAGATTGTATTTTTACTAAAGATCTCTTTGAGATAGTTTCCTCTACCTATCTAAGTTAGGTTTGACAATAATCCTTTCCATAGTGTGCATTTTCCTATGGGTAAGATCATCTTGTAGCACATTACAAATGTCACTATTGTTAAGAATTATACCTCCCCATAGTGACCAATTTTCCCAGGGAAAGATGAAATGGAGCAGAAATAATGACTAAGTGTAAGAAACTGATTGTCACACAGAATCTCTTGTATTTACTTTATTGAGAAACAAAAGAGCTTGATAGAAGTTGTGAAAAATGGGGATTGGATGAAAAATATAAAATGGTAGTGCTTTGTTTTAACTGTAATAAAACATTGGCAATGACCAACTAGGGGCAGAAAGAGTTTATTTCAGTTTCCAAGTTCTAAGGCAGGGACCTGGAGGTAGGTCCTGAAACAGAGACCATAGAGGTTGCTGCTTACTGGCTTACTCTCCATGGATTGATCTGCCTGCTTTCTTATTTAGCCCAAACCCAAGTGCCCAAGTATGATATTGCCCACAGTGGACTGGGCCTGCCATCTATTAACAATAATGAAAATACTGTAAAGATAATCACACAGGTCAATCTGATAGAGACACTTCCTCAAGCAAAGGTCCCTCTTTCCCAAGTGTGTTAAGCTGACAACTGACATGAACTATGACAGGAGGGCAACAGAGAGTTTGTAATTTGATTACAAAGAAGTTCCTTATCACACTGGTTTTTACTGGATACTTTTAACCAAAGGCCAGACTGTAAGAACATAAGTTATTTATACCTCATCTCTGTCTATCTGGTAGATATCCTGTAACTCAGCTATTTCTTTTGGAAGAAAGACTGAAATGATGTTTAATTTTTAAACATATCTCATGTTTTAGCAGCCTCATCCTCAGTTGTAGAAATCAAAAATCACAATGAATAGTATGCCTTTTCTAGTCTGGTATAGATAAGGTCTATATTCTGATGGTGTGATTCTGATATCAGTGGCTTTTGCCCCTTAAAGATATGTAGTTGTCATTTAGCAGAGAGGTAGAGAGAGAGAGAGAGAGAGAGAGAGAGAGAGAGAGAGAGAGAGAGAGAGAGAGAGAGAGAGAGAGAGAGAGTTTTGTCTTTTGGGATTGGCATCTTAATTTACTTGTTTGATTTTTCAACTATTTTTTCTACCTGTAAAATATCAACTTCTGTGTTATACAGGCATTCTATTACCGTTCAGTTGTCTGTTCCGTTTTGAAAACATTTGCACAGGTGACTACATCTGTGGTATTAGCAGTTTAGCTTTCCTTATTTGCTTATTCTTGTGATTGAAATCATTATAGCACACTATACTGTTATATCAAATTCATCATAATAAATATAGAGAAAAGGATCATATAACACATTTTTAAAAAAGACATTTATTTGATAGTGCCTTTTTTGTATTTGTTAACCAAGATTCTAGAAATAGAGATGGCTACCAAAGTACACTTGTCATTGTGTGCTAAGGAACCACTTGGCCCACATATAACTTAAATACAACACATAGGTAAAACTTGTGAAATACAATGTACAAAATCCAAAGCAGGGTAGGTGAATTGTGTCAGGTGGGGTAGCTAGGGAAGACAACTGTTAAGAACATTTAAACATAACAGGCCTAAATTTATTAGATATAATCTTATAGCATAAGTAGTACAAGTTACAGTGGGCTTAGAAAACCCTGTGTATAAATGCATTTTAATTCTGGAATTAGAGAAAATAAAGACTTACAAGACAAGATCAACTCCACTTGAACATTGTAAAGGTAAGTCTATTTGAGTTATGCTTTCATTCACTGACTTGCAACTTTAGTCCTTAATCATTTTGAACTTAGGGGAATTTATGTAAAAGAATGAGGTAATTAAATGATCAGGACTGTAAAAGATTAGTTATCTAGAGTGAGTGAAGCATTAACTCACTTAATTAGTGCATAGAATATCGTGGCTTTTCCTAGGCGCATCCTGAATAATTTGATCGGTGATTAACATTAGGCAAAGTTCAAGCTGACCAGCCACTCACTTCTTCTCTGCCAGTAGAAGCACAATTTGTTAGTGTTGCATTTTTTGTCCTACATTTTATATATGTTAATGATTGTGGAAATGTTACTGAAAGGCAGAATCCCTATAGGACTCAGATTTTATAGGTTGTGAACCATAGCCGTCTGTTTAGCATCACCACAGGTCTCTTTACAGAGATCAAGACATTTGCTGCAGGCATATGTTTATTAAGATTTTTCTAGTATAAATTTGCTTTGAATTTTTTTTTTGTGAGTAAACTTAAGTATTTTTTGAAACTCATATTTATCTGCAATTGATTTAAAGATGCTGTGGGAAGTGAGCAAAATGGCTCAGTGGGTAAAAATGCATTTGCTGCCAAGCCTGAGAACTTGAGTCCCAGTGGTCCTTTGATATTCACAGATGCAATGTATCATACCCTTGAACCCTAACTCACCCCTATCCATTCACAAATAAGTAATAATACAAAAATTTTAAAAAAGAAAAATCATGCTTTCAAATAGTAACCCTAGGAAGTCTAACAAAATTACTTTTTAAAATAGAAGAAAAAATATCATTAAACTTATTTACAACACCACATTTACGTTTAGGTTGCTAAATAGTTATACTGAATTTTTGCAATCAAGAATTATTAAAATTTTACTAGCCAGGTCATATTTAGGAACCGACAGTGGCAAACTAACTTTTTTTTTTTTTTTTTTTTAAAACTTCATAGCATGTGGACATGTGGTTCAAGTTGTCCATTATAATCTGGTGGGCAGGTTTGATAGGTTTCTGGGAAATATTTTTCCCCTTGACTTAAAGATCCTACGTTAGGGATTATCTTTCTGGGAGTGGTCATGGTTACAGGACACTTTAGGATGAATAGATGATAGATTTCTGGAGCAATGGGTATGGCCCAGTATAAATGAGTTTATGAAAAAATACACATTCCTAATAAGGTGCTTTGGGTTTTCTGTGCTTCTCTAAATGCTCCGATGGGCCAGCCACATGCACTGCCTGACAGGTTATCTTTAATTCTGTTCTATTCTTGAAATTACCATTTCCATTCAAAAGAACATGGTAAAATCACCCTACCCAGTGTATGATCTCAGACTGTAACTGACACTGGTACTGCAAGGCCCTGTGAGCTGTTGTTGGTACTGGTATTTAGCATGGGGGAAAGGTGTTTTAGAAAATACAGACATGACTTCTGTTTGGTTACATTGCTGGAGGCTTAGACTTTAAAAGTAGATGTAACGAGACAGGCAAATCCCAATAGTGCATTGTCTGAAAAATTGAAAGTCTGGGAGAAAACACAGGAATTTTCTTTAAGTCTAAGGATTTTCTTCAAGAATATTAGTAAGTAAAGCACAACGTGTCACGTAAATGATAAATGCACAAGTATAGTTCTTCAAGAACTTTTATCTTCCCTTAGGATGTTTGAAGCATGTTTCAGACACTGTCAGTGGTTCTGGCATTTAGTGTCCTGGGCCTTAAGTGGATTAATGGAGACATATGCTGAGTCTCTGCCTCCACCTGGCCTTTTCTCCTCTTCTCTATTTGGATTGTGCTTATCACCTTAGGTCTGTGATTCCACTGTTTATGTTAGGACTCATTCTGTTGTGGGTGGTTGAGTTTATCATCAGGTTACACTTTCTCTGTGGCTTGATAATAAAAGTCTATGACAGAGGCCATGGAGACCATAGATGAACTTATAAACAATTAAAGAACTTTAGTTTAGAATATGAATTAGACCAGTAAGATTCCTCTTCCTCCATAGTTAAAAAATAAGACATACATTACACCCTTTTAATCTTTCAAGAAGAGAAGAATCTTCCTCTGTTGTTCCATTCATAATGTTTGTTGTAGTAATTTGTGGCCATAGAACAGGGAAGCAGTGAGTGACCCTTCATACAGTTCCTAATATTTTGATAACCCCTAGCCATAAAGTTATTTCCTTGCTACTTCATAACTGTAATTTTGCTATTGCTGTGAATCGTAATCTAAACATCTCGGTTTTCCTATGGTATTAGGTGATGCTGTGAAAGGGTTGTTTGAGCCCTAAAGGTTGTGATGCACAGATTTTTAGAACTGCTGGCTTACAGGCTCCAAGCTATATCCCCTCCACAGTGGAAGCAGACCCATGAGAAGTCTTGAGTAGCTGACTAGCAAGGCTGAGTTCTCAAGCTGGTTCTTTGTGAGGAGGAGTGGGGTGGGTGTTTGTGAGTCTCCTGGAAGTTGGCTAGCTCTCTCCAACTTTGGTTTGCCCTTCCTAGTCCACCTGGTTTCCTTGGGACTGTAAGGGTTCTATTATATTTACTAGAAAAAGTTTGGGCAGCTTAACTTTCTTCCCTCATTATTACTGAAGTTGTTCCCAGATTTGTGTTGCATTTGGTTATTATAACAGCTATGCAAGCTTATAATTAAACCAGAATAAGGACAAAGGTGCCTGTCAAGACCAAACATATTCCTAACTATATTTTCTCCCACACGTTTTATGTTTTTCTTCTTAAAAATCTTTAAGACGAGACAATTGGGGTAATGATATAATTTTTTTTATTACAAATAAAATACATTAAGAATCATATGCAGGATTAGGTTTCATTCTGGCCCTTTCAAACAAAATTGATTTTTGCTAATAGCCTGTTTGTCTACCATCCCTCGGGCCCAGCCTCCTGTCCACTTTCATTTAATCTCATTCTGATTGAAATGTTTCATTTATTTCAGCTTTGAGTTTCAAGTGACCTGTTTATTCTTACATTCCTTCCACTTTGGCTTTTATTTATGGGCTGTTTTGTTTTTTTTTTTTTAATCTGTTAAACATTTCAAGGTTGGCATCTATACATTTTACATGGACCCAACAGGAAACAATCATTCAGTTTCTTACCTTGAGGTGAATTTTTTAATCCTTTGTTTAATTAAATGTTTTTTTTTTTGTTTAAATCTTTTACATTTAGATTCTTTTGTTTCTTCTCATAGCTCCTCACTCTGTTTTAAGTATCTGTTTCTTTTGTTTTTGCTGAATGTCTGTGGTCATAGTGAAGTTGTTACATTAAAGTATATATTTAAAATTTTATCCATGTAATATATTTTGATCATATTTTTTCCCCTCTGTCAACTACACCCTGATCTTGTCCTACTCCTTGCTCATCCAACTTTATATGCTTCTGCCCATTCTGTCTCAAAAAAAAAAAAAAAAAAAAAAAAAAAAGAAAGAAATTCAAAAAGGACAATCATAAAGATCAAAAAACAGAAATCAAAGCAAAGAGCCAACAACAAGAAAAAAATCAATACAAAAAAGAAGTCAAAACAAAAAATGCTCATTGCATACATACATAGTGATGTGTTCTTTTTGTAGGGATGTTCTAGTTTTGATTTCTTTGACAATATTTTCTGATCCAGGTACAATCACGTCCATACTGGGAACCCAGGGAGCTGAGTGTTGGGAGTTCATTGGATGGTGATGTCCAACCTGTTCAGATCTTTCTGGATCTTCTGTATTCCACTACTACTATGACCACAGACTAAACCTTGGCCTTTGTCGGTGACCAAAGTCCTCAAGTCTGCTCTTAGCTCTCCTAGCCAATTTGGGTTCTCCTGTTTGCCATAACTTTATTCATTTCCTTCATTTTTCCAAGTCAGATTTTGACAGTGTGCAGGTCATGTGACAATTGATGGTGTGTCCCAAGCTGCTTTAATTTGAAATTGTTGGAGGACACTATTGTTATCCCGTCTTACTTTGTTACCCATTTTTAAAAATTTACTCACTATTTAGTAATTTCTTTCTTTCATTTTTTTTTCCCCCTGTGAGAACTCAGAAAGTTTCTAGAACTACAGTACCTCTGCCATGTACCCAGATTATCCAGTCCTTTGGAATTTTTTTGTTTCATGTGAAGTTCTAATTTAGGTTAAAACTGGTTCTCAGATGCTCTCCTTCTCCATTTTCTGGGGAGGAGTAATGATTGATTGAGGGAGACCATTTTCCTTGATAACTTACCTGGTAGCTCTAGTTTGCAGTTTATTGCATCTGTAAACTCTCATCAAACCACCAAATGGTCCATGACTTACAAATAGATTTAGATAAAATGCTAGTTTTAGCTTTGCTTTCTGCTATGCTTGCATGGTACTGTCATCTCATGTATTTCCAGTAAGCTATGCAGCATGCGTCATTTGCTGTATCTCGATTAGGTGGAAAATGCAGACTGCCCTTCAGTGTTGTACCTCACCCATGGAAAAACAGGTCTCATCTGCTTGTGTGTGTCTATAAATTAGTGAGTGTGTTAAATCTATCACAGCATGAAATCACTTCAAGCACCGTGAAAGACTATCTTAAAGAATTTAAATTGATTGCAGATGTTAGTGCAATTAAACAGGCCTGATGAGCTAAGAATCATGGTTCTCAGATTTGAATATGAATGCATTTAAAAAAATTACAGTGATGCACTCCATGTAAATGGGATTCATAGGCATCTGAGAGTTTTTAATCACCTTCTGTTTCCAAATGGTTCAGAAACATGAAAAGTAATATGTGACCCCTTATGCAGATACCTGAATCATCTAGAATAAATATGTATTAGTCTGAAGTACGCTATTCTGTGGCATCCTTATCCAACAAGAATTGATGCTGATTATTCCTTCCATTAATTTATTATTTTATTTTTCTACTAGTTGACTTTATCTATCCTTGGTGTCTATAATTCAATTAAAGAAAATATTCTTCGGGTAGAGAAAAATATGGTGTTACTCAACTCCAAATTTTCAACTTGAAAAAGAGTTGTAAGCCTAAGAGGCCAAAACAAAGTATTTAGATTACAGGGGACTGCAGGTGGATCTCCACTTGCCTAGCTCCTGCTTCCACTACTGAAGCTTAAAAGACAAACTTGTAATAGTTTTAAACAGTGGCATGCTAGGTTGTAAATTAGGCAGCAGTCATTGAAGCAAGACTGTAAGAAGATGAAATAGAGGATATGGTGTGCTCATTTTCAATTTGTCTCAAAATTGATTCATGATTTAAGTAATTATGCTCATTATTTTCTGTAACATTGTAAAATGTTATGGACATTAGAACTTTCCTATATCCCATAGTAAAGTAAAATACCAAAATGCCAGAGAGCCACTTAAGTATGTACTTAAGAAACTAAGAGTTACTGAAAAGTTCTGAAGAATAGCATCGTTAATGACTGGAAACAAATAATACAGTTTTTTTATAGATGGTTTGAATCAAAGCTTTGTTCTACAATTCTATACATAAAGTTATTTGATTCCATCATATGGTATAAACTTTGTTTTTTAGAGTATCAAATGTAGCTTAAATTGTGAAATTCAAGGACTAGCAAAAGTTATAAAGTTTACAGGTGTGTGTGTGTGTGTGTGTGTGTGTGTGTGTGTGTGTGTGTGTGCGCATGCACACATGTGGCAGGTAGGTGGCATTTAAAAGTCTAATAGTTCATCTTTCTCCTGTTTTATGGAAGTTCAAAGTAAAGCAGAAAATGAGACTGAATGATTGAATCTTATGGTAGAAGCTTTCTGATTCATATTTGTGATACAAAATTGAATATAAAGTTAATCTGTGCATCATAAAATACAGATTGCATTTAAAAGTATATAAGTATACATATACATATACATATATATTTATTTTCCTGTTTATCTTTGAATATACTGTCAGCAATGTATGTTTAGGCTTATATGTTATTTTAGCCATACCCAATTTTTTTATTTAGTTTTATATAACAAAGTCCAATTAAATGAAAACAAACATTTATACACAATATTTGGGAATTTGGGCGTCGTTCTTTCCAAACTACTTCCTGCTGGTAAGGGGCGCTGTCTTTGCCATACCCAGTTTTTAACAAGTCCTTTTGAACAGATTCTAATCTTTTCCTTCTTAAGAATGAATATAATTAAGCCCCTCCCCCAGTGTGTGTATGTGTAGTGGTACTTACATAATGTGCATATACTGATTCATTGAGCATCTCCCTGTGTGTGCACAGATGTATGCAAGAGGATGCAAGAGTATTGCTGGCTCCCTTTATTTTTTGATATCATCTCTCACTGTACCTGTAGTTCACCATTTTGCCTAGCCTAGCAAGCACATCAGCCACAAGATTTGCTTGTCTTCTTAATCCCAATCCCTTCTCTCAGTTCTGGAGTCATAGATATTCACAACCATGACAAAAATATCTTGGTTTCATTAAAAGAAAAAAAAAATCAACTCTTGGCATTCCCAGAATTCAGTTCATAGGAGCAGATCTATGTAGCTACCATACACATGGGGTATTTCTCAATATAGTAGCCTAGCCTTCCATTTCTTATGACTAGATGTCTGTCTCCAGAACCATAGAATACTCAATTTATTCATTTCTCCCTTTTATTTCCCTAGTAATGTCACAGAAATGCATTTTTCTATAATATGTCTTATGTCCTACCCATTCTACCCTTATTGCCTTAGGCTTGACTAATTTAGTTTGAAGTGACTTACAGAAAACAGATCTTACTGGCTTACTGGACAAGATGGCTATGTCCAGACAGGTCCAGATGCAATTCCCCCTCAATAAGAATCCATCCTTTATCTCTTAGTCTTTCTTTCCTCTGAGTTGGTTTATTTGTCCATGTTTTTTACTTAGTCTATGCAGACAGTGACAGAAGCTCCTGGCTTCATTCCTTTATTTTGATTAATAGTCATCAAAAACTTTAGAAAACATGACACATTAGTTTTTTTTAAATTTAATTTAATTTTTTTAAAGGGTTGTAAACACTGACCCTTATTTTTATATATACTTATTAATATTATTTGGAATATATGAGAATTGGAAAAGTAATTTAATTAATATATTAATGTTTCATTGATAAATGTGCTTACATCTTTACATGTGAAATCAGTTTTCATACTGTTATCTCTTGTTTTCTATTATATTGGACCCTAGTGGATTTATGGCATAAATGGAACATTACTTCTTTCTGCTCTCAAATAGTCATAGGTAGACTACAAATTATCTGATAATTTATTTTTAAAAACTGAAACCGTGAAGTGTCATAGACTTTTTACAACCCTTTTTGTACTTTGCTCTTTTTCTACTGAAAATTATACTTTTGCTTTTACTTGTAATATAAGCTAAAACCTCTTCCATATTTTCTTTTGTAAGTGAACTCAGCATATTCATTGAGAAATGTTCTAGTATCCTGTAAGACTGTGCTCTAATTACTGTATTTTTCCAAATTTGATGTTAAGTCTTGATTTTGAAAAGTATCTACCTCTATATTTCTTGGTTTTTACATTTTTTTGTTTATCATTTTTATTTGTAGAGTTGCATTGCTGAGGATTGAACCTCGTGCCATTTAATATAACCTTGCCATCCCAAGGACACTCAGCTGTTTTAGCCCTTTCTTACTCTTCTACATTCTGGTTTCTCATTATTATCACACCAGTCAGCTCTTAACCTCCATTTAGCCATATTCCGTAAAGATTCAGGTTGAGTTAACTGTTTCATTCCAGTCTTGTCACACTGTCTTTTGCCAAGTGCATTGATGACCAAGGAGTGAAGAGGTGCCTTGGTCCTGCCATTGTATATTATGTTTCGAGGCCAAACACATAAAGACACGAGGGAAGTTTATGTATAGATCATCCTTACAAGATGGATCCCTATAAAAATTGTTCATATGAGCTTCTTGGAGTCTTACAAACTCGGTTATTAAACATGATAAGTAGTATATCCTGTATAATATGTATTTTTCCAGCGTGATTTAGTTTATACTCCATGAAAAGAAGTAGCATACAAGCTAATACACAGTGATATATAAAAATGAAAGAATCTTAGTAGAAGGCATATGAGTTGTTTACTCAGTTTGTGGATGATTTATAGAAACACTTGGCCAAATATTTAGACTAAAGTCCTGTTACTGGAAATGCTCTTAGCACCATATAATATCTATCTTAAGTGTCCTGTAACTTCATGTAGTTATCCATTTACTTGATGTGATAGACAAGACTCTTCATGAAGGTTAGGAATACCTGCTGTGACACATACTAGATGTATGTGTTTGTTTCTGGTGTTCCCTTTTCCTGAAGAGTCTGAGGGACAGCAGAATGCCACATCCATGAGTTTGTGGCCTATTTGCAGGTTCTACTGCAGACAGCCTCCACTTATGACACATACTGTCCTTTAAAATACTTTTAATTGATACATTTGTGCTCCTAATGGTATTTAAATGTTCACATTGAGTTTACAAAGTGAGGATTCATATAATGTTTTGTACTTTGAGTTTTTCTCTAACTGGTTACTTGTAGTAATATTTGGTGTATCCTTACACTTGGCAAATTTATCTCCCCTAAGTTATACATCCAGTCCAGTTGCCTTTTAGGGGAGAATCAGCCATGGACTGTTTACATATCTCATTTTGTTTTCTTACTTAGATTTCATAATTTATGATCTTTGTACATTTCCTTCTATCATTTTTGAAAAATTTCTTAGGACGGAAAGGCTGTTTAAATAATCAAAATAAAATGATTACATATTCTAAGATCAACTTGTTTAGTAATCAAGTGACATCCCAAGTACCATTCATTTATTCAGATGCTCATATTTAAAATTATTAAAATCAAAGATACAACTTAAAAAAGATAAAGTATCATTTATTGAAGCAGTCTTTAATGTAGAATGATTTTTTTAAAAAAACTGTTTTATTGCCCTGTTTGGTCTACTTAAAAGGAAAAGGTCTATGATTTAGAAATACTCTTCATATGAACAGTGCTGTGGAATATTTTTCTTGTGATATATGATCACAAAGCATTAAAATACAAATTAATGCTCTCTAAGGAATGAAGGGATACAAAGGCTTTAAATAATTGTATGTACATAATTTTTATTTAAGTATAATACACAATCCAAGTTACGAATATGAATAAAGGGTATGTGATGAAGATATTGAACGGAACTCCTTTTCATATGAAAGAACATAATTTGAAAGAAGACAGCATGAAGCTCTAATCACAGATCACACACAGCTAAAATATGGTTTCTTCTATTCTGAAAAGGTATATGGAAGTGATTTGGTAAAGTAAGATTAGAGGAAATTGTGCTTTTTTTTTATTGTCTAAGTTTTCACAGAAGTCTGAAGACTGGGTTAAAAATCAGTGAACAATGCAGCTACACGAGGGACTATGAAATGGGATGTGTAATTATTAGGTTGCCATCTGCTTTGAGACTATGTTGATAATTAAAAAAAAAAGATAATGGACACTGAGATGGTGTTTCATAGGGATGATGGACACAGGCCTTCTCTAAGATGATGTTTCATAGGGATGATGGACACAGGGGTCATCTCTGAGATGGTGTTTCATAGGGATGATGGACCAGGGGTCTTCTCTGAGATGGTGTTTCATAGGGATGATGGACACAGGGGTTTTCTCTGAGATGGTGTTTCATAGGGATGATGGACACAGGGGTCTTCTCTGAGATGGTGTTTCATAGGGATGATGGACACAGGGGCCTTCTCTGAGATGGTGTTGCACTGCATGGCATCATTTCTGACTCACTGTGAAGGACTTGAGCAACCTGCGTGGACATTCCTCAACACTTCTTAGATGTGAATGTACCCCAAAAGCTGGTAAGCTGGGATGGTGTTGATTGAAGAACAAGTTAGGAAAAAGAGACCATTACAGCTCTGTACGTCACGCCTGTACATTCAATAGTCTGAGTGGGCTCTTTACTGACAATCATGAGAAACGTCTAAGTTAATATTGAAGCATTAATATTGGAATTCTCTATTCAGAAAAACTTATTTTTTCTTACCAACCCAGGTAATATGCTATTTAGAATAATATTCTGAGGTAATATTGCTAAAAATAGTATCAGAATAACAGTTCTTTCATTTAAACTAGAGATTTATTCAAAAGAGGAATTTTTATATACTAATGAAAATTATAGGTTAGTAAAGAGGACCGAGTAAATACAGTCTCAAGAAATTAAAAACTCTGAAGAAAATATTGGTTTCATATCAGTGCGGAAAGAACATGAAGAAATCATTAAGAGAAAGAT
This sequence comes from Phodopus roborovskii, assembly GCF_943737965.1. Lineage (NCBI taxonomy): Eukaryota > Metazoa > Chordata > Mammalia > Rodentia > Cricetidae > Phodopus > Phodopus roborovskii. The sequence goes on from NW_026126511.1 coordinate 29,057,639, forward strand.
GAAAAACCCAAAAGAATTACTTTTTGTGAGTAGGCAGCTTACCCATGAATTTCTAAGGCAAACACACCTGAGAAGATGTTCAGTCTTTCTATATAAATTAAAACAGATAAGGAGAGCATTTTTAATCTTTCAAAATAGGAAAACCGAAAAGATAGTTGATAGTGTTTGGGAAAGCATAGGAATATCTATCAGCTTGACTTTTTGGAATTATCATTTGGCAGTATCTATCAAAATGAAAACTTGTGCATGCATATAACAAGCCCATCCTTCCTAGCATATCTTAGAATAATAGCTTGAAAACTAAAGATCTATGTATGAGGAGATTACAGCAGGTGTGAAATATCAAGACACTTAGAACAAAGAAAATGTCTGTTTATTGTGAAATTATTAAGCATGGTACATTGACTCGACTGATGAGTTAGGCAAGGCTGGGAAGTTTCCAGAATAAAAAGCAACATAAAACCATAATTATGTATGGTTCCGTCAGTTTTTATGTAAAGGAAGTTGGTGTGTGTTTATGTTCAGATATGTAAATGAGGGAACTAGCATCTTGTGTATATTGTTTTCCAAGTTTCCAGTCTTAATATCAAAAAGTACCCGTTTAAAAAGATATGTTTTTTAGTAAGAAAAATATCCAATGTTACTCCTAATAAAGAATATTGCCTTGGTCTTGTTTACTGAGTTGTTTTGTTATGGTGCAGATGGCCTGATAACATGGACCACATTTCAATTAGGAAAAATAAAAACAAATCAGCAGAGCTAATAGTATGCTGTCTGAAAAACTTTCAATGCGACTCAGAATAGCTCACAGATTCATTTTATATTCTTGTGGTAATTTGGCACTCATTTAATAATCACTTTTATTTACAGAACTTAGTTTTGGAAACATCTGGATAAATCTATGAATAATTTAAGTGTTCAAATAGTGTTTATTAAGCATTTGCCAATGCATGAGAATGCTGGGTGCTGTAAACACCTCCAGACTGAGAAGTACAGGAAGTGAGGAGATATCAGATAGCTCCATCCCCTCTGAAACTCTCAGAGGATGACACTGAGTGCTAGATTTTTCTATTTGCCTTAGAAGGTTCATGTTGGGTAAACTGACTTCCATCAGAAGGTTGAGAGGACCAGAGCCCATCTAAGTCATTGTCCATTTTGGAAAGTCATTTGAGTCCTTGCTGTACTAAGAAATACCACCCTGGGAGAGAGAATTGGGATTAAAATGTAAAATAAGAAATAATAATAATAATAAAAAAACCCACTCAATTTCCAGTTGCTAAGCTACTTATCTGAAGGCTTGATTTTAAAAGCTATCATTTGAACAGTAATATATAAAAATTATGCAATATATAGGCTAAAAATTTAAAGTAATTTATAGTATCTCTGCCAGAGGTAACTGGTGTTGACATTTCTTTGTTACTCTTTGACAGTCTTGAATATAAGGTTGAGTGGTTGAGAAAACCACCTCAAAGAATTTTTCTGGAAAGTAAAAGAAATACTACTTTATATGTTGTATCTGTTATGTTAGGTTAAAATATCTGTAACACATGGGCTTTATTTTTTATTCTTTTGCTTGATAAAGTGTCAAGCACTATCACCTTGCCTGCAAGAACAACGCTCAACAACAGGATTCTTCTGCAGCTATGTTTATTGTGCGGCTCATTACAGCAAGTTTAGGGAAGACCCCGAGGAGGAAAAAGGGCTCTGCTTATATAGAGGAGCTGTGTCCGTTACTGACAGTTGCAGAGGAGCTGTGTCCGTTACTGACAGTTGCAGAGGAGCTGTGTCCATTGCTGACAGTTGCAGCCCGCAACGGTCGTAACGGTCACCCCATGACGTGGATCACACATCCGCGCCTTGCTGGCTTATGGACAGGAAACCGGCACCATCTTCGGGAATGGCACCGGTGGCTCTCTACAATAAAGTATCCTGAGAAAAGGAACACAAAAAGAGGAGACAACTTATATTAGCTCACAATTCTAGGTTCTAGTTCATCATAGTAGCTGTGGTGGTTTGAATGAGAATGGCTCCCATAGGTGCTTATGCTTGAAAACTTAGTCAGCAGCTTGTAGAACTGTTTGGGAAGGATTAGGTGTTGTGGCTTTGTTAGTGGAGGTGTGTCATTGGTTGTAGCTTTTGAGGTTTCTGAAGGCCAGTCCGTTTCTAGTTAGCTGTCTGCTTCCCATGCCTCCCGTCCCTCCCTTTCCCCCCCCAGAGAGGGTGATACCTTCCAGGAAGGATCTTCAAAATCTGTCATTTGGAGGAGGGACTAGGCCCTCCCTCTTGCCTCTAGGCTTCTCTCCTGTTTCTAGGTTAAGGGAATATTCCTCCATGGGGAATGTGCTCCTAAAGTCCTTTTGTGCACCAGGAATACATCCTGGTTCCACTGTCAGAGGTCCTTTAGACTGCTCAGGCCTTCTAGACTGAACAGACCCATGTTCAGGGGATCTGAGTTGGTCCAGTGCTGGTTTCCCAGCTATCAGTCTGGGGGTCCAAGCTCCTCTTTGTTCAGGTCAGCTGTCTCTGTGGGTTTCTGTAGCCTGGTATTGACCCCTGAAAAAGGAATTTATTTCTCTTACCCTTTTAGGTCACAGTGCATTCTTGAGAGAAGTCAAGGTTGAAACTTGAAGCAGGAATCTGGCTCACTCTTTGGCTTGCTTACTAATAGGCTCATTCTTATTTGGCTTGCATATACAGTCCAGGACCACCTGTCATAAACTGTCTAGGACCATCCGACAAGGAGCTGGGCCCTTATGCATCAATTAATAATGAAAATAGTTTTACCATAGTCATGCCCACAGGCCAGTCTGATCTAGGCAATATTATCAATCAAGGTGTTCCTCTCAGATGACTTCAGGCTGTATCAGCTTGATAGTTAAAGCTAACGAGTACACATAACACACACACACACACACACACACACACACACACACACACACACACACGCACACACACACGAAGTTCAGTATTGGGTATGTCAATGTGGCTCATCAGATAAGCCTGATGACTGGAGTTTGCAGTCATGCAACATCCATTGTGAAAGGAAGAGCTTGATTTGTGCAAACTGTCCTCCAACATTCACATGTGTGCTGTGCATCTTTCTCTGAGCTGTATTAATGTAGATAAAGCTGAGCATAAGTTTGCATTTGTTTATCCATGTGTTTCCTCTCCTCTTTTTTAACATTTAACTTTATTCATAAATTTCATCTGTGATTTATAGTTACATTTCCTCCCTTGTCACACATAGATACCTAATAGAGAATGAGCTGGAGTTGAAGGGGAGGAATTACATGGACACACCAGTCATGTCTCTTTTAGTTAATTTTAAGTTCTTCTGGAATGTGTAACTTAACATGTAACTGGTAGTATTTTGTCCGGTAGAATTACTTAAGGTGGAAATTGTAGGTTAAAATTATGGGAATTAGAAATATCCTTTGGAAAGAGATAAGCCAGATGTGGTGGTACATTACTGTGATCACAGAACTCATGAGGCTGAGGCTTGTGGATTGTTGGAAGCTTGAGGAAAGCCAAACAATACACAGCAATTGTCTCAAAAAGCAAGAGAAGGAGAAGAAAGAGAAGTGTTAGTGTGCACGTAGGATTCGAGCATGCGGAGTGCTTATGTGAACCTCTCTTACAAAGATGTTCAAACACAGAGAAATCCATGCTCTAGTTTATATGGATAAGGCATTGTATAGAGTGAAGCACCCATTAAACATGAAAGTAGTAGGAAATGAAGTTCGGAAGGAATAATTTTAGAAAAATCTTGAAATTTAAAAATAATCCACAACTAAATAATTTTGAGATTGTTTGCAAGATGCTCTTTTGTGCCTGCCTACCAACAGGAAAGAGAATTCTGTCACTGTCTTGTCATTTTATGGATTAACAAAGAAATTGAGCCAGCCACCTCATGCTTCATTTTAGGTGTGTTGCCTAGGCTAACCCTGATCTTTCAAATTTCAAAGCACGTGTGCCTCAGCTTCTTGGGTGCTGGGGTTGCAGGTGTGAGTCATCATATCTGATTTATATTTTATCTTCTAAAGTGCCTTCTAGATAGCATGTTCAGTTTCCCGGAGTGTTATGAATATACTTTCTGGACAATTCTACTAACATTTTCCCTCTGTGTCATTCTTGATTATAATCGAGGTTGTAGCAGAATGTGAAAGATGCATTCTTTCATAGAGTCTTTCTGAACCTGGCTTATTTCTGTAATTTTCTAAGCCTCCTCTAAGGCTTTTGTGTCTTCCTTACAGGTGCTCCACTATGTCAACTATTCTTTTCTTTTCTTTTCTTTTTTTTTTTGTTAAATTTCAGTAGTGAATTGCTTTTCCTGTTGTGACTGTGGTATGGAGTTTGAGTGTTTTCCCCAAATACTTTCTTTGTATGTGTGCCTGTGTGTGTGCCTCTCAGCCTCCCCACTTCCTCGGTCTTTCACTTCTAGGCCTTGTGAGGTGAGGAGGGCTGTAAGAATCAAGGCCCAGACCTTGTAGACGGAAATTTCTGAAATTCAGCCAAACAAACCTTCCTCTTTTTAAAACTGATTTATCTCAGGCGTATAGTATACCAACTGGAAAACGCAGTAGCCTGGTTGGTAAAATTACTTCCTTAATGTGAGGTATGTGCACTTCACATCGATCTGCATTTATTTCGTATTTACATTCTTCCCATTCACAGAATTTGTCATGCAGCTAAGAAGTTCTTAGTGCGGCGGCTGTTTCAGCTGTCTGTGTCCCATGCTTGTCCTATTCACTTAAGAACAGGCTTTGAGGATTGGAGATGTAGTTAGTTCATACAGTGCTCGCCTTGGGTGATAGTTGGAATGAGATGACCCCCCCATAGTACAAGGTTTTGAAGACTTAGTCCCCAGTTGGTGGCTGTTCAGGGAGGCTTTTGAGGTATGGCCTTGCTGGAGCTATGCCACTAGAAGCAGGCTTTGAAGTTTCAGAAACTCATATCGTTTTAAGTTTGCTCTTTCAGCTTCATATTTCCTTTCTTCTATAATGTGCCATGGTCTTGGTGTTTTATGCCAGCAGGCAAGCCCAAATAATATACTTTGTAAGCTTAGAGTCGTGTTATTGATCCCAAGAATCCATATTAAAAATACTGGGCATTGTGGCCAACACTTAGAATTCCAGCACATGGGAGGTCGAGACTGATCGATATCTCAGGCTCCTTAGCCAACCAGGCTACCCTGTCTCAAGACAATCAAGGGCCTGGATTGCGTAGCATGAACACTGGTTATTCTTCCAGAGGACCAGACTGTGATCCACATGGTGGCCTAGCCCTCTATATCTCTAGTACCAGAGGGTATATCTTCTTCTCTTTCCTGGGCAGGGTACACATGTGATATGTAGACATGCATGCAAGCAAAACACTCATTTACATAAAATAAAAATTAAAAACCACAACCCAATCTTAATGGCCCCAGATGAACTGTTCCCTAGATTGTCCCCTGTCACATGTGAACATGTATCTGCAGACTCATTTGGAGACACACAGATGTAAGCATTCACACAAGAAACTTAGTTTTGAACCGGATCTACTAGGAAAATTATTCATTACCTTCCTTTAGTTCTATGGTATTATATAGTCCCATCTGAAGGCTTTTGTAAAATGTTAATGATTTGTGTATTGTCCTTTTTTCTTGCAGAAGACTAGATATGAATCTAGTCTGTTATACTTTGCAACCACTGAATGTTCTTTCCCACCCAATGGCATCCTGTGGGCAGACTTTTATTCGTTGTTGACTCTAGTGTTCAGTATAATGGTACATGGTATATATAGGTATATTTTTGTTGGCTCTTTAGATGGATAGTTTGGTTTTATAGAGACCTTAGAAATGATCAATTTATAAAGTTGTTAGAAGTCTGTCAATTTCAGTTGTCACTTTTGTTAATGTTCTTAAACAAAGCACAATAGATTTGTAAATTTTGGTTCATTACTCTCTCATTTATTTAAGGGTTATTCATATACCGTGTATTTTTTTTAAAGATTATATAGCATGTATGTATTTATGTATCTATCATTTACCCACCCACTCATCCATGTATCTATATCCATCCATCCATCCATCCATCCATCCATCCATCCATCCATCCATCTCTTTCTCTATCTTGACAGGGTTTCTCTGTAGATCTGGCTGTCCTGGAACTCACCTGTAGACCAGGCTGGCTTTGAACTCAGAGATCTGTCTACCTCTGCTGATCCATTGCTGGGATTAAAAGTGTGCACTGCCACTGCCCCAGCCAGTGTCTGATTACAATAGCAGAGATTGGGGAAATAAATGTTGCACATTTCTGCCTTTCATCTGTCACTTTAGTTGTGAGTTGAATATTAAAAGAACACACTGGCTGGGATGTAGCTGTTTCTGCTTTGGATAACTCAGTGTTTCCAGCCTCCTTCTACATTCTGTAGATTGTGGGCCCAGCCTTCCTCCTTCTATTTTGGCTTATATCTGCACTTATAAAGTGCCCATTGCAAACAAGACATGCAATAGAAGTGTGCTTTAGATATCTTTCAGTTTTGTAGTTGCCAGGACTTTGTAACCACAAAATAGCATCCTTACCCAGAGAATATCTGACTTCCCTGTCTCATAACTGGTCACGATGGGATGTGGTCCAAAGAGTTTCTATCTCTCCTTTTTGTGTCCTTCATTTAACCATTATTTTTATTACATAAAGAGTAGTCTAGAAAGTGTGCTAAGTTTTGTACTTGCTTTCCTCCCCTCTTATTTTCTTTTAAATTTTTTAATGTGTATGCATATGCCTACATACATGTCTGTGCACCACATACCGATATTATCTATGGAGGCTAGAGGTAGGTGCTGGATCCCTCACACTGGAGTCACAGATGGATGTGAGCTTCTGTATAGTTGCTAGGATTCAAACTTAGGTTTGCTACAAGCACAATTCCCCACTCTTACGCACTGAGCCATCACTTCAGCCCTGTACTTGGCTTTTACGTGCTTACTCATAGGAACAGATTAGATTGGTAGGGTGGTGTGTATGTGCAACAGACAGGAGATTTCATCTTAAATCAAGAAAAAGAAAGGGAGATTCAGCTGTCAGTGCTACCAGTGACATTTGTAACTACAGCTCAGAATCATGGAGGCAAATAATCACACAGTTACCTGGAAGAACTGAAAGCAAATTGCCTAATTTTGAAGACTGGAACATCTGGTGTTTTCTCAGCCCCCACCCCCTTTTAGTAAATGCCCAAAGAAGTTTTGTTGTGGTTTTCTTTTTACATAAACATAATCAACATAATAAAGAAGATAATGAAGCAATGACTAAGAGCTTCACAGTGTTATTCTGTCTGCTCAAATGTGCCAAGCAGATCTTTATCCTTCATTGAACCATCAAATAGAGGCTGGCAAATTAGAACATCCATGTTTATTTAGTCAACTCCTCCACCCCCATCTTTGGGCCCTTTGTAAGTCTTTTAATCACAGTTTGATGCTCAGCTGAAACTAAATATTTTTCAGTTCTAAGTGTATTCTGAAAGATGGTGAATAGAAGCAAGTGATGCTATGTAAATTTGCCTTTTATTGTTCAACCAGGAACATGAGATTATGTGTTATTTTTTTAAATTACTTAAGCCAGAACCAAAGTTATATGACTATTTTGATTTGAAAGTACCCATTGCAGAAATAGTACAAAACCTGGAAAAGTTTTTAAACTTTAAAATGTTATTCAATATCTAGTTTATATTATGTTGTAAAATCCACAAATAAGCATACTACTTGATGAGCTGTTGCTGAGTAAACACACCATGCCATCAGTATTTCAGGTGGGGCCATAGGATAATGACAGTATGTCCCTTTTCTTTCTCCTCCCCCAGGTAGTTTCTAGCATCCTGGCTTCTAAGATTGCAGATTGGGCTATCGTTCTAATTTTTACATCTAATTATTCCCTTGTGTTAAAACTCACACGACACAATATCCACCACTATAAAGCACAGTATTCAGTGGCATCGGCATCTTTGTCATGTTATACTTCTGTCATCCCTGACTAGGTCCAGGACTTTGTTATTTACCTAAAAGGAATGGCCATGCCCTCCAAACTGTAGCTTCCCTCTATTCCTAACAGAAACCCAAGCCACCTAATTCTTCTTTGATCATGTCTCTTTTCTTTCTTACTATCTTTCAGGATCATTTTATTCTGTTGGTAGAGCCATTTGTCCAAGTAGGTCAGATTTCTTTTATTGGAGAGTGGTATTGAAACATACTACCTGTGTGCTTGTTCTTTTAATATTATGTCCTTATATGTAGACCTTTTCAAGCTCAGCTTGGAAATATGTGTGTGCACCTTTTAAAATAATGAGATACACATGCACACACGTGTACAGAGACCTGATGGTATCTGTGCAGGGCAGTGGGACCAGGAAGGCTTTGAGTGCCAAATATGGGGATATGTAAGACAATTGTATAAAATGATGTGTAATGTTTCCAAATGACCTGTTTGCCTCTACCCATATCCTGTAATTTTTAAAATTGATTACTAATCAGTAATACATTGATGAATTCCAGTCACTTGTACATTATATGTTATCATAGACTAATGTAATTATTTTTTACATTTGGTTGTGTAAGAAATAATGAGAAAAAAGTCTCTTTATGTACAGTTCGGAGGCAAAACACTTGATAGGCTGTAGGAACAATTTACATGTGCATGGTGACGATTTGGATTGCTGATTGTATATCTGTATATGGAAAATATAATATGTATGTGTGTGCACATTTCTGTGTTTTCATTTTCCTGTCTGTATGTGTCTCTAACTCTACTCTCTCCTCTTTTTCTATGCAACCACAGACAGAGAGAACCAGAAATTCATACTGATAATTTTCAATCTAATTTCTGTAGGATTCATTGTTATTTCTGTCTTTCTAAATTTTTGTTTTTCTATTGCTTGCTCATTTTTATGCCTTCTTTTGCACAAGTGAACAGTACTATATATATTTTTTATTTTTCTGCTAACTAGTGTATACATTCTTTTCTTTATTTACTGACTTAAAAATGTTTCCTCTCTAGTTGAGAAATCATTTTAAATATTGTTCAAAGTAAACCGAAAAGTAAGTGTAAGAGCTTGTAAGATGGTTCAGCAGTTAAGGGCACTTGCCCCCTTGTGTGGTGACTTTATTTTAATCCTCCTAAGTCCCATGGTGGAAGGAGAGAAGTTACTTGCAAGTTTCCCTCTGACCACTCCCCATGAATATACACATTTGTGTCCCTGTGTATATGTAAAGAAATGGGAGGGGCGGGGGAGATGGTTCAGTAGGCAAGGTATTTCTTGTGCATGTGTAAATATCAGGAAAAGTGTTTGGATTCCAGTGTCCACATAAAAGCTAGCAGGAGGGCATTACATCACACCTTTATCCTGTGCTAGTGCACAGGAGACATACCAGGTATGGCCAGTGTAGACTGTCTAGGATGAATGTTGGAATCAGTGCCCCACATTGAGCAAGAGGCCCTATCTCTGGTTGAAGACGGAAATCAATCAAAGATGATGCTGATATTGACTTTAACTCTGCACATACATGTACGCTTTATCAGATACATGTGAACACCCAAACGCATGCACACACATCAAGATACATTCATAGATAGACAGTAGGTATTGGCCAATAAGTAATGGCCAGTATAGGAAAGCAAGTGGAATTGAGGTTATCCTGTAAATACTGATCATTTATAAAGTGTGCTGATTTTTTAAAAATTTATTTCAAATTTATGTATAACTTTCCAAAACTAGTATTGGTTTCTTAGTATTTAACAGTTTTCTCTGTGTGGTATTTAAAAACAAAACAACAACAACAACCAAAACAAAACAACAAAAAAGACACCTTTTTTAAAAAATTATGTATCTTAGTAACTTTCAATTGGAATTCTAAAGTTTTATCATATATTATTTTTAAAGATATTTTAAACCAGTGTATGTATATCAGTGCATTGTGTGTACATCAGTGCAGCTGTCTGTCCTGACCTACCTGATGTCGTTTCTGGAACTGACCTCAGGTTCTCTGCAACAGCTCTTAAGTGCCATATCCCTTCTCCAGTCCTAGCATGTGCTATTTTGAGTGTATAGGTAAATGTGTTTCCAGAGTTATAGACAGTGTTTCCATATATGATGGGCTCATTAAACATTTAATTGAAGAAGTAGCCTTTTAAGGAGATTCTTGTGAAATGTAGTTTGGGTGATCAGCGAACCTGTCTTCAGTACTTCATAGCTTTCATGTTTCTGTTTTGAGTCTTTATAAAAATCCTCTGAGGTTAACAGATTTCATTGGTCATTAAAATTTGAGTTGTAGATGTTCCAAAAATGACAAATTTATGCCGCAGTGATAGCCTAGTGCTTCTGTTGCTCAGTGACATTTAACACTTTTGAAACCATTTAAAAGTTCAAGGTAATTGTAATTATTAGATTGCAATTTGTAAATGGAGGTTTATCTGCCCTACTCCATATTGCTGCTGCTTTTAAATAATCACACAGAGGCTTATTGTTAATTACAAATTGTTTGGCCTATCACTCAGGCTTATTACTAACTAGCTCTTACAACTGAAATCAACCTGTTTCTATTAATCTACATCTTGCCTGTGGCTTACCTAGTTTCTAGCATCTTGCTTCTCTGGCAGCTGGCTCATTTCTTTCATGCCTTTCTTCTTTCTCCCTCTGTTCAGTTTGGTTTTCTTGTGTAGCTTTATTCTGCCTTGCTATAGGTCAAAACAGCTACTTGTTTAAGCAACAAGATCAGTCAATAGTCACAGTATATGGAAGGGTTACCCCATAGCAGTAATTATCCTCTTGGTAGTGATGTACTTAGTACCCTTGTTTTGAATTGAATTATTCTTGTTTTCAGTTTTTTCCTCTATCTTTACCTGGATATGTACCAGGAATTAGGAGGATATAAGACTGAAGGGACAGAGGTTGTTAATTGATGGTTGCAGACTTAAAAGTCACAGAGTTAGATGCATACACTAATGTAGGACACTGAAGGATTTGATACTACAAGTATTCTACTGATGTTGATGGCCGTTTTCTGTGTTTTCAATTTTACTGCTTTAAATTACAGGGAAAATTGCAAAAAGAGCTCTACTCTAATAACTAACTTGATCTTAGCCTATTTTTACTGGTCACCCAAATTTTGCTTTTGATAATCTCTATCGGCTATATATTTTAGATATTTGTATTTTAAAAATTGGCACTCTTTTTAGACTTAAGGACAAGTAAAAGACTTAGGTATTAGTTAAAATAGAGGATGCTATGTGATGGATTTTGGTTATTTTCACTGAGGATTGAGTGTTGTTTTAGTGAGGCTATGAATGAGTGGCAATTGTAGAAGTATTTAGGGACATGTGATGTCTCAGGTCAGTTAGACAGTCATTTTAGAAGCTACCATATTTGACAGTGTTAGGTACACAGAGGTCAGTGATGAGTTCTTGCTGGCATTACCAGGTGTCATTTTTCTGCAGTTTGTATATATGTAGACCATGTATTTTGCTTTTATTATTTTTAAAATAAAGTCAAACATTAAACGATAGGTTCTTCAGAGTTGTATAAAAATTAGTCAGTTGTTTTCAGAGGTGAGTAGGCCACTTCATCAGTACTCTCCTCTGGTAACTGTATATGCCTATTTTGTGATAGACTTTCTATTCTGACTTTTTATACAAATAATTCATCTAGGATAGTGAATTTGCCTTATAGCTCAGCTGAGATGAAAGGAGGGATGTCCTCATGCAGGAACAAAAGAAGCTGGTCAAGACAGGTCAAAGGAAATGGCTACTATTACATTTAATAGTCACTTAGCAAAAGAGAGAATGGTACAAGTATGCATAAAGGTATGTATATTACCTTTTATGCCCTTGAATATACTTAATAAAGAATATGACAGGTATAATCTTTGTACTTTTTCCCATCTGCATTTGGTATTTTAGAATAAATTTTACCCAGGGATTAAAAAAGATTTGAAAATTATGTGGGATAAATATTCTTCTAATTTTTTTTGTGATGTCAGGCAGACACCCTTATCTCACTAATGTGTTTTGATACCACAGGGGATAAAGCTTTCTAAGTATTTTCATCTTCATGGCTAATGGATTTCAAGATATGCAGCAGCAAGCATCCTGCCCATGTTCCCTCTACCCTCTCCTTCCTTTGAAGTTAGGTAAAATGAAAGGATCATAAGACCCATGCTGAAAAGGAGTGTTTCTCTTTCTTCACACATTTTTTTTTTTTCTCCTCTCAATTTATTTCTTTTATACTTTTGTTAGGAACATTTTCAAAATTATTATCCCAATTAGTTGGCTTATTTCCTGTCCTTAATCTGAAATATTTCATTCTAAGTAAGCACTTGTTTCAGAATATATTTTATATCATGTGGATATTATTTTATGATTGCTTTTCTTCTCCGATCTGATTGTAATTCTTCTTCTGCATGTAATTGGATTTTACTGTAACCATATTCATTCACTGAATGTGGGCATCTTGCAAAGGACTTATGAATTAGTCAAAATGAACTGCTGCCTTAGAGTGTCACATAGGATGTTAACGTTTACTAATCGTCCTCAGTATTTCCGTAAGATTAGGATACTTAGCTCATTGATTTTCCTTCCTGTAACTACCAGTACCATTGTCTTTAATGACTTCCCCACAGAGATGATCCATCCAACCCTTCACTTTGTTATCTAAGTGATCTTTGGTACTGATGCATAAAAAAGAAAACGAGCCTTTCATTCTATTTTGAGAAAAACTTCCTGAGATTTTGGTGGTAGTTTTGGTGGATATATTTATTATTTTTCCTTAGTGGATTTCTTTTGCATTTTATTTTTTTAAAATCTTTTTGTTCAGTTTTTATTTCTTTCACATCATGTATCTACATCCTGTTATGAGCAGTTTTCCCCCCAGCCTGGTCCCACAGCTGTGTCAACTCCAAATAGCACACATAGATGCTGTTGGCCAGTTACTAGGGTTTCTTGTTGGCTTAAATATTAACCCATTACTATCAATCTAAGTATCCCCACATGGTCTTATCTTACCAGAGAGAGGGTCCGGACCTTCTTCTCAAGCCCCTACATCTTGAATCTCCTCCCACATCTCCCAGAATCCTCCTTGTCTCCTAGTCCCACCTCTCTTGCTTTCCTATTGGCCAACAGGGCTTTATTCATTAACCAATAAGAGAAACATATTTATAGAATGACATCTCTCACCAACATTCCATTCATTATCTGCCCTCTGCCCTTATAATTCCCCCATTCCTAATAAAATAAAATTTAAGAGAAAAAAAAGGAAAGATAAAGGAAAAAATATTATCAAGGAAGCTGTAGTGTGACATATTGAGTCATGTAGTAAACCCCTTTGCCCATATATAGCTTTACTTTAGCAAGTGTTCATTTTGCAGAGTCATTAGTTTGGTTCTGGGTCAAGGGTTCCTGGTTTCTGCTACAGGAAGGATGCTGGGCCCTCACTGGGACTCCTATGGGATATCTTGTTTTCCCATGTCCTGGAGATCTTGCAGTTTTTGGATTATGGGACCAGCCACTTCATATGCTCCAGCAGAGTTTAAATGGGGTGGATGTTGGGATGGACCAACTCAAAAACCTGATTCTGGGCCTAGGTAGTTGCAAGGTTGGTCAGTCTATCAGCTCTTCTGTCTTCATCACTAGGGTGAGCTCTCCATCACTGTCCCAGCTAGTTTACCTCCTGCAGCAGTGAGTAAGGGGTGGGTCTAGTTCTCCTGCTTTCCAACTCTAAGGATCAGCACTCTAATACCTTGATCTTCAGGACCACTTCTACTGTGTTGCCCATGTGAGGTGTAGGATTTTTGAGTGCTTTAGCAGATGAGGGGCAGAACCAGTTCTCTCTAGTGTTAACAGCTAGTGAGGCAGGGGACCAACTATGTAGGGCCCTATCCTCTCAGCTTTTGGTGATATTAGGAACCAGGGACATCTACAGAGACCATGGCTGCATCAGAGCCATGAATCCAGACATGAGCTCCATCATTAGCTCAGGTCCAGACATCACCATGGCCTTGGTGGCAATCAAGCCACCCACCTCAGCAAATATCCCCATCTCTTTCACCTCTTCTGAAATGCTTCTGTCCATAGTACATGAACTGTTCTCTCTCTCTCCTATACCACACCATACATTTGCTCACCATAGTGGTCCCCTGCTACCTGGTACTGTGAGGCCCCAGCAGCATAGTGTGGTGTCAGGGATGTTGCTGGGCTTGGGCTAGAAACCTACGGCTGTTATTTCATTGTGTCCCTCCTTGTTCAGCCATATCATGTGGTGCAGATGTGATGCTCAGTTTATTTTTTAATAAAACTGAATCTAAGTGTTAGGTGCATAGCACACTCTTTCCCCCTGATAAATGGCAGTGTTTTTGATAACTTCCTAAACATCTAAACAGAAAGACTTTGGTAAAAAAGAGGGATTATTATTGGCTGTTTCCTGGGAGCGTCCCTTAATCTCCAAAGGTTGAGACCTTTGGGCATGGATATCTAGTTTTTGGTCATTTTGGACAGTCTGTAACAGTTCAAAGAACTGCTGTTATAAAATCTTCTTGCTTTTCTTCTATTTTGCTCTTCTCTTTCCACAACCCCCCCCCCCCCCCACGCAATAGCCTTGACAGTTTGAACTTCAATAAACCTTTCTTCTACCCCTAGAGTGGTGTAGTTTTTTGATTTCCTGTTCTGTTGCTTACAATTGGCATCTAGCAATATACTGTTACATCTGTAGTTAGGTTGCCCCCAATTTCTTGACGCTATTTTGTACCTAAAAGGTATTTGTTATTTTTATCTTGTTACTTTGCCTTTTGATACTCATATGCTATAAAAGTATTTTAAAATGCCCTCTTTCAATTAATTGTAGTGTTTAGAAATACTTATTTTAATGTGTTGAGCATTGATTATGATGCTGATAAGTTCATGTAGGTGATCATGGCATTTGAATGCAATTTTACTTCTTTTCCATCTGTTTATCTATGATTATTCTTGCCCAGTTAATTAGCTGGAACCTCTGCTGCCATGATGAGTAGTGACTGGTAAGAGGAGACATGATCCCTTGTTCTGAGCTTCACACAGGTCGCATTCAGTGTGATTGCTATGGAATGGGTGGTACCTAGAATATTTTATGAATATGGACAAACAAGTTCTATTCAATGTTATTAAAGTAGACTCACATGTTATCTTTGTCTTTGGATGCCTGACACATACTTTTAGGGATTTTTATGAAGAAACTTTGTAGAACATGGGTCCAATTTCTTCTTTATCCAGAATGGCATCTTTTGGTTCAGGCTGGTTGACTTATTATTGATTCTGTCAGTCATGATTTTACTAATAAAGCTTGAACTCTACCAGTAATTTCTTGATACAGATATTGGCCTGGTAGCATGTACAGCAGCAAATGGAGAGTTCATGATACAAAAAGTTAGCAGCAGCCTGTAAAGCAAGAGTCACATGTTAGGAAAGAAATATGTTAGTGGTCTGATGGCCAGAGGAAGCATAGTCTTGGGACTGACTTGCTTATATTCAGATGTAACTTGAAAATATGTTCCAGTTCTGAAAGAAACACTGAAAGAATAGATTCTTTTGTAATTAAAGTACATGTTTTGGATAAAAGTATATAAATATTCTGTACTAGTGTATATAATCTGATAAGTGCTATAGTTATAAATAACTGATCAGTGGGAGTTATTTTGAGGTACCTTCTTCCCTTTTGCCTTTAAGTTTTCTTAGTTTCTTGTGTTAAACAAGACAATATTATGGTTATTAAAAAAACACAAGCATTGCAATAAATGAATTATTTTTAATGATATCAGTGGCTGAAGTGAGATTAGGTACTCATGTTTATTACTATTTTAATTGCCTTATCAGCTTTATTCTGTCATTTTTAATTCTATCAAGATTTTGAGTGTATGTTTGTCTTTAAATAGCCACTTTGATATCACCATGAATTAGAAACATTGTTTCCCTAATACTGATTTGTTTTGCATTGCTAGTTCTGTTTTCTTGAATAATGTTTTGGCAATTAATAAATCAAAAGAAATGAACAAAGAAGGACTAGATTTTTAGTCTGATTTTGAATGTGTTCAATGCCTTTTCTTTGTACATGCAATCTTTTAATAGATATAAAATAAGAGCTTTCTTTATTGTTACCTTGATATCTCCCTCATTTCCCAATTGGGGCACACACATACCTTCTGATCAGGTCTTTGCTTTTGATCTTGGGTTACATGTCCATGCTATTTCCATGGCCTGTGAAGCTTTCAGCCTCTTCTGTCACTTAAAAAAATATACCTGCCAGCTTAGCTGTCTTGTTTCCTTAGGTATTAATTCAACTAGGCATGGCAGAAGCCTTTGAAAAGGAATATCTGTGAGTCTCTCATTGAACCACCTTGTTTAAGATTGTATGTCTCATGCTATGTTTATTTCTACCTTTTGTTTATTTTTCTCACTAATATGTTTATTATTTATACTATTGTGTGTGTGTGTGTGTGTGTGTGTATGTATGCGTGTGTATATATGTGTGTGTGGTATCTCTGTATTTGTTCATACTGGGGGTTGTACCCAGAGTTGTGTTAAGCTTCTGAACAATCTGTACTGATGACATTTAGTATCCATTTAATGTTTTTCAGATAATCAAGGAATTTTTCTTATTCTAGTCCCATAATTTATATATGCTCTAGTCTTCCATAATTTCTCTTGGAAAATTAAGAGCATAGTGGGACAGTACCAATTTATTTTCATTTATTATCAGCTGAATGGTTTTTTTTTTTAAATTTCCTTGTATAAGCTTGTATTTTGTATTTTTGTCTGAAAGTATCCACATGTAGGTTTGTGTGTGTGCATGTGTACACACATACAATGAAATATGAAATACCTATAGACCCAGCAAACTAGAAAGGAACCATTGGTGGTGAGGAGGAAGCATTAGTGATAAGCATGGGAGAAGGGACTTATAAGGCAGTAGAATGTGTGGAAGTAGAGCAGAAAAGGGGGTTGGGGGGAGTGTTGTTCTTTTGCTATAATTTTGCCTAAGAAGCAAAAACACGAGACTTAGCTCCCACGTAGAGTTTATTGAAGGAAGGGAGAGAAAGTGGGTTAGCTGGTGGCCAACAGAAAGCAGCGGACAGAGAGAGGGAGAGAGAAGAGAGAGAGAGTAAGAGCAAGAGAGGGCAAGAGAGCAAGAGAGGGGGTCCAGAGAGAGAGCGGCATACTTGGCATGCTTGCTTTAAAAGGGGGGCTTGCGCATACATAATTGAGTCCCTTGGCAGCCAGGTAAAGCTTGAGCAGCCAGGTAAGGCTGACATAGAGATGACTTGGCCATGAGCATCCCACCCATCATTGGGGGTGGGGTCAGCAGACTGCTAGTTCCCAACAGGGAGGGGATAACTAAATTTAAGGATGTTTGATAAAACAGAATCATGTCTTATAAGATTCTTGATTCACATAAAAGTTTCATTAGAATGTTCCTGCATAGAGGTTCATACTTAACCTAGAAGCTATAGGTTTGCCAAATTCAAGATCCATTGCCAGCAGGTGTGTGAACCTCCTGTTGAGTTGTTGGTCAGAGATGTCCTTAGATCCCAAAAGTAATGCAGGCTGTTCGCCATTTCTCTTGGTTGCTCACCAGATCTTAATCACAGATCCTTTCTGGTTCGCTATTTGCCTCCTTTCCACACATTTCTTCTGCTCCTTCCTTGGCTTTCCTTATTTGTTAGGTCATATTAGGCATTTGTCTTTTGAGGGCTTGATCCTGGTGCTGGAATTAAATTGCAGTGAAGTCTTTTCTTTGGCTTCCATTTCTTCTCAGCTCAAGTTGTAATATCTGTGAGTCTACATTGCCTAGACTTCCAGTGGTAATTGAATGAACCAATGACTAACGGCTCTTTCTGTATTGCACAGAGTGCTTGTTTTATAAAGTTCATTTTTTTAATTGAGTTTTAATATTTTAATATGCCTAAATTTTACTTTATTATGTTTCTAGTGTATATACTTAATGATTCTCCATGATGTTGCATTTGAAAAAGCAATCATTTATCATTTGTGAATAAAATCATTTATGGATTTATAGATTTTTTTTTCTTTAGTTATAACATTTTACATCAAAACAGTAATTTTTTTTTTAGTTATTACTAGGGGGGATGAACTTAATATTTTATGGATGTTTTTCATGGATCATGAGCTAAAAAAAAATTTTTTTTTCTTTTTTGATTTGTTTTACAGGGAAGTCTTAGGAGTAGCCGACAGATCTCACCTCAAGAATTTATCCATGAGCTGAAAATGGGGTTTACTGACGAGAGACTTTGCACATATCTGGAGTCACTTCGAGTGTCACTGACCAGTAACCCCGTGAGGTAATTCATCCCCTGGAGGTCACTGTGGCGTGTTACTTAACTATTCCGTTTTTATTTAGTTCATTTACAAATAGTATCCACCACCAGTTTCTCAAGGTAAAAACCTAATACTAAATGGTCATTACTAAAAACCTATGCATGTAAGTAACATGATACAGACTGAGCTGGATGAATTACATATTTCAGAATACACAGATATTTGCACACACATTCACACACACATTGTGAAACAAAAGAAAAAGGTCATAAATTGGAGAGCAAGAGGGTTGCACATGGGAGGCCCTGGAGGAATTAAAGGGCAGGAAGAAGTGATGTAATAATATTAGAGTCTCAAAAATAAAAGAATATCTAAAAAATGAATATTAACTATATGGATGAAGAAGAGATTTTAATGGACCTTTTTATTACTAAGCAAAACATATCTCATGAACGTACATATTTTTTGAAAGAACAGTCAAGATAAAAATCTATTACTTTAACATAATTAAGTTTTACTTTCTGTTTTCATATTTAAAATGCTTGCTGATTCTTATTTGACACTGCAAGGCTTACTGCTTGTTTCTTTTCCCCCCTCTTTTGAAAATGGTGTCTTATGTAGTGCCTCATAAATAAATATTGCAATATTTAACAAACAGAAGAACATAGGGTGCACAGTAAATTTAAAATTCTAGACTTAACTGACAAAAGCCGAAACAACAAAAACTACCTCAAATCCAAATTTAACTCGGTGTCTTTTATGTGATGCCAATACCATATGATTTTTTTTATAGATTGATTTTATACTTTTTCAGGTTGGGCTATATTTCTATGCCTTTGAGAAATATTGCCTGAAAAATTTAAAAAGCAATGTAATGATGCTAAACTGACCTCATTTAAAATTGCTAGTTTACTGGAATGTAGGAGGTATTTGTTAAACCACATAACAATTAAAGAGATGTTACCTGGAGTATTAATTTTGATAGTATACAGGAGAGAATTCAGTTTTCATAGAGGCTTTATGCTAATCCCTAATTAGGTTGATGTCTTAACAAGTGTATTCTTGAATAATTTAAGCAGAAGTTTTCAGTGAATTTTTGTATAGTCAGAGTCAGAAAATCTGTCTGAGAATGCCCAGTATTGACTTTTCATCATGTAAGGCATAGTTGTTTTTGCATAGAATATATGGATGCTTACATATGTCTATATAAATAGTTGAAAAGCTATGATGGACTAGTGCAGCTGTTGGTTCTGGTATGAAAAATAATTCCTGTGTATAGTCTTCTATAGTCTTCTGTGATGAGTAATTTTTTGGACATTTTCAAGCTTAG
This sequence comes from Phodopus roborovskii, assembly GCF_943737965.1. NCBI lineage: Eukaryota > Metazoa > Chordata > Mammalia > Rodentia > Cricetidae > Phodopus > Phodopus roborovskii. The sequence goes on from NW_026126511.1 coordinate 29,077,295, forward strand.
ATATAAGGTGAGAAAGTCTCTGACCATGGGGGGTGGGGAAGACTTAGGTTTTAAGATATGGAAGTGAATGAAGGTAAAGCACCACAATGGAATCTTTGTTGTTTTTTAATTTTATGGGTTTTCACTTGCACTGTTTGGTAGACCATGGCTCAAGGGTGGATGTGACTTGAAGGCTTTTCCGTGTACTGGCTTCACCAGATCACATTCTGTAACACTTGTGGAATGCAAGTAGTGTTGTTGATGGAAACAAGGAAGTTTTAATTTTATTTCCTTTGTCTTACCTTGCCTGTTATTAGTAAGAGATTACACTTAGAGAATTTAATAGATGTATTTAAAATTGAGAAATTTGCATTTCCTGCTGAATTTATCCTTGTAAAATACTGGGGAAATGGCACAGTTGGTAAAATGTTCAGCATACTAATTTGGGGACATGAGTTTGGATCCCCAGTGCCCATGTAAGAAGTGGGGTGTGGCAGTGCATGATTGTAATTCTGCCACTTAAGATGCAGAACCAGGAGAAGGATCTGAATGACTTTCTGACCAAGCAATTTAGACAGAGTAGAAGGCTTTGCTTCAGTGAGCGATCCCCTCTCAGCAAATAGGGCGGATGAACCTGTGGTATCCACATGCATGTGCTCACATACCTATGTATATGTATAAACACATACACAGGATGGTACTGTATACAAACACACATATAGAAATATTTATTAAGAGCCTACCATTTTCCCAAGTCACAAACACATGTACGCACATATTTATTAAGAGCCTAAGTGTTCTATTCACAACAGGGCTTGAGAAAGAAAACATTGTTTCTATGGAGTTAATTTGAGCAAAAGGGTATTTTGGGGTTAAACTGGGGGGGGGACCAATATATTCATTTCTGCTTATCGTGGCAGGCACAGGGCACTGGGATCTTCATAATTTTTTTTCAGTTTTACAAAAGATGGGTTAAAATCCCTCATGAGGAAGTCACTGATGACGTGCCAGCTTCTTTCCCAGCAGAACTAGTCACACAACAGCTTCTTCCCTTCCCCTTTAGTAGATAATGCAGATAAAAGAGGAGACCAAAGGGAAAGATTTTGTATAAGTCCATGGGTAGTGTGATGGAATGGATAACTTGTGAAATATTACCTCAAAATACTAAGACATGATGTTCTCTATTAATAAAAAAAAATCATTAATATACCACCAAATACTTATAGAATTCCCCCCCCCCCAAGGTACAGAGATTTTATCATGTTTTATTTTAATTCATTATTTTTCCAGGAAGTCCTTTTAAGTGACAAGAATAGAAAGCCTTGTCAGAAAAATATTTCTGAAGAGAACTTTCTAGAATATTAGTTCTTCTAGTGTTTCAGTAGATGAGTACCTTGTAAAATTTGGCATTGCAGCTACGATCTACTCTTTGGTGTTTCCTCCCATATCTGCCCACAGAGGCAGTTTGTCATGTTTGCTTCTGCCAAGTGTTTCCAATCCTTATTCAATGTATGATAATCACTGAATGGGTATCATTCTCTTCCTGTCATGGTGCTGTTTTCTCTTATTTGTTTAGATGGGTACTGGCTGTCTTGCAGCTGGTAATCCTCTTGCTTTAGGCACCTAAATTCTGGTATTAAAAGTGTCTTTGTACTGCATTTAAAATTCTTGAATGCTGTGGGTAAAACCCAGTGAACTGATCAATATTATAGAAGTGATTTTTCTATAATATTGCTTCAGGATCAGAATTTATTTAAACGAAATTTAGAGAAAACTAGCTTTCCTTCCCTCCAAATTATGGCTTCCCTCCCCCAGCCTCTGGCAATGAGATGTTCTCAGAGCAGTGCATCAAGTTTTGAAGTATGAGCCATTTTCACTGAGATAGGTGAAAACTAGCTGTTAAAGACCAGCTTCTTCGCCTTGTTTTATGAAGATTTGATGTGAAGTCTGTAAAGTTCTTCTGTTTGAGGAGGTTCATTGATTATTCATTATTCTTTGTGACAGTTTGTAGCTAGTTTTGAACACTGGTGAAAAGATTAACTCTTTCAAATTACCAAATATAACTTTCAGTGAATCTTGACAAAGCCAATAGTTATGTTTGAGTGATTGAATGCAGTGGGTAAAAGAAGAAACAGGTAGACACTAACATCATTATGATTGATTTCAAGCATTTATAGTTCTTACCCACCTATGCATATGCCAAATTAGTTACAGAATGTATCTTTGTTTTCTAAGTTTGATGTACCTGTCAGGGGCAAACTTTCTGTCTCCTGAAATTCAGTGTAATGAATCTTTGTTTTCTGATTTTAGACAGTATTTCTTGTATATGCAGCTACATTTTGCTTTTTCAGTTTCATAGGAGATGTTTTCTCATTTTTCATAAACAAATTCCTAGCCTACATTTGCTTCGGAATTTCCATTTTGAGGATCTGCTCTATTCCTGCTCCCCTTAGTTATAAATGTTCTTCTGCCTTCCTCTCCTTTATTATTATTTTGTGTGGGCTTTTGATTTCTCATTTCATTTTATTTATTTACTATTTGGTTTTCTTCTGATTTTGTAATAGAGCAGAATTTATTTTATCTACATATGCATGTAGTTAAAAAGAGAAAGATATAAGTAGTAATTTTTAGTTTTCCTTTGAGTTAAAGAATACTTGAATACCAATTACTAATTTTGATGCTAATTTGAGTGATATTTTAATTGTATCATTTTCTTTTTTAACAGTGTAAGTTAGATATTGTTTCACGTCTTTCTGTGTCTAAATCTTGCCCTCTGTTTTATTTGCCTTTGCTTTCTAAAAAAGGATAGCGTGATGTAGATGATATGTTTCGTAGATACGATTTTTAGCATGGCCATTATATTTTTTTCTTCTTTCACCATTTCTGAGAGTTTGACACTTATCAATCAACAGCACATCCCTTTGCAGGGTCTCTGTTCTGTCTCTCTTGGTTGTTTTCTGTGTCTGTGGTATCACATAGTATTTTTCTAATGTGTTTTGATAGAATTTACTTTTTAGGAGATTGTTATTTTAAGTGCTTTCAATAATTTGTTTTGCTTTTTTTTTTTTTTTGTAAATTTCAGCCATTTGCCCTTAAAATAGTGGTGGCTTATGGCTGTAATCCCAATTACTGGAATTTTATGTGAAAAGAAATACCCAGCTTAGGTTAAAGAATATGTGACACCACAAACGCTTATGTGATTAAAACTGGAGAATGTAGTAGGACAAAATGTAGAACATAACTATTAAAGTATAGGCCAAAATTTGTTAATCTACCAATGCTGTTTATATTTTTATGTCTACAGTAGTGGCCACAGTGAACAAGAGGTATCTAAGATATGAGACATAGATATCATGATGGCATAGAGTTGATGGGAGTGAACTAGAGAGAATATGAATTACTCTGATCTGGGAAACAATTACATAAATAAACGCAGGTTCTTATCAGTTCACCAATGCAAAATAAACGGGACTAAGAGTAGAAAATTGATAGGTGTTTTGATGCAAGCTAGTCACAAACTATTACTGAAATTTAAGTGACCAAGCTAAGGAAGTTTTTTTGAGGAACGTAAGGAGTAATGCTGGACTGGGTAAATCTTGGTTGGGGGAGTGCCTGAGATGGGGAAGCACTATGGCAGGAGGGTGAAGAAGGGAAGCTAGAATCTGAGACTTTTAGAGGTGAGCCGTTGCTAGTTCTTGACAAAAAGATTAGATTTTTTTTTCCCTACAATTGAAATCAGTGAAGAATTTCAAGCAGATGAAATAGTGATGTTCAAGCTTTTCAAACAACATCTCTTGCAAACTGGAGGCTAGCTTAGCAGTAAAGTATTTACCTAGCATGTGCGCAACACTCTGGGTTCCTTTAGCTGTATACTGTCACCTCAACATGCTGTCTCATACACACAAAGGAAGGACCTCAGCAGTATGACACAATAGTGACAGGGATGGTCAGGGTGCCTTGGATGAGAATGTAGAGATATGGGATGACAAAGAAGTGAGTAGGTAGTGTGGATAATGTGGAGGTGGAAACTTCAGGACTTAATGGTGAGTAGATAGAGATTATGGGGGAAAAGGAGGAATAAAGATTGTTAGAAAGCTTTCTGCCCTCAACAAATGGGTAGACAGTAGTATTGGTAGTTGTGATGGTATTTATTAATTAAAACACTCCTTTGGTAAATGACAGGTCAGGTGTCATAGAAAAGGGGAGAGAGTAAAGATAAACATTTAAGTAAAGATAAAGGTTCACGAGGATCCAGAAAGAAACCATTTAGTATGGGAGGAGGAGCCACAACACCAGATGAAGTGTAGTAAGGACCCAAATGGCTGATTCTCTGAAGCAAAGAAGACTGTTTCAAAAGAAGGAAGTAACAAAACACACAGGGTGTTGCTGTCATGCGGGGCACAACACTGCTTCTGGTAACAGGAGAGTTTTTGACTTTTGAGAAGAGTTTTGGGTAGCCTGGGTGGAAAAACCTAGACCGAAAACTGATTTAAAAGAGACATGATTTTGGAGTGAAATCGCCTAAGGAAAGTGGGCACAGTCAGAAGCGGATGTCAGCTTAAATTAGTGAGGGTTCAAAGAAGGAAATGGAAAGGGTCCTTGGCAGATGGAATGGACTCTTGTTTCATAGGAGACAGTTCTCTGGACAAGATGGCTTAATGACTGAAGAAACAAAAGCCATGAATGTGTGGGGTCAAGGGCAGATCATGACTTCATCAGGACTGATGTGACTCATATTGGGCTATACTGGATGTAGAACTGCAACAGATGATGGAGATTCTTCCTCACATGATGAAGGTGCCTGATTTAGCCAGTTATTTCAGGAACTAAAGATGCTCCATTTGATAGCCCGAAGGCTGCTTGTTGTGCCTTACTGTCCTGAATAGGGATATTTGTGTGTTCCCCTGAGCTTGGGACTGATGGCTTTCATTTGTTGTGTGCAGCGTATTGTGTGTAGCAGCCCCGCCTTTCACCTGTAGGTGTAGATCTCCCATGCTGCTTCACCATTGCTTGTTACTGGCCTTCCTTTGTCTGATTTGCAGTACTCCCAGAATATGTCACAGCCTTGGGTCTGTTATAGTTAAAACTCCAAAGAGAACAGACTGCTGTTTATTCCTCTGCACTGTGATTTAATGTAGGAATAAGTGGTTATTTGCGAATATGTAATTTTCCCAGAAAATTTCCCCAAATATTCTTAATTAACTGTTTCTTTCTGAAAAAAAAATTTGTTGTTGTTGTTGTTTTGTTTTGTTTGTTTGCTTTTGCCTCCATCATACCATTGTTTAGCTTCTGATTTCTTTTGGGCGTCTTTTCTAATATACTGTAATTTTTGTGACCTGGTCATTGAATGGGATGTGGGTGTTTGTGTGTTTGCCCTACAGAGCTTGCTAATTGCTTTCCATGTCCCCTTAGTGCAGTTCATTTTCAAGTATTTAGTCACCTTGCTCATGTTAGGGGAAAATGAAAGCTTAAAATCAGCTATAATTTTATTCAGCATCAGTGATGTATTACACTGACAGAGGAATGTAAATTGGATCTGGATATTATACAGCATTAAAGCTGACCTTCTAAGTTTAAGGTATGAAATTTGTTAGTTTGTCACATGTGTGCAATGATATCGCATTCCATCCCCCTCTGTCTTTAAGTTTCTAGTGACCTTTAGCAAAACATACTTTGCCTCTTTAGATATTCATGTTTTGTTATTCTGTGGGTTATAAAAATTAGTATTTCCTGTGTTGTAACTATTCTTTATAGACAGTAAATATGATCTTATACCAAAGACAATGAAATCTATATACCTATTTCTACACAGTGGCTTCCTGTGGGCTTGTGAGAGTAAGAGTGAAGAGATAGGCAATAGGAGATAGTTCTACAAGGAAGTCCTGCTGCTTAACATCTTTGCGTAGTGATTTAAAGTTTCTGAGAGTACGGTGTCTTAAAACAAATGCTTCAAATATACTAGACATTTTTACAGTTCAAAACATGAATATTCTCCATTAGAACAGTGACTCGAATGGTGACCTATGGGTCACGAGCCCTGAGTATCAAAGTACCCTTTCACAGAGTCACATATCAGATATCTACATTACAATTTACAATAGTAACAAAATTACAGTTATGAAGTACTAATAAATTAATTTCATGGTTGGGGTTACCATAACATAAGGAACTGTATTAAAGGGTCGCTGCATTAAGATGGTTGAGAACCACTGATCTTTATAGTTTTTTCTATTTATAATCCTATTGTTCTTTATTTTCCTTTTACTGAAAACAGATTTTTTTTTTCCCATACAGTATATTCTGATTACAGTTTCTCCTCTCTCAACTCTTCCCAGGTTCTGTTCAACTCAAATCCACACCCCTTCTTTTCTCTCTGTCCTTAGAATACAAGCATCAATAAAACAAAAAAGTAAAATAAAATAAGATAAAAACAAAAATAACCAAACCAGGATAGTACAAAACAAATAAGAAAAACAGCCAAAGATAAAGCACAAGAGACCCATATAGACTCAGAGACACATACATACATACATACATACATACATACATACATACATATAGTTATCCCATAAAAACACAAAACCAGAAACCATAACATACATGCAAAGTCACTTACAAAGCTTTATGTGATCAAGAACTTCCAAAAGTGCTATTGAGTTTGTTTTGGCCATATACTGCTGGGCATTGGGCCTGTCATTACTTGGGGTTAGTATCACCAGTGAGACACCTTGTAGAAAACAAATTTTTCATTTGCCCGCAGTTGTCAATTAGAGATTGCCTCTGTGTTATGTACTGCGTGCCCATGTCTCCTTAACCCTGGGACCCTATCTGGCCCATATCTGTGCAGGCCCTGTGTTCATGCTGCTACGATCTTCGCGTCAAGTATATGTGCTTTGGTCCTGCTGGTTTAGAAGGCCTTGTTTTTTTGGTGTTTTTCATCCCGTGTCCTCTTACACTTTTTCTGCCTTCTCTACTTCAGGGTTCTCTGAGTCCTGGGGAATGGATTTGATGGGTACACCCCATCTAGGACTGAAAGTTCCATGGTCTCTTACTCTCTCTCTGAACATTGTTCAGCCGTGAGTCTTTCTATTTGTTGCTTTCTACTGTAAGAGGAATCTTCATCTGATGATGACTGAGCAAGACACTGATCTCCGAATATAGCAAAATGTCTTTAGGAGTCACTTTATTGCCAGGTCCCTTTAGCAGACAGTAGTATTTGGTTTTCTCTCAACTCCCTGTTCTATCTACTCTCAGGGTCTTGTTTACCTGAGATGTCTATACATCTGATGTGGGACCCAGACTAGCTTTGATGTAGTTGAGTGTGCTGACTGCATGCACCACACATATTATCCGTTATCTTCCTGATGTTGGTGTTATAACATGGGAGGGGAGGAGAGAGGTGAAACTGTGTCTGGGATGCAAAATAAATAAACAATAAATAAAGAAAAGAAATATCAAAATGAAAATAGAAAAAGTAATATTTGAAATGATTTATTTATAAACCTGGAATAACATGACTTTTTTCTTCTTTAAGTTTGCAGTTACACTGCCATTTTTTTTTTTTTTTTTCTCATCAGGAATTTTTCTTGTGTTGTCTGCCAGTTGTTTCCAACAGAAAATGAACACATGAGGCTTTCTAATGTAGGACTTTTTTTATTTTTATTTTTTGCCTCCTGTGAACTAATATACTATCTCTTTATGAGGTACCCAGCATCAAGCGTTGTCTTAGAGTAAAACAAAATAGCTTAGTTCAAGTGTAAATAGCTTCAAGTCAAAACAATTCTTAATTTTGGTGATCTGAACTGACTGTTTTGAAAAGTATTAACAATTACTATGCAATAGAATGTAAGAAATAGAACATTTAGATTGTTCTATAGCTACTTAGTCAGTGAAGTTCCTAATTAAAATGTTTCCCCAGTGATGTTCAGGTATGGATGATATCTCTCTTGAATGTACCACACATTTAATGAATAATTCATATCAATTTTTTAGGTATTTCAAAGAAGTGGACTGATAGGAAACATTTCTGTTCGTTTAGTTATTAACTGGTGAAGATCATGATAAAATGAAAATGTGAAGTGTAGTGAATAGTTTATAGACCAGTGTCCTTCTCAAGTATGTATACAAAAGCTGTTAGTCAGTGCACTTTATCTCAAGCCAAGGAAGAAAAGTTAGATAATCAAATGGCTTATTCCAGAGTAGCCATTGGCCAAAATCTGGCACTTGTTGATTAGAAAAAATAAATTTACAATTCCAGAAAAAGTGTGACAGAGTGTATAATGGCAATATGTGTTTACATCTTTGCTTCTCACTTATTTAGAAATAAGATTTTGATGAAATTAATGTAGAAGTGTGATGGAGTTTGTTACCTTGACACTAGCTAGAGTCATCTGGGTCTGGACTGTCAGTTGAATTGCCTCCAACAGATTGGCCTATAAGAAAGCATGTGGAATATTTTCTTGATTAATTTTTGATATGGTTGATGTGGGAAGGGCCCAACCTGCTGTGGACAGTGCTACTTCTGGTCTGGTGAACCTGGGTTCTATAGAAAGGCAGGCTGGCATGCCATGGGAGCTAGTCAGATTGTCACCTTCCTTAATGGTGCCTGCTTCAGTTTCAGCCTCAAGGAGTCTGCTTGAGTTCTTGTCCTGGCTTTCAATTAGGGTGGATTGTGATCAGGAAGTATAATCTAAATAAACCCTTTCCTCTCCCAAGTTGCTGTGGTAGGAGTGTTTTATCACAGTATTAGAAAAGCTATTTACGACAAAGCTCTTCATTGAATGTGTACTCCTAAGAGTGTCCTAATGTGGAGACTGAGGAAGAAAAATCGCAAAGGTCGTGACCTCTCTGGGAACTGAGAAACCATCTTTACAAGATGTCTTACTCTTGCACTTGAACATTTTGGAAATACCTGTTTTTTTTTTTTTTTTTGTTTTGGTTTTTTTTTTTTTTTTTTTTTTTTTTGAGTATGGTGAGATGATCTATGATAGACATAATTTTAATTTTGAATGGGTGGGTTTTGAATGACTGTGCAGCAAGCTAACACAGTAGAATAATTAGTAGACAGCAAAACATCATCATTCAATTGAATGCTCTGAGTGAGTATCCAGTAGAAATTGATTGAGGAAGTCTCTTTGAGAGAGTCAGCTGGACTTCTTGACAAAGAGAGTCCCCTCCAGTAAAGCTTTCAAGTGAAAGAAAAGAAACAGCAGGAAGGTAATATCACCAGAGGGGGCCTACAAACACAAGATCCAGCCCCCAGGGAAGCACTGTTCTGGCAGCCAGATGGAGTTCAAACTCAAGAGTCCTGGGAAGAGCAGTGTGTCCCCTTTGATGAGGCCTCTCTATAGAAAAACAAATTGTGAACTATGGAATAATGTTATCAAACTGGTGCTCACTGCAGCCAGTTCAGAGCCACTGGGGAAGTTGAGGCTGTCACTTGGAGTTTTTGGTTGAGCGTTCTCTCCACAAATGAGTTTACCATGACAGAACCTCTAGCTTTTCTCCCCCACTAGAAACACTGAGCATTTTATGGAGCTGCAGGTTGAACATATGGTTTCATACATGCTAGGCAAACACTATCCCTCTTAGCTATATCCCCATCCTTATCCATTTGTTTAAAATGGTTTATTATTCAGTTACTTTTAGAGACATGATATTTTCACACTGGGTGGGTGGGGGGAACTTAGCCCATACCTAAGTAAACAGCTTTATAAAACCATTAAAGCAAAAATACTTAGGTCTAAAGTGAGACATTGATAGCATTGTTTCAAAAGGCATTTTTTTTTTTTAAAAAGTGAGCTTAACAATAGAATATACTTTGCATAAGTGAGTACATATGTTATTTTAAACCATCTACTTTTCTTTGCCTTATTGTTACAACTCCAGGAAAATACTACATTCAATAACTTTGTCCATATGATAGTGATAAAAGTCCTACTGTTAAGGGACTGAAGAGATGGTTAAGGTCACAGGCTACTCTTCCAGTGGTTCTTTGTTTGATCCCCAGTTCTCACATAGTGGCCAACAACCATTTGCAATTCCAGTTCCCTTTTTATGCATCCATGGGCACCACACATGCATGATATGTACAGGTGTACGTGAGTCAACATAACCATGTACATAAAATAGTGTTAAAGAAAACACCCTACAGATAATATTATATTTAATGATGAAAGACTAACTACTTCCCCCCTAAGATTGAGAATAAGACAAGGGTACCTGCTTGCATTATTCATCACCATGCTGTAGGTTATATTCAGTGCACAGAGTAGAATTCAGGCAAGAGTAGAATGTGAAAAGTATACTGATTACAGATGGAAAACAAAAGTCTCTGTTTGCAGAAGGCATGATTGTTTAAAAAGAGAATTTCAAAATTACTAAGTGTTCTTAGAATTTATCAGTAATTTCAGCAGGGATGAAGGATTCAAGATGTACATATAAAAACCAGTTTATAGCTACTCAATTTGGGAAAAACAAAAAGATCACTTACAGTTTCTTAAATATTATAGTTCTAGTGAATTAAGTTCAGTACTCTTATTAGAAAGCTATGAAACAATGAATGAATTCAAGTAAGATCTGAGTAAATGGAGAGACACCCCACATTTATGAGAAATGGTGGGTTGATTCCCTTTTCTGTTGTGAATCTCCTGCTTTGTTCTTCTAATTCTACTGACTCAAGTTCTAAGTGTCATATGATTACGCTGAACCAACTAGGTAATCTCACGATATTCTCATTATTCAAAGATTATCTTGTTGGTAGCCTTAATTTTCTCTTTGTATGCCTGGTATGATATATTCATAGTTTCTGGTGTTAAGGTACATATCTCTTTAGGTAGATGGGATCACATAGGCAGAATACTAGTGTTCCCTTCTCCTCCATCAATGTTTGCTTACATGCTAACTCAGGCCTTCTTCTTCCTGGTGCCCCTTGTCCAGTAAAGTCTATGGGGCATTTGAAACCTGCCTTAGTTTAGTTAGATGATGTTTGCTGACCTTGGACCCATTTCCTGGGTGATGCACCCTTTCTTTCTTTTCTCACAGGCACCTTGAACAAGCTTTTTTCTTTCTGTGCCTACTACTCAGCATCAGACTCCATTGTGCTATGCAGTCTGCCTGCATGACAGTGCAAATGCTTTTGACTGAAGGATGAGTCTCTGGAACATGCCATATCTTCTGAAGCCCTAAAAAACATAATAATTTCCCCATATGCCTAGCTATTTGTTGGCTTCCTACTATCTATGATGTGGCATATATAGTTCTTAAGTCAAGGGCTCAGTGTTCATCTGTGTCATTTCTGATAGATCTTGCTGTGATATTCATCACTGGAAGCCCCTTTTTGGCTAATGCCTCTGTGCATATTTTCACCTGCATAAAAACCTCCCGATCTGTGATTTAACCTTCAATACTTAGGTGAGACATCATTTACTGCGGTGGCTTTCTGTTCCCATAGTACCACAGTGATAGCACTTACTACATTATGGAAATAGCTTTGTTCCAGCATTTGTTTCAGCCCCTAATCTGTGATCACTTCAAGGGCAGAGAACATATTTTATTCATTTTTTGTATTTCTCATACCTATTGCAGGATCATGCACACAGTGAGCCCCTTAAAAAGGCTGGCTGCCTTAGTTAATGAACACTTGAACATAAGCTTAATAGTAAGGAAACATCACCCTTTGAGCAGCAGTCAGGCAAGTCCTAAAATGTGAATTAGTACAGTGACTCTAGATCCATCATTTTTCGTTCAGTGTAAACGCATACTTGATCTGAAAGCTGAATTGATGTTTGGAGCATGAAGGCTGGGACAAGCTCAGTATTGCTACTGGCGTCTCATTGTGCTGTCTTCTCCACATGAAAAGTAAAGGTACAGATCTGGGTGCCAGCATGAACAGGTGGCCTTAACTTCTTACTACATAACCCTTCTCTTATAACAACCAAATATGGCTCTGTTTTATAGGTACCGTTTAAAGATTATTTTTTATTTTTAAGTTTTTATTTTTAATTTAAAAATATTTTAGAAAATGTATGTTTGTTTGTATGTATATGTGAGTAGAGGTTTCTAGGGAGAGTAGGCACCTTGATTCCTCTGAAACTGTATTTACAGGTAGTTTTGAGCCATTTGCAATGTGAAGTTGGCTATTCTGAAACAGCACCAAAGAAAAGCTTCTCTTCATTCTGAATTATTTGTTGTATCTTTAACTTATCACCAAGTTCAAGCACAAGAGAAATGTTTCCTAGCCTTAAGAAAATTGCATTGGGGACGATTACCTTTTTTATGGTCTGGTAGTCCTACTCGAGCTCTGATCATTCATGATACAGTTGGCATTCCTTTCCTAACACAATACGCATAGAATGAGAGGCTGTAACTTAGAACACAAGAGGCTGATAGTTTGTGAATTTCTGTGTGACCAGTCTGAGATCTGACTGTTGTCCTTCCTGTTCACTGAGGTGACCAGACATATTTGCTTTCTAAAACAATGTTACCGAAGCAAATTTATATGCTTTTGGTTTCATTGTGTGGCCTTGGAAGCAATTACTGCTCTTTGTAACTAAAACTGCCTTCAAACATTTGAGGGTGGTTTGGACTATAATTATGGAGACTTGGCATCCAATTCCATCTCCTTCTGTGTGTCTTCTAGGGTTCTTATTTATTCCTCTCACCCCTTCTTCCACACTGAGACCCTCGCCAGCAAGTCCATCATGGTCTGTCCTAGCTTTCTTCAACACACTTGACAATTTAATCATCTTCTGTTACCGAATTTTATGAGGCAGGTTAAATTAATGTCTACCATATGCATTATTTTCTACTTTGAAGTTTCCCCCACCCCCAGTATGGATGTCCTAATGATTTCTGCAGTTTTCATTCATGAAGAAGTGATGTTTACATGTTTCTTATTCTTCCTCAACCTCAGGTATAGTTAGATGAGGGCTGATGGCACCATGCTGCTAGGTCTGGGCAAGGCCTGCTGCTTGTGTTTACTGAGGATTGACCCTTCTTGATCAGTTTATGTTTTCTAGGTTATTTTTTCAAATGAAGAGAAACTTTCCTTTTTTTGAAAGAAATCTGTGTATTTCAGCTATCCCCTGTCAAGATTACAGAGCTGCATACACAGTACCCCATTTTATCTTCCAGTGTTTTTCTTGTGTCCCTAAATAATAACTGAGAAAATGATTAGAATTGGAATGTATTATGGGGTAGAGCTCCCTGAGGACAACTACCTTTCTAGCAATGGATGCAAGTGCTTATGCAAATGTTCCAAAGGGAAATTGTATTGTAAGGAGTAAGGTTTTTCCTCCTGCCGCTGGTCTTTTCTTGCTGCCCCGCCAACCCCAATTAATACACAGAGACTCTGTATTTGATATAATGCTGTTAGCCAGTTACTAGTTTCTTATTGGCTAGCTCTGTCTTAAGTATTAACCCATTCTTATTAATCTAAGTATTTCCACGTGGTCTTATTGCGGAGTGGGGCTGGCGTCTGGTTTCCCCAGTCTCTCCATCTTGACTCCTTACTACTTCCTCTTTCCTCCTTGTCTCCTAGTCTGCCTATCTTGCTTTCCTATTGGCCAGCAGTGCTTTATTAATTAACCAGTATGAGATTTTTTTTTTTTTTTTGAGATAAGAGTCTGACTACATATCCCTGGTTTGGCTGGAAATTGTTGCATAGACTGGTGTCTGCCTCCCTAGGCTGGGAGTATATGCCATCACACCAGGTTTGACTTCGTGTATATTTTGATTTGCCCTTTCTAATAACACTTCCTTTAGTTTAAATAGTTTGTTTAAATAGTTTGTTGCTTCTTTATCTGTCATTCCCTATTTCCATCCCAATTTTTTAATAATAATAATAATAATAATAATAATAATAATAATAATAACTATGTCATTGAAAGTATAGCTTTTTAGATACATCTTCACCACATAACATAATGCTTGGAATAAAACAGAAAATTGAAGAAATTACTCATTTGAAAGGCAGCATGGGTAGAAACATCCTAACTTTTGTTGTTCTTGTCCTACTCTGCTCTCATGGATGGCCGTACCCCCAAGAAGAGATGGGCAGTACAAGAAGAGATGGGCAGTACAAGAAGAGATGGGCAGTACAAGAAGAGATGGGCAGTACAAGAAGAGATGGGCAGTACAAGTACGACTTGTACTTGACGTTTAAAGGAAAAGGAGGACCCAAGGTTGGGGAGGCAGGGGTGATAATCAAAATCCACTGTTTGAAATTCTCAAAGAATTAAAAAAAAAAAAGAACAAAACAAAAAACCTTTGGAAGGGGGTTGGATTGGAGGAGGAAAGGGAAAAATAACGCGCACGCGCATACACACACACACACGCAAGCATGCACGGGAAAGTTTCTCTTTTAGACATCTGTATGGCTCGTATGTTACTGTATTATGTCTTACAGTTTTTACTTTATATTTTTTTTTCATCTTGATTTTTGATTTGTTGTTGCTGATAAATTGCCATGATGAGAAGATTATACTGTGCTTTGAGATTTGCTTATTCTCATGTTGCCTTATGAAGGTTTGTTTAATGGACAGTTAGGTTATATGTGCTTGAAAAATTTACTGACTTTATAGTCTAGAAAAGACATCTAGGATGTATAGAGTTGTTGATTTGAGAACTGTAGGTCCAGCTTTTCTAGTTATAATTGTTATATCAGGGTCGATAAAGTTTATGTAGTTATGTTCTGTTTTTTATTACTCACATCTGAGAACTTTCCATTTTGCATGGGATTTGTGTGCTCCCTAAATTCTACCATTCATCACAACATTAGTGTTAAGCGCTACCATTTTTGTTATATTAACCCATGTTAAAGTTACTCTGTATATTATAGTTAAGGCAATTTAGTGAATTATTAACTTTATTTGGCAGTGATTGGAGGTGAAAATAGTAGGAATGATCTTAGATCTTAATAGTTTTCGAATCTCTTTATGGATATACTTTTCAATATAGTGATGGTTGAAAATCCACATTAAATAAAATTGAAGGCCCAGTGAGAAAGACTAACACCAGAGATTTCCATGAGCAGACTCCATGCATCCCATTCAGTGAAGCTCACAAATTACTCTCTACATGTTTGATTTCAAGCTTCTGCAATGCATGTGAAATAAGAATAAATACAGAATAAGATGTAAACAAGGGAAACAGCTAAGCAGATGCTGTAGGCATTTTCATGAAACATGAAAGACAGATTTGCAATGCCTGTGGGTAATCTGTCTGTAGCTGATAGGAGAAAGTAAACTCTTTACTTTTGAAGTAGCAGCTTCGTTTGAAAGCAGTGGCATTTATTTACCTGTTTCCCTCATCTCAGCCATAATAGTGATCTTCATTCTTTGATGGGGAGTGCCTTTGCTGTTCTTGCCATTGTTGAATTGGGTATTTCATGGCTTTCACTGGACGAGAAGAGATGAGGAAGATAGTCTGACTGCCATTGTAAATGCAAAGAAGTGTGAAGTGTAGGAATACATTTGCCTTTTTGGGATGTCAGAAATTCTGAAAATTTACAGGCGGTGAGGCTGTGTCCACAGATTGTTAAATGCAGAAGATACATTTTAAACATTATGCATAGTTGAAGCTAAGTTTTAAACAGGCACATGAAAATTATGCTCATAATGGCTTATATTGCGCACTGTTAATTCCTATCTATACTGTGTGATATTTAGCCAGGTTAGACGTCTGTCCCCTCAAATATTAATCTTTTCCTTTGGGTACCAGTGTTCAAAACTCTTTGTACTGATTTTAGAGATGTCAGTTATCAGCCCTCCAGAAGCTCCTGTTCCTTCCTGCCAGTGCCCTTTCAGCAAACTGTCCATGCCTCCCCACTGCCCTGCTCTCATGGCCACCCCTAATGTCTCAGGTTGAATTTGATGGTATTTCTGGACTCCACTCAGAAGCGAGATGACTCCGTGCTTACCATTCTGTGCCTGACCTATTTCACCTAACATAGGATTTCCTGGTATACTCATGTTGTTATAAATGCCAAGATTGCACTCTTCATGCCTGACTAATGTTCTGCTGTGTCTGGGCCATGTTTCCTCACCCAGGAATTAGAGTCTGGGCACTTACTTGCTCCACCTGGCAGTTGTGAACCATGCTTTAGTAAACATGGGAGTGCAAATGTCTCTGACTCGTTGAATTTATTTCATTTGGATATGATTCTTATATTGCAATTGACTTTATAATTGATTGTTCACATTGCAGTTTATTAAATGGTGAAGGGGCCTCTTGCTGTTTCCTGTAATGGCTGTACTAATGTGCATTTCTGCCAGCTGTGCGCATGCCTTCCCTTTACCCCCCATCTTTGACGGATGTTTCTTTTCTTTTTGTTCCGAGTTGTTCTTACTGGAATGCTGCTATAGCTTAGTTTGCCTTCTATTTGTTCTTTTCCTGTTAGCTATGTTGAGTATGTTTCATTTACTTGTTGTCTATTTCTTTGTTTTCTCCCCCCCCCCTTTGTTTTCTTTTAAGAAGTATCATTTATATTGTTTTTCTACTTGTTAATCAGGTTATTGACTTTTTTGCCATTGAGTTTTGGGAGCTCTTTCTATAATGTGGGTATTGGCCTCTGGTTAGCTCTCTTACTTGCCAATCCTTTCTTTCAGGTGTTGCAGGTCTCTTCTATGTTGCTTGTCTAAGTTACTGTGTTGTTTCCTTTGCTGTGGTACAGAAGCTTTTGATGTAATCTAGTTTGGTTACCTTTGTTTTTTGTTTCCTGTACCTTTAATAACCTGTTACAAAAAGTTTCTTCCTGTTCCAATGTCCTCAAGTGTTTCTGATTTCTTGCAATTCAGTACTTTATAGTTCAACTTCTACGTATCAATCTTCAAATGATTTATAGTCAACTTTTATAGCTAATTAATGATATAGATCTGGCTTCATTCTGCATGTGGATGTCAGGGATTTCAGCAGCATTTATGGTGAAGACCTTTTCCTCACAGTGTGCTTAAGACCATTGCAGACAGTCTCTTGACTTCTGTCTTAGGGTTTTATTGCTGTGAAGAGACACCATGACCATGGCACCTCTTATAAAGGAAATCTTTTGATTGGTGTTGGCTTACCGTTTCAGTCAAGAAGTTTAGTTCAATATTGTCAAGGCGAGAACATGAAAGCATGCAGACAGATATGGTGCTGAAGAAGGAGCTAATAATTCGACATATTAATCTGCAGACAACAGGGGATTGTATCCCACAGTGACAAAGTTCCTCCAAAAAGATCACAGCTACTCCATGAAGGCCATGCCTCCTAATAGAGCCACTCTCTAAGGGCCAAGCATTAAAACACATGAGCTGATAGGGCCATTCCTATTCAGTTGTGGAAGTACAGGGTTACCTCTAAGCTTTGTACAATTTTCCCCATAGTTACATTTCTGTTTCTAGGCTAATACTGTCTTAAGGTCACTCTAGCTTTTGCTTGTTTTTATTGGAGAAGTTAATTTTGTATCCTAATTGAGAAAGCGATAGTATTAATTGGCTATGACTTGTTTTATACGCAGTGGTGCCTAGTTTTGAATAGTTGGTAGCTCCAGCGCTGTGGTGATCTAGTGAGTCACTATACTGAGTGAAGTTCTGTTTGATAGTTTTCATAAGTTTTTAGTGTAAATACTTGTGTTCCGTGGAGGACTCCTAGTTACGAACACACTGAACATGGAGCATGGCAGAGTCTCAGTTCTCGGAAGCCAGAGTGAATCATGTTAACCTACTGCTGTCTGTACCATATTTTTCCTTAACTATTATAGACAAGGTATATGACCCATGGACAGTTTTATACCTAGTCTTATGCTTATATAGTAGCCATAATCATGACTATAAAACTTTAAAAATAGTTATAGGCATAGAGCATTTCTTTTTCCACTATATTATCAAGTTAACATGCAACTCACCTTTGCTTTGTTTTTCAGTTGGGTACAAAGCTTTGGACATGAAGGACTCGGATTATTACTAGACATTTTGGAAAAACTCATTAATGGGCAAATGTAAGTATTGTTAATAATTTTTAATTAAGCTCTGCTAGTATGTCCAGCAATAATCTAATATTGTCATATTTTATGTTAACACAGCCAAGAAAGAGTTGTAAAGAAGAGTCAGCATAAAGTTATCCAGTGTCTGAAAGCCCTGATGAACACACAGGTATGCAGGGAAGTTGCCTTTTGCTCAGCACAGATTCTTACACAAATTGGATCCTCACCAGGAAGAGTTCTACATGCATGCCCTGGCATAGCAATGGGTTTGTTTCCAATGTTGATGGAGTAGGTGATCTTAGAAGTTGGGAAGTGAACACACCTACCCTTAAAACATGAACCCTGTCTGCAGAGGAACTTTTTCTCTCTCCTTTCTTTCCATGTTGATCCTTCTTTTGTTGCTCTCCTTCCATTGATTTTCAAAAGTCAGCAGGAACTCTGCTTTAGTGTAGTAGTACGCTGTTACTAAGTATAGTCTGGTAATATGTATTACCAGAGATTCAAGTAGTGGAGACCTGTGGATCCTTTCCTGAGAATGAAAAACCTATGATAAAGTTAGCATGTACAGACATGAGAGGATTCTAGAAATGCAGCAGTGATGAATTTATCATTTAGCAAGCATAGTATGGTGCATCTGTGTAGTAAAGTTGCATAGTATAAAGCCTTTGTGTAGTAAAGTTGAGTTAAAAACAAGACTTTAGGCATCACTACCGAGTCATCCCCATGGCCATTGATGATATTAGCATCATTTCCTACCATTTCTTTTGCTCTGACTGTAACCACTTCTACAGAATGATGTGAGATGTAATGGTAGGAACATCAGTTGTTGGACATCAGGGGACTAAAGGTTACGGTGGGTCTTCAATGTGTGAGAACTGTTGCGTAGAAAAGCTGTACATGTTTGGTTAATTTTAATGAAGCATATTTTCCCTTTTCTAGAGTTTTAAATATATAAATGCTTAAATTATTAGTATTTAATTTTATTATAGCTACAGTTTGCGTGTTCTGATTATTTTGTTTTACGTGAAAGCATTGTGTTTAATTATTTTAAACACCTGTTCATACTGTGTTTATGCCTGTGCGCTGTAGCACAGTAAGTGTGTAGGTCAGAAGACAGCATGCGTAAATTGTTTCTCCTTGACCATGTGGGTTCTGGGGACTGAAGCTGAACCTATAGGTTTAGAGACAGGTGTCTCTACCTGCTCAGGCATCTTGGCAGCCTTCTGTTTTTAATGCACAGAATGTCTACTCTGGTATTCCCAAGGTCTCTGCCCGATGGGTAGACCCACAGCTCTCTCTCTTTATTTTTTATAATTTTGTTTTGCTATGAGAAGTAGGTCATTTGTATGTTGTTCTTTAAGAGTAGGCACTGAAAGCATAAGAAACTCTGTGTATAGAGCCCTTCCCACCATCCAAATTGAGCTGCTTTGTAACGTGAGGTTGTAGTAGGGGGGTTTGCTGGTGGCATGAAGCTGACAGAAAGGAAATGCAGGTGTGCCTCTTTTAAACCAGATTTAAACTTGAGATGAGTATGGTTAAAATGAATTATTAGTATTTCGAAAATAACATCCCAAAATTGGCTTTGGTCAGAAGGTAACATATGCTTTTAGTCTTATGCAATCTGTTATTTTATAATAGATTTTATTTCTTATAGTTTGTTTATATAGTCAAAATACTACCTTTGAATTTGATAGTGGCACACAGGCTACTAGGGGCCCAAAAGTTAGATGCTAACACTTGGGGTTAATATTTGAATATTTAGACTCTGTTATGCAAAATTGTTGGTCAGGTTATCAACCCAAGGTTATTAGTTTTCTTAAGCTTCATTTAATCCGCTGTACACCATTCATACCTTGCTAGTCATTACTGTGAAATCTTCACTGAATGGTGAAAATACAGCCTTTAAGTTTATTTGCTACCAGCAGTAAATTATGCCATTAGTAAGAACTGTCACATGAAAATGAATTATTTATCACATTAAATGCAGTTAAAAGTATTTTTTAGGGGCCAGAGAGTTGGCTCAGTTGTGAAGAGCATTAGCTACTTTTCCAGAGGACCCAGTTTCAATTCCCAGCACACATACGATGACTCACAACCATCCATAGCTCCAGTTCCAGGGTTCTGATTCCCTTTTCTGGACTCTGAGTGCTCAGGCATGGAAGTGGTGTACCCATATACAAGCACGAGAAACACACAAAATTAAAAAGTAACTTTTAAATGGATCTTTTAAAATATGGAGGCAATCAAAGCAGGAATTCCTTTTTGTAAGCTCTTTAGAGGTTGAATTGTATGTTGACAAGGGAGTCTTGCTGTAAAAGCCACACTCATCACTCACCTCCTCTCTACTGTTGGCATACACCTGCCATTGATCATTTTCCCCCCCAGCAGTTATAATAATATTGCTATTGGGTGTCTTCTCAGGGGTGAGAGTATTTATCTTCCCTTACCTATATGTATCATCTTCAGCAGCGTGGAATTCCGTTAGGTAACAGTAGGTCTTTTGTTGTGTATAAATAGAACCCAGTATTGGTCCTGGGTATAGAACAGGCCACTTATTACCCCAAGTGGGTCCTTGACATTCAGGAAAGATAACTGTTTTAGGCCTTCCCACATAGTTGATAGCTCTCTCACATGTGAAAGCCTTCATTAAAAGCACTTTGATGCTAGCACTGGTAAGTGATTATTTCTCACAGTCAATTTCTTTCTTTTTTTCTGATTAGTACTAGTTATGAAAAATTGGTAAGCTGACTTCATTCTAGTCCCTATGTGAGCTTGTCAAGTTTTTGCCTTTTTGTACATTGAGAAAATTAGAAGATATGCCTTGGGTGTGGTCAAAAGATGAGATCAGAGTGTGCTCATATTCCAGTCTTCCCTCACAGTAGTTTTTAACAGGAGATTGGATGGGAAATGTAGGCAGTCTGACTGCTGTACATTGGATGTTGTCTTGGTCCTAGGAAAGCCACATGGCTATGAATTTGGGAGGCAGGTCCTGGAGACAAGCTTTCCTCAGCCAGAAGGTTTGTTAGCGCAGAACTTGCTGTTGGTACTTGCTAATCTTTGACATTCTGAATCAGGTCCAAATGGTGTTTTCTAAATTATTGGCAATTTTCTGCAGTACTACCAAGGC
Organism: Phodopus roborovskii; assembly: GCF_943737965.1. Taxonomy (NCBI): domain Eukaryota; kingdom Metazoa; phylum Chordata; class Mammalia; order Rodentia; family Cricetidae; genus Phodopus; species Phodopus roborovskii. Next base: position 29,098,363 of record NW_026126511.1, read on the forward strand.
ATGGTGTGGGCTTTTAGCTCTATGCTACCTTTTGATGTCTCGGGTTGTAGTTAGGAAGTAGTTAGGGGCATCGTAAAAATGAGCCTTTTCCTGACCACTTTAGTTGTTGGTGAACCTTCTCTCATTTCTGGGTTCTTGGTTCCTATGCTTGCTTTCCCTCCCATCACAGCTCTTCACGATAGTGTTTTCCAGCAAATGCCCTATGTCATCACAATGACAAGTTTGCCTGTTCGTATTTTTCCTCTTTTTATATGAATGTTTACTACATATGTGATAATAAAATTGTGAATATAATTTTATAATAAAGCATTTCTGTTTAAGCTTATTAGAATTTTGATTTTGTTTCTTAATATAATGCCAGTTTTCAGCCATCATTGATAGTTAGGTAATTGGGACTAATGCTCCTGTGTTCATTTATAGTGGTAACATGATCTATAATTTTCACACTACTTAGAAAGATCCTCTGAATTACACAGGAGGTAGAAGTATTACTTGGTGTCTTCTACTGTATATATTTTTATACTAATACATATTTTTGGTATGCCAAGAGGTACATACTTCTTTAAAATAATTTGCCTTTCATGTACCTATTTTGGCAGTAGCAAATAAACTTTATCCTTTTCCAATCATTATGTATGTACTTATTTACAATAGTATTGAGTTCCTGATGCTAAATACCATTGTGCTGAGAATAAATATTTTTACTATGGAAGTTTCTACATAGTTCTTTCCAAATTGACCTTTACCTTTTTGTGTTCACGTCTAGACTTGTACTGTCTTGTGGTAGCCACTTGGTTTTGTGTGTAGTCTGAATTCAAGTTTGTAGTTATGAAATGCAACCTGGTTTTCAATCTTCAGGAAAATGAATTGTTCTAATATATCAGATTAACTATTTAAATTATTTTCATCTATTCCATGAAAATAACATGTAATTATTCATGCTTTGGTTTATCTTGCCTATTCTTTTGTTCGGTGCTGATCTAGGTATTTGCTTGTATCTCTTTTACCAACTTTCTTTCAGCACAGAGATTGTCCTGTTCTCTGTGACTATTTCAATATTTGTCTATTTGTTTTGTACTCTAATGTTGAGACTCCTTCATTTCTCCATGGGTTCTTTGCATTTGCTAGATTCTCATAGCTCTTAACATAATGATGATACTTGGGAAATTTTTATAGTGTGACAGGGTCTTCACTTTTTCTTAGAAGTAATAATTTAATTTTTAAAAGTCATGCAACATCATTCCAAATAACACTTACCTTATTTTCTAATGTTATAGTATGGCTTAGAAAAAATTATGAGTGAAGAGAGAAGTCTTTCCCTGTTGGCGAAAGCCATGGATCCCAAGCAGCCCAGCATGATGGCGGATGTGGTGAAGCTTTTGTCTGCAGTGTGCATTGTAGGGGAGGAAAGCATGTAAGTTTCCGCTGTGACTCCTGCATCCAGTGATGTATAGAAACTTACTACTTAATTGTTCCTATATGCTTGGATAGTTAAAGTATTTTTCCAATAATTTTGATATTTAAATTATTAATTAGGGACTAAAATAATGCTGCGAACAGCTGATTTCCTTATGTTTATTTTAAATTGCTTTCTGCTTAACCCCTAATAAACACTCAAAGTAGAAGGGGAAAATATACAAATGGGTTATTTTTATTATACACACACACACACACACACACACACACACACACACACACACACGTATAAAATGAATTGAAATTGTGAGTCATTCTTGCCTCTTCTGAAAACAATTACATTGCTTTTGAAAATTGATATGTAAGACAGATGTGATGAGTGGAATAAGTTATTAAAACTTCTATATACTTGGCTGCCTTTACTAAGTTTGTACCTAATCAGCTACTCAGCATATATCCTAATGATAAGGTACATATCCCAGCACCTTAAAGAAGATTAGGATTCCAATTATAAGTAAGTCTTTTAAATGTTTTTAAAAATGGGTAAACTGAACTAGCAGAAGAACAAAGACAGTGCTCATAGTTGCCAAAGAATTGAAACAGCCAGACTATCTTTTTCAAAGCCAATGCTTGGCTCTGGTCCCAATAAGCCATTTAAAGAGGTGAGTGATAGGAAGAAGTGTTCATTGACATGTGTATAGGCTACAGTGTCCAGTGATTGGTCTCATATGTATCTTTAGGGTACTGGACATTAATTAGTTTTATGCTTAAATAGAGGAAGAACTGGTGTATTGAGCAAGAAGTGTGTGGGGGGAAAAAAAAAAAACCATGAGAGGATTCTTTTATAGGTCAAAGCTACCAAAAAGTTCTTCTTAGGAAATGAACTCTGATACGAGGAGCTATGCAGTTCTCTGCATGCAGTCTCCTTAGCCGGAATCCTTCATACACTCACATGCAAGTCAGCCTTGGGGCAATCCTGCTAGAGAAGGTGGCCTAGAGCTCACTCTGCTTTTAGTTGGCCAGTTAAATACCACTGTGAACCTGACTCTATGATATGTCCTGTGTGTCTATAGAAGTTGTTTGTGTTATCTGACCTGTGTCTCAGGCATGGAAAAGGTCAGGCATCCAGTGTTAGTACTTCCTCAAACTAGGAAGATTGTTAAAATTTTGATGAGCCCTAAAAGTTGGCATGTGTCCTATATGAATGTATATTAATGTATGGTTCTGAACTCTCCCTCCTGTGTTTATTTTACTATTCATTTTCCATTCCTTTCAGTTCCTCTTCCCTTTTATTCCCTCTGCATTCTCTTCTTTCTCGCTACTTTTTCCCCCTCTTGTTCTTCTTCCCTTTCTTTTGTTCTTCCCTTCTTTTCTCTATTTCCCCATTCTTTTTTGTTTTCTTTTCCCTTTCTCTTGTGTCTTCATCTTCATTCTCATATGCCTTCCTCCTCCTGCTCCTCCTCCATCATCATCATCTTTCAGTGATGGGAATCTGAAGTAGGGCCTCACACATGCTGTGCAAAACACTCTACCACTGAGCTCAATTCTCTGCCCTTCTGTGTTATTTTCCTTGTTTCCTGACACTGGAATGAATGTCAGAGTGACTCAAATAATATTTAGGGCTGAATATTTTCATTCACAGAGAATGAATTTACACTTTTTATTTTAAAAGGGAAAATGATCTTTTCACAAATAATATTTTATGTTTAATTTTTACTGTATTTTGTTACTATATATATAAATATACATATATACATATATATATTTTTTTGACTGTCACAGTTTCATATTTGAGGAACATTATGTGTTTTAGATATTTAGCCTTTGAAGGAAGCCATATTTTAATTCCGTGTATCTCCATTTTGGCGAAGTAGTTGTTTGACTGTAAACACGTTGTTCAATCCTTTTCTGCCTCATTTTCTATTTATATTGGTTTATAATATAAATATTGCATATAGTTATGTACATTAAAATCCATGGTATGTTGATTCTAGAAAATGATAATGTATGTTTTACAAAAGGTAGAAGAATGTGTTTTAAGTGCTGTTATCATGGGAGAATGACTTATTTGGGGAGATATATTTGCTTTTTCTTTACATATCACCAGCATGTTTTGAAATTGTTACATCATACTGCATACTTTTATGTACCAATAAAGCAGTAAAAATAAAAATCCAGCATGAGCCTATATTGGCAAAAATAGTTTAAATTAGTCCTGACCTTGTGATGTTTTATAGATGCTCGATGAACACTTTCCCATGGTATTGGTCAGGAATAAATCAGTCAAAATACATACTAGTGCACACAGAAAGACAGATGGTGTGCTTTCCTCAAGTGGATACCAGTGGGGGAAAGGCGCTAATGTAACAATAGGAGATTGTGAAGTTAGCTAAGGTGTTAAAAACACAGAGAGATGTGTAGAGAAAGTGAATGTGATAAATGCATGGTATATGTGCATGGAAATGTCACAGTCAATTCCACTAATTTGAACAGTTAGTGTGTACTTTAGTAATGATATGAACTCAGTAAGCTACTTCCAAATGCCACTGTTGCCTGGGCACATTTAATTATTTGCAGGATAAAGTGATTGTATGCCTTTTTTTTTTTTTTTATTTGATCCTGGCTATTAATTGACTTCATATTTCTGACAGCCTTGAAGAAGTTTTAGAAGCCTTGACATCAGCAGGAGAAGAAAAAAAAATTGACAGATTTTTTTCCATTGTTGAAGGCCTTCGGCACAATTCAGTGCAACTTCAAGTAGGTTTCAAATTTAAAAATAATCTAGTGCTGCGTGATGTCTTGTGTGTATTGTTTGAAACGTTTGTGATTGATTTTTATGTAAACATCATATAACTGTAAATACCTTTTTTTTTAATTTAATGCATTTATAGTATCCTAGTTCCTATTCTCATAACATCTTACAGAAGTCTTGGTGAATACTCATGTGTCCTTCCTTAGGTTCATTTTCCAACTCTGAACTTACAGATTTCTCTACAATCATATCATAGTAGAACTGTGATTATTTAGTAATTAATTCTATTTTAAGGCAAAATTTCAGTTATATGAATTATGGCTTGTCATTATTGTAGATCTTATAACTGAAACTTGGACTTTCTGTGAATAATAGCGAGAAGGTAATAGATCTTTCTTGAAAGTATTTGATTCCTCATAGTTGTAAGTTGTTTTACCATTTCAGTATGCAAACACAATACTAATTTAATTATTGTTCAAAAGAAGCAAGGATGTATGATCAAATTTATATATAGCCTTGATCGGCCATGAACCTGGTAACAATTCTCCTCCCTCCAATTCTGAATGCTGAGATCATAGCTGTACCACCACGCCCATCTTTAATTCTAAAGGAATATTCACATCTAATTCTTCATTCCACACTTAAACCTTGAGTAGGCCTCTAAGTTTACTTTTGGGAAATAAAAGGATTTTAAATTTCTACTGGTTAGTAGGGTGCTGAATGCCATGACACAAATGCACTTTGAATGGTATACAATACTTTTTATAAGAGAAATATTATGGATGTTTAAAAAGAGGCCTGAATACAGTATGGTTCTTGTTGATTTGTTTCTAAGTGTGAGAGAAATAGTAAAGCACAATCTGAAAACTTAAAAGCATGAAGTTAAATTTAAGATTTATGCAGGATATTTCAAGAGAAATCAGATGATATTTGAACTGTAAAACTAATGAACTTTTTCTGTAATGTCACACGTCATGCTATGAGTGACCTTGTTGGAAGGAACCCTGTTGCTGGATTTATTACTCTTAGTGATAGCAGGATTGAAGATAAAGCTAAAGGGTTCTATTGCTTGGTTCCTGCTGCTAGAACCTCAGCTCTTGTCTTGTCATGTCGTGACACTTTGTTTATGTTCTAACACAAAAAGCTTTCCTGAAGACCAGAAAAGCAAAGCAGACAACCACTAGAGAGTTCTTACTCTACCAAGGCAATCCTGTCCACAGTGCGACTGCAGACTGAATATATTGCACCCCTGTCTCAGCCTGCCTATATTCCTCTCTAATGCTGGGATTAAAGGCATATGCCAGCACTGCCCAGCTTTTATGGCTAACTAGTATGGCTTCTGGGTTTAAAGGTGTGTGCCACCACTGCCTGCCCTCTATGGCTGACTACTGTGGCTAACTTTTCGCTCTCATCTTCTGGCAAACTTTGTTAGACTTTAAACAGAATACCACCACATTGTCAAGGGTGAGTAGTTGGGGCTCACCAGCTTTCTGCAGCGGTATTACCTCACAGGCCAGGGTTGCTCTGTTTTGTTTTCATTTCTGTCTCCTTGCTTTACTCCTCCTGATTTTTTTTTTTTTTTTTTTTTTTTTTGGAGGGGGGTGGCTTTCATCTGACTCTTCTCTTCGCCTCATGTCCTGTGTCTTCCTTTTCCTTCTCATTTATTCTCTCACTCTTTCATCTCACTGTACGCTTATCTTCTGGTGCCAATTTAAATGTCTCTTTCATCTGATTCTACGTTTTCTTTTTATGTAATAATTAAGCCTTCAATGCATTTCAAATATTGCATCTATTAAAATTTGTATAGTTTTCAGGGAATATAAAAGAAGTTTTATTTACATGAAGTCTACATATCATGCAATTTACCTATGTAGTTTTTTTTTTTGTGGGGGGGAGTTGAGGTCTGGTCATTGTTATATTTTGATGTATATCTCTAACTATATTTATTTTAGATTATTTTCAGTGTTCCTAAATAAAGTCTTCCTTTAACTATAACCCTGTAGCTATTAGGCACTTCCTTCTGTCTATAATGATTTACATGTGCCAAACATTACACATATACCTGGACTTTATTTATGAGTAGATAGGTTTTTTTTTTTTTCTTTTTTCTTTTTTGCAGGTGGTGGTTGTTTTCAAGACAAGACAAGGTGTCTGTAGTTCTGTTTCTGGCTACCTTGCGACTCACTATATGACCAAGCTGGCCTCAAATCATTAAGATCTGTCTTCCACTACCTCCCAAATGCCCTTCCAAATTCTGGGATTATAGGTGTATGCCACTATGCCCACCACAGGACTAGATTCTTCAATCTGCCTAATAGTCAGGATTCTTCCATGTTGGAATGTGTATCATTATCTCCTTTAAAAACTGTTACTTAGTGTTTCTGTTGCACTGTTATGCTATATTTTTTTTATCAGTAGCTTTTTGTCAGGTATTTGTTTCCTTTTCATCTTTTGGCTATTACAAATGATGTTCCTCTTAGCCTTCTCAGAGTTGATTAATTTTTAAATTGTGACTTATTCTGTTTGTTGATAAGTAATTAGAGGTACTGTTGGGGGGGTTGCAAAAACATGGTCTTTGACAGATGTATCAATCACATGTTTGATGCAATTCTTGATTTTTGCCAAGGTACAGGTATCTGCTTATACTTAAATTGATTTTTAGGAAACTATCACACAAGGTATGCAGTAAATGTGTATTTTGTTACAATTAATAGTCTTGCTAAGTTTTTGGTGTTCTATATATACTGAAATGAGTTTCTTGACATAGCTTTGCAGGTTAGCTTTCATGAAGAAGCGAAAAGTAGTGTTACCATTATTCAAATCCAATTCTTTGTCTTTACAATATATTCATAATTTCTAGTGTAGAGATTAGAGTAGATGGCGGAAAGAACTACTCTAAATTTTTGCTTTCCCTTTTAAGTAATTTTGTGATGGGCTTTCTTTGCACACACACAGAGGGAGGGTATGTGTGGAGGGGAGTGTGGGTAGGGTGGGTGTGTGTTTCTGCTGTCTTGCCTGTTGTTGGTCTCTATGGATCACAGCACATTTGTGGAGATCAGAGAATATCTTTGAAGGTCAGTTCTCGCTCTTCACCTTGTTTTACATGGGGTTTCTTGTTGTTCACCCCTGGCTTTGAGAGGTTATAAGCCTCCAGCAAGTCTTCCTTCTCTACCTTTGAACTCAATATAGGATCACTGGGGCTACAGATATGCCATTGTGTCCATCTGTATGTGCCTTCTACACATCTGATCTCTTATTTTTATGCTTTCTCAGTAAAGGCTTTACCATTGCCCCATTTACTCATACTTCACTATCATCTGTTTTTATATATCTGTGGATCTGTCTACATATCCGTCCGTCTGTCCATCCATCCATCCATCCATTCATCCATCCGATCTTTTATGTAAGCCTGATGTCCTTGAGCTCTTGATGTACCTGAGGCTGGCTTAGAACTTGAGGAGATCTGGCTGCTTCTGCCTCTGAATGCTAGGATGAAGGGTTAAGGATGTGTGCTGTCATACCTCACAAGGATTTTACTTAATGGAGGCTTCTGGTTATTCAATGTGAGGTATAAAATACCTAACAAATGGAAAGGTTGAGAATAAAAGATATTGTCTTCTAGAAATCCAATTTACTACCCCATCCTCAAATAAAAATGGAAAGCACATTTGCTTTTGGGGGATATTACTGAGTATGTGCTTTCCAATTCCTTTAAAACTTATCAAGCATATCATAATAATATTGACAAACACTCTGGTCCCTGATGTACTTTTGAATTTTCAACAAATAAGGTATATTTTAGAATGATCTAGCTATGTTTTCCCATGAAGCTGCTGTTGTAAATGCCCACTTCATTCTGTTAGCTGTGTAATTTGCATTTATTAAAATGTACTAGTGTGGGTGGTATTAGTAAATCATCAAATTAAAAGTAATACTTTTTTTGTAACTAAATAAAGTAGAAACCAATTGTTTTCTTCTAAATTTGGAGTTAATAAAGAATAATGAGGATCTTTTATTGATAACCATATTTATGTTAATATATGTCTTAAAGCAAAATTGCTAGACATTTATTTGTATTCTGATAATATAATGATAGTTCTCTGCCTGTGATTATGATAGAATGAAGCATGTTTTTCTCCTTTTGATATATTTTGGAGAAAAACTTCAAATTGTATGCCTGAGATGATTTAAAGATCTTCCGGGCCTTAGTTTTATTGTTAGAAAATAGATTAAAAGTAAAAACATTAGATTTGAAATAAATGTACAATATTTTCTCTTTTCAAATATATCAGGGAGAGATGTTCGGCTGCAAACAGCCTAATCCATTTCAAATCATTTATGCAGAAAATGATACTGAGTGCTTTATAGAAATTCTGGAAAGCCTAGGGAGTTTATATAAGTACTGAACATGTGACAAAGGAGAAAGGCCACATCACAGCCAAGCCCCATAGAAAATCCACTTCAGATGCAGCTCACACTGTACTGAAGAATGCTTGACCAGACAAACCTGTCTGTCATAGCTCTCTAGGAAGAGGCAAAGTGCCTGTCACATTATCCTATCTTCCTTTGTGGAATTGACCCTTTCTGTTGGTCATCTCTTCCTTAGAGGAAGATGGAATCAGGGAATTAACCGTTTCTAACTGATGTCATAGTTCCTCTCTTTCTTCATTCTTTTTCCTTGTACGTGGATCTTCCTTGTAAGAAGTATGGTTTTCTGCCCGCTGCCTGGTTTTGTCCTGCCGCCGTGCCTGCCCCAATTAACGCACACCGAGACTCTGTATTTGATATTATACTATTGCCAGTTGCTACTTTCTCATCGGCTAGCTCTGTCTCAATTATTAACCCATTTCTATGTATTTCCACGTGGTCTTACCGAGAGCGGAGGAATGGCAGTTCTGTTCTCTCCAGGCTCTCCATCTTGACTCTTCCTCCCTACTTCCTATTTCCTCCTTGTCACCTAGTCCCTCCTATCTTCCTTTCCTATTGGCCAACAGTGCTTTATTTATTAACCAGTATGAGAAACATATACAGGATGACATCTCCCATCATCATTCATTAACCAGTATGAGAAACATATATACAGAATGACATCTCCCATCACTTCCTTATAGCCAAGCTGTACTCTGCTGAGACATCAGAAGTCTTGTTCTAGGTTGCAAAGTTTGTTGACACTTTTTTGTTAATCAGGGCTGATTGATTTTTAGGATTCAGTTTAGGATGCAAAGTGTGACTCTCAGATTTTTTTGTTGGATATGTGACTTTTCTTCTGTGAATATGTCTCTAGACTATGGTGACTGTATTACAATCCCCATACCAACCAGGGTGCCCTGATCCCTTCCCTGTGGTGAGAATTCTAATTTGTTTTAATAATGAAAACCCAGAGTGAGTCATAGGAGTAAATGCTAAAAGATCAGAGAGGGAAAACAGCTGGCCACTGGTTCTTACCTCTTCTGAATCCTCAGACCAAATGGGTGATCCTGTCACTGTGAATTCTCAGACTGAATGCCATATCTATGAAACCTCAGACTGAATGAAATGAGATCTTGTCTCCTTCTTCCTCACATTCCTTTCTCTGCCCAGCCATATCCCTTTCTATTGCCACCTCCCTTGTATTGGGATTAAAAGTATATAATGTCCAAGTACTGCGATTGAAGGTGTGAGCCACCACCTCTTGAATTTGTTTCATTTTAAGACTGGATCAATCTTGTGTAGCCCAAGTGTCCTTGAACTCACAGAGATCCATCTGCCTCTACCTCCCAAGTGCTAGGATTTAAGGTGTGTGCCATCACTACCTGGGCTCTGTGGCTAGTTCTGCACTCTGATCATTGGGCAAGCTTTATTTGTTAAAGCGCAAGCAAGGTGTCACCACACTTCACTCTGGCCTTGTGTCTTGGAATTTTAAGAATATAAATACACATTGTTAGCTTAGCACAGCTTCAGGGGTGCTTTTAGCATGCAAAATTCTCCTAGTTCAAAATCAGAAGGATTGATTCCCCCCTTTTGTGTGTTTTTGTGTGTGTATGTTTGCACTTGCAGGAACAGATAGGTGTATGGGTTTTTGTGTCCATGTGTATGCACATTGTGGAGTTCAGAAGCTTTGTAGAGTATTTCTGTTTTGCTCCTTGATAGAGTACCTTGGTTATAAAAACTGTATTCCTATGATTACAGGGGAGCTTTCTTAATCATTGTCACTAGGCCACAACTTAGTGGGGACTGTTGGTTGAGACAACCTCTTTGCCTACAGTCTGTCTCCCTTGAGTAAACAATTCCATGAAGAGATCACAGACCTTCCCCCCCCCCCCCCAGCATATTAGCTTAGCAATTCCCAAGCATCTATATAAGTTACAGATATTCCTATCCCTTCCCACAGACCCTTTCCAGTTGGAAAGAGCAATGCTCCTCACTGTCTGTGCTTGAACAGTCTCATTTGTTGAGATCAGATTCTGTTCTCTTTCCTGCCTTTAGTGTCTGTATTCTGTATCCAGAATCTTAAAACACTCAACTTTCTTTCTCAAGACAGAGTCTCTCACAGAACCTAGAGGTTACTAACTTTAGCTATTGTAGCTATCCAGTTTACTAAGGGATTCCTTGACTCCGCCTCCATAGAGCTGGTATTTGCAGGGTGCTGTCATGTCTTGGTTTTACTTGGGTACTGGGCACCTGACCTCCAATCTTCATGCTTGTAGGGTAATGACTTTATTCACTGAACTTAGCCCATTAAAGACTTAATAGCAGTAGGACCACCATGAGCTCTATCAGCCCCATTTGCCATCTTGTGAAACTCATACTATTATTAGGTATAGGGCTATTTGCACAGTGTGTTTGAGGAAACAAGGCCGATCTTAGGGAGTACAGTCTTATCTGCTAACCCTCGCCAGAGAGTTGAAGCTGACCATAGTGTTGTCCATGGCTGATGTGATATCGTTGGCCACTTCAGCTTAAATGAGGGCAGAGTAGTACCAACTTGGTTGTTTGTAATCTATCCCAAGGTTAATGTGAATGGGATATACACAGTGAGTCACTTTGTCTTCTGGAAAGCTTCTCAGTACAGCTAAGGCAGACAGACTTAACTCCAGAGTTTCCCAAGGACTGCTGGTGTATAGAGTTTCTGTAAATATTTCAACATCTTTCCTGATTACCTATATTGTGCCATCAAGTTAATGGTTGCTTTCCAAGTAACATTTAATTGATATTATGTGTCTGGTCTCTTGGAAACTTTCATTCTTCTTAAGATCTCTCACTTGGGGCCTTCTAATGCCTGGTTCTCTATCTTCTTGGAGCATCTGTCTGGAGACAGCTGAAGCTTCCCTTTTGCCTGTGTGAGTCACCCATCTCACAGATGGTAGACTGCTAGTTGTGGTAGGTGGTTTATGGTAGGCACCCACAGATGTGGAATGATCTTTTGCAGAAGGCTCGAAGGGGCTGGAGTTACCTTTTGCTGTTAAGACATAATTTCAGTAACATGTTGTTAGTGGTGATCAAATGGGTAGGGATAATTTTGGTGGTGATGGCAGATTGTGCTATAGGAGAGGGACACTGAGATTACAGAACTATTGTGCTCCCAATAGGGCTGTAAGTGCCACTAAAGGGCAAACTGAATCAGAGGCTTACTTGTCCTTTGACCTGGTAGAAGACATCTCTCTTGCTTTCTAAGGTGGTTTCAGATAGAATTGTCTAGAACAAAGTACACTGGTGCCTCTTCTGTGATTCCTGAAGGATTGAGAATGATTCTGGGGAGTTTCCTTGCAACAGAGAACAGACTACTGACACCCTACGGCCACTTTCTCTCTTGCTTTGCCTTCAGTTGCGATGTTTTCAGTGTCCTGTAATGTATTCATTGTATACTGAATTTAGATGGGGTGGAGTGAAACCTTCACTAATTTTGGCTCTTGTGGCACACTTCCTCTCCATTAATTACTCAGTAGAAGCAAAGCATGTTGTTCAGAAGTTTGAAATGATGGGGGAAGAAGTGTTTGGTTATTGAACAAGACTGGGACACGTGTTTCTGAGAGGAGCAGAGTTAGTGTTCCTGATGCTTTGTTTTGAATTGACAGCTTTAGTTCTTGTGCTTGCTCCCTTAAAACACTTATTTAACAACCTCTGTGTTTCTAACAATTTGACTGAGTGTACTCAGCCCTAAAACCATCTGGGTTTTTGTCTTCTTCCAAGCGGGCCAAGATCTTACAATTTCATCAGTCTTCTTGAAATACATACTGTTTTTAAGTTTACCTTCATTGGAGTAAAATGTATATAAGGTAAAATTTACTATTTAGCACAGTTGTTTAGCATATAGTTCAATGGCATTAAATACATTCATGCAGATAGTCAGCCATTGTGTCTCGAGGCTTTTCAGGTTATTCACATAACACTGATTGAGTTCTGGTTGTGGTTGTAGATGGTATTTCACCAGTCTAGGATAAAAGTTCTATAGAAACAGAAGAAGGCAAGAATTCAGCATTTGGTGTCTGGATTGTTTACTACAGCAAAGCTGCTCTGTCAGCACTTACTGAAGTCTCTGTGTGCACATGGTCTTAACACAACAGAACAATGTAGGAAAGTGTAGAACACATTCTCACCCAGAGAACCCAAGGGAAAATGAGGACTATTTTATTAGACGCTCAGAACAAGGGATCAAATTGTTATAAGTACTAATAATCAGAAATGATCTTTTTGTTGAAACTTGCTTATCAACCGTGATCGTGCTGGTCTGGATCTTTTAGAAGGGAAAGAGGTTGGATTTTCAGGAGCCAACAAGAGCTGCCTGGGAAGGCGTCTGGAAAGTGTTGGAGGCAGCTCAGAGAGAGCTGTCCATCTTAGTGAAGGTCTGCCCCGATTGAGGGAAGGGAGTGACAAAGAGCCTGTTACTAGCTACCTGGAGAGCAAGGAGGGCTAGAAAACAGCATCATGAGTTCTTGAGCTGTAGTCCCCTATGTCTTATATATCCCGAGCAGACTCTGAAGAGGCCATGACTTCTGTTCAGAAGCCACTGTGAACTCCAGAGATGGGGGCTGGGTGGCTGTTGGCCAGGTTTGTTCCCTGTGGACAGTCAGAAGCTTGTTTTTTATGGCTCCTATAAATATGATGAAATCTTTTCTGAACCTGAAATAAAGGAAATCTCTTGTCTATAGACTTTCTTCAGGTCAGTTACAGACTAAATATTCTAAAATTAGTTGGTCTTCATTTTTCTGTCTCAGAAAATTATGGAAAAAAGAGACAGGCTTATTTTAATTTTAAATATTGAGAAATTTCTTCCCTATGTAAAGAGTTAGATTCATTAAAATATTGAAAGCAAGTTAAAGCTCCATGAGTTGTCATCATTGTTCTTTGAAATGTGTCATTGGGCAATATTGAAACAAATCAGAATTCAAGTGGTGGGTTGATCCTGTTTCTTTTGTCCCTTCAGTGTCCACCCCACCCCCAAGCCCATTTTATTAAAACTCTTAAAGCCAATTTTCTGAAATGATCATATTTTTTTCTTTTTCTTTTAATAGTACTTTTTTTTTTTTTTTCAAATACATCAGGTGGTTAAAGTAGTTTTAATTTCTAACATGGTGTTATGGCATCTATAAAGGACTGCACCATACTTTTTCTTTTTGGCCACCAATCAGCTCCCAAATTATGACAGAGACTTAATCGTTTCGCATGCTTGACCTAGCTTAGGCATGTTTCTAGCTTTTCTAACTTAAATTTATTTGTTTCTCTTTATCTTTTGCCTCTAGGCTTATTACCTTTCTTCCTTCTTATATCTTACTCTCACAGCTACTTTCTGTCTGGCTGGTTAGTCTGTCTGACTTCCTGCCCTGGCTGGGTGACATCTTTGTTCTTTTCTTCCCTTTTTCTCTTGAGTCTAGATTTCTCCTCCTAGTCATTCTTTCTACATGCCAGCCTACCTAGCCCTCTCCTGCCTAGCTATTGGCCATTCTGCTTTTATTAGACCTTTGGTAGACAAAGCGAAACAGATGCAACACATCTTTACGTAAGTAAACACACATCCTTATATTGTTAAACAAATGCAGCATAAACAAAAGTAACATAACTTTACACAGTTAAAGTAATATTCTGCATTATAAACAAATATAACACACCTTTGCTTAATTAAAATTATACTCCACAACAAAGGACAAATGATGAAAGATATTAGTGTATTTTTAGACCTGTAGTTGGGAACTCTCAGAAGGATGTACTGAGAAGTTTTCCTAGCTAGTGTCTGTTTTGACTGCCACTTACATTGGGGTTTGCTTCAGTAATAATATATAAGCATGAGTCAAGTAGATTATAAAACATTACTACATGCCTTCATAGTAACAGAGTTTAACATTAAAATAGCATTTTGATATGAACTTACATTGACGTGGAGTATATCTGGAGTCAGGTAGTGTTAAAATATCTGGAACTATAGCTAGTGCTTGGAGTATCCATAACACATACCTTTCTGAATGCTATGAAGGAATATTAGATAGGTATTCTCAACCATTGCCTCAAAGGGAACTGCTGCTCTTGATAGACCCCGTTAGTGAAGCCTGCGCTTAAACATGTAGAAGGGAAGCACATATTCTCCTGCCCTTAAGAAGCTTATGCTCCATTCTTTACAGCCATCTACCATTTGATATAAAAAAATTATTACTAGCAGTTTCCAGAAAATGCATTGGGGGACATGGAAGAAATTAAGGATGTCTCAAGGGGAGCCTGAATGTCTCTAAAAAATTTCTCAAGATGGAAGTTTGTGCTCCATCTTTGTGTTCATGTAAATTCTAGCCCTTGAGTACTACAATTCATTTTTCTGCATCTATGGATACGGCATATGCATTTTTCAAGTTCTGACTTGTTCTCTTACCATATCTATCATTTATTGAGCATTCAATTGGGAGTACAAATAAGATCATAGAGCTTTAATCTGATACACATTACTGTTTCTGCATTTGTACTTTATATAGTCTGTTCAGTTTGTTTGAATTAATGTGCATACATATTATTTAAAATCTTTAAAATCCCTTTTTTTATATATTGGAGGTAACTATTTCTCTATAAGCATCATTTTCTCATCTTAACTTGACAAATGTGAAATTTGATTGTACACAGAGAGATGGATGGCTTCTGCTTTAGGGTAGGGAAGATGAATAACACTTGAAACTGTGTCTTCCAGGCCCAGATAGTGAGTATTCACAGATCCTGTTGAATTCTCTTTTGATCATTTTCCGGTACTTGTTTGCAGTCTGAAGCTCATTTTTTACAGTGTGGTCCAGCCCCAGGTTTATTTACCCAAGCATCTATGTATATGTAGAGAGAACATGCGGACTGCAAGGCGAGCTTTCTAAAATCAGCTCATGTCAATTCCCCCAGCCTAGTTCTCTCTGCTCTTGTGGCCCTTGAAAATTTGGACATTCCTTGTGTATAGCTATGTACATCACACATGTTAATTAATGTACCTTGAATTTTGTGCTTAAGCATAGGTTAAAGCAAAAGGTTAAAAGACAAAGGTAAACATAAATAAGTTGTTCCTTTTTCCTCACATTGTGTGCTAAGCAGGATGAGATACAGTGTGGAATTTTGTACCAGAAGGAGTTTAGGTGGTATGTATCTGTATTTGAAGAAACTTCCCCTCACATTCCAGGTCAGGAGTCCTCTTTGTGGAAGGAGTGGTCCAGCCCGCCCCTCCCCCCTCCCTCTAATGGTTTTCCTTTATCATTTTCCTTGTTTTGAGATTGCTTTTTTGTGGACTTCATCCTACATAGTAACTTTTTTTCTTGTCTGATTTATTGTATTTATCTGGTTATATCTTTACCTTCCGGCCCTTGAAAGCATGGTATTTCTCCCCCTATTACAAGTTTTGTGTGCCTCACTTCCTGGTGGAGTGTCCTTATGTTGCTGCTGCCCTGAAAACAATCACCTGCCTTATACTGAAAGTGGAAACGACCTCCCCGCCAAACCTTCCAGGTAGTAATTGTGTTGTTAAAGATAACTTTGTTCATGAAAGAAATACTTTTGAGAATTTTGAGAATAATCAAGTGAGCTTATCATATTTGCTTTTTGAAGCTGCAGAATTGAATCTGCAAAGTAACAATTAAAGATAAGTGTGCTTATGTAGGAATGCTAAATCAAGGTCAAAGAGCAGTGTTTCTTATGGATAAAGATGCATTGGGAGCAAAGAGGAGAATATTTTAGTCAGTGTGAATGGTACGCTGTGTGTACTGCCTGCTTATCATATATAGGAGATGGTAGGTGTTGGCATTTGAGCAGTGAGTCAGGCTGTCCTTTTGTAGAAATAGTTTGTCTTGTGCTATAGTTCCATTTTGACACAGTTCACCATGCTTTCATTCTTCTAGAACTCTGCAGTCTTCCTGATCCCATTTGTTCCACTTCTCTGGAGCCTGTTTACTTTTGGTTTCCATAACCGACAATGTAAACAATGCCTTGAAATGACATCTTTTCTCTATATTATCTAAATGATTTTATTTGAGATATGATTTTTTTATAGTATAATTGCATAGAAATCTTTCTTTTTGGAAGTATTTTCTGTAGCCACTTTCTTAATTTTACTTTTCGCATTGTTTTGATTCTGATCATAATAGATACTTCTGACTTTAGGGTTCTGAAGCTAGCTTGTGGTGATGTCCTATGATTCCAACTTGTTGGGAGTTTGGAGCAGGAGAATGGCAAGACCACAAGCTGAAGGCCTGCCAGGGCAACATAATGAGACTCTGCCTGAAAAATATCAAGCAGCCATTCATCAGTCAGTCAATCTATACGAGGAAATAAAGGAAACAAAAGCCTACAAGAAAGGTTCAGTGGCTCAGCAGTTGCCCAGAATGTTAGAATCCATAAGTTCACTTCTCAGCATTAGGGATTCAAGGTAGTAGAAATCCTGAACTTTCTTCTTAAAGTTGTGGTCTTTTCCATCAGAATACATCTCCATTTTACTCTTTGGATTGCCTAGGCCATAACCCCCCCCCCCCCCCCCTTCAGATAGGGTTTTATCCAGTAACTTGTAGTTGGTTGTTATTTTACTTTTTGGCTCTTTGGGCTCTTTTGGGGACCTGCTACCCAGCTCCCAAATAATTACATGAAGGAGTAATTCTTACTTACAAATTCCTGGCTTTAGCTTGGCTTGTTTCTGGCTAGCTTTTCATGAATTATTAACTTGTTTACCTTTCAACTCTGGGCTTTTATCTTCCTCTTTGGTAAATCTTTTCACTCTTATTCTGTGTTTTGCGGTGTAGCTGGGTGGTGGGTTCTGGACATCCTCATCTCTGTTCTGTCTTGTTCCTTCCTTTTTGCCAGATTTCTCCTCTGATTTATTCCCTCTGCCAGCCAGCCTTGCCTATTCTTTATCCTTACATACTATTGGCTGTTCTGGTCTTTATTAGACTATTATGTGTTTTAAACAGGCAAAGAATCACAGCTTCACAGAGTTAAACAAATGCAACATAAAATAATGCAACACCTCTTTGCATCATTAAACAAATGTTCCACACCAGAAACAAATGTAACACACCTTACAAACACTATTCTAAAACAGTACCTCAGGTTGGCTTCACATTTTGGCATAATTTCATAATTTCGTTAAGCCTCCAGTCTCTCAATTGCTAGCAATATAGGAGTTGTGCTGCCTATTTTTATGTCCTACCCATTTTGAGGTGGGAATCTCAATTGAGAAAATAGCCCCATAAGATCAGTCTGAACGCATGCCTGTAGGGCAGTTTTTAAATTAATATTTGATAGAGGAAGGCCCAGTCCTTTCTGGGTGGTACGATCCTTAGGTTGATGGTACAAGTTCTATAAGAGAGCAAGCTGAGCAAGTCAGTAGGCAGCACTCCTCCATGGCCTCTGCCCTAGTGCCTGCCTTTGGGTTCCTGCCTAGTTTGAGTTCTTGCTTTGTCTTCCCTCAATAGACTATGACTCCTGATATGAAAGCTAAATAAAACCTTTCTTCTCCCAAGCTGCTTTTGATGATGGTTTCTCATCCCAACAACACCTATTCTAATAAAGGAGTGAACAAATAACACCAGCAATTTTACTTGTCACATCTAAATCTAACACCCAGTACAGTGACTGGTACAGAATAGGCACTAGTTAGGCTGGAAGCATTGAAATGTGTGAACCAATAATAGTGAGAACCTGTAGTTTCATATATACAAAGACAGTCCCTTTATTACAACTGGGGCGTTTTTTAGCAGCATGGCAGTGACTTGTTTTCTCACCTTTCATGTCTAGTGGAAAGTAGTTTTGTTATGCCATTAAAACAATTTTTGCAGTCAATCAAAGTTAATGGTAATCATATTTTACCTTTTTTGAATATCAGGCAGACATATCTAGCTACATTATTTGAAGAATGCCTGTCTCTTTTTTGAATGTCTGTTATGATCCCTAGGTAAGCTAAGGCAGATATTTGATTACTAGTTTTTAATGAATTAATGACTCCTAATGTAGATGCAAGGCATAGAATGTTAAAAGCAAAGTTTATCTTATTATTTGGACAGTGTTGTTCTTCTTGCCTCTTATCTGTTACTGGTATCGTTTTTCGTTGAGCAATAGAAATAGGATGTCAATATTTCACCCTCATGTCCAAGTTCTATCAATTATTTTTTAGAATATTCCAAAAGTTTCAATCCTTTCTCCCTTTTTTTCATTTTCCTTTTCTTTCTTCCTGCTTTTTTTTTTTTCCCTATTGGTTTTTCGAGTCATGTTTTCTCTGTTTATCAGCTCTGGAATTCTAGTAGACCAGGCTCACGGATACCCACTTGCTTCTGCCTCGTGAATGCTGGAATTAAAGGCATGCCTCACCCCTGGCAAACTGTTTCAAACCCTTTCTACATTGTTTACTAATACCCTTGATAGTTTGCTAAAATGCATCTGTCTTTAGTATTAAACCTCTTATGCATAAAATCCTTTGTGATACCCTCTTTTGACTGAATCTGAATTTTGTGATGAGCTGGCAAGGACCCTTTCCCTGACCATCATCGTCTTTGCAGATTTATCTGCTTGAGTCTTTCACTTTTCTTGTTTACAAATTGTGAATGTGGTTTGAAGCATTTGACATGTAATGAAATGGCACATTTAACAGGATAATTTCTCTTTTCCCCTATTTCTCATTTAAAACAGAACTTAACTTTGATCATACTCTTCCTTCTCAAGTCCTTCCAGATCCTTTCTGTCCCCTATCTACCCTACCTTTTCTTTCTTTCTCTAAGTTTTTTTTATTATTTTATTTTTATTTTACATATTGATCCCAGTTCCTTCTCCCTCTCTTCTTCTCTCCTCCCTCCCTTCCTTGCTCCCTCTCTCTTTTCCTTTCTTCTACCCTCACATGCTCCCCCTCCCCCTCCCCCACTCCACATGTAAGTTGATCCTCTTCAGGAGGGGTCATCTAAATCTGTCAAGTCTTTTGGAGTAGGGACTAGGAATTCTCTCCTGTCTCCATGGGGGATGTGCCCACAAAATCCTGTGCACCAGGGATACATCCTGGTTCCATTGTATGATGACCCTTAGACTTCTCCGGCCTTCTAGCTGAGACACATACGTGTTCAGGGGGTCTGAGTCAGGGTTAAAACAAAAAAAGATAAAAAAGAAAAACCTCAGTATTACAACAAAACTCCCTAGAACCAAGAAAGTAAAACAACAGTCCTTCCCAAGTAAAACAACAACAAAAAAACCTATTCACTATAACCACATAAAAGCGCACACACAACCATAAATAGTGTAGAATACTTTATGTGCTGGTTTGATCACCTACTTGTGAATATGAGGCCTGTCTGTCTTGCAATGCTTGATATATTTGTGGTCTCTTTATTGAAGAACAATTGTTTGTTTTCTCCCAGATGATATAAATAACAGGTCAGTTACTTTTACCCGTGGCTAGGTTTTCATTCATTTCAAAAAATATAACAAATAAGTAAGATTAAAAAAAAAAACAAACTTATCACATTGTAGTTGTGTAGGTGTTGTCTTTAGAAATTGATCCTTGCTGCCCATTTGTATGGGTAAATTTCTGTTTTGATGTCTTCCTCAACCCATGAACTCTTCTCACTTAATAGTAGATCCCATTCGTATAACACACAGTGTGGTTTTTGTATCTGTTCATCTATATTCCAAACCTCTGTATGCTTTCGTAGTTCCTGAGACTTTTCCAGTGTTTTTAAGCTTATTAGGTATAGTGTGTATCTTACTGATTGGTCTATTGCTGTGATGATACACAATGAATAAAGCAACTTTTAGAAGAAAACATTTAATTGGGGATTTGCTTATAGTGTCAGAAGGTTTGTTTATGACCATCATGTGTGGTGCAAGCAGGCAAGGCATTCAAGTTGTAGCTGAGAACTTTACATCATGATCAGCAGGCAGAGAGGGGGGGGGGAAGAGAGAGGAGAGAGAGAGGCTTGTGATAAAGGTAAAGTCCATACTCAGTGACATATCTCCTCTAACAATGCCACTTTCTCCAAGAATGCCATACCATGTAAACTTTCCCAAACAGTTCTATCAACTGGTGGCCAAGCATTCAAGTTTAGGACCATTCTCTCTCACATAGACACAGTATAGATTCTGGACCAGGTACCAGGTAACCTACTGTGAGAGTATGTGGTGCTCCAGTTCTGTGTCTTAGTGTGGACACTGGCTCAGAATTCTGTGTCCTGTAGGAACTCTCTGATCTTTTCTTTGGTTATGGAGTTGTTCTTCTATAACACGGATCAATTCTGCAGCTTTATATTTATAGATATGTTGTATGATTTAAATTAATGGAAATGTAAATGGAAGCCTTGGTATGTCACATTATTGGAATTGGGGAAAGATTTTATAGAGTTTACAGAAAAATGTTCAACTTTTCCTTCTATGACAAGTTACTGTTGTGAATAATTTCTGGAAATAATTTTGTTCATTTCTTGCCTTCCTGCTCTTAAATTTCATATCACAGTTATCTGCTATGTCAGTGTTCTGCTTTGACACTATTTTTAACTAATTTTGTTTATTTTTGTTCTTTCCTGTAATTTTTATTGTTCCAGAAACCTTAGTGGCAAAGATTGACTTAGCTTTTCTGAAATTGACAAGTATAGAAAAAAGCAGTTAAAATCCTCTTTTCTCTGGTAACTTCTTGCCTCTTCCCCCTCTTTTCCAGAGTTTTGAAAATTACATGGTTTTGCTGAAAAGAAAAGTGTTATGCGTACCAAGTAAGGACAGGCAAGGGAGTGGAAGGAAAACATTTTAAACCTGACTTTTTGACATGAACTGGTTCCGGCTGAGTGAATATGTACTAGAAAGGTTGACTGTGTTATGTTTCCTATATTTTAAAAAGTGTTTTCTTTCTTCCCTGTTTTCTGCTAGTTTTCCCAGCTCTACTTTAAACAGTCTTGACAGTAAAATTTGACACTGGTCAGATTTTAGTGTGTAGATATCGAATATAGAAGTTACTACTCTGTATTTCAACCAGCAGGAACTGAGACCCCTGTTGGTGTCTTAATCCAAAACCAGCATTTTAAATTCACATAAACCTTGCCTTAAGGGATGGAGAAAAGACAATTTAGGGAACAGCATGAGGTTAAACATATTGATCAGTAGTCCAATAGTCCTTGCTAGACTTGGGGTAGAATGTAGACATAGAAAAATAACATTATCAACAACAAACTATACTTCTCTAGAGAGAGAAACTCTTTCCCATCTCTCTCTTTTTATTTTTGTGTTTATAATGATAACATATCTCCCCTCTCCTTTCAAACCCTTCCATGTACCACTTCTGTTCTCTTTTAAATTCACTGCCTATTTTTCTCATTGTTATTACATGCATGTATGTATGTGTTTACACACATCCATGTATGAATGTGTATGTATATGTGTGTGTGTATGTATATATATACATATATATATATATGCATATATATATATACATATATATATATATTCACATATGTTCCTAAATATATTCTGTACGTTCTGTAGAATGTTACTTGTATGTATGTTTTCAGGGCCGACCATTTGGTACTGGAAAACCAATCGGTGTGTTTTCCCTGGGGAAGACCATCTCTGATGCTCTCAGCTTCCCTCTGTTGCCTATGGTTTCCTGAATAGGGTTGAGTCTTTGTTAGCTTTTCACTCTCGACTTTGGCATGCCATTAGTATTGTACCCATTTGACTCAATTGAAGTACTCATGTTGGTGAGACTTTAGCTTCTGACATTACTAAGAGATACAATCCCTGAGCTAACTTAACTGATCCATCATCCCCTCTTCTGCAATATTCCCGGAGTCTTAGGAGTGGGAGTGTTTTGTGGTTATATCCATTGGTGCTGGCTCCTACAATTCTACATTCTGATTTAGTTGTGAGCTTTTTTTAGTTGTCTTCATCTGTTACAAAGAAAATTTTCCTTGATGAAGGATGAGGAGGTCTTTACTTATCTTTAGGTATAAGGACTAATGTTTAGATTGTTGTTAGAGATTAGTTTGCTTTAGTAACTTAGTAGATCTCTAATAACTGTGATTTCACTAGCACTGGACCCTGGTGAAGGTTTTCAGTACCAGGCATGATCCCCATCTTGTTGAGCAGGTTTGAGTTCCAATTAGAGAGCTGTTTGTTACCACTGACTTCATCTGTAGGGTAGGGTTTTAGTGCCAGGAAGGTCATTCATGTGGTTGATAGTAATCATAACTGGGTGGGATTGTAGGTTGCCTCCCTCCTTTGGAAGGTTTTATTGGCTTTCTGGTATCATGAAAACTCAAGTAGGGACTGTTTAAGGGTCTCTGGGACCTGTTTCCCAACTGTATGGTGCCTTCAGTTCTTCAGCGCTTCTGGGAGGTTACCAAGGGCAACAGTAATAAACTGAATGTTTTAGGAGTACCTTAACAGTCCTGGCCAACTTAAAGATGGTCTTCTTATGTTTGCTGTTGTGGTTTTTGTTAGGTGGTCTTTGGCTCTTTATGTTGGTACTGTCAGTGTATATGAGAGAAATTCACTAAAAGTATCTTTGTATGTTTATACATAGAATGTGTACATTAGTGTATATTAAAGGGTTTTTGCTTGTTTGTTTGCTTCTTCTTCTTTTTTTTTTTTTTTTTTGGGTAAATATTCCAGTAGTTCTTGCTAACTTTGGGGTACAATGTACATGTAGAAGAAAAACCCTATCATCATCTACCAAAATACATTGCTTCTCTAGAGATAAAGATGTTTCCTTTTTATAATATGGAATTGTAATGATGGAAAGGTATCATTCTTTCACCCAATTTTAAAAAGTCAAGAATATAAATGTTGTAGAATGTTATTTTAACTAGGTAAAGATGTGTTACATTTTTTTTTTTATGCTGCAGAATATAACTTCAACTGTGTAAAGGAATGTTACATTTGCTTGTGCTGCATTTGTTTAACAATATAAGGATGTGTGTTTAATTATGTAAAGATATGTTGCTTCTGTTTCACCTTGCCTAGCCATGTTTGGTTAAATAAAAAGCTGAGAGGACAGTACTAGACAGGAAGAATGATAGGCAGGGCTAGCAGGCAGAGAGAATGAATAGGATCAATCGAGGCTCAAAAAGAAGAGGAAGAAGAGGAGGAGAAGAGAAAGAGGAACATGTCCTTGGCAAGAAGCCAGGCAGATGCCAGTCACACATAGAGAAGTAGTGAAAGTAAGCTATACAGAAGAAAAATAATAAGCTCAGAGACAAAAGGTTGATAAAGAGGAACATTCCTAAGGTAGACCTGCCCTGCATTCAAAACAAATAATAAGTCTCTGTGTCACGATTTGGGAGCTGGTTAGTGACCTAAAAGAAAAAAGCCTTGTACATATAAATGTACAGATTCCTACCCACTTGAAGTTAAAGAAATTGATTACCCAACTTCTGTTACATATTAATGGGGCTTGGTGAGCTATATAATTTACTCTGTGTTAGTAAACACAACATTATATAAGTTTGAAATTTTACAGATGTATAAGAGATTACTTGACAAATTTCTTGTCCTTAGGCAATGCCCATTACAAAGTGTTTTTATGTTTTAGACCAGCCTTATCAACCATATTTAGGACCTTGTTGAACTTGAGATCTATGGGAATTTGGGTTCTTGTGAAAAACGGAAAAGTATTGTACTATTCTATAGTTTGTTTGTTATTCACATGGTAATAGATGTTTATAGTTTTCATTTTGGGTATTTTTTGTTTGTATAGTATGTTTGTAGAATGATATTGCACAAGACTTTCAACTATAGAGGAAGTTTTTATGGAGAGATAATTGGTTTTCTTAGCATCATTCTCTCAATAAGTGAGAAAGAATTTAATTGATACTACATGTTTAAATATGTGTTAATTTACTTACAGATTATCTTACTAGTCTTTCCTGTGTGAGAAGATATTTGATAATTCTTGGAATAAAGCTTGCTTTTGTCCTTTCTTCTTTTTGTTTTAAATCTGGCAACTGTTGTAAGGCTCTCTGTGTAATCTGTTGTAGGTCGCTTGTATGCAGCTCATAAATGCTCTTGTTACATCTCCTGATGATTTGGACTTCAGGCTTCACATCAGAAATGAATTTATGCGTTGTGGATTGAAAGAGATATTGCCAGTAAGTGCCCTGCAGTCTCCTCATTAATATTTAAATTAGAAGTGTACTTGAGTGGGGGAAATTTAGATAAATTACTCTCAAGAATAATTTAACTGTGGGAAAAGACTTGAGTATAAAAATCTAGTTTTGAACTATAGATAAGATTTTAATATTATTTAACACTTTAAGTGTTTGAATTCTTCAAGTCATGTTTGAATGGTTTATTGTTTGTTATTTATTAATTTACTCATACTGAAAATCTAATCCTTCATAATTTTTTTCTGATATCTATAGAACTTAAAGTGTATTAAGAATGATGTCCTGGATATACAACTTAAAGTCTTTGATGAGCACAAAGAAGAAGATTTAATTGAGCTCTCCCATCGCCTTGAAGACATTAGAGCTGAACTTGAATATCCTTTTGCTCTGAGTCCTAGTTAAAAGATATATAAAATTACTGTTCGATCTAAAATAATGCACTATGTCTCATAAAACATTTAAGTCATTCTATAGAAAGTACATGAATTAAACCTATGTATGAAAAAATTGTCACCATTTAATTATCTTGTTTTTGTTTTTTGTTTTTTGTTTTTGTTTTCGTCAGGGCATATGTGTAAAGGGATTTGCAATTAGCTTAGACAAGATTTTTATACATGTGTAGAGTCTTTTTTTTTTAAATGGCTAGTATCTTTTTTTCTGTGATAGCCTCAGTCTATGAAATGCTCCTTTCCCTACACTGAATGCATTATATCGGGGGCCTCAGTTAAATTGATGGATCTTCATTAATTGAGTGTTTCCAAGACCCACTAGAATCCTATTTTGTACTGTGGGTGCTCCTTGATGCATACTATGCCTGTACCTGCTCTGTTGTTCAGGACATCCTTAGACCTTAGTGGGTTTTCCCAACCAGGTCTACTCCTGTTACATTTTCCAATGGGTACAATTGACTATGAAGGGTAAAGGTAAGTCTTATGTCAAATGGCTATCTCTGGCATTCTCCATGCTCAGTTCCTACATAGCTTTTTTAAAACAACAATTTCTGGGCTGTTGTTTGCATACTAGTTTCCAAACCCTCATTCAGAAGATACTGTGTTGTATTAGCTGTTTGTTGTAGGGTTAGAATCAGTTCATGTGATTCTTCCTTAATCAGTGCACTGAAGCATCTGATGTGTATAACATAGTGTGGGACACAGTTAAGCAAACTAAAGCAGAGGGATATTTTGTTTCTATTCTTCAGCATCTTCTGCTCATTCGAAATGACCATTTTATAAGGTAAGGGGAAGCTATATTCTATTGTTTAATTGATAAAACTATTGTGAAATCCAGCTGATATTTTGCTTATATAAGCAAGTTATTGTTATTTCTTTCATAATGATCTTTAGAATATATTGTTTGCTTTGGGCCTGTATTTTGGTAGATGTAAATATCATTCCATTACTGTTGCACTTTCAACTCCAGAAATTTTTTGGCTGTTTCCTCTTCTTTGAATGACAGTTGAAGCCATGTCTGTTATTGCTCTTGTTCTGTGGGTTTAGGCAGTCATGTTGATCAAACTTTATGGGTGTATCTTCTTACTAGGATACATATCTCACAGCAAAGTCTTGATCTCTGACTCTTACAATCTTCTGCCCCTTCTTCTACAATGATGTTTTAATCTTAGGTAGGGAAGTGTTTTATAGTTCCATTGGTGGGGTACATATGGGTAACACTCAGACTGATCAGGTTTTAGTTAGAAATGTGTGTGTGTGTGTACACATTTTTATGTTTATATATTCATGTAAATACAATTAATTTTAAAAAAGGCCATGTATTTGTAAGAATAAAGAGGGAGCATATTGGATAGAGGGGAATGGAGAAATGATGTAATTATAATCTCAAAAAACCAAAAGAACAAAAAACATTGAACACTTACTAATTTGTTATAAAGTATTTAATATTTTGTGTTTATTTCTTAATTACTAGGAATGCTATTGGTAGGTTGCTTTTTTATGAAGTTGATAATGTGTTGGCTGTCTGAGCTTGACAAATTGCTTTGTTTACCTCAAATAGACCATAATGTGGTTCTAAGTAGACGTGAATAAAAGTTAATATGGTTATGTGAATGAAACTATGAGTTGAATTTTTTATAATGCTGACTTTTTTTTTTTAATTTGTTTTTTTTTCCATCCCCACTGTCTGAAGTTTCTTTCCCTCCTCTCAATCTTGCCCCCCCCCCCCCACATCATTCATATCACTATTTCTCTTCAGAAAAAGGCATGCTTCCTTTGCTATGGCTGGTTGACATCTGTGAGAGTTGAATTCTTCATGCACAGTGAACGACTTTCTGATCACTTTCCACTTTTACTAGTAGTTTATGAGTGGAATCATGATCCTCAAATATAAAATCATTTGTTAACATTTCAACTTTGCATAAGTTTAACTCATAGATGTTTGGGGTAGTTTGTCTTTCTGTACCTAATTCATAGCAAAGTCTTATTTAGGTAGCATACTCCTGGGTGATATCAGAGGTTGTAATGCAGTGTTATTTGCATCAAACCTTTGCTGAAATGTAATTCCCGTGAAATTCTAAACTTAGTCAGCAACCAGTTTTGATGTTTAATGTACTGTTTTCTGGTACTTTGTTTAAAATACACTAAATATTTAAGCACTGATAAATGCTGCATAAACCTATTAATTGATTACATTTAAAATTATTAGTGTACCCTTTTAATTAGTTTCTACTCCAAATCTATGCCTACCCATTTCTTGGTCATTATGTGCTTGATTCTGTCAGTCTCTGGCTGGTAAATGCTGCTTGAATCCCCATGAATTTAGGGCCATTGTTAACATTTTTATATGTTCTCTTCCCTCATGTTCAGCTGAAGCGGTTTCATTCAGCATTATAAGTAATTTAGTAGGCGTAAGTTAACTTGTACAAAGATAGTGCTACCCATACATGGTTCATTGAGAGAAAAGCTGAAAGTGGGCAGAAAGGCCTTCACACTTGAAAAATATGGGTTGGAAAAAAAAAATCAAAAACTGTATATAAATCACTGAGAACGGAAATCAATTCACAAGTGATGAGGGCTATAAGGTTCCTCATTATAAACTACCCTGCTGCTTGAGTTGCCTTTGCCCACATTTTTTTTTTTTTTTTCCTTCTGTTTTCTTAACACTGCCTTAAGTTAGGAAATCTTTGCAAGTTGTTAGGAATGTAGATGGATTGAGTTATGTTGACAACATATCCTTGTATATTGATGTTCTGTATTAACATTTCTAGTCTTCTTTTGAGTAAGATATATTAACTTGTTTCCAAAGAATTTAGAGTATCAATTTTGAATTTCATTCGACAAAATGGTTTTAAGAAGTTCCAATAGAAATTCTTAGAAAAGATTTTTGTTGGTTTGGTTTGCAATAGTGGCCTTCTGGTAGATTCTTTAGTACCTATGTTCTGAGCATGCCTCTCAGTACCTATTACACACCTTTATATATATATACATATATATATGTATATATATATATATTTTTTTTTTGGTGCAAATACATGAAATTTTGACTTATAGGAAAAATCATCCTTAATGCATAGTACATTTCCTGACACACCATTAAAAATACATCATGGCCTCATTAGAGCAGTTTCCCATGCTATGGTACATGGTCTATTGCAATTTTGCTGAGTAAAATTTTAAACTTGAAATCATATTTACATCAATATAGTTTTGATGTAAAATTGTACTGTTAAATTGAGTGTATATTTGTTCTTTGGTTGTAGACGACAGTACTTCAAACTAATTGACGAGTGTGTGTCACAGATTGTGCTGCATCGAGACGGAATAGATCCAGATTTCACATACAGAAAAAGACTGGATGTGGACTTGAGTCAATTTGTAGGTGAGTCTTTCTGTTATTTAGGTAGAACATCTTGAGTTTGGTCCCATAGGTTAGCTCTAAGATATTTATTTTCTTCATTTGGCTTGAGGTCTCCTGAGGACTCATGATCCCCTTTCATGAAAGCTTGAATTCCAAAGCTGTGTTTCGTAACACCACCATACAAACCTTAACTTGACGTTTGTGTGTGTTGGTATCTAGAACTGATGATTCCATCACTCGTTTGTAATACAATTGACCCTGTTCCCATCATATTGGTACAAAACCCTAGCGATGGTCATTGTATTCTAGTCTTTTGGTAGAGCGGACCAAAGAATATAAGATTTTTTTTGACATCCCAATTTTGGATCATCAAACATTCCTGTTCATGCCCTTTTAATATTCTGCTGCACAATGAGATATGTGCATTTCAGAGTACATTGAGAAAACTTACATCATTATTTAAATTATAAGCATAATTGGCTTATAATTACTCTTTTGGCATTTCTATGTTTATATAGTGTATGTTTGTGAGTGTATGCAACAGTGTGTATGTGGGTAAATACATGGAGGACTGGCCGGTAGGATCTCTGCTGAACCTCAAAGTATCATTTTGTGGCTAGGTTGGCAGCCACCAAGCTCCAATATTCATCTTTGTCTCTCTACTCTCCTCCATGTTGGGGTTATGGGCATGTATGGGATGCTTTTGTGTGTGTGTGTTCTCGGATCCAAACTTTTGTTCCATGGACAACAAGTATTCCTAGACACTGCCATCTCTCCAGTTCCCTTCCTGTCAAATAAACCCCTTATTTTAACTTAGTGTTTAGCCCACATTTTCAGATTCAGTTTTATTTTTTGTGTGTGATTATTTTGCCCAAATCTGTATTTGTGCCTGGATCTTACAGAGGAAAGAAATGGACATTGGCTGTCCTAGAACTTGAGTTACAGAAACTGCATGTATCCACAGACACTGGTTCATACACCACCCACCCATCCATCCACCACCCACCCACACACTTCCTCCCTCCCTTTCTCCCCTCCCTCCCTTCTTCCCTCCCTCCCTCCCTCAGTTCCTCCTTTCCCCCCCTACTGAAAGTTCTGCAGGTGCTTCTGACTCCAGAGTCACCATTTGTGACTCATTACAGGATGAAATGAAATAAAGATACACTTCAGTGAAAATGACTGAGAGAAATTGTTTTAAATACATAAATTTAGAACTTTTAAGTGAGAATTTGAATTTGGAATGCTTGAATGTACTACTGTTAGCTGGATACTCCTGAATACTAATTTTTTTTCCCCCTCTGCCAAGGTCAAGGGGGATTTTAATCCTCTGTGATTCTTTCAGTATTGTATACAGAGAGATAATCAACGTTTTGAAGGTGTTCAGGCTGAGCAAACAAGTTTTTCTAATGACAGTGCTGGATGATAGACAACCAAGATCCACTAAGAGTACAACCTCAGAAAATGATCTTAAAGTTAGAAGAATTCTAAAACTTCACTTACTTTTAAGTAGCATTTACTGAATTTTGCTACAACTTCAATGAAAACTAATCCGTTATCTGAAAAGGCCATTAAAACAAACCATCTCATTGTAACTGGGATCTCTGCAAGGTGGTTGGAATGTGGTCTGTAAGTGAGCAACTCAAGACTTCCTGACTTTTAGAAACAAAACATTCATTTTCTTTGTAGATTAAAAGTTAAAGTTCCTGAGGTGCAACAGGTTAACTAATAATGTTGGCATTTTATAGTGAGAATAAAAGGATACTTTTTGGGTATCAGAAACCCGAGAAGTGTGTATTTAGAGTTGTATAGGTAGTCAATTTTGTAACTAAAATGGCTAAAAATTAGAACTAAATGGGTTGGAATTATTTTAATCCTTTATAATGAAAAATTATCTAAAATTGACAAATCAAGATATAATATTTAATTTTAAATAAAATTAACTAGCAGAATAATGCAATATGGCAATATTATAAGTTTATAATTTATGAAATGCAACTGATATTTTATTTTTCTGTTTATCTTGCTAAATGATTTTTCCTTAAACATGTTTGCATATTGGTTTTATTAGAAAACACATAATGTATGTTTTGGTAAATAAATTTGAATAATTTGTCATTCCTAGCATCCCAGAAACAAATGTATATAATAATTTAATGGATTATTTTTGGATGGTTTTATTATTTCCACTGGCTATGTACATAGTAACATTTAAATGAGTAGTCTTTTCTAAATGCAAACTCTAGCGAAAAAGAATTGTTAGATGAAGGGAAACACAAAGTTAAAACTTAAGTATGTATTTTTAGTTAAGTACTCGGCACATATATTAATTGTTCTGTCGGATGATTGGTTGGCTCATGCAAACTCTAATGTTCCACATAGATGTATAACCTTTGCTATGATTGCCCATTGAATTTGTTTATGATCACACTAGTGGGGGAAAGAAATATTTAGGAGTTGTGTCTTTCCCCTACCATTTGTTTCTCGCTCCCACTTATTTTCCTGGTTGGTGTTGCATACCATCTTTTCGTTTTAAATACAGATTGATAATAAAAACCTTTCCATGCTGTCTGTTATCATTAAACCATCTCCTCTTCCAAGATGGAAGATTCAGTGTGAATTATTCTGCATCACTGTATCATGCTTTAATTGTAATACTTTCCTTCATTTCACTGATATTATTATTATTTTTCTTTACAAATATATTCAAAAGTTTGCATAAAACTTCAATTTAATTTAATTTTTTTTGTTACTGTAATTTTAGATGTTTGCATAGATCAGGCTAAACTAGAAGAGTATGAAGAGAAAGCAGCAGAGCATTGTAAGAAAGTAAGTATCCAGTTTACTCTGCAGGACTGGGAGCTGCTGCAGGCTGGAGCTTCTTCTGAGTCTGGGCACTCCCTCTGTCCTTATCTCCTTCAGGCCTATGTGATAAGACCTATCCCCATGGAGTCCTAGCTAGACTATATTGCTATTGGAAAAACTTCCCACATCCTTTTCTTCCATTATGTTATCATCATAGATGCCATATCATCATGTGTTTAAACATGTATATAGGATGCATTAGCTATTTTTTCTTCCAGGAACTTTTATTTCCTTGATCCACACTCTACATCAATTTCTTGGCTTTTTGTTTGTGAATCAATCAAATAATACTTCTTGAATGAGTGAATGAAATAATGATTGGAGAAAGGAAAGCGAAGGGGAAAATAATTATTTTATAATCTAAAAAAATTACAAATTTTCAGCAGCCATGTGTTGTAGACCATTCCTTTGATCCTAGCACCTAGGAGTCGGAGGAGGCAGATCTTGGAATTTGAGGACAGTCTGGTATACATAGTGAGTTCAAGGACAGCCAGGCAATATAGACCCAGTCTCAATTTCCCTTTTTTTTTTTTTTTTTTTTTTTTTATTTTTAAATAAAATAAGAAACTATCGGGTAGTAGCA
Organism: Phodopus roborovskii; assembly: GCF_943737965.1. NCBI lineage: Eukaryota > Metazoa > Chordata > Mammalia > Rodentia > Cricetidae > Phodopus > Phodopus roborovskii. The sequence continues at coordinate 29,130,332 of NW_026126511.1, forward strand.
GCTTCATTTGTTTTCAGTCTTGTAATTTTTCTGACTTCACTCATCATTGTTTTACTTTCATGTAGTGTTTTCACCTCTTCTTTGTAGCCAAGGATTTCTGTATTAGGTGTTTTCTTGGTTGGATTCTTGACATTTGAAGTAGTCATTGAGAGTTGAATTTTTGGAGCTAGCTTTTCATGTTGGTGAAGAAATAACTGCAACTATTGCCACAGAATGTTCACCTATTGAACCTTTATGCTGGGTGAAACCTCTTGAATTATATACTATTAATGAAATAGGTACCTACGGGTCCCTGAATAGATTTCTGCTTTTCTGTAATCTTGCTCAGATATAAATGGAACTTTCATAGGTTTGAAGCACTTAGGTCAAATTTTATGTCTGTGAAGTTGTTTGATTCTCTAAGGGATAGAATCGGCCAACATTTTCTGAGAGCTTATGCAGCCCAGACCATTGGCTATGGATTTCTGCTTCTCTGATAAATGCCGACCATAAACAACTTCGGAAATTGAGGGCTCACTTGGCATACATGTTACAGTTCTTCACAGAGGGACGTCAGCCACGAGCTCCAGGCAGGAACATTGAGGAAAGGATTGCAACAGAGACAGTGAAGGGAAGTCATGTACTGGCCTGCTTACTGGCCTGCTTCCCATTGGCCACTCAGTCTGCTTTTTTTTTTTTTTTTTTAAACAAGATCCAGGGTCACCTGCTTAGGAGTGGTACTGCCCATAGTGGGCTGGGACCTCCCACAAGAGCCATTAATCAATGAAATGTCCCTCAGAATTGCCCACACGGCAATTTGATGAATATTATTCCTCAGTTGAGGTTTTCTCTTCCGGGGTGACTCTAATTTGTGTTAAGTTGACAAAAACCAACCATCACACTAGGATCATAGCTGGGAATATGATGATTGGTGCAAGAAAGAAATGATTAGATTATTTCAACTATCCAAATGCTCATAAAATGGCTAATAACTGTTAGATATAGTGTGATCCTTCTCTCAACCAACTTGTATTCTAAGCTTAGTTGTCCCTTCGCTTTTCATGCATGTAATACTGTTTTCATATATTAGATGCCAATAGGTCAAGAATAATATTTAGTATTATTAGTTTTGTTCATGTGTCAGATATATGAATGAGGTTAAATAAAAAATACTTAATAGATTTCTTTTAAATAATAAGCTTTAAATGTAAATAAAAGACCTTGTTCACGGTTACATGCACTTTAAAGCCAGAAGTTGTATACATTTCATGTATTTAGAAAATATGTTTGCCCCATAAAATTTTCTAGTACCATATTATCTTGTATATATCAGCAGGAACTTTGCTCTGATAGCTTTGTAAGGACACATGTAAATACTTGGCTTTAGGCAGGAAGCTATCATAATTTTTAGGTATATTTTTCACTTAGGTGCATCAATTTGAAAAATGAAGAACGGAAATGTCAGAGAGTATATAGAGTCATTGGATTATCAACCTTCTTGTACAGAGGCACTAATACATTTACCCCAGGGAATGAAATTATGCAGAAACTCAACATTAACTGTGTTTCTTGACATTTTCAGTGTAATTTTGTAAGTGTAATATTTCTCCAGTAAATTTCTTTTGGGGGATGGGGGATAGAACACAGTCATATCAGTTTTCCTTGGGTTTATTTTAATAGAAACTCGTTTATTCCCTGTCTCCTGTGATTTGATTGGAGCGATTACAACAATGCTAAAGCAAGGTATTTCATTCATCTGATTATTTTGTTACTGAGGAAATGGGCATTGTCTCCTTAGTATGGCTAAGTTAAATTAGTATGTTTAAGTTAAATGAGTAAGTTTTAAAGACCAGTGTAGGTCCGTTGGTAATATTATATGGAGTAATTAAAGTACATTATATGCATCATGTAAATGTCTCAACGAAACCCATTTTGTATAATTACTATATGCTAAAACCAAACTTAAAGGGAGGTAGGTGAACCTAGAAGCTGAAACATGATTGAATTTGTCAATAAGTTACTACATTAAGCTATGCAGATGTGAGGTCATAGGGCTGTTTCATTTCTACTTGTTGCTGGGAACCTAAAGCGCTGTTGCAGTTTATTAGAAATTGTTAAGTGTTCTAAAAGCATTCGTTATATCAATGTTGTGTGATTTCAACTGAGTAACTCAGCTTGTGGAAACAGGAAATGTAAGTTTAAGAAAAAAAAAAAACCCTCAAATCTGTCACTTTATACAGACTTTTAAATGCTTTGCATATTATGGAGAAACACACAAACATGTGCACACGTGCACGCGCACGTTAATAACATCGAGTTGTGTACTTAGACTGTACTGAGTCTACAGGCACAAAGCAGTCTTATTTGTGTTGTGTTTTTTTGTTTTGTTTTGTTTTTTTACGTGCTGCATGCTTGTTCTTGATTATGAGACAATACTCTATTTAAATTCAGTTCCCTCAGGATAGATTTTGAATCTAGATGATGGCAAAGTTAAATTATTTGAATGCAAGATAGAAACTTGTGATGAGTTACTATATAAATTAGAAAACTCACTGGAGCACCGGATTATATTATTTGCCTTCCTCCCAGAAGGTGTTGCACCAGGGACTTTGCAAAACTAATTTATCATTAATCTCTGTAAGATAGTGGGAGATATTGTATAACGAAAGAAACCAAACAGAATGCAGTTGTGAACCACCAAAACTATTAAAAACAGAACTTTACAATCGTATTGATTAACTTCAGTTATGTTTCATGTGTGAGGTTCTGCAGGTGGAGTGTGGCAGTGAAGGGAATACAATGCTTTGCTCTCTGTTGGTTTATTCAAAATCACTGTGATATTTAGGGACTTTAAAGAAAAATGCCAAATTTGCTCTGTTGGGAGTAGAAGGGCATGGTCTTCCATTTCATGTTTTGTCTCTTTCCTTCTGAATACACGATTTTGGAGAGACCTGGAGAGACTTAGAGAAAGGCCTGTGGGGTACTTGTCAGGGATCTGCCATTCCTTGTACGAAACTGATTCAGAAGTGTTTTATTGACACATCGTTAGAGCTATATTTTTATGTGTAGAAGAGTGCTTTTCATTTCTCTCTTTCTTATTCCTTTTCAGTTTGAAAAAGAGTTTACTGACCACCAAGAAACCCAGGCTCAATTGCAGAAAAAAGAGGCAAAGATTAATGAGCTTCAAGCAGAGTTACAAGCTTTCAAATCCCAGGTAAAATACCATCTCGAGTGAATTTGATTTTGGAATCAGAGCAGGTCATGTTATATCTCTCTAGTCTCAAAGTGTTTAAATTTTATTTTTTTCCTGTATATTTTCTCAGTATTATTCATATGCGTCTCTAGGCTGCTGTGCTTATATTTTAAAGATATTTTTTGTCACCTTTTCCCTCCTTGTATTCTTAGGAGTATCCAGGCTTTTTACTAATTAATTGGCTTCCTTATGCTTCATTTGGATTTTGCTTCTAAAGTCACATGTGTCCTAAGTAATTAAGTGTAAAGGTTAAGAAAGTTGTCTACTTTCGATTTGTTATCTATCACTGATCTCTATCTTACTACAGGAAATTATTCCTCAAGCTATTTATTTTTTGCAAACCATCAGCCTATGGGTTGCCTTGCTGTGAAAGATAACCCCTAGCAGAATGAGAACATTTTCTGATAATTTTTCAATTTCCCAAAGTAAACAGATTTAAAACATGACAAAAAAGAGCAAATCTGGATTATGAGCAGATAGCTCCCATACATGCTGTACACATAAGGCATGAGATAAGAAGTTTCTCATCTGCATGCTTTATATGGATTATAGGAGGTACTTTCACAGGTTAATGTCCTTCTATAGATTTACACATGTGGTGCTGAGCAAGAATTGGAGTGTTGCATTTTTTCTCATCCTGATTCATGGCTGATGAAAAATAGGCCCAAGTGTATTGTTTCTGATATTACTGTTATCTATTTTTTTTAAATTAAAACCTTTTATAAACAAACACACACACACACACACAAACACACACACACACACACACACACACACACACAAAACTATTAGCCACACATGATGCTTTATGCCTATAACCTTAGGTTGTCAGAACCCAAGGCAGGAAAATTGTTGAGATGTTGTGGTAAGCCTGTGCCACAGGCTATGCCTGGAGAAAATAAAGAAAGGATACGATCCTCATTGTTTTTCTTTTTTCTTCAATACATTGTATGAAGCACCAGGAATCAGCAAAATTATTTTAAGAATAAAATGCTTTTATATCACATGAAACAGTTTTCTTGTGTTTTATATGTGATTTTTTTTTTTGAAGGTAATAATTGAAATGCTTGTAACTTTTTCTGTCTTGAGCCAATATTTCAGAATTTTCTTTAAAAATTTTCTCATTTGTAGGACTACTTCTTGAACATTCAGCATTATAAAACTATATCAATGACCTTTGGATAGGTTGCATTGTGTTTTTGACATAACATGGGAAAAATTCATGCTATAAAACTGAAATGAAATATAAGAGCTCCTGTCTTGTAAATTTTACACAGTGACAATATATATTGCAGGAGAAACTTGCTTGTGTGACTTAAGATTACTATGCACATTCATTTTTAACAATTTAGAATATTTGTTAATATTTTCTTTCCAACACTGTAACATGTCTGTGTGTATTATGCATACATGTAGATATATTTATATATGAGACTATTAATAATTTAAAGAAGTTGTCATATTATAAAAATGAAATTGAAGGTCTTATGTATAGTTACAGACCAGTCACTAAACCCCCAGTATTCGGAGAGAAGTAACAATCAGACCGAGGAAACAAATGCTGTGTATTCTTTTCCTGATTTGACTTTGTTTCTTGTGATATTTGACTTTGTAGTGAGCTGCGTTTCCCCCCCCCCCCATCTTCCTCCAGAAATGTGATACTTGAATACCTCATTATTGCACCCCTTGCTTGTCTTTTTATTATTCTTTAATGCCTGGCAGTCCTAAAAATACTGTTTGTAACTGTCATAGTCTTTGAATGATAAACAGGACAAAGTCACTTCTCATGTAAAGCTGTATGCTATTAAAAAGGTAATTGTCCATGATCCTTCCCAGAATTAACTTCCCAGCTTTGCTGAGAGCTTCTGAGAAGTGTGCCTTATACTGGGGCACAACTGAGTGGGCAGGACAAGTTGTCTTGAGACAGGGACCTCTTAGTTCAGATTGAAAAGGCAAGCAGGGAGGCCTTGGTCATGGAATGTCTGAGTAAGAGGAACAACTTATATTAGGACCCTAAAATTAGTATGTGGTTGGCACATTCATGGGATTATAAGATAATCACTTAAAGCTTTTCAGGAACCAAAGAATGATATACCTTGTAGGCCTTAGTAGCAATTTTTGATTCCGTCCCCTCCCCCTGTATTTGGATACTCTTGAGAAGACTAGAATAAAGGCACAAAGGTAGAAATGACATGCATATTTCTTCCTGAATATTATTGCATGTGAAACATTGTTTCACATACACACTCACTCTCACACACACACACACACACACACACACACACACACACACACACACACAAATCTATATGAAGCACATAGCACATAAGACCTTCGGTACAGAGGTTTCCCTCCTCCTGGATTCTCTGCGCACCCTGAGTAGACCTAGTTCTTCACAAAGCTTCTATTGCTAAGTGGAGACTGCTTACAGCCCACTTTCTATCATAACTGCTTCAGAATGGGGAAATTACATTTTCTTAAGAATGGAAGCTGTTTGTATATGTTCAGATTGGAAGAAACACTTTTAGAATTTCATAAGTAATTGCTAATTCCTCGTATTTTTAATTTGACTTAGTAACTTATTTTTTAATAAAAGCACTTTTGCTTTTTCCTGCACACATGCTTACTTCTTTTCTCTTTTTTTCTTTTCACCCCCTACCCTCCATTCGCCTCAGTTTGGTGCTTTGCCACCTGGCACAAAAATTTCTTTGCAAACTTCAGTGGAAGATGAAAGTAGCTCTTCAGCCCCTCCTCCTGCCCCACCAGCACTCTGTGGAGGAGTACTGCCTCCTCCCCCTCCTCCCCCACCCCCTCCCCCACCTCCTCCACTTCCAGGAATGGCAATGGCATTTGGTGGACCAGTGCCACCACCACCTCCCCTGGGATTTCTCAGTGGACAAAACTGTCCTCCATTAAACCTGCCGTTTGGGTTGAAACCAAAGAAAGAGTTTAAGCCCGAAATCAGCATGAGAAGATTGAACTGGTTAAAGGTAAGACCCATTAGTGGAAGTAGACATACTTCTTCCTAGATTACCATTTCGTTTAGATTTACTAATGTACAGTTTCCAGTGGGAACTCTACTTCCAATGACAGTATATCCAATGATATATATACGTATATGTATATATATGTATGTGTGTATGTATGTATGTATATATACATATAAATTTATTTGCATATATAGATGTATGCACTATTTTTCTTTTTAATTGAAATTGTTGAAATCAAGCCCTTTGCTATTGTCTAGTAATTTCTGTTTTGTGAATTTATTGATATGAAGGGTTTCTCAAAAATGTGAAAAGTTTAGTGTTTGTTTACCTTTCCCTATGTGGAGCTATTAGGGACATTACTTCCTGTTATCCGAAGCTTATGTCTAGATGACAGGTAGTCTTAATCCTGCTGTAGGATGGTCTCCTGATCTTGTAAATGTGAGATTCTCTGTGATATCAGCTCTGTTCAGGATTCATAGTGCCAACAAACATTAGCAATAACTGAGAAACACAGCAGAGAAGAAACAACTCCAGTACATGTAGCTTCAAATGCACAACCATTAGATCATGAAACTGTTTTCTTCTCCTCATAAGACCATGATATTCTCTTTATTATGTCTTTTGCTGAGCTGACTTTGGTGACAGATCTCACAAAGCTGACTTCATGAGCATCTGCTGGAGCTCAGGGACAGTGATCTGGTTGGGCCAGGATGGGTGAACTGCCCAGCTGTTTATGAGTTGCTCTTCTCTGATTGCAGATCGAACCAAATGAAATGTCTGGAAACTGTTTCTGGGTAAAAGTAAATGAAAATAAGTATGAAAATATGGATTTGCTTTGCAAACTCGAGAACACATTTTGTTGCCAACAAAAAGGTAAGTTTGATAGATTTGTTATTAAAGTATTTAAAAATTGTTAGCATTAGTACCTCCTCTTTACCAATCTGTAAAATACACTAAAAATTCTTTATTGGATACATTTTCATTACTAGTTATATATTAATGATCTAATTTTTTTCAAAGCATTTTCTCACATAGGTGACCACATTAACAATTTTAAATTGAAAAGGCTGAATGAATATGTACTTTGATTCTTAGATTTTTCTATTTAAAATTATTTCCAAAATCTGTTCCATTGAGTGAATTTAGGCTTTCCTCTCAATGTCCTGTATTTTGAGAGACAATGATAGGTGAAATCTCCTTAGGCCTTCGTGTGTATGTGTGTGGGAGGAGGGGGGGATTATTAAATACATGCTAAAAACCATGCTAGATATAATTCACATAGAGGATTCATATTGATTATCTCACCAATTTATAGATATTGGTGATCCTTAAAAATTCATTTGTAGCCATTGAAATGCTTTCTACAATATAATTTTAAATTAAAAACCTTCTCTAAGGAGTAATTTTAAATTATAAACTTTGTCTAACAAGTAATTGTAGAATTACTAGGTATTTTTGAGCTGGATTTGTCTTGAATAAAATATTTAAAATGCTGTATTGTGGTCTTTAAAGACAGCAAGGAATTTTTGACAAGCTCACCCAAGGAAAACTTGTGAAGTAAGCAGGTCTTAATTTCACCTTTTGATTATGGTGAATCAAAATTTCCTTTGAATAAGATTAGTTCAGCCTTCAGGCAATCAAGGGAAATGTGTGTAGTTAAAATATGTATTTACATGTAAAACACTTCAGAATTTCAGATTTCATAATCTGGAATTGATTAGTTTTCCCTTTGCCTTGCTAGTAGGAAGAAATGGTGGTACCTCCAAGCTATTTTAGTGAAGCTGCCACACAGCTACCCTTCTTTTCCCCTCTACTCTGATTACTTTCTTAATTAATGAGGCTCAAAAGGGAAACTTGTTAGCATGCCTTTAATTTAGCTGTAGTGTTAGCCCTAAATGAAATAATTGGACCTTTAAAAATTCTTAAGTCATCTAACTTTAGCCTTGTGTTTCAAGGTTGCAAGGGAAAAAATGAGTAGTCGGTTGATTCTAATAGTGGTAGAGTAGATTTAGGAGAGAAGTGAGCCTACCTGGCTGAGGACTCATATTCCTATCTGCCTGTGCCACATTTAGGCCCCGTGACATGCAATCTCCCTTTTGACTAAAGTGTATACTGTTTCTTCAGCTCAGGTGCAACCGTAGCTTTGTTTGTTTATTGGATCTTTTAATTATAAATGATACTTTCATGGTGAATGGAAATGATTGTAGAGCCTCAACTTGTGATACCGAGCAATACAAACATTTCATAATTGCAACTAGACATGATCTGAGAAATGACTTTTGCTTTATTCTGATCTCAGGGAATCAATCCCTGAGATCAGTGCATGAGGAGACATGGATGTGTTTCCCAACATTTCTAGTACTTAAGTATTTTAATGTAAAAGGGAAGCCACTATTGCTATTGGAGAGAAACACTGGTTTTTGATAGTCTAGACATTTCCTGGGATTGATCCAATTGAAAAGAAAAAGGATAGCCTGAAACTCATGTGGGAATGGGTTTGTGGTATGGACGAGTTGCTCCATACTGCCTCTGTTTGTGGCCTGTCTGCTGAGAAATCATGTCTAAATGCTGATACTTGCTTATGCTACCGTTAGCCATACATTTGTTAAATTTTATAATTTCTGGGTAATTTAAGTCTAGGTGAAAATCCTGTTGCATTTCCTGACACTCATGTTTTGTAGGGGGTGGAAGTTCAGAGAGAAGGACCAGCTGTGAATCATTTTTTCATTAGCTGGCATTTTAAGGAGTCAGGGAAAAATGTAATCTTCAATTAGTGAAGAATGTAATGAAGCTATACACCAATGGAGTGTTTTATTGCATTGAATCTATGTAGTACATATTTTGTTTAAGTCTCAGATTTTGAAGATGTATGTTCAGTCCCAAGCATTTAATTGAGGAGATAATAATCCTGCATGTTTACTAAGCTTAGGAAAATACATAGTAAGAATGAAAGAGGTGAATCCAGTCAAATATAATCTTGGTTTTTTTTTTTTTTTTTTCCAGCAGGTGCCAGTATTTATCCTGTCACCTTTACTACAATACAAACATTGGTTTAGGCTTCTGGTGCTTTGTTTTGTTCTTGTTGATGGGATTTGTAGTTCTCACACACAAGTTGGAGAAGGAATGCGCTATCCCTGTTGGGCTCCTGTGCATCCACTCATGGAGCTGGATTCTTTTCCTGTCTTCTCTCCTTTCTTTCCTCTTTTGCCCACTCCCTTTCTTTCTGTTCACCCCACCTTTTCTCTTTTTCATTTCCTTTTCCTTCCCTTCCCTCCCCTTCCCTCTCCCTCCTCTTTTCCCTCTACCCCCCCCCCTCCTCTTCCCCTTTCCCTTTTTCTTTTCTTGTCATTTCTCTGTATCCTTATCTAACATGAAGGTCATTGTAGTCCAGGCTGTCCTCAAACTCATACAAATTCACCAGTTTCTGGCTCCAGAGTTCTGGCATTAAAGGCAAGCACCACCATGCCCAGCTGATTATGCTTCATGCCGTCTTGTTTCATTTTTACTGTGTATCACCTGTTATGCTCTTCCTAAAGCAATAGTTACGTTGCACACAACCATTTTTGCTCACCTGGCCATAGTCATAACAAGGTTATTTTTATATGGGTACAGGTAATGCACATTTTTCTCTTAACTGTTGCCTTGGTATGCATGTCTGTATGAGTAAATGTATGATCTCTGTGTGTATTATCCCTGTGAATATTTCAGTCAGGTCTTAATTTGTTGTTAATCTTTTCTTTCCATTTATATCTTTGCCATTTGCAAAGCTGAACTGCATGGGGAAGACACATTCCCATTACTCCTGTTGTGTCATAGTCTTAGAAAATCAGTGAACTCAGTCGGCCTCCCAGTTGAAGCATATGAGTGAAAAGCAGAATAAAAACCACACAGTGATTTTGATTTCAGAAGAGTTGACTTAGTTTTCTATCTTTGGCTTCTGTTAATATATAACAAGGTTATAAAAACACTCTTTATGGCAAGTTTAATCACTATTCATGTTTTGAACATTTGGTATCATCACAACAGTGCTAATCTCTCTCATAAGATTGGAAGCATCTGTTAATTTCTTGTAGACTGTTGGAAAATGGATTAAAGTATCCTAACAGGTTATTGGTGTTGCATTTGTCAACTAAAGTTAATATTAACTACTTTCATTATTCACAAATTCTTAACTTAATAGGGATTAAAGGGCTTTCTGGAAGTATATGAATCGTCTTATTCATTTGGACTGATTTATTATAAAACTCTGGTTTCACATTTGTTAGCCTTTTGAAGTGATCACATTTTGTAACAGGTGTGTCATATTTTTTCAGATATGGGTAATAAACTGGTTTATAAATAATTTTTCAACTCAGTGGTCCTAGCATTTGGAAATAGTTCCTGTGTTTTGTTCTTGAGAACAACTCAAGCTTAGCTTTCTGCTAGCATAGTTCAGTGGATGAAGTGCTGGGTGGGAAGTGATAAGCTATGGGTTACCACAGTGTCTTGGTTGTGTTCAAGATCTAACTTTGTGTGTCAAACATAATTGCTTTTTATACATAAAAGTACACCAAATGTACTAAACTACCAGAAAAGCCCACCATAAGGTGAATGTTTTATAATTGGAAAATGTAACTCTTGGAAATACATGCTAATAAGGATGTAACTCCCAAGTGTGTTGCAACTTAACTTACACAGAAAATAATATTTGACAAATACTAAGTTAGAAAGATTATGGAAAAGTAAATTAAGAAGTAAATATTTCTCTAGTGTCTATTACTCAGTGACTGGATCTCCTAAAATCCGAAGCCATATTGAAATTATGAAAGAGGTGGTGAAGGCCTTGTTAGAAAATCTCACAATGTTATCATTTACAGAGCATTCTCTGTTTGGTTGCTGAAGTTTTTGAGATTTATTCATAGAATGCTGTCAGCAATAGGGGCAAGTGAGATTACTCAGCAAATATAGTACTTGCTATGCAAGCCTGATGACCTGTAGACAGACAGGACTCACTCCCCAAAGTGGTCCTCAGATGATGTCCATACAAGTGTTGCATGTGCTTGCCCATAAATCAAAGTATCACAGTCTTATTCTATCTGTGTTTGTCTCTCTCACACATACTCTCACAGAGGGGGAGAGAATAAAAGTCTAATTAAAATAAAAATCTTCATGGAAATAGAATCTTGTTACAGTGCCCCTTACCAGCAGGAAGTAGTTTGGAAAGAATGACACCCAAAATCCCAAATATTGTCTATAAATGTTTGTTTTCATTTAAATGGACTTGGTTATATAAAACAAATAAAAAATATATAATAAAAATAAATAAATAAAATGAATATACCTATTTGTAAAAGAAAAAAAACGAAAGAGAATCTTGTTACAGGTCCGTATAGGCCAGTCTTCATTACTCAGGCCATGGTTAGTCAGCTGCTGGGGCATTGTTGAGAAGGGCTAGGCCTTCATTCAGAAGTCAAGTGGGGTTCTAAGGGCTCTTTTAGCATGAGCCTCTTGTGAACTTTTTGCCTCTGACTTAAAGATCTTTCTAAAGGAAAATCTGAACTGCAGCAAAACACTTAATATTCTTTTTTCACATTAAAATACCTATTGAAAAATGTATTCCTTCATACAAATATGTAATGGTTATTGGTTGGCCTACCTCTGCCAATTCATAATTAACTGTGAACTTTCACAGTGTTGAAATGTATTTTTAACCTATCTGAAAACTCATCTCTACAGCATCATTTATAGATGTGGTTTTTGTGTTTGTTTGTTGTTTCTCTTTTTTGTAGCTTAGTTTTCAGTGGTTATTTACCAATAGTGATAATTCACTGCTGGCTCTGACACTCCCCCCTACCCCCTCAAATGGACTGAGGTGCCAAGTTACAGTATACAGTACATTAATACTTGTAAGCCTAAAGTTGAGACTCCTTTACACCACCTCCAAAGCTTAGCTGTACTCAGGTGCAGTTGCTTTCTTTGGAAGTCTTCTGCATTGTCCACATTTTACAGTACTATTCTGGAAAGGGTTCCACATGCTTTATATACAACCGAGTCTTTGGCAAGACTGGCTGGGGAAATTTCCTTGGATCTTCCTGATTGTTTATGCGTGGAAGAGGTAGATGATGATTGCGGCCTCGATTGGTAATTGGCTATTGAAATACACATGGATTTGTTGTTGTTTGTCCAAAACAATTCAGGAGACCAATTCATTATTTGTCCTGAGATAGTCCATCCAAATTTGAATCTTCTAAAAGGACAATTTCTGCACCCCCCACCCTGTTTAAGATGGGATCTGGCTTTGGTCTTCCCTTGTCTTTGAAGTTAGGGGCTCATGCGATTTTCCTGGTTCAACCTCTTGAGTAGCTGAGCCTACCGGCAAGTCCCTCTGCACCAGACTCCCACCTGTCTGATCTTGAGTCTTGCTACTTACTGCATTAATTAGTAAAAGTACATAGAAAATCTGAACAAAACATAAAATTCCTCCGTTAGAAAATTAAATCAGTATTATTTATGTGTTTTTGAAACATTTACATGTTTACTTGTTGACATTGTTTTATTTCTTGTCCGGAACACTTTTGTGACAGAAACAACTCAAGTGTTGTCTACATTTTCTATATAGGCAAAAAGTTATGCTTTGAAGAGAAGTTGATCTGAAAGAAGCAGGGATGAACGGAATACAGATCTGAGTATGAGGCCACTGCTCTCTGCTCTGCCATGCCGCTCCTCTGATTAAAAGAAATCCTATTATGTTTTATTTAAAGTGCTCTTCTTTGATTTAAAATAATTTTCCTCTCATCTCCTGCCACCTTAGCACTGCCCCCCAGCAGTTCACCCTCATCCTACGCTTTATATTAAAGGCTTTAAAACTTGCCATTTTTTATTAAGACCATCTTTCATCATTTGGCACCTCTATTCACATCTGTAAGTATTTGAGCTGTAAATACCAACCACCATGCTGTGGCGTGGACAGGAGACACGGGGGCTCTGGAGTCCATCCTCCAAGTGCATAACCCTGGCTTTTACAGATACCGTGTTTTCCTCCATCAAATGGGAGACATAATACCTGCCTTATGTGGTTATTGTGAGGACGATAGCATACATATTGTAAAGCATCTTTTGCAGTGCTCATCTCATTGTGTTGCTCAAAAAATATTAGGTTTGACAATGTAGAATTCATTTCCAGTGCTAAAGTTATGTTTATCATCTCTGACTTTTCTACAGTGTGACTTACTTTTTGTCATTGAAGTGGTAAAAATATCTTTCCTTTTGAGAGTCATGTTTCTTTTTATCAATTTGAATAGAAGTTCCTTTTAAACATATAAACAGATCAATATTGTGCATATTTATAGGATATATTGTATTTTGATAATCATTTTTATTGCATACTTTTAAAATTAGGACAGTCATACTTTTCAAACAGCCCTTCTTCCTGGAGAATACCTACAAAGTCATTTTAAGATATAACTTATATAAGATAAGATATAGATATAACTTATTTATTATCAACCTAACTACAGTCAGAAAGTAGGTCCATCAATTCTGTCCATCAATTCTGTCCATCCCCAATTCCTTACTCTTCCCACGAGGAAGCTCTTTTATGAGCCTCTACTGTACTCTCCGGTTCGCTACTAAGAGTTTTTGATTCCTTCCATGAGTGGCATCATGTGATACTCCTCATTCTGTGCTTGGTGTATTTATCATATGCTTTCTAATTTTGTTCACATCACTGCAAATCACAAGACATCATTCTATCTATAGTTAAATCACCACATATGTATTGTGTGTGTGTGCCACATTTTCATTATCCATTTATTAGTGTTCAGCACACAGGTGTGCACATGCCTCATCCACATATGGCATATGGTTTCGTTTCATGTTGGGGGAATGCAGAATTGCCTGTTTCTAAAATGTCCCGAGTACCATCCATATTATTTTTTATAAAGATGGTAGTAATTTACATGTCTCTAAACATTCACCATCTTTTGTCTTTCTCGGTAATGGGTGTATTTCTTGGCACGAATTTAATTTGCGTTTCCTAATGGTATTAAACATTGTCTCTTATACCTACAGGGTGCTTACAGAAATGTTATTTCAGGAGTATTTGCCTCCCACCTTAATTGGGTAATCTGGCTTTATTTTGTATTTGAATTTGGAGTTTTCTTACATATTCTGGGTATTAATTTCTTCTTAGCATCAGTGCTTGCTAGTATTTTCTCCTGTTCTTTTGGCTGTTTACTTTGGTGATTGTTTCTTATTCTGAGTTAATTGTTTTTTGGTCTGTGCAGAAGCTATTGAGTTTGATATAATTCCATGTAATATTTTTTTTTCCTAATGTTTTCTATACTTCAGGCTATTGTGTAAAACAAAACAAAAAAACCATTCCCCTTTCTAGTGTTTGGAAACGTTTTCTTTGGCCGTTTCCTTTCATCATTTCAGGTTTTTTTTTTTTTTTTTTTTTTTTTAAGTCTTTAATCTTTTTGGACTTGATTCTCACATAACTGGCATGAGTTGTCCATTCTTCTGCAGATGCTTGTGACCTCAGGTTTTTTCAGCATCATGTATAGAAAAGCCTGGACTTTCTCCAACACATGTTCTTAGTGTTTGTGTTAGGAACTTATTGGTTGTTGACATATGAACCTAACTTCTAGGAACCCTATTCTGTTCCAGTGGTAGGTTTAACTTTTATGGCTGGCTGTGACAATATAATTTATGTTTAATTGAAATCCTTGTTCTAGTGAAGTTTTCTAAGTCACAAAACTACCCTGTGAGCTGACCTGTCTTCATAACCACTTATGGAAATGTCAAACTGGTCCACCCTCCCTTTGCATGTATGATTGTTCTGTCCTTGTTCCTTTTAGTTTTGTATTCAGTCTTCTCTAATGCTTTGTCACATTTCTTGAGGGAATAATTTGTTGAGTTAGGACTAAATGTAAGGGTACATTTTCTTTCTTTTGTGGATTTATTTTTTTTCCTGGACCTTTTTTTTAAAATTTTCTTTGTATGTGTGTGTTAGCCATGGATTTAAGGCTTGAGAATTTTTGATAGTGTTGTAAATGTAAAAGGTAAATTTTCAAACGTTGCTTGTCTTGTTATGGTTTAGTTTAGGATGTTAATATCTTCAAAGTATTTTTGAAAAAAAAAACACATTTAATCATTCACAAAACGTTACTGGGTCTTTTAAATAATTGTGACAGTCATTTACAGTTTCACAGATGAGGGATCATGGTATGGATGGCTTAATGTAATTAAGGAGCTAGGATGCATAAAGCTCAGGCAACCCTGGGTTGATAGGCAACTATTAATGCCAAGTAGAGCTTATAGGCTGAATTTTCCACAGCATTTGCAGGAAGTGAGATAACTGTTAATTTTCTTAGTCTCTGAGTGTTGGCGGCAGGCTCAGAGCAGTGATAATACTTGAGGCGTAGAATACTCTACTGCCCCACCGTTCCTTGAGCTGTTGTGGTTTAAGGTAATAGAAATTAGTTGCAAGAGTTTTAAAAAGTTGCTGATTTTCTACTGCTCTTGGCATATCCTACAGTCCTTAGCTTTACTTGATATTGGTTTCTTAAATTGGGGACAAATGGGAACGGACAAGGAAATGGTTTAATTTCAGATATATGTCAGTGTTTCTACTTGGCCATGAGCTTATCTGATCACTTTAAGGATTTCAGATCTCTTCAAATTAGAAGGTATTTGTCTCAGAATATGATGTAGTAACCCCTTAACATGGGATTGGAAGGTGCTTGGGGATTTGCTTGCTGTGGTCATGTATACTAATCTCTTTTGGTGAATTATAGAGAAACTTTGACAGCAGAGAACAGCTAACATCAGGATTCTGGTGTTTGGTGTTCACATTGTTAATTAATCTCGTATGTTAGTGACGTTCTTTTGTTGGCTTCTTATCCAATTTCTTAGCATTTTGCATAGGTTAGGCAGAGTATAGCTAGCAGACTTGGGAAGGATAATTATGGTCACAAAGAAACTTTGTGTATTTCTTTTCTAATACATTGGTTACTAAGTTCCATGGACATAGATACCTAAAATACACGTTTATCTACTAGTTCTTCTCCCCCCACCCCCAATTTGGTATAATAGTCACCCATTTTAGGAATAGGATATGATATTTTCAAGAAAGGACTTTCAAGTTTGGAGCAAGATATGCCCTAAAATCACAGTATTTGAGAAGGTTCTAGGCTGGGTTAATACTACTTAGTTGCCAAATGTGTTAATTCATTGTCCCCTCACCTTGGATTCCCATTACAGCAGTGCCATTTGGAGATTGGGGACACTATTAATCAATTCTTTAACTACTTTCTCTCCTCATTGAGCATTTACAGAGAGATTATCAGTCACATTAACCTTCGGTTTTGTTATCACAGCTATGTTCTTTTCTGGAATATAGGGGACATTCTGTATTGTGTCTTAAGTATCAGGAAGGTTTGTTTCTACAGTTTTATTCATGTATATGATATTTAATTAATGTTAGGCATGCATCATATTTGGTATTTTTGTTTGTAATATATGTGACATTTTTGTGAGAATTATTAAATTATATATATGAATTTCTTCTTTGCGTTTTTCATTCTATAGGTGTACTCTTAAATCTAAACCTAGCAACTGTCACTTAATGTGTATTTGCTATGGTTGCCTTATTATACAGATAAAAGAGATACTTACCATTTAGTAAATATGTTTCATACACTATATTTGACTGAAAATACACATTTTCTATAAAGTAAATGTTTTTTATAACTTTAATTAAATTTCACACTATGTAATATTATGATTGACCTATGATATATCAGTTTACTTTTATTTGAATTATATGTGTGTTCTTCTGATAGAGTTGCAGAGAAAAGAATGCCTTCATGTAATAAACATCACTCACACACAGTGTCTACAAATGGATATGAATATATAATTTAATTACAAACTATTGTGTTATACTTTCATATTTCAATGGATAATTTAAAATACATTTGAAAATTCATTTTAATTGAGAAAAGTCACCGAGAAAAAATGCATTTATCAAAATATCTAATGCAACCATATTTCACACAAAATCTGCAGTTAATTTTAATTGTTGGCTCTTTGTCATTTACTGGTCCACTCTCCTATCATCAGATTGCATGCGATTCCTTCCTGAAGCAAAGCTTTCCTTCCTTCTTTAATCTTCTTTTCTTTTTCAATTAGAGAACCAATTATTCTACAGGGTTTCACAGGTCACAGTGGGACAGTTTGGCACTCTGCTCCCAGAGCCTTAGGATTCAACCCAGGAGAGCTGATACAGCCAATGGCATAGCTGTGTTTGCTTTCAGATGAAGCCCATCAGCCTTTGGAGCTTTTATGTTTCTGTTATTTTTGATCTCAATAATAAGTTTTAATTTCTCACATTTTATTTCATTTTCAATTTTATGCGTCTGTATAAAAATAATCATGAGCTTTACAATTGTCCAATTATTTGCATTTGTTTTACATATGTTAGTAGATTTAACAATGTTGCCAGTACCAAGAGGAAGGACAACTGAAATTTCTCTCAGTTTAGCATGCTAACAGAACTTACAGGATTTACCATAGATGCATGCAGCAAGGAGTACAATGAGGGCCTGCTGCGCCCCAGTTACTTTTCTAGTCCTCAAGTCAATAATTTAGGTTAGATGCTTTTAATGTGAAGGAGACAGATTCTGCCAAGCTAAAGCCTTGGTTCTGATGGTGACATTGTTATTGAGGAGTTTAGTGAAGGACTTGACTTCTATTTGAGTTCCAGTGTACCTTTGTGTGTGTGTGTGTGTATGTGTGTGTGTGTGTGTTGCTTTATTCTGTTGGACTGTAGGGTACAGGGAGTGGGCTGGAAGAGGGTGTAAGAACTCTTGGAAAGGAGACTTCTGACCTCCTGGAGGACCTTGTATAGATCTTGTTATGTCTGCTTTATAGGCATATACTTTTAGAAGTTTCCCAAAGGGTAGTTTTCACATTCTTTATTATGTTCTCTTTTGTTAGTAAATAATCCAAGCTGCGATAGATTTATCATCTCTGAGCGTGTCATATCTATAATGCCCCACCCATGTATAGGTACTAAAATACAAAGAAAGAAAAAGGCTCCTTATTCCAGCACTCAGTACTGTCTGCAGTCAGGTCTGATGTGCATTTCTCAATGGGTGATTGTAATTTTTTACTGCAGCACCCATCTGCTTTGTCCACTTATCTCCTTGTATCTTTCTTATATCACTGTGAGTATTTTCACAGGAGGTTCCATTTTGCCCCTGGGGCATATTCCTGGGGCATTTCTCAGTAGCTGTATGACTTCCCTTGGGTTAAGTGTTGGCACAACTGCTTATGTTCTGGACCTTCCATGTTCATTGTCTTTTCTACCTTTATAAGACTGAGTCTTGTCTTTAAGACAGAAAATGCAGGAGCCTCGGGAATCATTTATATATCATTCCTGCTCCTGGACTCTTCAACTACCTCTGTTCTTTCTGCTTAGTTTTCTACACTGGGCTACCTTCATGACATAGGTTAAGTGCCAAAAATAGTCCTGTTGGGGTTGTGTCATGTTCAAAAAAAGCACTCACTATGCTGCTTCTAAGTCTTGACTTAAAGTATTCCCACACATCCAGTTTCATCTTGGCATGTTTTGCAACGTCTTTCTCCCCATCCTAAGTCTATTACCTTTGGGCTTTTTATTCTCTGCCACTCATCACCTCCTAATAGTTCAATTCTTATTTCCTATGTGTGCATTGATCTTTTTCTCCATTTCTCCCTATCTGAATTTAAAGTACTTTTTAAAAAGAATCTTTGTTTGTTTTGTTTGTTTGTTTGTTTTTTTTTTTTTTTTGCTGTTATGTATCAAGGACAGAAAAGACCCATAGAGTCACCGAATTAATGTTCATTAAATAAACACATGATTTTTCATTGTTTATAAAACTGAAGTTAATATTCCAGTCTTAATAAGGAAATTTCTTCTAATTTACACAAATGGGAATTTTGGAAGGAGACTAGATATTAAAGGAATTTAGATTTTAGCTAACTCTTTTACTAACTTTCCTTCTAGATGAAAAACAGGGTCTTTGGTAAATAGGTTGAAGAATTCAGAGGCTAGAGCAGGTGGCTGATAGTGGGATAGGTTCACATCCTGGAGGCAAAAGAACCCTCCTCCCCTTACTCTATGGGTTTCTGTGCAGGGAGGAGGAGCAGTCTTGAGTAGCACTGCTGTTAAGGGCTGGAGCTTGGCTTGTTCCTGTTCAGAACAGTGCTGGCTTTTAGTGATTTTCCCCTGAAGATTGCTCTGTTGTTCTATGCTTTTTGTTTTCTTAAACTTTGTACATGCGTCCCCCCTATATATATATATATACATACATACATACATACGTGTGTATGTGTTTGCGTGTATGTATGTATGTATTTTAAGTAGTTTCAGTGAACAGGTGTGTGTTCACATATGTATACAGTATCTGAAGATCAGGTGACAACACCCACTGTTTGGTCCTTGTTGTCTTTTTATACACACACACACACACACACACACACACACACACACACACTCACTTTTCTAGGGTCTCTTGTCTTGGAACTCACTAAATAAGCCACACTGGAATCTGTCATCTTCCCAGTGCTGTTGTTCCCAGGGCACACCATCACAGCCAGTTCTTTGTGTAGTTTCTGAGGATTGAACTCAGGTCCTTCTTACCACTTTACTGATTGAGCTGTCTTCCCAGGCCCAGTTTTGTCTGTTTTGTTTTTGTTTTTTGTTTGTTTTTGTTTTGACTTGTTTGTTCTGTTTTGTTGTAAATGATGTAAAAATGAGGTAAAACTTATCACATAATATTGTTTATGATATGAGTAATATGGTGACATTTAATGTGTTTTCACTGTTATGTAATCATGGCCTTTGTCCAGTTTTAAAACATTTGTATAAGTTCATATATATATATATGTATGTATATTTTTTTTCTTATTTTACATATTGATCCCAGTTCCATCTCCCTCCCATGCCCTCCGACACACCCTCCCATCCCATCTCTGCAACTCCTCAGGGAGAGTGAGTCCTTCCAGGTGGGATCATCAAAATCTTTCAAGTCATTTGGAGTAGGGTCTAGGCCCTCCCCCTGCCTCTAGGCTAAGGGAGTATCTCTCCATGGGGAACGTGCTCCCAAAGTCCTTTCATGAACCAGAGATCCATCCTGGTTCCACTGTCAGGGGTCTCTTAGACTGCCCAGGCCTTCTGACTGAGACCCACGTTCAGGGGGTCTGAGTCGGTCTAATGATGGTTTCCCAGCTATCAGTCTGGGGATCCATGAGCTCCCCCCTTGTTCAGGTCAGCTGTCTCTGTGGGTTTCTGTAGCCTGGTCTTGACCTCTTTTCTTATCACTCTTTCCTCTCTGCACCTGGATTCCAGGAGTTCGGCTCAGTGTTTATGTGTGGGTGTCTCCTTCTGTTTCTATCGCTACTAGATGAGGGCTCTATGATGGCATATAAATTCATTATCAATCTCATGATCAGGGAAGAGCATTTGAGGTAACTTTTCCTTTGTTGCTCAGATTGTTAGCTGGGGTCATTCCTGGAAGCAATCTTCCTGGTCTCACATGTTCTCCTCTCTTGCCCTTCTCTCTCTTCTAACTCCCTCTCCACTCACTGCTGCCCTTCCTGACTCCACTCCCAATCTGCTCAGGAGATCTTGTTCCTTTCCCTTTTAACGTTTTTCGGGCATCTGTTTAGTAGGGAAACTGCTGAATATGGCAGTTTTGTGTTATTTGCCAACTGTGAATGCAGGTGAATAAATCATCCTGCATTCCTATCTAGTACTAATGGCAAATTATTGTCATTTCATTGTAATCAAACCTATACTTGTTATTGCCCATTTTTGTATAGATAATTGGTTTTAAATCTTTAGAAAAAATTTTCAATGAAAAGCATCCTTTTTTGGTAAAGATTTTATAGTATAGAATGAAAGTTAATATTAGCTGTATTCTTATATATTCTAATAAGGACTTGAATTTAATAGAGCAAACACAGCTTGAGTTTATTTAGTTATAAAAAGTTGTAACACATGATAGTGTAGAATTAACAATTTTGGGGGTAAATTGCTATTTTGCCCAGAAGGCTATTTTGCCTTAATATATATATTAAGATGATGCTTCATTCTTGTGTTAAGTGAGTGTTATTAGTGAAATAGATATAAAATATTAAGTGCTTAATAAAACTATGTATAGATAGTTTATATATATGTGCGATCTGCTGCGATTTCTTTTACAATAATTGTTACAAAAAGTTGAGAAAATGAATAAAAAAATTACTTCTCCACATCCTATATGGTCCTTAAATTCATTGTAGGATTTGGATGCATTTGTCCTAACGTCTTCTAAAATTTCTCTTTTCTTAAAATATTAATAATTCACATAAAGACGTATCACTGTACAGTATATTTGTACATTACTTAATGACCATTTATAATTCCTAAAAATGGAAAATTGTATTTATTCTGTTGTGACTGTTAGTCTGATGTTCAAGTCCTTTGATTTCAGTGTGGATTATTAGAATAGGCTTGTGAAGGAAATTGGCTTCCATGCATATGGCATTGTTTAAGGAATTTAACTGTGTGATTTCTCAGTCTTAGGTAGATTTCTTCATCTTCCCATATCACTGTGCCCGTTATTTCTTGCTTGCTTGTTTGTAAACATACCAAAGTTTATGTTGCGGTTAATATACTTCCCCATATCAGGACCTACTTTTTCCTCTGCCCATCTTATTTCTTTTACTGGAGCATCGTGTATAGCAATGATGTATAGTGTAAACATGCTTTTGGTGAGGAAACAAATAAGGTGGAGTTGGGTGTATCAGAGCTGCTATGGAGCTAAGGAATGCCAGTACTGCTTGTCTTGTCATAGAGAGAAAATTGGAGAGATGTCACTAAAAGATGAACCTCGAAAAATTATGTTCATGTTAAGGAGGTGCTTATATGAAATATTTAGACATTTAAACAGTTTCTGTCACTTGCTTATTAATAATTTAATGTACTTAATATTTTAAATTATGTCAAATATTTTGTAACATTTTGTGTAGGGCATAAAATGTAATAATCTATATTTTGGTGTGGCATCTCCCCATGTGACTCTTTGTAATGGATGAAATACATAGGCTAGAATAACAGTTAAGAGACTTGTTCAATTACCAGAGAGTGCTGGTGGTGAAGTCTTCAACTTAAGTTACGTCCATGGGCTGAGAGGTCGGTCTCTGTTACATCTACTCAGTCTTCTTGGCATGTGAAGGCAGCCACAGATTCTAAGGAAACCTCTGGTAAGAACTGTTAGAACCTTGCCATTCTGTTTATAAAACTGCATGTAATTTGCCACCTAGACCTACAGTTTTATACAGATAGCATTACTGAGGCTTTACTTAAGCTCTTTTTAAATCCTGATGATGTCCACTGTCTGTTATGTAATCTCCTTCAACAGTTATCACCCAACAAAATCAGGACTGCAGAAATGAACTACTTGTAGACAATTGTGGCTACAGGTTGTTAAGTGGAGTTTATGGGAGGCTAGTATTTTGGACTGAGCTTTTGTACAAGGCCCATCAGATGAGATCAGAATCCATTAACTCTTGCTGGGATCCATGAAATAAAATCAGTTCTCTTTCACAACAGCAGCGATGTGTTTACCTGAGCTGTCATGGCAAGGAAGCTCTGCTTTAACCCTATAAGAAGAGTAAATGAAAAACAACCACTTACGTTTCTGCTTTATTCATGCTCTTATTTCCTATAAAACCAGTCCCCTTTGCTTCCTTTGTTGGGACAGCTTTTAACATTTTTTAGTAGAGAGAAAAAAAAATTGTCAGGAAAAGACATTTTGATTCTTAAATTTGATAAATTCTTGCTGTTTTAGTAAAACTGTAAGCGAGACAGAGAAAGATGAGGAAATCTTTCATCATCATTGGGAGTAATAACAGTAATGGTTGTTGGAGGGGAGGTCAGCATGAGGAGCAGAGGCTGTTGACTGAATGTTCTGAGTGGTTTCTTTGATACCTCAGGACTGGAAGATATGTAGGTGTGTGGGATAGGTTCTTAGTAGGGGCTGGTCGAATGTTGTAAAATTGAATTTTGTTTTTTATTTTACAAAACATTTTGGAATGAAATATTGGAAATTAAAACATAGGCTCAAGTAGACATTAATATTGATACTCAGAAGAGTGCTTGAATGTTGTCTGGTCAGAATGTTTCTTTCTCTCCTCTCTCTCTCTCTCTCTCTCTCTCTCTCTCTCTCTCTCTCTCTCTCTCTGTCTCTGGCTTGAGATGGGTTTTCAGTGTCTTGAAGATGAGCTTCGATTGTCTCATCAGAAAAAAGAGCGTGATAGCTACTCACAGGATGATTAAGAGACAATGTGTTGAGTACATGATTCCCAGTTCACACTGCTTTATTAGTGTCGTATGTTAGCTCATCAGTATCAGATTTCATTTCACTTCATTTATATTGCATTATTTTAAGGAAGTAAAGTGACTGTCATAGATTCAATGATGGGGGCATTGGATTGTATATTGTGTCTATTCTCTTTTGTTACTAGGATTTCTGTATTAATGTCTTTGTAGATATTCTAGGATATTATTTTTCTACGTTTGTTTTAATAGTCGTATTCTACTTAAAAATAGGACAAATATAAAACATTTAGAAATATGTGAAGCTCTCTTTTTTGCTCAGTTTACTTTAATTACATAAGTTTAGGTTGCATCTCACCACACAATATTGAAAATTTTGCTTTTATTCATGTATTAGAAGGGTAACCATGATCAATATTATGATTTGTTTACTCCCAAACAGGAAAGTGTTAATGGAATCAGGCATCTGGCCAGACATATCTGAAGTTAGATTGCTGTTTTTGCTAATGACATTTCCTCAACTTCTTTTGAAAAGTATTGCACATGAGCCTGAGAGTTTTTTTTAGTAATTGTAATGCATTACTGTACCCCATAATCTATGAGAGTGTTCGCCTCTGCCCTTTGCCTGTCCAGCTGTTGTCTTGTACAATTATCAGCAAGTTATTATTCCGGTATGAGCTGTGTCATGCTCAAAAGTGGGAGGAAGAAATGTTAATGAGCATGCATGAATGTTGGTTGATGAAGGTTAAGTGGTTGCAGATAAGCTCTCTACATTCTTCCCTGTGAGTCATCAGGCTGAGGCATGGGTTCTGATGAGGGATTACAAACAAGCAGTGCTGATTGACAGTTCTTGATTTGATGTTAAAGTGGTATCTCAAGGCAAATTGTGTGTTTCAGCTGAATAATAGATGCAGTGTTGTTGACCCCAGTGTGCAGCACAACACTTCAGCTTTGGTTTCATTTTATATTTTTTCTCCCTTGTATGAGATTCTCAAAATCTCCAATTTTTGTATTCCATATTGTCAAAGTATGCTGTCAATGAGAAATCACTGAAATTACATAGAGAGAACCTTAACATATTTATTATGTGCTTACGTTTTAAAAATAGTAACTTTGAAATGTTTCATGGTTAAATAAATTATCGTACATAATATTTGTATAATCAAATTCTCATGCATCAGTATTTACTGGCAATGTGTTTCATAGTGTATGCTTACATGTATTTTAAATGATGGCCCACATGTTTTTTCCTTCATCTGTTATGTAGAGACTAATGGGCACTTGGTATATATATTCTTTGGGGGTTTGTATGAATTGTAAGAAACACAGTATTTTGTATGCTACCCATTAAATAGGAACTGCAAATATACTTTTGTGCTTTGAAAAACTGACAATGCAAGGGACAGCATTAAGTAATATTACAGAACCCATTTTTTCTTATTTTTCCATCATTGATAATTATGAATCTGGTGCACCAAGGGGAATCTTTGATTTATATTGTAAAATGCTGTACAAATATTTGCTGTTAGCTATTTGAGTCATAAGGCCAACAAGAATCCCATAATGCTTTGCATGATTTTAGAGAAGGATAAGAAGTAGAAAAACTCCAAAACTCCTTAAATAATCGGGGATGTGATGTTACTAGGACCTGGTTGTTTGTTGTTGTTGTCTTTTTTTTTTTTTTTTTTTTTTTTTTTTGGTCAGTTACTAGATGAAAAATTTGAGAGTTGTTCATGAGATTCAGCATGTCTGGCAGTAGAAATACCATTTGACATTTGGTAATTGGGTTATTTGTTGATGATTGAGAAATATTTTTGTGTGCTCTGTACAGAGAGTTTCCTATGAATCATTACCTACTTAATCTGTGAGCTCTATGCTTTTAAATCAAATTTTAAATTAGACTGTTAAGTTTTGTTTGTTAGTATTCATGTTTATAGAAAAAAATCAATCCTCTTTGATTCCCGAGGCAGTAAAAGTAAGGATGATTCACACCTATGACTGCACTCCACGCAAGCCTAACCATTTGGCTTCAGTGCTAGTGCTATGCAATGATGTCTTGCACCTCTTGACACTGGTTTTTTCATGCACATTCTCCTGTAGCAAAGGTTCTCCTTATCACTTAGCCCAGCAACTTTGTGCTTAGGGACTCCTGCTCTCCCCCTACCCAAATGTTGTAATCCCTATTGTATTAGTGCTTAAGTCTTCCCTGCTAGTGTGCCTTTTTTATGTCACTGACTGAAATTGGATATACAAATCAGACTCCTTCAAGGCCCGCTGCTTCTAAGTATTATGTCTAGGGTGCAGTTATCTGCCCTCAGCAAGCAGGGCTCTCAAATTGGTTTATGGGTCAATCATGGCGAATCATCTTGCCTTCCAAACAACTAGTTGCCTGGCTAGTCTGCCAGGCTACACAGTATGGGATATTCTCCCTGATGAAAGGGACTGACCTAACTCTCCGGACATAGTGAGCCAGGCAGAGGTCTTTCTTCCTTTGTGTTGTATGTAGTCTAATGAAGACTATAACTAGCCAGGCACCAGAATGTGGACATTGGTATTTGGTGCTATGCACATCCTGAGTAAGGGATGATGAAAGCTTCTACTTCAGAGAAGGTGTTGTGGCATGCCTCTGATGTCATAGAGCTTAAATGAAAACGCGAGAAGGAATCAGTTAAGGGATTGAGTGACAAGAGATCAGTGTGGGAAGTACCATGGACACAAGTACGCAGACATTTAGTACAGCGGTATCACATTGTGTGGAGGGGCAATAAAAGGTGAGGCTTGAGAATGGATTTTGAGTGTTAGAAAAATTACTATACCATTTTTGGAAAACGAAGAGAAAGGAGAAGGACACAGTTGGTTGTGGGAGCCAAAGGGAATAGTCAGTATCATACTGAATAGGATATCAGGGACCATGATCATGGCCTACAGGGCAGAGGACAGAGTGAGGGTGTGACATTCTTGCCAGGTATGAACAGCTATTCGAAGTTACTCATTAGCAACCAAAGTGAAGCCAAAGGCTTTGTGTCTGTTCTTTTCAAAGGAAGGTCCTATTTTCTCACTAAAATGAACAAAAGGGCATTTCAAATAAGTTAGTGTTTCTTTAACAACTATGCATTAATTCGTAATTAGACATAAAGTATCAAAAATTTTGCTGCACATAAGGTATGGATGCAGTAAAAGTAAACCTGAGAGTTATTTTCTGTAAACTAATCTTTGCTCCTCAGTTTCCTGTCAGGACTAGGTTGTCTTTGACCCCCTCAGAAGCACCAGAGTCCCAATATGTTTAAACTTTTGAGACTGACTTTGGTTTTCAATTGCCTTGTGCCACATAGCGCTAAAAATGTAAATAGCCTTTTGTATATTATTTGTAGGTTTTCTTTTCTTTCTTTCTTTTTTTCTTTCTTTCTTTTTTTTTTTTTTTTTTAAATTCAACCTTTCTTTTGAGTCCTGTGTAAATTCTTTTTCAGAACAGGACTTTACTTCATATGTTTGTGCATGTATAAAGTATGTGTTTATATTTAGAAAGTGACTTTCCAAAGAGGAGGCAGAAAGAGGCGCCTTCTAAACTTGTCCCCGTTTGTATTTTAAGAACCATGGGTAATGCCACTTACAGCATGAAGACTTTCCTGATTCATCTGTGATATGTTATTTTTTGCTTCTTTGATCCTGTCAAGTGCTCCATTGATCTTTTCCCTTGATTGGCCTCAAAGAATTGAGGCAAAATAACCTTTTCACAAACCCTTTAAGTGGGCTTCTGATAAGATAAATATCAAAAGATGCCTGGCCTCTACAATACCTCTCCTTTGACATAAGTGGTGGTGTTATTGTATAGTTTTATCTTTTATTGTCCCCATTTTGTCTGAACTTTAAGAATAGCTCTAAGCCTTACTTTGCTCTATGCATCTATAGTAAGGCCAAGTCATTGGCTTGTAATTCTGTGAGTGGATCAATGAATGAATGAATGAATGAATGAAGAAGTGAATGGATCAGCCTAAGTGCTTCTCCTTAGTGACAATGGAGTCCTGGCGGTATCCTCACATTGAGATCTCTTCTAGTTCTGATGTCTTTGTAACAATGGTTTCTTGGTGACTGTGGATAGTGCAGAGTTACACAGTGAGGTGTTCTCAAATAAGTAAGTAGATATTTCATGTTTTTTTTCTGTATAGCAGAGTGGTATTGGAAAGGTCACCCTCCAGTTAGCAGTTGTATCTCTGAGGTTAGCATTTCAGGATTCTGTGAAACAGCTGATCTTCTTTAATAGACATGAATAAAAATTCATATTATAGAAGAACTCTTCAAATGGAGGCACCTTGATGATATTCCTTTGCTCATAAGGGGGAAGGGGACTTAGATGCTTCTTTATATAAGAATGCTAACATGTTTGGAAAAATATGCTTGCTATTTCATATACTCGTGTGTGTGTGTGTGTGTGTGTGTGTGTGTGTGTGTGTGTGTGTGTGTGTGTAGCAGGTTCTTATTGTGAAGACCTAGCTAACCTCAAACTGTCTTCCTGACTTTCCCTTTATTGCTAGGATTATGAGTGATACAGAAAGTCTGACTGTGCTGTAATAGTAATATTGGTAAACAAATGTTTAGAAACAATGGAAATACTTATCAGTGCAGAATGTAGCTAATAACTGCAATGTGGATTATAGATAGCATGTTGCCATTGATAGACTATGAAGACCTTTAAAAGAATGTTGTTGATCTACCTATATAGACAAAAAGAAGTATACAGGATTTATTACACTACAAAACTGATAAAATAAAGGAAGTGTGTATGCTAAAGCTCGTTTGATTAAAAGAAAAAATAACTAAACTGTGTGTGTGCGTACATCTTTTGGTGCTTATATTTTCCCAGATCCATATGTGTATAGACTTTTATTTCTCTAGAAGTGATGGCCTTTGCTCCAAACACCCTTGTCTGTGGAGTGTGTGGGGGAATTTCTAGTTTTCAAAGATCCTGCTCCATTTGAATTATTTAATGAATTAGGAATTATGTTTTCTCAGGGAACAAGTCCAGAAAATAGACTAATTAGCTAGAATAGCATATTTAATTCTAGTTGTTCTCAAATCCTGATTTATATAGTATTGCTTAAGTAGAAAGATAAAAGATTAACTTAGTGTAACAATATGACTCATTTATTTAATTTTAAATAATACTATTTAGAAATGACCTTCTCTCTGCAAATTAAAAGGGATTTTTATTAGGTATTTTATATAAACAATTCCATTAATTCAATAAACTCTAGTCAGAAAGCTGTATATTTAGTAGTAAATTATTTCAAGAGATGCTTTTGATCAATAGGAAACCCCATCTATAATGAAAGAAATCTCTGGAATAGTTATCCTGAAGAATATTTGCTCAATTGTGAGAATGAATGAAAGTAATTGATACAATGAAAATTTCATGTATGCTCCTTAGACTATGAAAGAAGGCATTCTCCTAGAGATGAGCAGAGAGTACTAATGTGGGAACAGGATTTCCCTTTGGTCACTATACATCTCAGTGGGACACCAGTGTCTTATGGGTTGATTGTTTGTTGAGCATTTGGATGCACTTATTTATAATTGGTTCTCTCCTCTCTATTTCTTTCTACCGAGATATATATTATTATATATTTGCCATAATATATATCATTGCAAAGTTGCTGGAAGATTTACATACCATGAACTTTTCCATGCATGTCGATGTAGCCCTTATTTCTGAAAGAGTGTTTACTTACCCTTCTAGTGTGTGCACCCTGTGCTTTAGAAATTATAATTCAGCATCCTTGTCATGTCCATTGCTGGCTAAACACACCCTCCTCTATTCTGTTCTTGAATGCTTGTGTGGTGTTTGTATTAAGATAATCTTTCTGTTGAATTAAGGCTATGAAACTTGACACAAATGTTCTCCTGTAGGGTTTCCAATTTCTCTTTGATATGCTGTCACTCCCCATGTACCATTTCTCAGTGTCTCCTCCTCCCAGAGACCTCTTGACTAGTGCTTTCTATCTTTAGAGGAGGACAACAGCATGTCCTGTAGAATGCGTCATCACTCTGATTCCCTGCAAGATTTCTCTCCTGCTGGAGCCATGGCTGCCTCATGTTCTGCATACTTCCTTACAGCAAATAGCATGTTGCTATCAGATTGATATGAAAGAAAGCTTGATGATTGCAGTAATTATTTTCTCCCCTTAGTACTTGACTTACATAATTCAACCACATAGTCTTGAATTAAGAAAACTATTAAGAAAACTCTGATTTTCTTTTATTGTGGAATAATTTCTAATTCTTTGGTGTGTCTCTTCTTCAGGAAATGAATGTCTTTAATTCTGGTGTGGCTATGCTATGGGAAATTTTTTTTACTAAAGATAACTATTTTTCTAGTTACTCCCGTCTGTATTTTCTGTCTCTTTGTTTTCCCTGGGCATGGAAAGAATTATTCACATTACATCACAGTTCCAGGGGCTCACTTTGTTTCCACGGACCTGCTGCTTCCCAATGGCAGTGATGTGATAGGCAGAGATCTCTGTGCTGTGCTCTAGAGTTATTCACGCCCCTTTTATTATTTAACTTGGGTTTGTTTGTTTTTTGTTAGTTTTTTTTTTTTTTTGGTCTTTTTTTGGACTTTTTAATTAGTTTATTTTTCTGCTGTTTATTTAGTTTTGGAAAAGGTACTTTAAGTTTCCTAATCAATTATTTATACAAAATATAGATTTGGTGTTTTTAGCTTGAAATAAGGGCATTACCATGCTCCCAACTTAATCTTAGCTACTTGTGTGGTATTTGTGTTAACAGTGAGTAGTTGAGGAGGGAAGGTTACAAGTGTTGTGGGAATAATTACATAACTATGTGAAGATGTGTTGTGCTTATTTTTGCTTGGGAATATTACTTTAACTGTGTAAAGGTGTGTTACATTTGTTTATGATGCCTTTGTTAATAATGTAAAGATGCATTACATTTGTCTTTGCTGCATTTGTTTAATTATGTAAAGGTATGTTTTAGTTATTTCACTTTGCCTTCCTCTAAGGCACCTGATTGGTGTATAAAAGCCAAATGATCAATAGTTAGGCAGTAGAGGGATAGGCGGTATTGGAGGGCAGATAATAAGGAGGAGCTAAAATCTAGGTGAGAAAGAGGGGAAGAGAGAGAGAGGAGAGGGGAAATAGAAAAAGGAGAGAACATGCCTGGCTACAGACAGACAGACATGGAAAAAGCAGGAAAAGTAGACATACAGCAAGCAAGGGTTAAAACCCCTCTAGGCATAAAGAGAAACAGATTAAAATGAGAGCTAAGGTAAGGCTTACTGTTCTTAAAAATTAGCAAGTCTCCTTGTCATGATTTGGTAGCTGGTTGGTAGTCCAAAAGACTGCCTGTTCACATACAAATTAAAGGCCAGCCTGGGCAACTCTGCAAGACTATCTCAAAATGAAGAGTCTGAAAATATCATTTGGAGCAGAAATTTTGACATATTCCTGAGCTTCACAATTTCTAAATATGAATATGTTGGTCTGAACGGTGCTTAAATTTCCTCATTTGAACATTAATATTTACTATCTGACAGTTTCATGAAGCATTTAAATTTGAGATAGTTTTTAATTAGTTAAGGGAATTTGTAGTACTGATTATTTCAGTTGCTGTAAATATTCTTCTCTGTATAATGCAAATGTTCAAGGGTCAGGAGTCCCAACATAACTGTGAAGCAGTTGAGCTTATAGTGAGGTTTTATTTTATTTTTTTCTTCTCATAAGATTTGAGGTGCTGCAATTCCATTAATGAGAAGCTTCATCGATTCATTGAATAACTCCATTAGTTCCTGTTTTTCTCTTTCCTTTTTTGTATGTTGTATGTGTTTATTGGTATGCCTTTATGTATATATATCTGTGTGCTTTGTGTGTGAGTCATGTTTATATATTTGTGAGCACATGTTTGTGTATATATATATATATATATATACACACATATGTGGATAGTGTTATGTATATATTTGTGTGTATAAATGTGCATGTATATGTTTGTGTGATATATATGTATGTATATATGTATTAGTGTATGTATGTGTTTATGCGTATTCATGTATGTGGAGAAATGTGAGCATGCCTACTTTTCATATTAAGAGCAGCATGTGATCATGGTAAAATAGGATTTGGGGTGTGGAAAATGGTTTAAAAGACACTGGGAATTTAGGTTTTTATTAAAGGAAAGTATCATTTATTATATATTATATTAATATATATTATATATATTAAAGGAAGTATTCTTGGTCCTTAGGAGTATTTTTTTTTTTTTTTTTGAGTTTTAGCACTTAAAATCTGATTCTGATTCCAGTCCTGGCTATCTTTCCTTTTCCCTGGACATTTCTTAATGAGAGCTACACAAGCAGATCCACAGCAAAAGGGACAGAGGACCTTTAAGTTGTTAAGTTAACCTTTGGATGTGCCAAAGGAGCTTTCCTAGCTCTTGGTCCTGGGTGAAGCACTTGAGGCTGAGTGCAAAGGTCACCTGATTCCTTTACAGAATCTGATTCTTCAGTTTCTCCAAGTACCAGTGTGATGTATAGAACTTCAGGAAAAATGCTGGTATTTCTTAATTCCCCTGCTTTTTTGTCTGAAGTAGAGGGGAATACACAGTGTGAAAAGAGAAATAAAGTCATTCTGTCTGTAAACTAGTTTACACGCTTTATCTTTCAGAAGAGCTGTGAGTTGGGTATTGTAGAAAATGGAGCCAGGATTTAGTTCTTTATAGTGTGACTTGTCCAGGCATTCTTCATACACCTTGGAGGTGAAATTCCTGGGAGAGGGAGCGGTAAGGCCAGGAGAAGAATCATTTTCTTATATCAGCTAGTTCCTGTAAGGACAGAAAAAGCACTGTGTCCAAATGGTATATAGTGCTGCAACCAAGTACTCACTCCCTTGCCCATGTCTGAGCACCAACCATGTGCATGCTACGTGATCTGCTTTTCTTTGCTGTGAGAATTTTATGATGGACACTTAGAATTCTTTCTTTTCCTGAAAGAAAAGCACCGACTGCTCTTACCTTTTCATATGAAGAGATTAAGCAAATCTTTGTTACAATGATTTGAAATGGAGCCCATTCAAGGTAATTTTTCTAATTTTGAAATTGTGGTGAAATATGAATAATCAATTTTAGCATTTGTTGCTAAGTATTGTGTTATTCCCATTGCTGTGCAACAGTCACAACTCCATCTGCCTGTATCTAGTAATTTTTCCCTTCAGTTTATACTTAATAACTAGTTAAACTCTCCTTTTTTCCCTCTTTCACCTGAAGGTCATTATTTGGAATGCAGTTTTCCCTAGTAAAGTGTAAGATAAACTCTGCTAGCCCTTCCCATAGCCTCTTCATAATGTAGAGGCCCATGTACGGCTTTTGATCTACATGAACCAAGCATTTCAAATATATAGGCAGGGTGTTGGACAGTATGTGGAATATCAAGCAGGTAGCACATCAGAAATACATGGTAGAAAAACCCAGGGTTTTGTTCTTGTCATTTTTCTTGGTGATGGGTGTTGTTTGCTTTTTTGGCTTGTATTGTTTCCATTGTCTGGTGGTTGAGATGATAGAAAACCAAGTAGTTGGTTATAGCGAAGAAATAGAGCAAATAACGGACCTCCAATTAGTCAAGACTATTGATAGCCAGGATAATGTGAAATGCTGTCTGGAACCTTCATAGAGGAATGAAGACTCTATTACGGAAGTGGTCAAGTGCCTAGAATGCCCATCTGATCTAGGAGAGAGAAGAACACAGAATTAGAGGGAGGGATAGTAACTTAGGAGGCCAAGTAACAGAGTTTGCTTGGAATTGCACATGTTTGGTGTGCCCTTCTTTCCCTATAGACATGTACGTTCTGGTCAGCACTGATAATTATACTCCTTCCCAGCACAATGTGGAGCCCATTGGGAAAGTCAAGCCCATGGTTCCAATGGTAGGGGATGTACTAAAGCTTCATTATTTCCATGCAAAATCAAATATTAAGTGAAGTTTTCGCTGTCATTGCATACTCTGGATTAGCTTTCTCACAAATACAGACTTCAGCAGAACAAACACAGACAAACCCAACCAGGCATGCTTGCTGTCATTGGTTATAAGATAAGCATTATAAGATTTGTTTCTTACATCTGATCATTTCATGATGAGTGGAGTTTTCATGAGGCCTTGTGTTATGTTTTTGCCTACACATTGAGACACTTGGGATGGCACGCTCACTACTACGAATAGCATTGCATTTTTGTGGTTTGTTAATAAAATTCATGGCCACCCTTTCTAGTCTCAAGTTGCTTAGCACTGTGTACAGATTCTAATAAGTTGGCTTATTATGTCTTTCTGTTGTGCAGCATGCTGCAGATCCTGAATTACCACATCCTCATGTGAACTTAATCCTTCTGTGTAATTAGGAATGTAAGCTGAATTCTCATTCTTTGTGTAATAGATTCTTTTCTTTAACTGGCACATTCTCTGGTGTGAACATTAGCATGTCACCTATTAGTGTTCCGAGGCTGCTTTGCTGTTCCTAATAGCAGGCATATTTCTACTTCTTGGTATTATCAGAGCATATACATAAGAAGCTTGTGCTGCCAGCCATCAGTGGGGGGGAAAAAATACCTTTTAGGAATTCAGATGGTATTCCCTGAAGAAACACCAGCCTTTCAGGGAATTCATAAGGAGCAGGTGGTAGAATGGATCTTTAGGGGAGAGAAGGACTAGGATCCATTGTAAAAGATACAGCGATATTGTTCTGAGTTATCAAAGTGAGCCAAGAACTTCCTTTCCCAGTGCGTTTTTTATCTCTAATGCCCTTTTCCTTTTTCTCGTGGACTTATATCCATATGATCTAAACTGACCTGTCTGGTAAGAAGGGTAGTCTATCTCAATCCCACCCCCACATAGAGATGTTAGACTTTCCTGTGATTTTTCTCCCTCACAACAGTTTTCAGTTTAAAGTTATTTGTTGTGTAAAAATTTGGAATCCACTTCTCCTCCTCCTCTTTTTTTTTTTTTTTTTTTTTTTGGCTATTGAAGATGTTGGTAACAAGAGGCTGTTAATACAAAGGGCTTCTCCCATCTTGTGGGTTCATTTTAAATTGTGGCTGTAATGATCTTCAAATGAATACAGCTGTTCATTTCTGTGGACGAGGTTGACTTTTGAGAAAAGATAAAATATTTTCACTGATGTATTCCTCACAGGGATAAACAAATTCGGAAATAACCCTGTTAGGGCTTTTCATAGCTAGAAGCTCCATACCCTGGATTGTAAGGCTGGAGTTTTAGGAGCCAATAGACTGTATAAGCATCCCTACATAGTGAGTCCATATTTATCAAACAAATGAAACAAATCCTAGCCAAAAATAACAACAATGAGGGGTTGGGAGGAGGGGAAAGAGAGGGAAGAGAAGAAAGAGATATTGGTAAAACTGTTAGGATCAAGAAGTTTCTCCCTGCCTACATAGGTGGCTGTAGACATGTCATGGTGATTAAAAACAAAACAAAACAAAAAACAGCAAAAACATAAAACATCTTCAGAGCTTCTTCATTCAGGAGTGAATTCCTCCTCCCTATCTTTGCAGGACCTATATTAAAGTCCTTCAAGACCATTTGTTTTTGGCATCACTACTGAAGCAGAATGTTGTATAATGAAAAATAAGCATTTATTTGCCAACTCTTTTGATGATTGCTATAGATGAAATAATATTTTGCATAAAATTTCATTTAGTGCTTCAACCACTCTTATAAATATTGTATAGGTTATAGTTTGAATTGTCAAATACTTTTTTTTGCCATTATACGTTGATTGGTTATGGCAGCCACACATTAATATTTGAACAGAAATATAGCCTGTGTATTTCTCTCTGAATATTTCCTGTGTAGTGTAGTTAGTTATATATCTTTTGGTATATGTGCGTAAACATACTAAAATTTGGTGTGACAGATTAGGTAAACAATTAGGGTTTTTAGGACTAAGGCGTTTAGTTTCATATTTTGCCATGGTTGTATTGTGCAGGGTGTGTGTGTGTGTGTTCTCGTAAGTCTTTTCAACTTCACCTGTGAGTTTTATATTTTACACCTCTGAGTTTTCTGTATCTTATATAAAACCATGTTATTATATTGCCACCACCAATAGTGTGATTCCCCTTTCTCAGCTGTTTGTTTGTTTGTTTTGTTTTTGTTTTCCTGGAATTCTAATCCTTAAAATTGTCAATCATTTCATCTGCACCATATAGCAGGGATTGCAGCCTAGCTAAGTGTCGTTCACAGGAGTGACCGTGATTGGTGATCTGACTTTCAGTCCTGAACTCTAATTTTTTCCCTTAGCTTTGAGTTTACCTAGTTGTATTCTGGGCCTGTTCACCTTCGTTAACACTCTGCTTGTGAGCGTACGGAGCAAGGGCATATTGCATCATTTTGTAAAGATTAGGAAGGGAAAATTTGGTTTCTCTAGTGTGCTTGGCTGCATACCACTTAGAAGTGCAATCTTGTATGTCAAGCCTTCTAGGGAGGTGGCTCAGGCTCAGATCTGGACACAGCCAAACTCTCCTTGAACACCTGTAAAATTCTCTGCAGTCATGTTTCCTCATCTGTAGAATGAACAGATGACATTTGGTCTTCTGTGACTCTTGTGTTTATTAAATTCTTGACATTCTTATATTCTTTATTAGCCTCTTAGAATATCTATAATAAGATAGATGTTATCAGTATACAAGACATTCATAGGTGCCTGATTTTTATCCTAGTTCTTACTCTACTTTGAACACTGTTAAGACTTCCCTGGCCTCATGTCCTAAATGTATTACTTATTCTTACTTTTCTGTAAATGAGCTGAATTTACTGCTATTTCTGAATATTAATAGAGAACACTTGCTTTTTAAATCAGGTACAGATCTGTATTTTCTACAGCTTTGAATTCAACTCGTTGTGTTATAAGTTACATAATTAAAAATGGCTATTGTTATCAGCATGTAAAAATTTAACATTTTTGTTAAATGAGCACTATATACATTTTTTGATGTTTTGTGTTTCAAAACACATTAGCATGTTATATACTCTGAGTCAATAAAAAACATTATACAAGTACAAATAGCACATACTTGTATTAGATAGTTCACTGTGAAAAGAAAGAAAATGTCCTTTTATGTTCTAACTGCCAATACGTTTTGACATGCATATTCTGTTTTTTAATAATGAAATAATCTATGATAAAATTTATATGGAATTTATGATAAAATTTACATGGAATCTAATTCCTCAAAGGTCACATTTTAAATCAATCTGATTAGAACATAATGGGAAATGGACTGGAATAAGATGTGTAATCATGTACCATGGAACTATAATTGTTAATGGAAAATTTAGTGTGTAAGAAAAGATTTTGAAAGATTCTTCATACAATTTTGCAGCTATTTTTGAAACTTTGAACATAGGAAAGGGATAAAGTGAAGATGTAATTTGAAAAGACTTTTTCAGTTCCTGCCTCTTGGTGATAGAGGAAGTTTCGTCATTTTCGACATAAAGCCAAGTCTGTATAAAGTGCAGTGTATGCTGTGTTAGTGATGGGGATACTTGTGCTAGTGATCTGGGATGCTTTTGAACAGGAACAATCTTCTCATGGAGAAGTGGGGTGTTACTTTGCATGGCTATGAAGTAAGATGAAATGTAGACTTCTATTGGCAAAATACGTAGCTCACAAGCATAGACAGTTTTAATAATCTGA
The DNA here is from genome assembly GCF_943737965.1 of Phodopus roborovskii. Taxonomy (NCBI): domain Eukaryota; kingdom Metazoa; phylum Chordata; class Mammalia; order Rodentia; family Cricetidae; genus Phodopus; species Phodopus roborovskii. The sequence goes on from NW_026126511.1 coordinate 29,167,610, forward strand.
CCCTCTGACTCAGAGTTTTATGTTATTCAGGAAAAATAATTGGGTCTTGAGGCAAAGGTGTTTGTACTGGCTGGAGATGCAGAGCTGCACCCGTGTGTGTGTGTGTGTGTGTGTGTGTGTGTGTGTGTGTGTGTGTTGAGCAGCATGTGTTTGCTTTACTGGTGCAACCATGATTGCCTGTGTACTCTGATGCCATTACTTGTATCTGTGCTGGGAGGGTTAAATAAAAGCAATTATCATTTCATGTCACTCTTCTGTCTTCTCGCAGAGGCCAAAACCCTTCTAGGTAGGTTCAGGGGCTGGGCATAATGATGCTGAGATGCAGAAGTGTGTGCCAACAGTTCTTTTGCTTCCAGGGCTTAGCCTGTTCATGATTCACAGAGATATTACCAGCATAGAACTATGAATGGAATTTGTGTAAAAACTCATTCCCACTAAATGAACACTCTTTTAGGTATATCTTTCTGTAATAAATCATTTTTCTTTTTATGGTGTTATAGCCTGTTTTTCGTTTCTATAACAAAATAATGGAATTTATATGCTTTACCCATAAAGGAATCTTATTTACCCCAGGAGAATGTCAGCAGCCTCTGTCCGCCACTTTTAAGGACAGGTTGGTAAAAGGTACCAGGGCAGAAGTATGAAAGGGCCCATTAAAAATGTCCTCTCCCTCTTTCTGTCTGCGCTGGGGAATTGAAATACACTGACTGTTGCTTTATCTATGACACTTAGATATGTCATTTTTCTGCTTTCCCACTGATTAGAAGTAGCCAGCTGTCTGGCTGATTTTAAAGAAAAAGCAAAACTTTTCACTTCTAAAGATCCTGGATATTTGAGTTTCTTTGTTTTTTCTGTGATATCTCCTTAACTAATAAGACTTACTATCTGTAGCATATTATCACAAATAATTCAACCTTATGTGTTTTCCTTCCATCCTTTTCTGTGGGAAACTGATCCTTATCTGTCCATCTTCTCATATACTTCCCGTCCTTTGTGTAAGAGTAAAGGTGGAGAAACAATACATTTGATGCCTTTTTAGTACAGTGATACCTTAAATTAGGCAAGAGTCTACCATCCCTGGCTTGTAAATAAGTTTCAGTCTCTTAGTGTAAACTGAGGTTGCAAGGTTGGTAGCAAACTTTATTTTTTATTGTGATATTTAGTATATGGTGGAAAACCCATCGATGTGTTGCTTAAGATCACTTACCCTACTGTCCCTTCCCTCACTGTGGGAGGGTCACTCTTGTGAGGTAATAGGAGAAGCTAAATGCTGTTCAGTGCCATTCCTCATAGGGTTTTCACTAGAAGTCATTTAAAATTTAGGTTATCTTGTCATTGTTCTTATCGTCAGAATACACTAGGAAGAGATTCAGTATATGAGAATGTACTGGTGAGAACTAAACCTTACAAATTAGAGCCTACCCTTCTTTTAGGAATTGTAAAAGTAAAATGTAGATTATACTTAAAGTAGATGATAGTTATTTGGTAGGTTAAGCAAATAGGGTTTAGCTATTGTTAATAGATTTCATCTGTCACATTTTAGGCAGTATAAAATGACAAAAATATTACGTACTGGGCAGGAGATTTTTGTCGTAATTTAGCATCTAGGAAACATGCAACCTTGGCATGACTGCTGGGGATGATACTATTGTCTCCATTCTAGATTTCCCTTCTTTATGTCCTTATGTTCCGTTGCCTGTCGGATATGACTGTACGGAGAATATGTTCAAAGCTGTCCTGGATCAAACCTGTTCTTAATATGCCTGCAAGTAAAGTAGCAGTACCTCTCTTCTCTACTACTTTGTGAATTCCTCCATTTATGTACAAGAGTGTTACCTACATGAAAGATACTGAGCACCTAGTTCCCAGGGTTTGCTCTTGGTACTAACAGTGCAGTGGTGGATAATGGTCCCTTTCATCATCCTTATACAAAATAAAATGTGTCATTTTGATACGTTCATCAATATGTAATCTAGACTTTGATAATTTCTATGCTCCATTATTTTTTTTTAAACTTCTTCTGTCGTTCTCTCTGATCCAGTTTTTGTTCCCTAATAATTGTCTTCCTGCTTTTGCCTCTTTTAAGATTTCCTTAGATTCTATATAATGTGTTTCACATATAGTATTTGCCCCTAGAGTCTGTTTCACTTTATCAAACTCTAGGTATATGAATTTTCCTGTGAATGCCTGGATTTGGTTGTTCTTTGAACAATCTCACTTGTGTGTGAAATAGGTCTTTTTTATCCATTCAGCCTTTGAGGTACAGTTAGGCTGATTCAGTGATGTGCTTATTGTGAACGATAACCAGGTGATCATGGGTATTGATATATGCTCCATGTGTTGACTCTGACTCCTTTGGGAATACAAGCAGTCTTACTTTATGGTGGAAAAGATAGGAAAAAAAAATGCTCCGGGGTAAAATCCTAAAAGACAGAGAAATGATGTTGGGAAAGCTGGGTATAGGGTTTGCATATGTGTAAGGTATCCAAGGGCTTTTTAGGGTGTTTGAATAGAATTCTTTCTTTGGAGTGTGTCAAACAGGTTGTAGATAATTTGCAGTTAGGCAACAAGGGGGACTAGTTAGGGAGCAGTTGTGATCAAGGTGGGTAAAGATGATAGTCCTAAGGAGGAAAGAAGTAGCAGCGAGGGTGGTGTTTTGGAGTGATTGTGTTAGGTAATTAGGTTCTTGGGAGGTAAGACCCTCTAGACTTACTGATGGACTGTCTGTGGTTGTGCTAGAAGTGCAAACTGTTCAGTTTGAGTGACTGGTTTAAGGGTTGATGTTGGAAGAGGGATATAGAGGGAGGTGTACTTCAGGAGTTTAGACATATGGTGTTACACTACTATTAGATATTCTGTTGAGATGTTGAGAGTAAGCAGTTGGATATCCAGTCTGGAAATCAGAAGGAGCAATAATTATTTTAGTTCCCACTGTTGATGCAACTCGTGTGCTCACTCATTCTCTCCTTGTTGATATTTACCCACTGTGATTACTGTAATTCCCTTTTCTCACTATTCAGTCACTGAATGTACTATTACCCCCCTCCCCCACCAGAAGCTCTGAGTCCTTCCTAATATGGCATTCTCTAGATATATCTACAAGATGCTGAATCTTCAGTGACTCCTCAGTACTCCTCCAATAAAATTCATCCATGTTAGGCTGGCTTTAAAGACTTTGAATAATTAGGTTCTTGCTTTTATTTTGGTGTCATTTAATTTACTTCTATCTTCTCTTCATATTCTATTCACGTCTTTGTTGCTTACACTCTTGAATGTGTATCTTTTACACATGCATGATCTCTCCCTCTCTCTCTCTCTCTCTCCCTCCCTCCCCTTCCTCCCTGCCATACATTCCCATCCAACTTTTCTTCTACCAGATATAAATTAGTTACCCATTATCTTGGGAAGATAATGCTTGACTTGTGTTCCTTAGACTTGTCTTTTTTTCCTTGTGGTTCTTATTGAAAAATTATAAGTTTGTCAGTATATTTTGATTCCCGTTTATTTTACAGTCCATTGTATTGGGCCTTAAATTCTATGATGTTGAGGATGCCTGCTTGGTCTACGATCGCCACCTACATGACCTAGCCTAACATTTTTCAGCTGGTGTTTAGTATTCCTTATTACAATAAAATCAGCCCTGTGTTTATGCAGTATGTAGGAGTATAATTTGTATTCCCTTAGGGAGAATAAAATTTACAATAAAAACATGTGTTTATAAAGAATACTGAATTAACTGAATAATTACTGAAACAGGTTTGTTCTTTTAAATACATGCTATAGCATACAGAAAAGCTATGCGTTTAGTTTTTTCTTTTTATTTACTATCATTGGGATCATTTCTTAACCCTTACTAAATTAAGTTTATCAACTGCTGTAACTGTGATCTCATTCAATTTAAATCTTACTTTCACACCTCATGTTGTTGTTATCCACATTATAACTGTTTTACCAGCACTTTCCATTTTAGTCTTCAGTCTTAGTAATTTTGAAGCCTAAGAACCAACCAGTGTCTCCCTAAAGCAGTGTTAAGTCCAGGGCAGTAGATGATAATATTGTATTTTTATTGCTTTGTGATTTACTATACATATATGTTAACTTTTTTGATGGAGAAAATTTATTTCCTGCACATTTGCCCTTGGAGTTCATAGTGATTCTAGCATTAATCTCTCTTTTGTCTTACAGTGAAAATGAATACCAATGATTTTGAAGAGAAGAAAGTTATTAAGAAAAGAATTAAGGAACTTAAATTTCTAGATCCTAAAATTGCTCAGAACCTTTGTAAGTATCACATATAAATGTCATTATCATATCTACTCTCTGTGGATTGTTTCTTGAAATCTCCTCATTTTGTGTCTTGTTTTCCATTATTTTAATTTCTTTGCTTGAATGCTAAATGCAAATATAACTCTCCTTCATGCAAATTATGAGATTAAATTCTTGAAAAGATTAATATGTACTGGAAAATAAGAAAAGAATTTAGGATGAAATTCTGCCTCCCACGAGTGCAAAATGAACAACTCTTCAAAGTTCTTTGTTCAAGTATTAAAGACCAGGAATTCAGGTAACGACATCACACCTTGATAAAAGAATCAGCCATCTATCTATTCTGAATATCTATTATTTGTGACTCTTGATCATGCAGGACAGCAGTTAGAATATTAATGGAAATAAAGATGAGGAGTGAAATGAATTCCATTATCCCACCTGAGCAGCTTAAAGCCTTTTCCTCAGAAGCACTGATGGAAATATTTTAGATTTAATTACTGTTATGGGAGCTAAATATGCAGTGTTCAATTGTCTTCTTCGCTGAATTATTATGAGAGAAGGCAATAATTTTGTTCCTAATTCATTTCTTACTGCATCTTAAATGCATCAAAGAGAGTTCTGCTTGGAGCTGAGATAATTTGACCTGTGTATATTACTTTCTAGTGGTACAAGAAGGATATAGTATGAAGAATCCACAGGGATGAGGAATATTAACATGGCTTTTAGTCTGCTTCTCAGTTGTTACATGCATCAAGTGAGCTTTTAGCAAACATCGGACCCAAATAATTCTTCAGCCAGAGCATAACATTTTATACCATTGATTAAGAAGTGTTATATTTGAGGAATATATGCAAAAGGTGGACTTTATAGTCCTTCTATGAATGTTTCTTTCCTCTCTATTTCAGAGTGTAAGCCTCTCTCCAATATATGCTAACATTAGATCATTAGGGGCTAATATGGTGACCTTAATGCTACTGGTCAATACCCAGTCTGCATTTCCTGAACATACATTGATTGCATGTCTCTGCCTATCGTATATTTCTATTACCTTATATCATGCTTGAGCCAGTGAATAATGTAAATGGAGACAATATCACTTCTGGTTAGCAGCATTTAATTGTTGGTTTGGTCTCTTTGACAGTTTTCCATCCTTGTGATAATATCATTATATTATACTTCCCAGGCTCTATGCTGTGAGATGTGTTATTTTATTTTTTCCTCCATTAAAAATATTTTTGTGCATGCATACTGCATTATTGAAATTTTGGGTCACTGCAGTAACATTGTCTCACACAGAAGAAGCACTGCTTACTAATTTGATGTTGTCAAAGTTATACTGCTTAATCTCAGAAAATTAATCCTGTTTTGAAAATTTCCCTCATCCTGCGTTAAAATTGTTAATCTTGACTTAAAATGAGCTTTTCTTTTATGGTTCCAAAGGGAACTTTTTGAATTCAGTACCTCCTGAATGGATCAGCTCTGATACTTTAAGTATTCTTCTTGAAGTTGGATATTTGACTTTTTATATAGGTTTTTCTCCCTCCAGAAATTACAGTCATCTACTAATGTACTCAGAAGTAGCAAACCACAGTAGTAATTGTTATTGTCTTTGGTACAAGTTCCATGTTTGTTATTTCCTTTGTATTACAACCCACCAGATAACTTTCAGCATTGACATTACATATAGGGAACCTGAATTTAGTTTATTCTGACAATAGGCAATAGGTATAGTGTGTGCGTGTGCGTGTGTGCGTGTGTGTGTGTGTGTGTGTGTGTGTGTGTGTGTGTGTGCGCACATACAACATATTTATAACATGGATAAAATATATATGCATTCCTGTTTATAGTTTAAAAAAAAGTTATTGCCATAGAAAGGGATCCTATACATGTTGGTTGCTCTAGGTAGAGGGTATTTATTACAAGTTATTTGAGAAACATGTTTTAGAAAACAATTTACTGAAAAGATCCAGAAGCTACCTCACAACATATTTGGGTGAAATCCTTTCCACGTTATAGCCACATGTTCTGATTTAAACACTACAGTGCTTTAGCAGCTTCTAATTGCCACTAAAGGGATGGTTGGAGTCAGAGTTGTTTTCTCTTTATAAAACAGAGTCTTAAGCTATTAACTCCTAAGGTGAGTGTGGTCTATACAGCAACAACTGCCTTAGAATGAAACAGTTGCAGTGAAACTGGAGTTGTTAGGAGAATGCTGAGAGATTTCCTTCTAAGTATTATCAAAGAGAAAAGTGATGTATGTGTCCCATCATTGAAACATGCTTACTTTGAAACAACATCCAAAAGCGACTCCGTTATTTATCTAAACTTGTTTAAAGGTGACTTATTTCCCATGGTTTCAGTTCATGAAGGTTTTGACAATCACTTAGGTAGGGCCCAACTAGTTGGGTAGAATTCCAGAATCAAGAGGAATCCCAATATTTTTATAAGAATTCATTTCTTTTGCCAGATTCATTCAAAGTAGGAATTAGAGCTTTAAAGGAAAAAAAAAAAAAATCCCTGAAATCTACAAATTAATGCAAGAGTTGAAGTATTTATAAACAGTTCCACTGAACACACACATAGCTGCTTGGTAAAGCTGAATGCTGCACTTAGCTGAGCCCATGCTGCCATTATAGTCTGCCCCATCACACTGTGAAAGACAAAGGTGGGCCAAAAGTGATGGCATTAATTTCCCAGCACCTCTTGGATCCCTCAGTTGTATATTTCTTATGTAACTCTCAGCAACTTTTAATCATTAAAAACCCACACTTGTATAAAGTCTTTTTTTAAGATGAGATTAGTTATTAGGTTCTTTGTTTTCAGTTTAACTGTGTCACTAACTTTAGGGTCATTACAGCACCGCTATAATGATCTATATGAATCTCTTAAAGGGACTTTTAGAATTCACTGAAGATATTATAGTTTGGGTTATGCTTTAATACAATAAATTAGTTGATAAAAATCAGGCTTGGAAAAGGGTGAATGGACCAAACACAGTGGACCCCAGGTGTGAAGCTTCCAGATTCCTTCACAGTTGTCCACACAGTGCTCAGAGTATTGCTAAGAAAGGAAGCCCTCAGTATTCTGAGATTGTCCTGGAACTGTATCATAATGCATCCCTACATTGCTGTTCTTAGTTTCCATTTCCTTCAGAAATAGAGCTTATTCCATTGCTCAGAACCCACATCATAAATCATATTTTTAACCTGAACACTCTAGTGTGGCCCAATATCTTCCAGTAACAAAAATTCCCTTCAACAAACAAAAGTGATCCCTGGGTTTAGAGATTGTCCCTCAGGAAGATAGGACAAAGAACAAGCCCTCCAAGGCCCCCATGGGTATGGGCAATCCTGTATGTCTTAAAGTATCTCACTTGCCCAATGTTTTCTCCATTTAAGTTTATTTTAGCTACCTTGTTATGGTATGTATTAATGTACTTAGGAGAGGCTTATAAAATATGAGCTATAATTTAACAATCAACACCCACGGCTAAGGAAAACAATCCTTTACAAGCTTATTTATAACCATCTCCAATTTTCTGTCTCCCCATGCAAAGTAACCTTCTTATCCTGAGTTATTCTGGAAGTTATTCCCTTTTTATAGTTACATCTGTTCTGTTTACCTGCTCTTAAACAGTTAAGTGTGGTTTCAATTAGTGCTGAATTTAACATAAATAGAATCAAATCACATTGATGCATGCAGCCATGACAGTATAGGATTTCATTCTCTTACTGTTGTACTGGATTTATACTTTCAGGTAACATTGGGACACTCTTCACACTAAATGTAGCTCCCAAGGACTCTCATAAAGGTAGTCCTATTGGGCATTTACCAGGGTACTTGCCAACTAGAGTCTTGTTGGTAACTGTAATAGAAACTGCATAATTGTCTGGTAAACCCTGAATCAAATATTTCATGTTAGGTTTTTCATGTCAACTTACTCTTCCCCAGTCTTGCTTTAATATAATTGTCTTAGAACAGTGCCTGGTTGTGGTGATCTGAAAAACTTGCAGCATTTGTTTTTCAGATATGTTACTTGTGTTGTGCTTAAAGGTGGAATAAAATTCTGAATACTAATGCACATTTGCATTCTGTGTTCAGTTCATGTACCCTGCATGCTTTTTCCATTGTCCATGCCTCTGTCCTCAGGAGATGCTTCTGCCTCCAGTGATGAACTTATTTGCGGAGCTTGTCTACTGTTTTTTTTTTTTTTTTTTTTTTTAATTTCTTTGTGTCACTAATACTCAATTTTAGTATATCCTACAGCTAGTTTAGGACATTTTATGGTGTTTAGATTTCTTTCTCATCCTCTCAGTTGCTTATTTACTAGCCCTTGTGATCATATATATATAACTCTGCTGCAGGTTATCCCCTTTAATTCCAGAAATATGTGCATCTTTTGGACCCCTCCCACCATTTGTCCTTCTTTTAGAATATTGATAATTGGCATCCATATCTTGGGTCGGAAGGAAAAAAAAAGGAAATTACACTGGTAGTGAGAACACAAAAGAGAGGCTTTTTCTCAAAAATGAGAAAGCGTTCATGGTATTAGTGTTTTGTTAGTCATGGTGTATTTATGTGCAATTGTTTCCAGTCCAAAACCAAGCCCAGTGACAAAACCTTAAAAATAATGAGTTATAGTGTGTACAAATCATGGGAGTGTTCAAGAAAACACTGGCTTTTAGATGGGTCTCACTGATTAGCTCAAGCTGCCCTTCAACTTGCCATCATCCTTTCATTGACTCTTCAGTGCTAAGAGCAAAGGCATGAACTACCCTGACCTGCTAAGAACTGACATCAATTTCTAATGTATCAGCACGGTAGTAGGGTAATGGTTGCTTCCCCTGCAAAGCAATGTATCTGAAGCACAGCAAACTATAGCACATTTGTTAACATCTCTCCCTGAAAAATTATTAAACATCAATGTATATATGTTAACAAATATAAAGAAAACATAAGTAACATTGGCAATTCCCAACAGTATATTATCATCCCTTATCCATTATAAGTCTCTGTTACCTAAAATATTCTGGAGTTGAAGACTTAGTTAAATGCAAGTCTATTTCCCTAGCATGTTTTCTATAGTATTTTGAATTATATCGTGCTGCTAGTACTCATAAAGTGGGAATGGATTACTTAGCTGTTTTCTTAATGGTTGTCTTTGAACTATTACTATAGTAGTGCTGGAAAAATATACAAGGCAATAACATGTGCATAGATAAATATTAAATGCATATCTGTGATTTTATCATTTCATTACAACATGATGGTATTGTATAGCATATCAAGCTTATTTAAGTTGTTTAAATTACTTGAAATTTGGCACTACTTTGACGGTTGGCTGTGATACCTACATAGGAAACCAAGATGGATACTTAGATTCCAGCTCTAAGCTGTACTAATGGACTTTGCTCCACAACAGTCCTATAAAGTGTTTACATACTCTAATTTTAATAGATAGAACTACCTCTAGGATCTCTTTGTTACTTTATACATTTATGGTCCTTTCCCCTCCTTTCTCAGCAATCTTCCTGAGCTCCTTCCGGGTGCCTTACGAGGAAATCAAGACGATGATATTGGAAGTGGATGAAACACAGTTGTCAGAGTCTTTGATTCAGGTAAAGAGACACAGCTTAAATTCCAGTATTTCATTGCAAGCTTCTCATTAAATAGTAATCTGTAAGTGAAGCAAAGTTCTTAGCCCAAATCATTCAACTGGAAAATCATTGCTGCTTAATTAGTTTGAACATAACTTCTGCATTGCCAGGAGATAAAACTCTGCCTCCTCTCTTAACTGCAACTAAATATAATGCTATCAAAATGATTCCATTTCAATTATTTTAAATGACTCTTTCTGAAGACAGATTGTTGAATTTTACATACATGTTTTTGTTTTTGTTACAGTTAAGACTAGTGGCATATTCATTTACATTTTTATTATAGCCTTGTTGAATGTGTTTTCCTTTGTGGAGTTGAATCATTGTTTGTAAAAGTGAGTGAAGAAGCCTGGATTCGTGTCTGTAATGAAATCATTCCTGGCATTGCTGTGCTCCCAGAGTACCTAGGCCTTGCTTCTAAGGCTCTCTCATTCATTCCAGGACTAAAAGATTCTAAAAGACATGTGTCTTCTTCACCTTAGTGCTTTGTAGTGATTTGGCAGTGTTGAACCAATATGGCGAAACTACACATAAGGGGTCTAATATGTGAATCTTAATCCAATGTGTAGTTGGGAAAGCAAAGCCATTTATCATTTTGTATTCTAAGAAGAATACACTTGCAGGTTCTAAAATAATAATACTATTACTGCTGCTACTACTACTACTTCTACTAATTACAAGCATGATATATTTTAAAATATAAAATATATAATTATTATAACCACAACAACAACAACAATAATAATAGAGGTAAGGACAGCAACAGACACAAAATCTGTGATCTCTGTCCTCTGTATGCTAAGGCAGCAGAATGCAGAGTCTGAGGCCACATAGGTGAATGGGGAGATGAGATGCACCAAGGGTTGTTTATAATTGTGAACAATGGTTAAACTTCATTAGATGCTTTTATTCATTAGTAACTGATATCTCTAGAAGTTAGAAGTATTGCCTCTCCTGTCTGTCCTATAGTGGAACAGACTCTTAGTTGAGATTATTTGTGCACTGAATTGCCTGAACTCTAACTTAATAATTGAACCAATATTCTTTAATCATTGTTTTCCCCTGTAGCGTTTTGTATAAATCTAGATTCTCTTCTTTGTTGTTGACTATGTATGTGGCTTCTTGCTGAGAGCCGATGCTTAGTTCCTTACAGAAAATTTTTCAACATAATACATATTTGTATTTATTGTAAAGAGTTTGTTAAATATTTCTTTACAAGTAGCTTTCAAATTGATTACATGGATTTTTTTGTAATTATGTGCATTTGGTGGTCTAGACAAAGAAAAAAAGGTCATTTGCATTTTGTAATTAATGTCCATATAGGAACACCTTCATATAATTTCTTAATGTATTAGTTTCCTTTGGTTGTTATAATTCATCCCAATTTCATCAGATTGCTGTAAAAAATTGTCTCGCCTTGTTGTAAAGTTGTAAAGTAGAAGGTCCACCGTTGTCCTCACTGAGCTGGTCAGGTTTTGGCAGGTTTTGATTCTTTCCTGTCTCCCTCTCTTACCTTGCACCCCCTCTTCATCTATAGTCAAGCATCACTAGACCCTTCTCTTCTTTTTGGCATCATCCAATCTTCCTGTTACTGTTGTTCTCCCCTCTTGATAACACTGGACGTTGAGTTAGTCTAGGAGATTGACCCTAGTTTAAGGCCATCTGACAGTAACTGGAATGCCAACTGTAGTTTTGATTCCTTTTGCCACTTAAACAGGTATTTTCATAGATTTTGGGTGAGTGGACAAGTGCATCTTGGGTCTAGTTGGTTTTGTACTTTATAATATACTTATTAAATGTAAAGCCAGTGCCTGAGTTGAAAAACTATATCATATATCTTTTATATTCCAGTATAAAATAGAAATTTTACTTTATTTGAACCTTACATTTAATTATAAAAAATTCATTCATATTAGCATGAATGTAGCAACAAGATATTATGTTATAATGATCACTATTTTTGTTATCATTGTTCACTGTCATTCCACTTTAACATGCTATTAATATTCAGTGTTTCAGAAGTCTGTCTATTTTTATGCCACATTTGCACACCATTCTTCATGTATTCAAAATAAACACACATTAGCATTAAAATGTAGTGTGTATACAATGCTCATAGGGAATTTAGTAAGGAACTGAAAGGAGAAGGAAGTTGGGCCTGCACTCTTACGAACCATGAGTTTTCTCAATGGAACATCCAAATATTAAGGTCAATATTTACAGTATTCTGGTGAAACAATAACACATATGTAATAACTAAGATACATACTTTTAAGATATGATAAGCATCTTAAAAAATGCTGAGTAGTCCCTTTTAATAAGATATTTGACAGTGTAGCTGAATACTTGAACAGAATAGCAAAGATAAATGCCCAGGCTTTTTATCCTCAGACATTTTCAATAACGGTTGATATTCACGGTGCAAAAATTTATATAATTTTAATGCCTGCAGTCACCTTGCTATGATCAAAAGTGACTACCTTGTTCTGAGGGTGTTCTTAAATTACCATTTTTGTTGTTGTTGCTGTTGTTTGTTTTTAGCCAGCCAAGCAAGGTTTTATCCAGAAGTAGGCCTATGGCATGGTCTTTGATATAACTCCTTTTGATGTATGACACCCTCTACCTCTATTTTAAACCAATAATATTTTGGGCGAGTGTTCTTTCTGCAAAGAGACATAAATAGCAGGTTGTAGAGTCTTTTTTTTTTTTTGGGCTTGAGTCTGCTGACATAATTTGTACCTATGACCATGTCCTCCTTTCTTCTCCCTTTAATTTTAGTGTTGTATTCTGATTTTCCACTGTAGTTTGAAACAAAGGCTGTGTGTAAGTTTTTTTTTCTTGGGTCAAGAGAGGACCTCTCTTTCTTTAAATGATATTGTTAAGTGTGTGGGTTGGAAATACTGTACATGGCCAAAAGATCTGAACAGCTAAAGGAAGCTGTGGATTCTAGACCATGTTAGAAGAAGGCAGGACCACGGTAGATATATGCACATACATTCTATCTGCAACATTCCTCATCCTATGTCTCTACCACCTCTAAAAATTTTCTTTCCATCAAAAAACTTATTAAAAGTATCTTTAGTTTTTTATTATTAAATCATGATCCTTGTAAGCACTGCATTAAAATTCCCTTCGTTCCTTTCCTATCCTTTCATTTGCCTTTGGTAGGGACTCATGATTTCTTTGATCCCCCTGAGTAAAGAACTGAAATGTTTGGATTTGCCTGAGATTTCTGACATTCAATTCCCTAAAGCTGAAATGTAATGGATCATATTTATCCAGGTGAGAAAGCTGTTCCTTTGGTATAAGTTGAGAACTCAACTTTCTCAATTATAAGTTAATCAAATAAATATTCAGGAGTGCTTGATTTGAATATATAATAACTGGGATAGAGGAAAGTCAAATTGACTGTTTCTAAGCTGAGCAGCCTATTGCTTAAGGCTCAGAATAGGAGAGGTTATTTGGAAAAAAATAAGATTAATTTCTTGACTGGTTTCCATTCCACAGTTTACTGATTAATTTTCCCAAACTTGGAGAGCTGCCTGTAGTGAAGTTAGTTTTCCTTGGTTTTAATTTTTAGAACTTACTAAAGCATCTTCCTGATGAAGATCAATTGAATTCATTGTCCCAGTTCAGGACTGACTACAACAACTTATGTGAACCTGAGCAGTTTGCTGTTATGGTGAGTACTATGTGTCTTACTTATTTAGTCTTTTCAGTGGTAGCTTTCACCGTGGAAAACAGAGAGAAAATAGAAAGCTTCTGACAACACTGTTGTTCATATGAGCGTTTAATGGCCATCTTTTTTATTTTTTTAACATGAAGATATTTGTGATTGTCTTGATTTAAAATAATGTATTTCAAGTTGGGACTTAGTTGAACTCCTTACGCCATTTGAAAAGAATGTTTGTAAATTTTCTATGTAGTATCAAAATGTAAAACAAGAAGCACACTCCAGATGAATTTCCATATATCTGTGATTTACTCTAAATCTATTTGTAGAGTTCTAGCAAACTGCAAGTGTCCATTTCATTTCTCATTTTAATCACTCATTTGAGTTCATCTCATGGTTTTAACTCTGAACTTAGAAATATTGTCTTATTCTTGGCATTGGGAAAGAAAATGAATTCATTTTAAAGAAGTCTTCAAGGTATCTCAATAATGATCTTGTTTGCCTTCTCTAGTTTTTGTAAGCTGGCGCCTAGAGGTGAAAACACCTGGTGATTTCTACGTTAGCTGCTTTACAACTCAAAGTTAAGAATTACTTCTAATATCTAATATTCTTTCTCTGTTACCTTCTACAATTAAGTAATACTTTATGAGTTGGCTGTAATTGTCATCAAAAGTGACATTCCTTTTCACTGTTACTTAGTGTTTTCTTAAACAGTTTTTCTCATGGCCATACCTTCTTTTACAAATTTCAATGCAAGTTGTTTATTAAATAGAATTATAATAGAATGATTTGATATAATTTCAAACCAAAGAAAACGGAAAGTTTTTAAATTACAATCCCCTTTAACAAAAAAAGAAAAAACAATCACTCTAATTGAGTTAGTTTAACATTTGTATCTGGGGCTAACCATGTCTGTTCATACTACATTAATGGCCTAAGCAATAAAAATATTAATTTTCACAGTTCTTTTTTCATATTAGATTCTTCTGGAATACAATAACTGCTTTTTAGTGGTATCTTAAAGATTTTTTTAAACTATTGCATTTTGCTTATATCTTAGGTACATAATAGAGTTACATTTTATCCATTGTTGACAATTCAAGTTACCTAATTTTTTTATGTCTATCTGCACTCCATATTTAGCATATTGTAGGTTCTAGTCCTTAAGCTTTTTCCAATTTTTTTTTTTTTTTTGAATGTCTCACTTAGCTTGCCCACCCATAAAGCTCTGTAAACTGCATGTAGCATATTTAGGAGATGAAATAGGGACTCTTTTGTCATTCTTGGTGTCTTGTGATTTTTTTTTTTTTATTGTGGAACTTTTACACTTTCTTTTTGATTTTTAGTAAAATGATACACAATACACAAATACAGATACATAAGACACGTCAAAAGTAACCTGAGCCCAAGTCTACATATCTCTATGAAGTTCCTGCAGTCAAAATAGTCATTAAGAATAGATGCTGAATAGCTTTACATTGGATTTTACACACTACCATTTTTTTCACATTGCTGTGACTAAACCCTTGACTATAGCAAGTGTTTGTTTTGAATCATAGATTGAGAATGCAGTCACCCATGGTGGGGAAGTCAAGGCACCAGAAAGCATGGGCCAGTTAGTATTATATTCATATTAATTATATCCTCAGTCATAAAATTATTGGTGTTTTCTCTTCTGCCTGAATTTAAAGTTCAATCTTTGATGTTTTAATAAGGAGCAATGAACATACAAGTTTATCAACTTCATATTAATAATAGTTTCATGACATTAGGGGACTGTTTGTAATTTTCTTCATGAGATTCCTATAACAAGGGGATCCAAATTGGAAAGGAAGAAGTCAAACTGTCTCTTTTTGCAGATGATATGATAGTTTGCATAAGCAACCCAATAAGCTCTACCAGGGAACTCCTACAGTTTATAAACACCTTCAGCAAACTAGAAGGATACAAGATAAACTCCGGAAACTCAGATGACAAAGAGGCTGAGAAGCATCACCCTTTACAATAGCCACCAGCAACATAAAGTATCTTGGTGTAATGCTTACCAAAAAACTGAAAGACCTATATAATAAGAACTTTGTGGCTCTAAAGAAAGAAATTAAAGAAGATACCAGAAAATGGAAAGATCTTCCATGCTCTTGGATAGATAGGATAAAGATAATAAAAACGGCAATATTGCCAAAAGTAATCTACAGATTAAAAGCAATCCCCATTAAAATTGGAGCACAATTCTTCACTGACCTTGAAAGGATAATAATCAACGTTATATAGAAAAACAAAAGACCCAGGATAGCCAAAACAGCCCTGTAAAATAAAATAACTTCACGAGGAAACACCATCCCTGACTTTAAGTTCTACTACAGAGCTATAGTCCTGAATACAGCCTGGTATTAGCACAAAAATAGACAGGTTGACCAATGGAATCGAATTGAAAATCCTGATATAAACCCACACTCTTATGAACACCTGATTTTTGACAAAACAGCTAAAAGAATACAATGGTAGAGGAAACCTTCTTCAACAAATGGTGCTGGCACAATTGGATGATGGTGTGTAGAAGACTGCAGATAGACCCAATTCTGTCACCATGCACAAAACTCAAGTCCAAGTGGATCAAAGACCTCAACATAAATCCAGCCTCACCAAACCTCTTAGAAGAGAAAGTAGGAGGTACCCTTGAACAAATTGGTATAGGAAACTGCTTCCTGAATATAACTCCAGGGACACAGACACTGAGATCAACAATTAATAAATGGGACCTCTTCAAACTTAGAAGCTTCTGTAAGGCAAAGGACACAGTAGACAAGACCAAACGGCAGCCCACTGTCTGGGAGATTTTCACCTATCCTACATCCGACAAAGGGCTGTTGTCCAAAATACACTAAGAATTCAAGAAACAAGTCAACGAAACACCAAATAACCCTATTAAAAAATACGGTACATAACTGAAGAAAGAATTCTCAATAGAGGATATCAAAAAGGCTGAAAGACACTTAAGAAAGTCCTCAACTTTGAAATACCATCTTACTCCTGCCAGAATGGCTAAAATTAGAAACACCAATGACAACTTATACTGGAGAGGATGTGGAGAAAGGGGAACATTCCTCCTCTGCTGGTGGGAGTGCAAACTCATACAGCCATTTTGGATATAAGTATGGCGGTTCCTCAGGAAAATGGGAATTAGTTTACCACAGGACCTGACAATCCCCCTCTTAGGCATATACCCAAATGATCCACATCCATGCAACAAAGATATGTCGTCAACCATGTTCATAGCAGCATTATTTGTAATAGCAAGAACCTGTAAGCAACCTAGATGCCCCTCAACTGAAGAAGGGATAAGGAAGATATGTCACATCTACACAATGGAATACCACTCTTCAGTAAAAAATAATGGAATCTTGAAATTCGCAGGCAAATGGATGACACTTGAAGAAACCATCCTGAATGAGGTAACCTGTAAGAGTACTGGTCGTGTCCCGCTGCCGCGCCAGCCCCAAATAACACACTGAGACTCTGTATTAGATATAATGCTGTTGGCCCGGTTACTTGTTTCTTATCAACTAGCTCTGCCTTCATTATTAACCCATTTCTATGTATTTCCATGTGGACTTACCGAGAGCTGAGGAATGGCAGTTCTGTTCTCTCCAGGCTCTCCATCCTGACTCCTACTCCCTCCTTCCTCTTTCCTCCTTGTCTCCTAGTCCCTCCTATCTTCCTTTCCCATTGGCCAACAGTGCTTTATTTATTAACCAGTATGAGAAACATGTACAGAATGACATCTCCCATCAGTAACCCAGTCACTAAAAGAGGAATATGGTATGTACTTGCTTACATGTGGACTTTAGACTTAGAGCAAAGGATCAGCAGCCTGTAATTCACACCACCAGTTGAATACATGGTGTATTCTAAGAGATTCATATAAAGTCCCTCACAGAAACGGGAAGGGACAATTCCCCCAGAGCACAGGGGAGGTGGGGGGGGGTCAGTGAATGGGGAAAGAAGTAGGAGATAGAGAAGGGCAGGAGAGGAAAGCATGTGCGACCAGGAAGATTGAGTCAGGGTAGGAATAGAAGACAGGAGAGGAGAGAGAGAGAGAGAGAGAGAGAGAGAGAGAATGAGAACATAAAAGAGGGAGCCATTATTGGTTTGAAGGGAAAACTGAACCTAAAGAAAGGTCTAGAGACCTACAAGACTGCTGCCAACCTACAATTTGAATAACCGTGGAAAGGCTACCATAAATGCCCTTCCTGGATAGTGAGATCAACTAACTTATCCACCATCATGGAACTCTCATCTAGTACCTGTGGAAACAGAAGTGAACACCCATACCTAAACACTGATATGAACTAGAACCCAGATGCAGAGGGAGAGGACAAGACCAGGCTGCAGAAACACATAGAGATAGCTTACCTGAACAAGGAGGAGCTAACGGGCCCCCAGACTGATAGCTGGGAATCCAGCATGGGACTGACTCAGGCCCCCCTGAATATGGGTGTCAGCCAGAAGGACTGAGCAGTCTAAGGGACCTCCGACAGTAGAACCAGGATGTATCCCTGGTGCACAAAAGGACCTTGCCGACACATCCCCCATGGAGGGATAACTGCCTTAACCTAGAGACAGGAGAGAAGTCCTAGTCCTTACTTCAAATGACAGATTTACATGACCCCACCTGGATGGCATTCCTCTACATGTGGAATTGGGGTGGGCAGATGGGAGGGGATGGTGGTCAGGGTGCATGTGACGGGGCACAGAGGGTCAAAGGGAGGGAGGGAGGGAGGGAGAGGGAACTGGGAATGACATGTAACTTTAAAAAAACAAAAAGATTCCTATAACACTGATATTAGTTTATATATATATATATATATATATATATATATATATACATACATATATATATTAAATTCTTGATGTTATGTAAACTTGAGATGTCTAACTTTTTATCTTACCTTAGAAACATATTTACCTTTTAACATTGCCTAAAGAGCTCTTCCTTTTCTTGAGTGATCATCTCAGTTTAAGAAATTAAGCAATTGTCAAGGAGTACTCTGATCTTAGCTTACCTTCTGTCTCTCCTGAACTCAGCCAGCTCTTACTTTCTCATTTGGTTTTCACCATGTATAAGTTTGCTCTTAGTTGTGTTTCTTCTCTTCCATTCTGTGGATCAATACGGTGATTTATGATTCCTACAGTGTTCTCCCTCTGCCCCTTACCCTGTTCTCCTTCTTTGACAGGATCTCTCTACTTAGATTTAGCTTCCTTGTGATTTGGTTCGTAGACCCATATGTCCTCCACTTGTATTGAGTCTTTTACTACCTCACAGGACTCCTTACTAGCACATTCATTATGATAAGAGTTATATTCCAAAGTCTAGTGTTATGTTATTTGCCTATAGATTTTATATGTATGTAAATTCACTGTTCTGATTCATACCAGTTATAAACTTCTGATAAAGTGTGTTCTTAAATAATCTTTAATCATCAGAGGGTGAAGAAGTTCATGTGTTTGCCTTATACACTGAATGAAGATGCAGCTCTTTGTAGAACTTGTTTTCCATTGGTATCATTTAATCTTTGAGAGTCATGTGCAAAATTATGCATCAAACTATGGTATAATAATGTCAGTAACAGAAAAATTAGTATGAACAAAATATATATATATGGCTTTCCTCATGTCATGTTAGAACAGAGTCTAGAATATAAACTGACTACTAGAATTACTGTATGTAATCTCCTCTCAAGTTTTTGGTTGAGATCAAGTGTAATATCTGTTGATATTTGAAGTATTTAGCAGATTCCCATAAAATTTTACAGCCTTGAAGAGGTAACCCAATTTGATTCGTAAGTATTCTCCATCTTTTAATACTACAGATTTTCATCTTTTAATTCTTTCTTGAAATTGGGAGCAAAATTCTTTAGTGTAATACCACCTGTCTTTCTAATTATGAATTTTAACTGAATGTATAGTAGACATGGATACATTACAGTACTAAGGATTTAACTGTTCAGCTGATACTTAGAGTAATGCACATCTTAGGCCCCTTTCTGAACCTATTCTCCATGTGCTGCTATGAACGGACAAGGACAAGACCATTTCCAGAATGCTTTACCCTAGGCCATCCACAGTGTAGTATGTAGTGACATGTGCCAGTAGGTAATACAGAACCTTCTTAGAGTGACTGATGCTCAATCCTGAACTCAGAGAATTTTATTTTCTGAGCATACACAATGTCATTGAACTATCTACCCAGTTATCATTTTCTCTCTCTCTCTTTTTAGATTTTCTATTTTCTTATTTTTATGTGCATTAGTGTTTTGTTTTCATATGTATGTCTGTCAGAGGGTGTTGGATTCCTTGGTCCTGAAGTAATAGACAGTTGTGAGCTGTCCTATGTGTGTTGGGAATTGGACCCGGGTCATCTTGTGGAATAGTCAGTGCTCTTAATCATTGAACATCTCTCCGGCTTCTAGTCCTAATTCTTAACTTTCTAAGCATTAATAAATGCATATATTTGTAAAGTACCCTTTAAACTGATGAATTATGGGGAGTGAGCCTATCTATCACCTGCTTTTCCTATCATTTTTATCTGGAGGTAATATCTGTAACTTGTACCTATATCTAAAATATCGAGGTAAAATCTAAGTGTTATTTATTGTTATTTTTCATATCTGAGAAGTTAGTTATTTTGAATATTTTTTATATTTTCTAGTAGATTTTATTATGTGAATATTACGGCATGTAATAACCTGAACAAGCTGTCATTGGATGCTAAGAAGTAACAGATCTGGCCACTAATATTTCATTAGTCTCTATATTATTGCTGAATTTGTTTCTGTTTGAATTGCTTTCTAATGGATAAGACCAATTCCCATGCTGTTTTCAATAGTTCTGGTATAGGAAGATTAATTTAATGAATTTCAAAAGTTCTTTTCTATGGACAGTCTTAGACATTTCCCATTAAGAAACTTGCTTCTTTTGGCGATGCTGTGATGTCCTTTCTTACTAGCTTCTTTCCTGTTTACAGTTTAAGTAATAAAAATTTATTTCCTAGTAACTTTTGCTAATGTGATCAGGTGCCTAGTGTGATCAAGTGTCTGTTGTTTTAAATTTCTTCCTTCTCCCATCACTCCGAATGACAGCCTCCTACTTAAGGTTGATTTCATGGAGTATAGCCTTACTTAGTTGTATGAGTGTGTTTCACATATTTGAAGGGTTTCTTTGATCAGTAAGCTAATAGTAAAATCACAGTGTTCACAGTGGCATGGTTTTAACTGTGTGAAAATGATTTATGTAAATATCCAACAGGATCAGAAGATTAGCTGAAGTTTGGAAAGAAACCTAAAATTTTGCATTTGAAGCTTGGTGTACTAGCCTTCCTTTGATTAAAACTCTAGTTTTTGAGTATTTGTCTCCATATTATTTAATTCTGCTAATCTGCCCACTCTTCAAAGGAATCAAACATTTATAGGAGATTAGATCACACAAATGTTCTATTTGTATATTGTATTTTGATCTGCTGCCATTTGGTGTCACTGTAGGGCAGGGCTTTTAAACCTTGTGAAGTAGAGGCCTCCATTTATTATTATTTCTGCTGTAAAATGTTGCATAAAGTTCATATATAGCTCACTGTATTAAAGTGGTATTTTAAAATAAACCATAATATTTTGTTGTAAAATAAATAATGTAAGAACATTGAAGACTATGTGAATGTCCCTTGAATGCCCCTCACCCCCCTCATTTTACACTAATTGTCATCCTAACAGTTGGATTCCTATTGCTTTGTATTACTAATGCATGAATGTTCAGATGAGCATTTTAAAAAGTGCTTTGTTCAGAAACTCTCTTCAGTACATAATGAGGATTATTTTCATGCTACAGATTTCAAAATTTTGTTTAGAATTTCATAACCCATATTATGACTTTCCTTTAATCATTTCCTTTGACATCACCTAGTTATTCCACTAAAAAGTGGAATACACATCTTTGAGTATTCACTGAAAAACAGTATGTGCCTGTTGCTCTGTGGTCTTCATAAGTCTTAGATACTTCTCTGTAGCTGTATGGCCTTGAGTTCCTATCTCCATTTTCATATGGAACGAGTCCCATTAGCTTCCCATTGCTCTTCCAAGTAATTACCAAAAAATAAGTAGCTTCCCAAAGCACAAGTTTATTACCTCACTACCTTAGATGGCAATCAAAAATCCAGAGCCTGCATTCCTGTTGTGAGGTCTAGGATCTGCTCACCTATAGGAGAAGCCTTCAGTTCTTGGTCCATCCTTTCCTGGCTGAGATCTTAACTTTGTTCTCCATGACATCTCCACCAAACAATCTGCCCCACTCTGAAGGCAACACACCCCTTACTGTTAGTATTCCTTATTTCCTTTCTTTACCTTTTGTGACATTCTCTCTGGAAAATGTCTTTTACCATTTCTATTCCTTAACATAAAATTTAGCATCTTTTCTCTCTGTTGCCATAGTATCCAGTGTATTTTTCTGAACATGTTTTATTACACAGGATTCTAAGTGTTAGTTTACAAGTAAGAGTCTTCATTTATGCTCTGAACACTTTGTTAGACCATTGTGTTGCCATGTTACCCAGTTTTTTGGTTCATCTTCTAGCACGTCATAAAGATGACATTGATTACATGAATCCATGAAGAAAACAGGGGCGGGCTAAGTAGAAAAGAGGGCAAAAACATAGCCCACACAACAAAATACATAGAACCATTTTTTAAACCTAACTATTATGAGTGTGTGTGTGTTGGGGATATGAATACTCTAGCATGCACAGGCCAGAGGACTAGTTTTAGAAGTGTCTCCTTCCACTTTTCCATGAATTCCCAGGATTGAGGTAAGGTGACTAGATTTGAGCTACAAATTCTTTACCTTTTGAGGCTTCTTGCTGGCTCCAAATAAGTGTTCTTTACTCTCACTTTAAAAAATAAAAAGTGTATTGTTAAAATAATCACTTTAATCTTGTTAAAACTAAGCCACTAGATAATGTTAATTATTCTGTTGCTTCCTATTATCTTGATGTACTCAAAGGCCTTCTTCTTGACCTTTCTTTCATTCAGAAGGCCATGTTGTTTAAATGTGTAAATATGCATGATAGAACACTTCCTTTGGTATTCAGTGGAATTGATTTATAAAAGTGTTTGGGAAATTATGATTTGATCCTGATTCATTGAAACAGTTTTAGAGAAGACTGACAGTAAAAAATGGGGCTCCTAAGAAGCTACCTATACAGAAACACTGATTTCTCAGGCTGAATACCACCAGGCCTCTCCTGTGACCCTTAAATTTTGCATAGTTAAATAGATCAAAAAATGCCTTGTTCCAAATAAGGCAAGAGTCTCACAGTTAAACTTTAATACTTAGCAAAAGGCATGAGCATCGTCTTAACTTTTTATTTTTATGTGTATGCGTGTTTTTGCTTGCATGTGTTTCTGTATAGCATGTGCATGCCTGCTGCTCAGGGAAGCCAGAAGAAGGTGTCAGATTCCCTGAACTGGAGTTACAGTCAGTTGTGAGCCAACTTGTGAATGCTGGGAACCAAACCTGGATCCTCTTGAAGGGTAGCCAATGCTCTAAGCTGCTAAAGCATCTCTAGCCGCTGAGACAATTTCTTTAAGAACACACTCGACTTTTCATAATCACTGCTTCCTTTTGTCTTCAGTAACTGATCCTGTGTTTTGTCTGTCAAGTGCATAAAATGTGACTGAAGTTGGTAGAAGCTGCCGTCTTCTGCATCCTGCCAGTTCCTTCCACCTACTGCTGCTAATTTACAGCACCTGCCAGATTTTCAACCTCACTTACACGTCAGTCTCATCCACAGAACTTTCACTGTGCATGGAGAATATTAGTTTGGAATGGTGAGCTATTATTCCCTAACTATCTTATTAGTGTCATGCTCCACCTAAGATTGTAAGCATTTGACCATTGTTGTTCGCTTCTCTCAATACTTTAGTTTGTAACCTTCTTGACAAGCTCTTCTTAGGATCCAAGACCCTGGAAGCTCAGCAGGGTAGACAGTTTCCTCCTGGTTTAAGGCTTATTAACTTACCTTACTCTGAGTTACTATTGATTTTTCTTTGAACTAAAATCCATCAGCTGTTTAATGATTGTAATTTTTCTTTTGATTTGATTTCTGCCTTCTATCACATTTAACTGCCTAAGCCAACTCCGTTTACTTTTAATTAAAGTGAAATCCTTTTGGTTTGAGTAGTTAAACTATGTTGTCAGTTGCAGGATAATTTAAGCCCTCCCCCTTTCTTTTTCTGAAGATCTGTATGATTTCTTCTGACTTACATTTCTTAACTGTTCTAGTACATGACAGGGTGTAGTTCCATGCAGACATACATAACTCATCAAAGGCCATATATCTTTTCTTTATGTGTTTAATTTGTAGCCGAAAAATAATGCATGATTTTTCAGTTTAATTAAATCTATTCAGAGAAGTGTATAGGTTGTTTTTATAATTGAGCTGAGTTCTTGTCTGATAGACTTGATGTATTTAAGAGTTTACTGATGTAAATTTGAGCTCTCATTAGGTAGTTCTGAAGAAATGGCTCCAGACAGATACTTTTCCTTTAATGTAATTCTCAGCCTTGGTTGTTCAAAGTGCTTTGATTTTATTGCTGGGATTAGGCATTGACGTCTTGTTAAAAGCTACATTACTTTTATCAGATATTGTTTATATGAATACATAGGTGTTTATATGAATCCAGCAGTAGTTTATTTCTTGTTCATTATCTGATGGACATAATTCTCATCATTCTGAAATTTTTGCACTAAATGCATCTCTTAATTGATATGTTCCTTTAGTTTGGGTCAATAACAAAATTAAAAGTATTGCAACGTAATATTGCATAGTAATAAATGCTTCACAGGAAGTGGTGGCATGAAACTGTATATGCTTTACTAGAGTGGTATGAGGCTTTGATAAAGGTGTCATGATTGAGCAGATGCTTGACATCAGTAACTTGTGTGATCTTTAGGAAACACGTTCCAGATAGAGACTACCATAACAGCCATCGTTATTGTTAAGGGATAATAAACACATTTGATGATGTAATGTGTTGATGCAAAACAATTCCTGTTCCAAGAGAGTAATATATTTTATTACATGTAATATTAGTAATGATCAGGAATGCAGATTCTGCTTATCCTGTAGAATATGTTCCTCTGTGGAAGATGTTACAGAAAGAGTGAAAGTCACAAACCAATGCAGTTACTAAATATGGTGGGGACATCAGTTTGTAAAAGTATGGGAGATGTATTGTTTCTTATGTTAACAATATTTGAAGTTAGGTTTGTAGAAAGCTAGTTATTGGCCGAATTTAACAATACATTTCAATTCTTACCCAGCAATTGCAACAATGTTAAGTCGGTAAAGAGGTTAGTGATGAGTGGCTGCTTAGGAGCCAGAGGTGACCTATGATAATTTGGCTAGTAAACCTCACCATTCTTGCCACAATCACAAAGTTCTAATCAGTCAGTCAACTGAGTTTGCAACAGGGCTTCATCAGAGAACTTCTGTTCCCAGAAGCCAGTGGTGGGGAGTGAGGAAGAGTGCTATTAGGTGACAATCCAGAGACCAAAATGGCCTTTCAGTCTCAGTGTTGGAGAGTTGCAAACAAAGGATTGAAAGGTCACATGGTGCTTTCCTCGTTTCCCTGGCAGCTGTGTGGGGGAAAGGATTATGAGTGAGTAGTGAAATTGAAGCCATTGGTTTAATGTGGCAGTTTGAATGTCCCTACTGTTAAGGTGTGAATGAGTAGTGTGCAGTCTCCCCTTTTTAAAGGCCACACCACTGTTGCAAAGTGGTCAGGTTTTAGACAGTTTTGAGAGGGAGGAGGCTAGGGTTCTTACTGTTCCAATTTGGGAAGTGAGAGGGATCCAGGCTAATTCCAGGGATAGAAGAGTACACAGACAGTAAGGTGAAGGGCACCGCCTTAGTAGATGAAGAGACACCTTGCAGAAAGTACATGCTCTTGAAAATAGTCATAATTCAAGTGAACAGGTTGGATGTAAAATATGAGGTCAAGACTGGAGGTTCTAAATTTGGTGCTGGCTGCTGTGTACACTTGGCATTGAGATAGCTTTGGGACCAGAGGAGATCACCAAGGGAACCTTTGGAAATGTAGCTCAGGCAGTGAAAGGCTAGAGGAAATATGCAAACCTTCCTATTTTCCCCATCTTTCCCCCAGAGGATAGCAGCAAAGTTCTGTTTGTGTTTGCCTTTGGTTACCACCTCTCTGAGGAAAATGATGGTCCCTGATCGAGGGAATTGTACAAGGTGATTTTATAATATGACACTGTTGCTGTTTGTTTCAAAAATTAAGTAAGAGTTGGGGCAAGAGGGCTGTCTGTCGTCAAAAGAAGTATGCAAGTTATTAGTGGCAGAAAGAAACTGCTAGTCATGAGGATATGTGTGTAGAAATAAAAAATAACACCTGCCCGCAGACCCTGCTCTTGTAAACATAATGTAGTTATTTCTAATTTGTCATCATAGGAAATGTACATTTCTCATGAGCTCAGATATAGTCAAGATGTCAAAGTGTACAGGCATGCTCTTGCTTGATAAATATCATTTAATCAGAGGATTGGATGCATTTAGTTCAAATCTACATCAAAATAATAATATCAAATCTTGCCATTAATCGAAAAATCTCTTACATACTGCCAATTGTGTTCTCAGTTGAGTGGGAAGAAAAGTGTCATTGAGCTCTGAATGGAATCTCTTGTGAGCTTTTGTTGCCCGTGTTCCCTGAAAATTAGCAGAATGTCAGCTGTATTAAATAACTCTGCAATTCTTTAATTTATTAGAACTAATAAAAACACAGCATGACCCAAATAACATGCTATTTTGTTGAGTTGCTAAGCCAATGAGTTTCTCTGAAAGTTTGAAATTTTAAATGTGGCTTATTAATCCCCCCCACTCTTTTAATGGTAAAAAGTGCAAAATATTGCTATCTTCAATCCTTGCAGTGATCTGCCTGTAAGCCTGCATGTAACCTGTCTCTACCTGAGTGTTTCCTGATTCATTATCTCCCAATCTTCTTTTCCAACACTACTTTAATCACAGGGCCTCTACATTCTTTCTCAGACGTACCAATTGCATTCTTGAGTGTAATTTTCAAAAATTTGCGCCCTATACTTTTACACGTTACTTTGAACTTGTTTTCCCTAGGCTAGCTCTCCATGTTTCTTGTTATCTCTAGCTCCTGAACTTATTTCTTCCCAGCTTCCTTTGCTTCTTCACAGATCAGCTGTTGGGAGGTGTTACCACAGAACCATCTTTGAGATAGCTTACTCAGCTGCCAGAGCATCTCCACAGTACCCACTGTGTTCTCATGTAGTGTATTCTGCTCCATTAGCCTATCATCTCTCCATAGCATTGTCTATGACAATAAGAATCATTGTTTCAGATGGTTGTTATTGGATTTCTGTTGTCTTGAAGTGTACCTGGTATCTAGTGTCCAATAAATACCTGGTTAATGAATGAAATGACCCCCTAGGTACTTCATTGTTTTATTTCATTTTTTTCTTAAGTATTGAAAATTAGTCATTGAGTCTTGGCTGACTAAGACTTGATAGGCAACCTAACACGCTTCTAGCATTGGATCTGGGTTAAATTAGCTTGGTTTAGAATTCTATACCCAACTAATATTGTCTGTATTTGTAAATGGATTGGGTAGACCTAGCTTTGAATTTTGAGTTTGTTTTATTTTAACTGTAAAAATGTGTGCCTGGCTTCTTCCTTCCTCCCTCCTTCTCCCTCTCTCCTCCTCCGCCCCTCCCATCCTCTCTCCCTCCGTTCCCTCAGGCCGTGAGTTTCACCAAAGCTCATGCATCTTGGAGACAGCTAGTATTGCCAGCAACTGTCCATGTCCTCACATTTTTACTTTGAATATTTTCTTCTCTATGTTGGGACTCAGCCTCTTAGAGTCACATCTCTAGAAGTTCTCCTACTGCCCTGTGATACTGTAGCATGGCTTATGCATATGTATTTGCTCCCACCACTGTCTTATGTTTCTTTTTTGTGTTTCAGACATCAGGTTCCAGGTCCTACCTATATTCTGCTCTCTCTTGACTTCTGTTCAGAGTTTCACTCTGTTGTTACATTCACTTCCTTCATCTCTCTCTTCTGGCTTCCCTGTGCATTGTGTCTGACTGCTCCCTGGCTCTTTCTCAGCTCTGAGACTAGAGCAGATTCTAATACGTTCCTGGTGTGCCTATTTTGATACAGTATTTTCTTCTTCTTCTTCTTCTTCTTCTTCTTCTTCTTCTTCTTCTTCTTCTTCTTCTTCTTCTTCTTCTTCTTCTTCTTCTTTTTTTTTTTTTTTTTTTTTTTTTGCCTGCCTGCCTGTGTACATGTACAGCATATATGATCCTGCTGCCTAAAGTGACCAGAAGAGGGCATTCTATCCTCTGGCACTGGCGTTGTGGAGGGTTGTAAGTCAGGCATATAGATACAGGTCAATCAAGCTGGGTCCTCTGGAAGAGCATCCAGGGCTCCACCATTTGTTTGTCTGTTTTTTTTTTTTTTTTTTTTTTTTTTTTTTTTTTTCATATTATGGTTTCTATGACTTGTGATACCTCATCGACGAAGGTTTGGGTAATAGCAGGGAGGAAGGTTAAAAGTAAGCTCATATACTCAGGTCATTTGTACAATAACCCCTTAAGGTAACAAGAATTGGAAATCTTGGAGTCCCTGAAGATGCCTTAATGGTTAAGAGTGCTTATTGAGCAAGCACGAGGACCTGGGTTCTCATCCTCAGCACCCATATCCTTACACAGGGCCTGAGAACCAGCTGACTCTAGGTCCACTGAGAAGCCCTGTCTCATGGGACTAAGACAGAAAGTAATAGAAGCTGATACCCACCTTCTCTGGCCTCCATGTACATAAACCCATCTATATATCACACACTCCGTGTGCGTATTTCAATCAACACAACACATGCATAATTCTTACCTACACCGCTCTACACACAGAGCTGACACATGCATGAATAAATGTCTTGACCAAGAAACCACCACACTTGTGATTTCAGCTTCCATTTTAATGTCTCATTGTTTCCATCCCATTGTGTTATTTCTAGGTTCAGGCTTCTTGCCACATCGGAGATATGGTAAATGTTTAAGATAGGCTTGCCCTCATATTGTATTCTTTTGCTCATGACCTGTCTTGCTCTTATTTTTCTTTTCAAAACGCAAAATAGCAGTATGTTTTTCCCCAAGGACTAATGGTCCCATGGGAGTAGACTTCCCTGTTCTTGTTCAAACAGCATAATGCAGAAACTACCTCCTCTGAGTCCACACTCTTGTGTTGCTGCTACCTTTTCCTATTTTCTTTTCCTAAGTTAACAAGCAAACAATTCTCAAGGGCTAAACACTTCACCACTTCTCTGGGATACCGTAATAAATTGTGTATGTCTGTTTAATTTACCTCCTGGCTGTTGGAACACAGCTTGGTGCTGGTTTGACCCCACATTCATTGGATTAGTTAGGATACTGGTCTGAGATTTTTGCCTCATGTTCTTTGCATTGCTTACATTTTTATTGTGTATCCAGCTGTATGTTTCATTAAATATCCTTATCTTGCATAGCAGACTTTGCTCTTTTGAAAGGATGGATGTGTTTGTTTTCTTTCCTCTAACGTTAGGGCAAGTTTCCTGTCCAGCAGCTTAGCTATGATCCATTATTACTGCTGTTTCCCTTTCTTTTCTAGGGGTGTTGGTTTTATGTTTAAAATATTATTTTTATTTGGAGGAAGAATATTGAGTAGTCAAATTGATCTTTTTCCTCCTTTAGTAAAATGCTATCATAGCTTTTTTTTTTTTTTAACCACCAGCTTCCCCATTACCACCAAATCATCTGTATATGGTGGTATGTGGAGAATATATTTTCCACAATTCTTTTCAGAAAAAGAATATGTAAAAAATTCCTCCAAATTTTGATGTTTACATTATTTTTGTGTGTTAACGTTGTACCTGCATTTTACTTGGATTTATATGTTAAGTACTCACAACTTAATATATAAATTTTTAACTTCTTGAAAAGCTGCCATAATTAGTGATTTTCAATGGAATTGATTAAATGGGGTATTTTGGATTTTTTATTGCTCTTTTATGTCACTTTGTTTCTCTTTCTACAGCAAACTATTGCTTTTATGCCATGTAGTGTTTCCATCCTTTAATCAGAATTCCTTTAGAAATTCTCCCTGTTTATCCTATAGTTGGAATAAAGCATGCAATCTATTAGCAGTAGTATATAGATAGCTGATCTAAGCTTCTAGGAGTGTTCTGTTAGGAGTTTGAATGACACATCATTTATGCTTTGCTTACTTTCTTGCCTAGAATTTTACAGAAAAAAAATCATTCTACATTTTGAATTCTAATTAAAAGAAATGTAGTTGAGATTGTGTGTGTGTTTGTGTGTGTATGCACGCACATGCGTGTGTGCATGCACATGTTGAATCATGTGGGGATGCATGTGTGCATTCATGAGTAGGCAGAGGACAAGTTATTTTGTTGCTGGTGTTATTCTTCAGTATCTGCCTCCCTTCCCCTCTTTTTTAGTGGGGAGACTGGGTCTGGAATTTGCCTAGTAGGCTGAGTTTGCCAGCTGGCCAGCCACAGAGATCCACCTGTCCACTCCTAGCAATTGGATTATAAGTATGTGTCATAACAACCAGCTTTTTTATGTGGGATCTGGGATCAAACTACAGTCATTTTGTTTGCAAAATGAACACTTTTACCAGCTAAGCTCTTTTTTCAACTGTTGACAATCTTTCACCTTGTTCCTAAACCAAATACTGCTCTCACACTTTGTGTGATTTTGGGGGCCTGCTTTGTTTTTTTTTTTTTTTTTTTCTTATCTAAGAAGAACTATGTTTCAGCAAGTAGCCTCACCTTAATACTTCTGGATTTCTACTACTTCTTGTGGAATGACCCATGGTTTTGCTTCTGGTTACTGTAATAGGTGTATATAGACAATGCCTTTTGCTCACTCTCTTTCTTCAAATGCAGGTTTCCACAACATATGTTTCTCACAATATCCTCCATTCTGCCCATTGCCCGATTGCTATGTTTGACCAGTGTATTCATTGTTCACTCATTCTGCATGCCTTTCAGACTGAGATTTCATCTCTATTATTTTCACAAACTTGGGAACCCTTCCTAACAGAAGGCTAGAGAGTTACTTGATCAAAAGTACCCTGAGGACCTAATTTGGAATCTCCCAAAATGTTTCCACCTATGTCTTGACCTAAAGAGTAAGTAACTTGGACTAAACACTGAAGAGATTTCTGAAAGGCCTTTGATTTCATTATAGAATTTTTCTTTGTCCTACTGGAGAAGCAGAATAAAAACTACAAATAATCAAAACTAAGACACACACAGCAAGGTGTCATTGTTAGGAAGCCTGTGTTTGCAATAAATGCCCTGCTACTTTGACATTAGTATAGTGGCATCAGAGAAAACAAGCTTGTATAACATGGCACAAAAAAAAAAAAAAAAAAAAAAAAAAAAAAAACAGGAATTACTTATGCAACAGTTATTTTGAGTAGTTATCACTTAAAAATATAAGCTAGTTAGCAAACACCACTGGGAAATGACTCCTATTACTTTTAAATAAGCTATTCTGAAGCCTGGAAGGCTTTCCAATGCTCCTGCTGAAGCCTCCCCAAAAAGGAGAGAAAAAGAAAAAAACACTCTTGAATATTTCTTAGCTTTTGGACCTAGAGGTCAAAGGATCAGCTATAGTATTCTACCCCATGAGTTGAGCTGTTGAGGTATTGTTTGGATTAGCTTTGGATTAACATAGTTTGTGATTAACTTTTACTTCAGCTGCTGATCTGTCTGGAATATGTAATTAATTAAATACCTGCAAGTTCAGGGACTTTAGTCAAAGTGACTCTTGAATGGACGTATGTTTATAGTATTTTAATGATCTTTCAAATCCCTTCAGTTCAGTGCAATTTGCAAAACCATGGAGGGATTGAGTTCTTCTGTGTATTCATTTCATTCATGTCCATGAACAGGTTGAGGGAATGGCATTTCTCTTTGTACTCATTTCATTCATGTCCATGAACTGGCAGCAGCAAACCACATTTAATTACAATAGGATGCACTTTAATTTATGTGTGTTTTAAGCTATTTTCTTAATGTGTAGCCCAGGCTGACCCCCGAACTGGCTGGTCCTGCCTAATTCCTCCCCCCCCTTTTAATTGATTATTTTTTTTCCATTCCAATCTCAGTTCCACCTCTTTCCCTTCCTCCCACCCCCTCCACTCCCCTCTCCTTCCGTAGAAGTCTATAAGTTTATTCCATCATCTCATTGCCCTGCTTCATTTTTAGAGTACTGGATGGACAGGATGTAGCTAGAATTGGCATTTGTTTTTAAACAATATTGTTCACAGAAGATGTAACCCCAGTGTTGTGGTTTCAATCATTGTCCCCGATAGGCTCATATATTCGTGTGCTTAGTCATAAGGGAGTGGCAGTATTTGAGATGGAGTTAAGAGGTATAACCTTATTGAAGTAATTGTGATGTCGTTGGAGAATGTGTGTTACTGGCAGTTGGTTTTTAGCTTTCAAAAGCCCATGCTGGTCAAGTTTTGTTCTCTCTTTTGCCCTGTGGATCAACGTGTAGTTTTTATCTACTGCTTCAGCACCATGCATGTCCTCATGCTCTCCACCATGATGATAATGGACTAAACCTTTCAAATAGTAAGCAAACTCCCAATTAAATGCTTTCTTTTTTTTAAGAGTTACGTTGGTTGTAGCGTCTCTTCACAACAATAGAACTATGACTAAGATAGATTTTGGTACCCACAGGTATGGAATATTGTTGTGACACACCCAGACCATGCTGTGTTTTTGGTGTAATATGGAGTTTCAGACTTAAGACAAGAAAAATTGCTGGGTGCTCTAATTGTTACTTAAAGGGCTATCCTAGAAGAACCATGGAAAACAATGGTGTAGAGGGAAATATGGAATGTAGGAACCCAGGTCAAAAAGTTCCAGAGGGTAAGAATATTAACAAGTATTCTAGAGACTATTCTTGTGATGGTTTCCCAAAGAATATAGTAGGGTTCTGCTCTTGTGCTAAAAAAAAAAAAAAAAAAAAAATTGCCAGAGGCTAAATTGATGAGTATTGGCAGAAATATTTCAAATTGGCCTAGTAGTCCCCATGTCACAGGATTAATAGTGATCACTTTTATGCAAACCTATAATGAAAATAGCATCTGGGAAATGGAGAAATGCAAAATGGACAGTTTGAAGAGAAAGGCAATACCAGTAAGTGTTTTGCTTGTGTATAGGCCTCAAGGAGATAAAAAGTTTACATTCTAATCCTTAATGGAATAAAGAGTGTATGACCCCAAGTCAAGATCACACCCACCTAGGCCTCCAGCTTGTATAAACCAAAACTTATAGAAAAGCTTAAGCAGTGGAGGTATCTTTTAATTTCAGAAAGTTAATCAAGATGTAACTAAAGGATGTGGCCCTGTTTCATCTTCAGGAAGGAGCAGAATTTGTTGGCTTCCACCACTTGTTTATGTCTTTAGAGTCAAGAATACAAGGGCAAGTTTTGTGGAATCTCCTTTCTGTGGCTAAGCAAAGCCTTTGAGGCCAGGCATTTGTCATGGGTGTCCCTGCATGGAAGCACAACAAAGCTCTACTATGAAACTGTGAAAGTGAAGCTTGGATTATGTTGGAGACCCCAAGATGTTGGAGCTACATTTTGAGTGTTGAACCAGCTCAAAGGGGGTGCTGAAGTGGACAATGCTGTAAGTGTTGGAAGCTGAAGAGCATTTTGATATTAGACATGGAGCTGCTAATTTGGATTTACCCTTTGATTTTTAGGTTTGTTTGGTCCAACATTTCCTCACTGTTCTTCCTTTCCTCCCATTTGGAGTGTTCCATTATATTTTAGAAGTATATAAAGTGCTTTACATTTTTATTTTGATTGCCTTGTGTCTTAGAAGAGACTTTGAACTTTGTACAGTGAAACCATGTTGAGAATTGGCATTTTTGAAGTTGGACTGCATGCATTTTTGCATTTTGATATAGCTATAAGACTATGGGCACCATATATGAATGCTTAGTGATCAGGGAGTGACACTACTTGAGAAGGTGTAGGAGTGTATCCTTATTGGATTGGGCCTAGGCCTTGTTGGATGACAGGTGTTACTAGTTGGGATTTGTGGTTTCTAAAGTCCATGCTAGGTCCAGTGTTCTGTCTCTCATTTCTCTTTCTCCTTGTGGATCATGATGTCGCTCTCTGAGCTACTATTTGAGCATCACGAATGCTGTCCTGCTCTTGACATGACTATAATAGATTCATCTCTATACTGTAAGGAAGCCCCCAGTTAATTGTTTCCTTTTAGAAGAATTGCCTTGGTTGTGGTGTCTCTTCATTGCAATAGAACAGTGACTAAGATAGGTGGCAATGGTGACTCTACAACCAAACTGATTACTCACAAACTTCCTATTTGATTACTAACCACAAAGATTCTTTTGCTGTCCTTTTCCCTTAACTTACTTCTTGTAAGCAGAATGCTGGTTGAGCTAGCCTGCCCATCTGCTGCTCCTATTTCTGTGAAGCTGGGGGTAATGTGTTAGGAAGAGGTCCCACTATTGAGCCTACACTCTCACCTGGGTTCTGAGATTTCTGTGCCTCAGTTGGACCATTTTTGCAATTGGTTATAGCTTGGGGACATAGTATACTAACTACCTCATAAAAAAAGCAAAATGATTTAGACTTTTGAAAACGTGGTCACACAATCATTTTAGTTTGAAATTCTCATCTCTAATTCATCTCATTTATTTTGTTGTACTGTTTTTCTACCTTCTTCGCAATTCCTTTTAACAATGTTTTCAGGGTTTTTGTTTACTTACTAGCTCTTGTTGTTTTTCTATTTTGCTAATTGCCGTTTGAATGAATATTTTTAATTTAGTTTACATTTATTTAATTAGCCTCTGAATGCATGCCCACATGAGGAAGCATGTGGCGTAGTCAGAAGACATTTGTGAGGCTATCTGGGTCCTTCTAGCCTATGACTCCCAGGGTAGAAGTCGAGCCAGTGGACTGGGCACCTGTGTCCTTTCCTGGGGATCCATCCCATCAGCCAGAGGGAATATATTTTTATGGATATTTTAAATCTTGTTGGATAAACTCTCTTGTTTCTGTCCAATTATGATAGCATGTGCTTATAATTTCACTATTTAGAGAGTAGCAATAGGGGGATTCTGTATTCAGGGGTAGCCTTGTCGCCATAGAGAGTTTGATATGAGCCTGGGCTCCATGACTCTGCACACCAACCCCTTTGTATTTTCACTTACATTTCATTGCTGCAATTCTGTTTGGCATCATTTTTCTTCTTCCACAAGGATGGCCCTTAGTAATTATTCTGGTGTCCAGGAATTCTTCCTGTTTCCCCTTTTATTCTTGTGGTTTCTTGCATCAGAATTTTGAAGAGATCTGGTTTCTTTTGTTCCCTTCATCTTTTGATACTCACTTCCTTTCCCACTGTTTCATCCATCTCCGGTTGCTTGTCATCAATTCATATTTCTCTTTATTTTCACTGTTTACTGCTTTGGGGCTCAAATGCCAAGTCCTCATGAAAGTATTGATTAAAATGATGCCATCTGCCTTCATTCTTTACTTATATCACCCCATTTTTCATTTATTCATAACACCAAAGGCCATCCTTCTTTTCCAATGGTGCCAATCACTCTTGGAGGTGCCTTTTGAACTCAGTTACTTTATCAGGGACTCCTGTATGCTGCATTCTTATGGAGAATTATTTTAACCTTTGAAGTTTAACTTCGCTGTTCTTAATTGGTAGAAAATGTATCTAAATGAAGATTTGAAATCGTTGCTCATTTTAGATATATTTTTTAAATTTGTGTTTGAAACTTTTTTTAACTTGGAGGTTTAAAATAGTCTATATAATCAATATTGCAAAGGGACACATTTAAATTCATAATGGAATTCTGAGATTTTCATTTTGATGATTTATATGTTCTGTTTCCTTTTTGTATAGCAGCATGAACTTTCTAGATAGGCCATCTATATAGTACTGAAATTTTATTGCATAATTGCCTTAATTTGTTTCATTTGGAAAAACAAAACAAAACACCATTACAGTCACATCCTAATTACTAGTCATGCATCATTCATTAGGAATAAAGCCTGTAGTGTTTGTCACATATAAGCAAAAGGCTGTTTTATGATTCAGCATTTTGCGAGCAATGTTTATTGACTGCTTTTTAGGTAAGACTAATGTGCATTGCCTATGATGTTTTCTTCTGTACCCCAGAAGTTTGAATACAGATGTCTCCTAGATTCCTGTAAGACTTTTCAAGGAATATAGTGGGGGAAATGAGGCTATATTTAACTAAATTACTGTAAAATTAGGCAATTTTCTTTTACTTCTAGCTTAATGTATAATTATTGAAGATATATCTTTGCTCATTTGCAGTTTTATTCCCTGCTCCTTAAACTACTATTGTGTTAGAAAGTTCCATGAAGGTCAGTTTCATGAAACTGGGGGAATGCTGTAAGGACCATTTATTTCAGGATATTGTTCTCATGGGAACTTTTGGTATCTGCTACATACATGTGAGAATTTTGATATGTTAAATACACAAGTAATGTTTAAGATATATTATATAAATGTACGTATTTGAAGTATCCCTGTAACTGAAAATTATTTTCATGAATGATTACTATTGAATGGAAAAGACTACTGGAAAAATCTTGTAGGTACCAGTTTATATGGTCATGGCTTAGAATACGATACAACATATGAGGTAAAAAATAATTGGGTGAATTGGGTTTCTAGATTTTAATGCTAGAAACTGTACCATAATAAAATGTTTTTAGAATTCTATTTTAGTAACACAAAAACACTTAAAATAGATAGGAATAAATTTAACAAATTTAAGAGAACCATGTAGAAATGTAAAGATTAGATAATGTACACAGACTTACTGCTTGAGACTGGACTGTAGAGCAAGCTGTGTTCTATACAGAGAAATCTAATCCTAACCCTGAACCTGACCCCTGAGCCCTAAACCTTAAACCCTGAACCCTGAACCCTAATCCTAACCGTAAACTTATCTCCAGAATTCAGCCCCTTAGCCTTTGTTCTGTTGAAAAATTTCTAGTTATTTTCCAAAGAAAAGCAACAGCAGAGTATATGTTTAGAGCCATGAGGCAGAAAACAATTGTTCCAAAACATCCATTTGTAGGACTAACGAGGAAGGGGCTTTCTGTATGAGGCCTTAATCACTTCTGTGGGGATCACTCTGCCTTGAGTAGGTCAGTGTCGATAGGCTGACACTGAGTGCCAGAAAGCAGTTACTGCAGGACTAGTGTGGAATAAAGTATGTGGACATTGAACAGGGAGAGTGTGGAACAAAGCATCGGATGTCAGCAAGGCAGGTGTGGAATAAAGCACTTGGATGTCCAGAAGAATTAATGTAACATCTGGACATCCAGGAGGACAAGAGTGGAATAGAATCTGGATGTCCAGAAGGGTTGAATCCCCAGAGGTACTGAACTTCTGGCCCTATCCAATGGTGGGAATACTTTATCAAAAATACTTGATATTGACTTGAACAAAGAGAAAAGAGGAAAAGTACTATTTCAGACATGAGGGTCTCAACCATACGGAAACTTGGGGCTGTCCTTTCCATCACAGAAACTAATATCTAATTCTCCAGGGAAGATGTAGGAGATTGAGTACTACTTAGAATACTGGAGAAATACCTTTAATTTACAGAGCTTCTCAAACACTGAAGGAAGCCAATGCCTCACCAAGAAGATCAGTGGCTGAGTTACCTGCCAACGTAACAACATATAATCTCTAAAGGGAGTCTGTGGGATTTAGAGGGGGTACAACCTTAGAATACACCACTCAAAAATTTAAGGAGTAAGAAAATTAAATTGGTAGGGAAAATGGCAAAGTTCAGAAATGGTTTTGATTGTAGATTTCACTTCTACAAACATAATATGGATATATTGATCTTCAAAACTCACAAGGCAAGGTCTGGGGGGCCAGAGTAGACAAGGGAAATGAAAATATGCTCCTAATCAAGAAATATTTGCTAGGAAGTGAAAATGACAAATGTACCATATGGGAATGCTTCAACTGAAAAGTTCAGTAACTAAATTGAAAATTTTAATTCATAGGTTTAATAGTACATTGGAGCGAGCAGAGGAGTCGGAGAAATTGAAAGCAGATTTATAGAGTATAAATGTACAAGCCTTGGCGTTGCTTTGCATCTATGAAGTATGTAAAACTGTACCATATGTACTTTGCTGTTGTTTAGTTTTCCTAAATAATTTTAGCATAACAGCTTTAATATCATAAGGCCACATTTATTTTAAAAACAGTTTTGATATTCTGAGTACCACCCAGACATAAGGCACATGAATACTTTTTTTTTTTAAACATGGTCTACAAATGAAATTAACTCCCCCCCCCCACACACACACCGAGTTTTCTGGAGATCATGAACATATTGGCCTGCTAACAGTGGAAGATAGACATATTTTTAACATAATTAGAAAGACTGAGTGTAAAACTTTCTTTTAATGACTTCACTCCTCTTAGATGCCAGTATTTTCTTGAAGTGCTGCCCTTGTCTTTGAGAAGCAGAGCTGCTGTTTGGACCAACCCCTTTGCTTATCACCCCTCTCCCTCCTAGACATGTCTAAGCAGAGAGTAAGAGAATATACTAGAAAAGTAGATCTGTAGGGGTACTAACATGTCAGCACTGCCAGGAACAGCCCTGTGCATGAAGGAGAACCGAAAGGCATGGAGATACCAGCAGGCCAAAGCTGGAAGGACCCTGCTCCTTGATATTATGTGTTTCCTAGAAACTGTGTTTGGTATATTAAAGTTCATTGTCATAAGAAAGCATTGCACAGTATGCAGCCTGACGTCCATTCCAAATGGTTTGTTAATTGTGACTGTGAATTTCCATGCTGTGATCTCCAGAGTAGTGCTCACGACCATCAGCCCTTACAGTGAGGTGTCTGCCAAATATCCATCTTGAGCATTAAGGCAGTGAAGAGTCAGGTGGTGTCCTTACAGTCAACAAGATAATGTAGTGCTGGAAACTTTGATGGTCAGTTTTCTGATTTTAAGGAATATTGACAAAGAGATTGATCGCTTAAGTTTCTTTTGAGATGCCGAGAAGGAGAGGAGAAATATCCCTCTATTTTTTCCTAAGTCCATCTCCTGGTTTTAATAAAAGACACTGTAAATGAACTATAATGAACATTAATATACAGTGTGGTGAGATATTCACTTTGTCAGCACCTGTGGCACAGACAATGCCCATTGGGCGTTGGCACAAGGGTGGATTTACCTGGGGGAACTATGTCTGAGGAAGGGGCTCCAGAAGCTTCTCTTACTTGTAGCACGGGGACAGGAGAACATAGGTACAAGAGAACATCTGGAGGCTTCCTTGGGACCAGGAATCTGCTGGTGTTCGTCTGTCTATGTTGTAAGTTATTTCTCCCTGAATAAACATCTATTTGGCCTATTTGTTTCTCTTAATCCTTATTAAACCTCAATATCTGGTGTCAGAAGTGTACAGTTGGTATGAAATTTACTAATTGCTTTGGTTTTCCTTAATAGAATAATTGATAAGATTTCCCATAATGAAATTGTGGGATGTTACATCTTCCACTGTTGGAGATAGTGTTGAATGAGAAGAGGCGGGCTGCAAAAACAATAGTTAGCTCTTCTGTGAACCTCTTAGTGCATAATGGATACAGTCTGTTCTCATTGCTGTGTTGATTTTTTTTAATTGATTTTGCATTTCACTATATGCCCAAGAAACAAAAGTTTGAAATAAAAGTTCATTTTTTGTTTGTTTTTTTTTTACCTCATTTCTTATTTGCTCTTCTCTATTTAGCACTTTAAATCAGCTGCTGTTATCTGTGAATAGTGACATCAATTGTTAATAAGAACAACTTGCTAGAGGGAGGGCTCAGTGATTTTTTTTTTTTTTTTTTTTCTGCTCTGCCATAGAACCTGGGTTTGATTCCCATAGTGCTACATGTCCATGTGTAATTCTAGCTTCCCAGCGTCATGGTGCGCAGATAAGGATGCAACACACACACACACGCATGCACGCACGCACGCACGCACACTTCAATAAATAATTTTATTTAAAAGTTTTTAAAAATATGACTTAAACAAGAAAACCATTGAAAGGGAGGAGCAGAGGGTGACTTCCAAGTTCCGGTCTAGCACAGTAACTTGCCTTCTGCCATATAATCTAGTGTCAGCCCACTACTGATTTATCTAAGTTTACAGGAAAGGGCAATAGGAACCCAATATCTAATCAAAACAAAAGTCCTCTTCCCAGCTATGTTTTTTAGCTTACTTTTCATGACTTTGCTTTGTCAGGGCTTTCATGAACATGCAGCACTTTGTTCTGCATTACATCATAAACTTTCTCTTTTCAAGGTACCTGTCCTCAGTGCCAGATACACTCATTAGTCATACAAATCTGGGTTATATTTTTCTAGGAAAATTAATTACTTTGTGTTGGCTGCATACGGCTAGATTGTCAGAAGAAAAACTTTAGCACATTCTGGGGTGGTATAATATAGGCATTTAAACAGCCATTTTTCTCTCTTCTTCTTTGTGCATAAAATAGCACATTAATATGTGCTAGAATTAACATATATTGTAATTCCTTAGCAATGCATGGGGTACAAGAGAATTATTTCCAATGTTACCTGCAAAGTGCCTACACCTGATTTCATAATCACAAATGAGGACCAAGGAAAACCAGAGATGTCACCGGTCATCATTCACCTTTTGAGTCGCCACGGTTATATGTCCTACATTTCAGTGCTCTTCTATGCATTAAATTTAATAAAGCAGCATCCATAGTGCCAAGTTATGTGGGTATCTGCTATTATAGTGTGTAAGGTTGAAAAAATTGTCCAGGGAAGTTAATCTGTTTCAGGTCATGAGATATATTTTTAGCTAAATGAAATGATTTTATGAGGGGTAATCACCATTTATCCCTTCTTTTTTGTGTTAGTGATCTAAAAGGATCAATTCATATAGCAGTGTACCATATGACTTAATTTTCTAACCGAGTGACCTCTTCTCCTTCTGTAAGTTTATTTTGCTTAAGCTTTACAGCACATTAAAATATCTTCGTTGATTCTACTGCCTTTTTACTCTACTGTAAGAGAAAAGATTTTTCTTGTTTTTGTTTTGCTTTGTTTTTCCCTAGATAGAAATTGTAGATATTCTTTGAAACTAAGGCAAAGGAAAGCATTTATAGTACTATAGAGTGGAATTTTTACTGGTTGTGTTGGTTTGGCTCTTAGAAACTTTCTTATTACACTGCACACATGTGACATGTCACATGGCTGCAGATAAATTACTATTTATGGTACTGTTGATGACACATCAAGCTCTGTGAGCATTTTGCTCCTCCTAAGATATTCAGTCAATGGTGTCTACTGAGAATCATTGCTTTATCATTCATTTTTAAAGTTTGGTAGGTTGGTCAAATGTTAAGGCAGTCAGTACTATCTTTTTAAATCAGAGTTATCCCAGGACCTTATGTATACTATGCAAGTCATCTACCACTAAGTCTCCAGTCACATTTGTTTTAAATAACAATTAATTTAAATGACATTTTTATGAACATGTTTCATTTTCCTGAACCATCCTGAATTTCATTATATTTGTCTTCCATGCAAGCTTTATTTATTTAACATAACGTAAATGGATATTTGCCTAGTGTGTAGCTTGAAGAGAGGGCGTTAGTGTAAGGGGAAGAATTGGGTCCTTTGTTCTTGCTCATACCTTTAGCTTTCTATATTCTCAGCAACA
This sequence comes from Phodopus roborovskii, assembly GCF_943737965.1. Lineage (NCBI taxonomy): Eukaryota > Metazoa > Chordata > Mammalia > Rodentia > Cricetidae > Phodopus > Phodopus roborovskii. Next base: position 29,209,101 of record NW_026126511.1, read on the forward strand.
AAACTGAGTTCTCCCCCCCCCCACAATGTTACCTTGGCATGTGATAGCCCTGTGGCTGCGTGCCACTATGTCTCCTGCTACAGCCATGTTTCCTCACTCTGATGCTGCTAATTTAGTATGTGTCAAGAGTCATTCTACTTTCTGTGTTTCTGAAGAAAGTCAATTTAGTACAAATTGGGACCTATTTACTCTCCGTCTATCTAACACATACTGTTAGTCAGCAGGGCTTCTGAGGACAGCAATTGCTATTTGAGGCAAACAAACCCTTTTTTTTAGACCTTTCTGAATATGTTTTAAACATCACCCAGTGTATTTCAGTATTGAACAAAGATTATTTAGTGTTGATGTGACTGCTTTGTAGTTGTTTCCTCTGATCACATTACATTTCTTTAAACTTTAGGGTCTTTTTAATGTTTATTTTGATTGCTTAATTAAATTTCACTGTTATATTAAAGCTTCCTTTTCATTGCACATCTGAATTGTTAATTTTGTTTTTGAAGGATGGCTGGATTCCTTACAGAAACAAGCAGAGTTCTCCTCTTCCTGCCATCAGTTTTCAGGGGACATATTGCTTCTTCCGCACTGTCATACCAATAAATCATCCCAGATTACTTGCCGAGGTACAGTACTGAAGTATATACCATGCATTTTAAAGGAAATCTGCTATTTTCTTTTCAATCAGATGAGCAATGTGAAGAGACTCCGGCCACGGCTCAGTGCTATTCTCTTTAAGCTTCAATTTGAAGAGCAGGTGAACAACATCAAACCTGACATCATGGCTGTCAGTACTGCCTGCGAGGAGATCAAGACGAGCAACAGCTTTAGCAAGTTGCTGGAACTTGTGTTGCTAATGGGAAACTACATGAATGCTGGCTCCCGGAATGCTCAAACCTTCGGATTTGACCTTAGCTCTCTCTGTAAAGTGAGTTTGTTTTTTTAACACCCATATTTGCCTGAACACTTACTCTTAAATGTCAGCGCTGATTACATTATTTAAATATTTTTATTTTGATGGGCTCATTATCAAGAACTTGAACTGAACCATGAACTCAAACCTAGAGTGAACTGAGCTAATTTACTCAACCTCTGAACTAAATCCAAATATTAATTTTCTCAGATCTGCAAATCCAACTGAAGGATTTTGTTTAATAACTAAATTATATCTTAAACCTATGCTTTCTCAAACCAATGAAATAGAACATCAAAATATCATTTAAGCTTTATATTTATTTAGTTCAGGTAACATCATCTAGTGAAGTCTATTAACTGTTACTTAGGATTACTGAATTTTTTGCCGTTAACTATTTAAATATTTTTGAAAATTATGTTGCATTGCAGACTAAAAGAGAAATAAGATTTCCTTATATATGAAAAGCATTATTATAAATACACATTTTTCAGACCTCACTGAAAATATTTCTGTACAACTATAGTTTGAGAGGTTATGAAAACTGAGTGAGTTTACATAGTGCTCTATTGTTTTCTTGACTTTCTTTAGAGCTTGAATATCTTTCTAACAAACGAATTCAGTGTTTTGTATAAAAGACCTTTTTCCTGGGGTGTGTGCCATGTTAATAATGCCTTAGTGATTTGTTTCTCATAAATTCTTCTCCGTTATACATCCAGTCTCTGATTAAGGAACTTGTCATTTACTATTGCTAGCTTGGTAAAGAAGGGAGACTCTGGTTTAGCTTTGGCTGTTGCTTGGTGAATGGACTTCCCCATGGTGGCTTTACAATCGCCTTGTCACACAGCAGTCCTGAGCCCAGGCCGCCATGAGCATCAGTGTTTCAGAAATTTCTCTCTTCCTTCTTTTATTTTCCTTCCTTTATTACCACATCTTTCTGTATTTGATTAAATTCCATGACATAGATTCTGTAACCCTGAACGAAGGCTTTCATCTTTGTTTACTCTGGGTAAAACCCTGTGATGTATGCTTTATCATGTCATGTTGCTAAGGTAGGTGATATATATTTCACCTGGCATATGTGGAACTCATATTTCCTAGAGGTAAACCACAATTGTATTTGTTTGCCTATTTATATTTACTTATTCATATTATGATGATTCAGTGCTTTAATAGAGCTGTTTATAAAAATCATGTCAGTCAAGTTAGGCTAGATAGGCCATCTTAGCAGGAAGAGGGTGGTGGCTAAGTATTCAGAGGAAAAGAAAAGAACTGAATCTTGAAGATAAGTACATATTTTCTGGAAAAAAATATAAGCAATTAGAAGGAGGTTGGGATCAAGCCTATTGCATTGCACATGTGGGTATATAATGGTCCAGTACCTTTGCATTCTTCATGGGATGGGGACTGGGGGAAACAGGAGTGTAGTAGGAAGTCAACAAATAATCCTAAATATCTTGCCTTGCAGTGGTGGTTTTCTAGACATACATTAGTTCTGTGAGCCAGGTAGTGTGTTCAGGAATGTAATATTATTAGTAGGAAGAAAGAAGGTTAAGCTGTACTTGCTTAGTACTATTGTCATTGAAGATATATTGCTACTTAAATTTGTTAATTCAGATTTAACTTAAACTACACAGTTATTTCTTTCCTTAGTTGTATTTACTACATTTGCATTGCAAATGAATGCATGTTCCTATTAATTATTCAGTCCATTCTCACCACTGCAGGAAGTTCTATTGGGAAGAGCTGGTTACATAGTTATAGTGCTAGAAATTTGGTGAGTGATGGAGATGGGTAGTACCTGACCTATGACAGTGGCAGAAGACATCACAGGAAAAAGATAGGGATGATGTGGAAGAAGGGGTGAAAGATAATTTCTCTATTTGTGCTTCAGCCATCTTGTGGATGGTTTTTCTACTGCATGCTTGTAGTCTTAGCTCCAAAAGGAACTAGCTATTATTTTCCTCCTTTTGTTTACCTCGGTATCTTAAAGGATAGCCTATTTAAGTTGCTTTATCAGAAGAACATTTAGCAAAAACTCTGGATGACAGAGCTCCAAGCTAAGCTTGAAGTAGAATGGTAGAGTAGATCAAGGGAAGTAAGCAAATTTCGCAGTCTCAGAGGCATTGACAGTGTTCAATGATTGTGAAAGACTGAAGGAGAAGTTGGTAAGCTAGACTAACAAGATAAGGGGAAGCCTGAGAGGATGAGGGGGAAGACAGTGGAGAGCTGAGTCTACACTTGAAAAACTACTGGGTTTGTTGATTAGTACAACATCTCAGCAGTATAGTTATTGTACCAAAAGTTGACTACCTATTCTCCTTCATCCCTTCTTCTCAAATAGATATTGACAAGGGACTATATCTGATTAATGATGTGGAAGAGGCTAATTCAGGGTCCTGCACATAGTAAATAGCTATAGAATGAAGGGAAGTTGTTTTATTACAATAGTGTAGTGTGTGGTACTTATTTTGTACTTGACAGACAGTCCTTCCTTGACATACACTCATTGATGCATAGTAATTTTAAAACATTATACTACAAATACAGTGCAAGCTGTTATTGTTTTACTGCAGTTATTGTGTAAAACAGTTAATCTGTCTTCCGATAAATGTTGTCTGTGTTCATGTATTGGTACTGGGCATTTTTCAATCACCATGCTTTAAAGACTTCTGTTGTACAAGAAACAAAATAAATACTACAACTTCCTTTTCATTAGCCTGCATTTCAAATTGGAAGCGAATATTGAACAAGTTGATATCTCATCATGTTTGCTATCAGAAGTAGCAGCTTGATCTTTGACAGTTGTAATCAAATTCTTTACTCCAAATATACAATATTTGATTTCTTGATAATCGCCCATATATGAAGCTATTTATTTATATATTTGAGAGTAGAAAGCTAAGAAATATTTTAATTTGTTCATACATGCTGAATAATTATATGGCATGTTAAATTCCATGTCTAAATTCTTTAAGTTTCCTTTTAGATAAAGGTGAAATATGCAAAATGCATGATTTAAAGAATTGGTATTGCTATTTAGAAATTGGTACACAGATTTTTGAATTCTATAGTCATAGTTCAATATTCAGATTTATGTTCTTGTATGAATTTGTATTTCAGAGTGTTAACCATGATGCCTCTGATTTGAAAGATGCTATGTGGTAAATGTCAAATGAAAACATAAGTAAAATTGAGCCATAAGATGAACATCAACTTGAAACTGTGTGTGTGTGTGTGTGTGTGTGTGTGTGTGTGTGTGTGTGTGTGTGTGTGTGTTGGCATGGGTTTTTCTGATAGAGTATAGCAATATTGAATTAAAAAAAATTGCTTCTCAGAATAACGAAAACTAATTCTACACCTATTTATTTATAGAAGGAAGATGTGTTGAGTAGTGTTCTTATATATGTCACAGCCCGAACCAGCTTCATGTGTGTATTTCCCATCTCTTTTTCTCCTCTCCTCACTACCACATCTATATTCTGGGCCTCCTACATTGATAGGACACTCTGTAGGAAAGCCTCTCAGAAGTATTTTTCAGTGTCAGCAATGTTCTAGCTTAGGAAATGTTATGAGCACCTTGCCTTTATTTTTCAAAGGGATAAACTGAAGAATAAATGAAGAACTGTTTGTCATTCATGAGATCTCTGGAAATAGTAATACTTTGCCTTTTCACCTAAAATTGGTAGTAGTCATATTGTATACTCATATACACATTACACACGCACACACACACACACACACACACACACACACACACACACACACACCCGCATGCACAAGTCCTGCTCATGATAAAATGTAAATCTATTTCCTTAAAAACCCATCATATAAATGGTAGATGTTTGATTGTCCCAAAATACTTACCTGTAAAACTTTAATCTGTTTAGTGCTGAGAATGTTCCTTTAAGAGAACTCACTAGCATGGCCAAAATGTTTTATTTCCAACTAAAATTAGCATTCTAACTAATGAGAAGATTGACCTGATTATCAAAGTTCAACATCACATTAAAATATGAGATAGTTTTGACTTGTAAATTTCAGGAACAGATGGTTTAGATCTGTACACAGTGGTGCTGCCATGTGTTTAATAGTGTTTACTAATATCTAATGAGATGTGTGATTTCTGAATAACAAATTCTAATCAATATCATTGGATACTGTAGCTTTTTGTATTATATTATTTGACTTCCTATCTTGAGGTGGTAGAAGACATCTTTTTGTGTTGTCATTTTCTTACAAAAGACATACCTATTGACTCCAGTTTAAATTATCCCCGTTACCTCATGTAGGAAGTTTTCTATTGTGTATGGCGGAACATTAGAAAGTTCATTGCCATGTTAAAATTCCCGAAACATGCATAATCATGTCTTGTAGGCTTGTGACTAAGAAGAAAGTGGTTGAAGGGCAAGCAAAGCAGATTTATGTCTGAATTTCTTTTCTCCAGAGCAGAATTTTCTACGTGACCTTCTGGATATTTCTTTTCTTAGAGTAAGCTTTCCTAAAGCAAAGTAACTTCACCAAATCTGTGATGGGAAGGATTTAAATTGAAAACATCAAATTTCCATTTTATTTAATGTCTATTCCTACTGTAGTGAGTAGACTTTTGAAACTGTGAACGTCTCCTACTTGTCATATTTATTGATTTGCAACAGGGAGTACTCTTTAAAAACCACTAATGCCTGATCCTCTTCATCAGTTCTCTTAATTCAAAATGGTTTTGTGTGGCACTTTAAAATGGGCTCCAGGTGACTATAACACTTAGATCAAACTGGGAATCATTCTGCCTCATCTGTGATGCTCATGTAATCCAAAAGCGAAAATCCCTGACTGATGGTCTGGAAGTAAATATCCAACAAACAAACATGAGGTAGTGAAAACTAACCAACAGCAAAACAAAAACAAAATGAAACAACTTAAGGCAAAGTGGTGAAAATATTCCCTAAAACTTCTGCTTTTTATTCATGCCAATCTGAGCACTCTTCCTGAATGACAATGTTTGAAAGGATTGTGAATTCCAGACACTTAGTGCAACTAAAAGAAATGGAAAGCACATGTCTTTAGTCATGCAAAGCCTAGCCCTGTGCAGGTAGAATTTCAGTCACCACATGAAGAGTTAGGAGTGTCTTGGCCTATCATAGACAGTTTGTATTTTGAATATCTACCATAGTTAGACTGGTTAGGATTGCAGATTTTTGTGTGTGAATTTTGATTTTCATGTGTCACTTTTTCATTTCCTGTGATGTTATTTTTAAGAAGTAGCTCTGTCAAACAAACCCATTGTTCCATCTGCATTCAGTGTTTTCAAAAGATTTTTTTATTTTTCATCTAATTAGCAGAATCATACCAGTAGATTTTGGCACCTTTTGAAAGTTAAAGCATTTATGGGCCAAAGAGTTGCAAAGAACAAATGCCATTCTTATTTTATATACAGCCAATTAAATCCCAGAAATCCTGACTTATAAGGCAGTGGAAGAGTATTTATGATTCTGAATCCCTTTGACTCATTTATTAACACCTTAATCTATGGCATGTCCGCCAAAGAATATTTAATTGGATTTACTATTACCCTTCCTTATCTGTGTTTTTTCAGTTGCTCGAATGTGCTGTAGGAACACTCTTCTAATAGAATATGAGTTTCTTTGCTTAGGCACAACCTGGGTGCTGACATCTCTGCTTGCAAAGCAAACTTCTCTCAGATATCCATTCCCTTGGATTACCTTCAAAGCCATTCCTAAAGACACATAGACAACACATGGACATCAGAGCTAGCAACCAAGATTAATTTCTCCTGCTATTTCTGGTTCAATTCAGCCTCATCTTTATATTTTATAAATGAAAACTCCAAAGAAATCTCCTTGTTGTAACTCTAAGAATCTTTTTGCCTATGTTTCTTTCATTATATACCAAGGATTCTTTATTGTTCCAGCATGTGGCAGGGTGGGGACTGTTAAGGGAAAACATTATTATCCATGTGATGATTTTCCTATCAATATTTGTTTTTAAGGAACATGAAGAATATGATGGTGAAATGAATACATAGGTGGCTCAGAACTCTGATATTAACATTGAGAGTTTATAATAAAATTAGTTAAATTGGTCTATTTTCTTAACTGAAAATCTAATTTAAAACATTTGCTGAGCACAGTGAAAACAGCATTGGAGGGATATTTTTCAGCATTGCATGTATATAATTGTTAGCATATTATCTTACACTATAGGAACTTAGACTAATCTGCATGAAACAGGAAGTACACAGGGAAAGGGAAAGTCAACAAAATCAAAAATCTTACACCTTGCAGTCCTGCTAAGAAAGAAAGAAAAAAGAAAGGAGGAAAAAAAAAAAAAAGCAAATGCAGTATATCCTTGTGAGTATAAAAAGATTTGACAATATTATTCCCATGGACATTAAAAGCATAATCCCTTATACTGTGGATATAATGTGTAACCTAGATGAAATGGACCCCATACCTAATGACATTATAGTTGTGTTGCAACATATAAAAGGAAAAATGTCCCTAAAGACTTTTACCAAAGTAATTTAATCATTAGTTATTTACCATGCAAAGGATGACAACCTTTAAAGTCCCTATAGTTTGATAGTAAATAATTAAGTAAAACTAAGGCCAGTTGTTTATGCTAGTGGAAACACATAGAATGTTGCCTGGTTCTATGAGGCTCTCATGGCAGCTTGGAAGTAGATTCAAGTCCTTACGTTGACTGGCTCAGAAACAAAGCTCACCACAATAGTCTACAAAAGGCATTTGACAACATCCACTCAGAATAAAAGTTCTAAGGGAACTTAGAAGGGAATTACCCAATCTGATACCATATATCCCCAGGATCCCTGCGCTTTGAATTATATGTAATGAATAGGAACTGGATGTTTTTCAAGAAGTATAAAGTCTGTAGTTTTAAGTTGTTACTCTTTTCTAATTTGACCTGTATTTTCTCTTTATAACCCTGGCCATCCTGGAACTCCTTCTATACACCAGGCCAACCTTGCACTTAGAGATCAGTCTGTATATGCCTCTGCCTCCCAGAACACTGGCATTAAATGCATACACTATCACTACCCATCCATATATACTGTATAATATATTGTTACAAATAAGCTAGTAATTACTATCATAAGTATTTTTCCAGATAAGTTAAAAGCATTTATACTTCAAAGCCTATATACAAATGGCTTGCAGCAGTGTTACATGTAATTCTCTAAACATGATAGGAAGCAAGATGTCCTTGAGTATGTAAGTGGATTGACTAACTGGTATACATGCAGTATGGAATGCTGTGCAGTACTCAATGTAAGTTATTTCTTAAGTGACGATAAGCATTAACACATGAAAGAAATCAGTCTGAGAAGTCTTCATGCTATATGTGTCAATGTGTTGCATTCTGTAAAAGATAAAATCATGGGAAAATTAGAAAGGTCAGTGGTTCCAGAGTTTCTAATGAAAGGAAAAAAGTAAGTGATAAACAGCTACAACACATTTTTATGGTGAAAAAAAGCTATTCTTTCTGTAAGATACTGTATTCATTGTTATCAAATATTTTGTTTGTGAAAATGAAAAATTACAGAACTTAAAGGGAACGGTTAATGTGACTATTGTCTAGTTGGCAATAGTGTGTAAATATGGACAGATCATTTTTGTTTATGGGAAAAAATTATAGCATCCATGTATGTGGAAACTATTTTTCTGCTAATTTATTATTTCAATAGAAAACTTTTCTGTTAACTAAAACCTTAAAGCTGAGTTTAATTTAAAAATTTTATTACATTTATATCAACGATTTTAATTGCTCCATAAGCATTTAATTTAATATTTGTTTTTACAGTTAGATTGATAGATTGGTACTTCTACAACAATGCAAGCAGTAGCTTTGTTTTGACAATGTAGACTCCTGTAAGTTTTTTATTTTTTAAATTGCCATTTTGGGATACTTTCACAATTCATATTGCAGTATACCCATTTAAGGAGAAAACTGCATCAGCACAATCATTTTTATATCTGTGTATTCTGTATTAGATAAGAAAATGTCACTGTTATACCATAGTTTACCACTGCAGTATTTGAGTCCTGAGGAATATATTGTCTTTGCTCAGTCATCTTCACAAGGAATTAATTTTTAGTGATACTATTTCATGCATGCACAAAAACTTCTACCAAGGACATGAGATAGAATATGAAATTAAAATAAACTTGGATAAGTCTGCATAAAGTTTATTGATCTTATACCTTCCCACTTTGTCTCTGGATTGTATTGGCAAACTATTAGAAATACATAAGTATTAGGCTTTTATTTTTTAATGTTACGTGAGGTGACTTTTCTTTCTTTTTTTTTTTTTTTTTTTTTTTGTAGATAAATTAAGTGAACTAGGAGCATGCTCTTGCAGCTAGAAATGACCTAGGGGAGGGTGTTTGCTTCTAGAGCTTTGGGAGCTAGAATTGGGTGCGACAATTGGGAGATAAAAGACATTATAACCTTCAGTTCGATTTAATGTTCTTTTGTTGTTTTACTACTGTTTTCTTCCACTGCAGTTTTAAGCATTTCTTAGAATCATCGTATTTTGCAGTGGCTGAGACTGACTCAGAGATATATGCTAATCATTCTCTCTGGTAGAAGGTCTGATTTGCCTAAGGCACTTGGCCTCTCTGAACTTGTTCTTTCCCAGTAAATAATGGTTATAAAGATGATTCCTTTCTCAGAGGGTGGTGGATACTCGCTTTACATGATTGATATGTGCTGTATTATTTGGCTTGTTCATCCCTCAGTGTAGTTACAAACACTAATTCTCAGATTTTAATACTTCAGTCTTCTAGAGTGTTTGCTCATTGTACTATTCTAAGATCTGGACATGAGTTCTGTTTTTAGGCATTCACCAAGCTCCATAAAGTATACAGACACACTGCAGGTTTGATACCCACTTACATATTAACAACATTATGACCAGAGGAGTTTTTGGTGTAACATTCTTAATGTATAAATTGTATGTAGTGAGTAAGGGGCTGTATAGCTCTGTGGATTCTAAAGATCTATATTAAAGTAGCTAGTTTTAGTTCTTTTCCTTGTTACTAAAACAATAGAATATTCCTTAAATGTCATCCAAATTTGTGACAAATACCTTTAAAATGTTCCAGAACTTTGCGTTGGCACTGCAAGGGAGTTCTACTGCAGATTGACAGGCAGGCCATGATTTATTACAGGGCCTGTTTTTAATGTTATTTTGTCTGGAATGAACCAGAGTGGTTAGAGAAACTCCATCCATCTTTTTGTTTATTTGACATTTATGCTGCATTAAATGTACATTAAAGAAACAATCCATGAATAAGGAATTCTGTTTAACAATGATGATTACTATCTGTCAGATAAGTCTCTTGACAGTCATATGGAAGGGAATCCTGTCAAGAAATATCTGTTAAGATTTAAATAAACCATTTTGAATATGAACAATATCCAGAATGAAATTTCATTTTCGTTCTAAGAACTACCATTACAAAGTGTGCTTACGTTATTTTTCATTTCAAGAAAATTAGCACTGGCTCTCAACTTTGCTTCTAATTCAATCCCTGATTACAAAGTGGTTACTAAAAACAAAATGTACCTTTTGTTGTTAATGTTTGTCAAAAAGTTTAAATTCATCTCTCTTGTACCTATAGTTAAGACTTTTCTAAATGTATTTTATTACGCTTTTGTGATTTTTTTTTTATAAAGGCATTAGTTTACAATTCATACATTCACATGTTTCATGAGAGATCACAGTCATTTAGGCAGGAAGGACACCATGACCATGGGTATTCAAGAGAAGCTTCCTAGCTGTGCTTTCATTTACTACTTGGAATTTTTGGGAAATTGTTTTGTTGTCAGTCTCAAAATTATTAAACAGAAGCTTAGCAGAGATAACCACAAACAACATAAAATATCTTTGGGTAACACTAACCAAACAAATGAAAGACCTAATTTGTGTCTTTAAAGAAAGAAATTAAAGAAGATTACCAGAAAACGTTGAGATCTCCCATGCTCTTGGATAGGTAGGATCAACATAGTAAAAACAGGCAATCTTGACAAAAGCAATCTACAGATTCAGTGTAATCCTCATCAAAATTCCAGCAGAATTCTTCACAGACCTTGAAAGAACAATATTCAACTTTGTATGGAAAAACAAAAACCCTGTACAATAAAGGAACTTCCTGAGGCATCACCATCCCTGAGTTCAAACTCTACTATAGAGCTATAGTCCTGAAAATAGCCTGGTATTGGCATAAAAATAGACAGGTAGTCAGTGGAATCAAATTGAAAACCCTGATATTAACCCATACTCCTATGAACACCTGATTTGCAACGAAGCAGCTAAACGTATTCAATGGAAAAAAGAATGCATCTTCAACAAATGGTGCTGGTATAACTGGATGCTTGTGTGTAGAAGACTGCAGACAGATCCATATATTTCACCATTTACAAAACTTATGTCCAAATGGATCAAAGACCTTAACATAAATCCAGCCCCACTGAACCTCTTAGAAGAGAAAGTGGGTTGGTACCCTCAAATGAATTGATCTAGGTAAACTTTGAATCCATTCTTCTGTATGCTTACTAAATGTGGATTGGATATTGAATTAGTGTTCCCATTTTATATTTGGCTCCATTTTGTAATGTTACCTTGTGCAAACTAAGTTCCAATAACTTGCCCTGGGCGCCTTATTTAGGAGGTCAGTCATATATATGTCAGTACCAAGTTGTATCATAATTGAGCCGTTTAAGTACTCTTAAAACATTCTTCCAAATGTTATGAAGTCTCTGTGCATTATCAACAAGGCATTAAATATTGGTCGGGATGTCATGTTTGGAGGAAGTATCAGGAACATTCTTAGTTTTGCAGTGATGTGGTGTGTGTGTGTGTGTGTGTGTGTGTGTGTGTGTGCGCGCGCGCGCGCGTGTGCTTGTGCACACACACACGCGTGTGAGCTAGAGTGCTTAGGATAGACCTCAGGGCTCTAAATATAGTAAGCATGTTTTCTAACAATCAATTACATTTTCAGTACCAGAGCTGTTTGACCTGTACATTCAATAGGTCATTATAGCATTTGAGCCTTTCATATGTGTAGCCATGTCGAAGTCAGACTTTCAGAACCTAGCTTTTCCAGTACTACACATTTTCTCTTTCCCGATTCTATATTGTCTATTGTATAGTAGTGAATGCTACTGGTTATTTTGTTGGTTTCTTATTTATTTTTATTGAGAATAATTTTTATGTAATATACTCTGAGCATAGTTCCTATCCCCCCCAAGTCTTGTTAGATCCTCTCCATGTCCCTACCCACCCAACTCACTGCCCTTTTTCTTTAGAAAACAAATAGGCAAACACAATTGTGCTGTTTATGTCAGGGTCAGCAGATGTGTTCAAATCTGAAAGAAATAGTGAGGATAGAGAAAAATAAAAAACAAGAGACAGAAGATAGAGTCAGGAGGACAGTGCAGCCTCCCCAAGTTTATTACTCATCCCCCTTATACTCCCCAAACAAAAAGGAGAGGGCAAAAGACTTCCTTACCCTGCTTCAAGGAACAAACAAATGTAGTTACCTCCCCTATACCCAAAACATCTGTTAACCATACCTTAAATCAAACATCCTGTAATTTGGTCTTGAGGGTCAAGACATCCAGTAGTCACACCTTAAGCCAAATATCCACTAGTTTAACCTTGAGGAGCAAGAGTAGACTTGAAGTTTCTGACCTTTAATCAAGAGTCAATAACCATGGATCCCGACCTCTTTACGTGTGTTTCTATTCTGAATGAGAGCTTGGTGGTAGGCATTGATGTCACAGATGAATAACACATCTATTATTCATACCATTTTCCCTGACAAAATTCAGATACCTTGTCACCTTGCTAACCCCGGTTCATCTGTCATGTGTTAGTGTAACCACTTTTTAATTCTTGATTGCATGCTTTGCTCCCTTCAGGTATGGATTGGTCAAGACTTGTCAACTCAAGTCTGTGCCTTTTATTGTTTTCCACTTTCTCTATTTTTCCCTTATTTTGTATACTGACTCGTGAATTCATTAATTTTGGAAGTAAGGAGCTCACAAATTTTTCCAAGACCTGTGTTTTTGTATAAGATCTGATGGCTTTCTCCATAGGGATAGTATTGTCCCTGAAAAATTGAAGTTAGTTTTTAGGGAGTAAACAACTCATTTATTTCATCATTTACATGTGTGTGTGTCTGTCTGTCTGTCTGTGTGTGTCTGTGTATGTATGTGTGTGTGTCTGTCTGTCTGTCTGTGTGTGTCTGTGTATGTATGTGTGTGTGTGTCTACATATTATAGACAACATGAGAATATAAATGTAAATACAGTATAACTATTGTTTTAATATTTTTGTAAGTGCAAACAGGAAGAGTCAAAAGGTATTCATGAAAAAACCAATAGACTCAGAGACACTCCTTGTATAAATGTATACCATTTCAAGATATCGCCATTTGCATATTACTTATAATCTTTTAGTTCTTTTTACACAAACTTGAAACAGTTTTCTTCTCTGTCTACATCCATCCTGTCTCCATGAGCAGTGTCAGCTCACCCAGTTCAGTACCTCCATTCCCAGGACCAAACTCTGTGCAGTTGTCTTATTTCCTGCCTAGATTATTGCCACTTCTCTTATAATTATCCTCTGTGATTCTGTTATTCTCTTCACTACTCTTTTATCCCATCTACATGACAGGCAAGGTGTTCAAAGTTTATGGAGCATCTCTCAACTAGTTTAATAACTTCCATTGCTTAAGGACAGGTTTTGTTCATTTTGTGGCATATTTTTATTTTACCTTCTGCAACTTTCAGATTTATATCTTTCCGTTGACCCTATTTGCAACCCTCAACATATACCCATTTTAATTTGCTCTTATTTAACCCCTTCCAAAATTGTACTTGTATTTATGAGTTTTGATTTGCTGTCTTTCATGACACAACTTTTTAAAAAGGTTTTTTATTTCACAATTTAGAGGATCTAGGGCGTCTTTCTGCCTAATCTCAGTTCTTGAACATGTTCTGTTTGCTAGATTGCATCATGACAGATAACAACCCTAGGGCATGTGTGGTCACATGGGCTCACATTGCAGATAACAGAACCTAGATTAGCTCAGGATTGTAATCACATCCTATTGTGAGAAGTACCAAGGGGTCACTGAAGAAATCCTGGAGGATTTTTCAGAAGGCCATACTACGTACCGATTCCACCCCGCACCCGCCATCCCCGGCATCACAACCTGAAGACCAAGCTTCTAACAAACCAACCCGTGGGGGACAGGCAGGTCATCCCTTGGAAGTGTTTCAAAAGCCCTATTGAGTCTGCCTGAGCTTGGGGATTTCCTCGTGCCCTTCCCTCAGCCTATGCAGCTACAGTTTTCAGTAGTTCTCTCAGCTGTCAAAGCCTCTGTAGATACTCTTTGTGACTGCTTTTACTATACTGCCTGTCACACCAAAGCACATATGCTGTTGGTCTTTTTCAAAAAATAAAACAGCTTCTTGAAAAACTATTTTTTCATTGTATCTACCTTAAACTCCTACAGTGTGTGGTCGTCAGATTTTGAATACACATCAGATCACGAACATGCGAACCACCCAAGTTGTTTAGGTTCATTCATCTGTTATATAGGTATATAGTTGTTTATATTTTCCTGGGCATTTTGTTTTTCCCCACAGATGATTACATGCTAGATTGCTTTGGAGTTATTTCTCCTTTATGACAAATGTTAATCATTTTAAACCAACAACAAGTAAAAGGTACTTTGTAAAGTATTCAGATACATTCAGAATTGAAACAAATTTGCCAACCCACTGCTGATCTAGGGTGATGTGTTACATGAATCAATAAATTATTAAAATGCTTTGTGTTCCCCCCCCCTTCTCATTCACTTAGCTGAAGGACATAAAATCTGCAGATCAAAAAACAACACTGCTGCATTTCCTGGTGGACGTATGTGAGGAAAAGTACCCGGACATCCTGCACTTTGTCGACGAGTTTGCACATTTAGACAAAGCTAGTAGAGGTTTGTGCTCTTATTAAGAACTATATATATCTTTGCTCTGGTCTTTAGTCTGAGACAGTAGGTCATGCTTTTTGTTTGCCCATATTATCTAGTTTGTTAAAGTGTTTTCATATGAAATACTGTGGTTTGAAAAGAAATTTTAGGCTAATTCATAAGTGGTCATGACTGGGAATATATGAATTGGTTTGGTTAGGCAGTGAGATGTCATAAGTGCGTTGTGCTGTATTGTAAGCATCACGGGAAGCCTGCTAAACCCACCCTCTGCTGCTTAGTCTCCTGCACTTTGCTGTGGCAGTACTTCCTAGTCATGTGTCACTTTCAAGGACTGAAATGGAATTCCCAATCACTACTGTGTACCATACTGTGTACTGTCTTCCTTTTGTCCACGTTTCAAAACTATATAAAGGAGTTGAGTATTCTTTTTTTATATTACTAGGCCACCAGTTTCAATTGACGGTTTTAGAACCTGCAGTGGCCTTAAACACAGTTGTCAAGAGTTGCTGACACTATTAAAATTTAAGTATTTGGCCACCATAAAAGTAAACTTCTCACTGATGTTCATCATGGATGCTTTTTGTTCCAAGAAACTACATGCCTCTCAATAACCAATGTATGAATGTTTAGAAGGCAACAATGGTGTGATAGCTGAATTCCTTTTGTGTTAATTTTTGTTAACCATTAGTGATACTAATATTAAATCATTTATGTGTATGGGGGGGGGAGAAAGAGAGAGCTCCTTGATTCTTTCTTCATACTGGAATCTTTAACTCTGAAGAAAGATTGATTGTTTGTTTGTTTGTTTGTTTGTTTGCAGCAGATGGAATATTATTTCTCAAACACATTTTTGCTGTCAAATAGCAATTTTAGGATTTCATTTGTAAAGAGAAATATGATTGGATGTGATGATATTTATAACATTACCCAGATATATATTTCTTTGAAGTGTGTACTTTAAATGACCTTTTGTGTACAGTCTAGATTTCTGATTGCAACATTAGTCCTTTTACTACTCAGTCGTAATGATATTAAATTTTTTATGTTGCCCCTATGCCACTTTAAGTGGCCTAGATATAAGAAAATATCCATTTAGGTAAGTAGAGAGAGAGAGAATGGTGTACATGTTTATATGTCTAAATGTACTTTGAGAAGAGCCAAGGACTCACATTATTTTTTTTGGAAATTGTAATATGAGCCTGAGACAATCTGAAGAGTATAGTTAAACCATTAAATCAAAGAAAATGACTTTCCTAAGGTGGGATATTTTTGAAATTTCCAATATTTGGGCAAATTTCTTGATAGGCAAATGTGAAATTCAGAGTCCTCATTGAACATTGAATTTGTAAGTAACATGGTTGTATATAGAAGTGGCACTAAAACCCTTGAAATGCTGATGGGTTCTTTTAGTGTTGCAAAGATGATTGTGTAGATAAGAAGAATCAATGTTAATACTTTTAGACAATGAGTTGGAATTTCTTACCAGTCACAAGCCCCTTAAATAGTTGCAGATTTCTGTATTCACTGGTTCTTATGCTTAGCATGTCTTCAGCCATTTGATTTACTTATCTTTGCATCTATAGTGTAGAGCCTGTAAGATTGTATGCACTTTCTCCCTTCTTAGAGGAGATGGGGAAGTTGAACCAGGCTGTCCCTTTTTAACCTAGACTCTCTTTGCTTCTCAGTTTGGCCTTCATCTTGAAGCATTTTGGTACCTTAGCTTCTAGGATGCTAGGACTACAGATGTGAACGATGCCTGATTTTTTGTTTTTAAAACTTCTTAGCATTTTTCTCCTAGCAGGTTTCTTTTTTGGGAGGGTAAAATAAGTTTTTGAATATTCACCTATTTTGACCCATTTAATTATACTTATAATTCTGTATAAATATTCTGACATTCTGTTCTTTCTAAAGCTATTTAGTTTGCGTGGAGACTTACAGAGTTACAAGTTAGTAATTTGCTTCTGTTTGTTTTCCTTCCTGGTGTTCCAGGGGGCATTCAGGGGCCTTGGGGCATTCGGTTTCCATCTGTTACGATGAAGGCATGCGTGTGCAAGGGTCAGCAGATACTGTTAATATGTTTCATTGGGAGCAACAAACTTCATATTTGGAATAATGGTTTTTAATAGTGTAGATGATTGTTAAGCATAATTTCCTTTTCATTATATGATCCAATTAATGAAGGAAATACTAGAGGAGTAAATGTAATGCTGTAGATGAACTATGTCTGTGTTTGCTTTGGAGAATTGAGTGTTCTTACATATCATCATTTAAAGTTTCCACTTTTGAATCATCCTCAGTGAGCTATCACATGAATTAAAAAGTACCTTTGTTTTTGAGCCATAACAAATCCTGGTCATTAGGTACTCCTAGATCAGCAGGGGGAACTTTCATTGCAACTAATGAGCTTACACGACTGACAATTTTCAAAAATCTACTTCATTAGGATGCTTCTTTTCTAAGAAATAATGGCTTATGGCTTTTCTGTTGTGTTTCACTGAAAATATTTTGGTTCATTATTGTATTTCTGTATACCATGGTAATATTTCTTTCTTTTATGGAATTCTAAGGGTTGAATACATTTTTTTTCCTGTCTGCATAATTAAAATTAATTTAGTCTGTGAAGGTTTTTGTTTACTACCTCCCAGAAATCTGAAAAATTGGAATAATTATTAATGTGCAGACAGTAACAAAAACTTTTGTTTGTTTTCTGGGAAGACAGGTTAAAATGAAACTAAGGCTAAGGTGGAAAGATGAGTTAGTGGTTACAGCCTCTCCCAGAGAACAGTGGTTTGCTGCCCAACACCTGCATTGGACAGCTGAACCCTTGTAAACCCAACTTCAATGGATCTCATGTTCTTTTCTGGCCTACACAGGAAGGTTCCCACACTGTCACACACATATACATGATTAAAACTAACAGGCTTTTTTTTTTAAGCTATGGTTAGTCTATAGTATTATATTGGTCTGCTTTTTATGAGTGTCATCATAACTGTCTCATAAGTGGGTCATTTCTTCCCTTGTTAGCTCTTACTTAGACAAATGACATGTTGCTTATACATTCATTCACTCATTCAGCAAGATTATGCTTAGTGATTCCTGTATCAGAACTTGTGTTATACCATTGTATACTTTCTCCGTCTTCTTGCAGTATAGTCAATTTAACACAGGCTGACATGTATCCCAACAGTCTTCTCCCTCACCTGTTAATTGCCTTCATTCTTTTTCCATGTGATCTCTACATATATATTGAGGTCTCTTGTTTCTTCCCTCATAGAAACTTCTCCTGATGTTACCTCTACCATCCTCAACAAAACAGAAGCCATAATTTGTAATGACTTCCAAATTTACTTTGTGGACTTTCATCTTGAGTCACATCTATGTCTTCCACAACTTTGCTGTTCTTGTCTGAATCTCAAACAGGTGTGAGTGCATAGTAGGCCACAGTATGACACTACACATTTAATGTCTCCTCCCAAATTATTTACTTGAGAAAACTTAACTTGATTCACTTTCTTCTGATTTGTTTCCCCTTATTTGTTGTTTTCTTTATGCCCTTTAGCAATTCAGTACAGACCACCTAGTGGATTCTTCCCATGGTATCCATGAAAGCTACAAGTTGAGGCATGGAGTATTTAGGTTTCCATACCTTAGCCAGTTTGTAGTAAATGGCATGCTCCCTTTGGTGGCTCTTTTTGGAGCTTCTTGGAACATCAAATAAGTATGTGAGCATTTGACTTTTCCTTAAGGATAAATTCATAGATGTCCTGGAAATTCTTTTTTTTTTTTTACTTTTTTTTTTTTAATTTATTTTGTATAACCAAGTCCATTTAAATAAAAACAAACATTTATAGACAATATTTGGGAATTTGGGCGTTGTTCTTTCCAAACTACTTCCTGCTGGTAAGGGGCACTGTCATGGGGGATTCGAAGAAGATTCAGAAATCCTGTCTGTAGTCTGTAAGGCTGCTTTGTCCAGCTGTTTTGAATGTAGGATCACCTGGTACTCTGTTTCAGGTGGTCTGGCTTGATCAAACCCCATTAGTCTGGAAGGAATCCACATCTTTTCATTTTCTGTAGAAACAAAAATAGAAATCCTTTTCCCCAGTAACTTGTCCTTCAACTTAAATTTTGGAGTCAAAGCATTTTTTTAAAATTTAATTTATTATTTTACATGTTGATCCCAGTTCCCCCTCCTTCCCTCCCTCCCACCCTGCCTCCTTCCTTCCCTCCCTTTTACCCTCTCTGCCCTCTCACATGCATTGTAACCACCCTCCCCTCCCACCCCCCCAACCCCAATTCTATATGTAGGGGAATGCCATCCAGTAGGAAAATGTTCCACATCCTTAGCTATCAGGGAAATGCAAATCAAAACAACTTTGAGATACTCCTGCCAGAATGGCTAAAATTAGAAACACCAATGATGACTCATGTTGCAGAGGATGTGGAGAAAGTGGAACACTCCTCCACTGCTAGTGGGAGTGCAAACTCGTACAGCCATTTTGGAGATCAGTATGGTGGTTTCTCAGGAAAATGGGAATTAGTTTACCACAGGACCCGACAATCCCCCTCTTAGGCATATACCCAAAGGATTCATATCCATGCAACAAGGACATCTATCTGTTCAGCTATGTTCATAGCAGCACCATTTGTAATAGCAAGAACCTGGAAGCAACCTAGATGCCCCTCAATTGAAGAATGGTTAATGAAGATGTGGCACATCTACACATTGGAATACTACTCTGCAGAAAAAAAATAATGTTATCTTGAAATTCGTGGCAAGTCATGGCACTTGAAGAAACCATCCTGAATGAGGTAACCCAGTCACAAAACGAGGAACACAGTATGTACTCACTCATATATGGATTTTAGACCTAGATCAAAGGATCACCAGTCTATAATTCACACCACCAGAGGAACTAGGATACAAGGTATATTCTAAGAGATTCATATAAAGTCCCTCAAAGAAGCAGGAAGGGACAAGTCCCCCAGAGCTTCCCCCCCAGGGAAGTGGGGGGGGAGCGAATGGAGAGAGAAATAGGAGAAAACGAGGGGGAGGAAAGGAAAACATGAGCGACCAGGAAGATTGAGCCTGGTTAGGAATAGAAGACAGGAGAGAGAGAGAGAGAGAGAGAGAGAGAGAGAGAGAGAGAGAGAGAGAGAGAGAGAGAGAGAGGAGAGAGGGAGAGAGAGAGAGAACATAAAAGAGGGAGCCAATATTGGTTTGAAGATAAAATTGAACACAAAGAAAGGTCTAGAGAACTACAAGACTGCTCCCAACTAACAATTTGAGCTTCCGTGGAAAGGCTATCGTAAATGCCCTTCCCGGAGAGTGAGATCTACAACTAACTTATCCATGGAGCCCTCAACTAATGCCTGTTGGAAACAGGAGCAAACACCCATACATAAACACTGAGTCGAAGTAGAACCCAGATGCATATGGAGAGGTCACGACCAGGCGGCAGAAACACATAGAGACAGCTTACCTGAACAAGGAGAAGCTAACGGGCCACCAGACTGATAGCTTGGAAGCCAGCATGGGACTGACTCAGGCCCCCCTGAATATGGGTCTCAGCCAGAAGGACTGAACAATCTAAGGGACCTCAGACAGTGGAGCCAGGATGTATCCCTGGTGCACAAAAGGACTGTGCGAGCACATCCCCCATGGAGGGATAACTGCCTTATTCTAGAGACAGGAGAGAAGCCCTTGTCCCTACTTCACATGACCTGTCCTGGAAATTCTTATATCACTGTGTAAACCTACTGTACTCTAAACTTTGCCTGGGTTCTTGAGAATAGAATTTGCTCCTGGAAGTCTATTCACAGAAGATGTAGCCTACTGTATATTATCAAATGGGTTCACTGAATCCACTCTTCTAATTTTTTTCTATGCCTGTAGTCTTACCACTTAAAAGGATTCCTTGATGTGTCATATTTGATTTCTTTTCATCTTATTTAATGTACTTCTTTCTGCCTCTAAGTGTCTATCTGTGCTTCTAACTAGTAATTCTTCCATCTGACCCAAATAGTTGTCTGCTAAATATATCTCCTGCTCTCTAGTTCCTCATGCATTTCCAACATTTTATGACAAATACCTTACTAAATACCAAATGTTTATCTTTTATTCACCTACTGTGAGCACTTAGAACACTTAATTTCCAGGTGGCTGCCACCTGGAAACTACATCATGTCTGAAAATTTCACATTCATCTTCTGTAGCCAGCATACTGGAATGCTAAAGACTTCCACAAACTTGGATGTGTTGCCTCCCCCAAATAACATATGTTATCAGAAGGGAGTTATAATTTCATGTTAGTTCATATAAATAGTTCAGTGCCATGTTCTGTTCCCCCATGCAGAGTTAACAGCACAGGTAACACTATTCATTCATTGCAAAGAGTAAGTTTTGGAGGCTATTTATTGATTGGAACTTTATATTTTGAGTGAGACATACAATTCATTGATGTTTCATATTGTACATTATTATAATTTGATGACATGCATTAAGTTTATTCATTTCTGTCCATGCAAAAATTAATTTACTTGATAAATTTACTCTGTTAATTTATGGTGTACATATTAAAGAATTACTTAGTCATTAAAACATATAAGAGATACTGGTTTTATGGCATTGTCAGTGTAGCGAGGAAAGCCTGTTTCAGTTCCTAGGGCTTGGATCATGTCTTTTATGAACTCACATGTAGACTGTGTCCAGTCTTTCTGAGCTTGACTGTCTTTAGGGATGTGATTCCTCTGATTACAATGAGAACATTGTGCTATGCCTTAATGTATCTTAGTGTGCACAACTTTTGTCCCCATGGGAATAGGGAAAATTAGGTTTTGTCCACCTGGCAGCAATATGTTCAGAGGATAGCCTGGATGATGACATACTAAGAAGATATCCCTCTACAGACTGAGGTGAGAGACTTCAGAGAAAGCAAGACTGTGACCACCTGAATGTGTTCTCCAGAACTGTGAGATTAGAAATTAGCTTAAACCAACTGGTATGTTGTTATGACAGCTGATCTACCCAATGTTGATTTATTTGGAGTGGAGAATTGGAGATTTTTGCCCATAGAATGGAATAGCATATTTTATCTTGTCATGTTAGATCTGAAAGTAGTTATAAGTGGAATATTCAGTGCTCTCTAGCAAACAGTGTAAGATAGCGCAAGGACCCTCAATGTACTGTCAATAATTGTACTTGTGAAAATTACAAATATTCTTTGATTTTTTTTTTAAAAAAAATGACATACTTAAATGAATAGACAAGGACGTATTAAAAAGTCTAAATCTATTCATGAAAACTCATGCTTAATGTTGGGATAAGACTGATTGGCATCTCTTGTTTTCTCTTGGCATACATCCATTTATGCTGGAGTATGTCACGTTTGTTTCTTATTTTTCTTTTTACTAACTGCTTTTGGTTGTATATTTCTTTTCTATTTGTTCTTGCTTGCTGATTTAGCACTTGTGATTTTAATTAAGGCAAATAATTGATGGAAGTTGGGAATACTCTGAGTTATCTGTTAAAGTAACCACAGGGGAGACATAGATCATTTCTGAGACGTTATCTCTGTTTCTACAGATAGATGATGAACAAAAGCTGTGCCTGTACAGGTAGCTAGCTTGGGACTCCTAAGATATGCTGCAATGTTTAATTTGTTTCTATAGATACCTAATGAGTATTTTTAAGTATATTAATTACGCTAGATGTAATAAAGGTAAATTTACTTTCAATGTATAATTTACTTTTAGTATTACTTATACTAGCTAAACATGATGGGATATATTAAATTTTACAATATATGTTTTTAAATACATAAAAATAGCACAATAGTATATTATTTGATCATTCCCAAATTGATTGATTTCTGATCACTATTTGCATTGTATTAAAAGCCCTTTTTTTGGTAAGGGATCATATGTCTAATTCCTACCAGCGGATTTCAAGGATAATCTTCATAGCTTGGGCTTCAAATATTTAAACTGGGAACTTGGATATTAGGCTGTTAGTATACTCATTTTATAGTACAAAGATGAACTTCTTGGAAAGCAGCCAGATGGAACACAAGCAGTATGGCCAGGATCATTGGGAGGATTAAAGATGCTCCAGTGTGGCATTGAAGAACACTGGTCATGCAAGAACTACTTGGAGCTTAAGATTGCTTTTTGAGATACTGAGCTAGGAACATTTCCCGAATCCACTGCTGCTTGAGTTGATAGATGATGATGAGGAAGAAAACTACATCACGAAGACCTCTCTATCTTTTTGGAGGTTAACAGACTGAAAGTGCCATCAATACAACATTAATCTTCCCAAGAAACTCACAGTTTACAGTGTGTGAAGACGTTTGGCCAGCAAAAGATTTGAAGTAGCTTCAAGAGAAGTTTTGTCAGTGTCACCTATGAGCCACAGCTGAGACCAAATAACAGAGCAGTGTCTGTAATGGCAGCCAATGTCTTAGAGTTCTCTTCAAGCTTCTGGCGGTGAGGAACTATTCAGTGCTTGTAAGCTTGCAGCATGGGATGGGATATTACCAACAAGGAAGATGAAAGATGTCAAGAAGGGCAATCAGAAGAATAGCTTACCATAGTGAATCTGTATATTACAAAGAAACTCAGCTGTAGATGGAACAACATCTATGGCAGTCTCCTGAGTCTCGTGGGTGACAAGGTAATGTGTAATGTCTCGAACTCCTAGAGTTGCTGCAGACAAAATTAGTACCTGTTCCTCAGGAGCCTGTCTGTGTTTAGAGAATTTGCAAATCTTGAGTTGATATATTTATTAATTTCCTGGAGCCATCATAACTGATCACCATAGTTTGGTACGTATAAATAACAAATTTATTTTTTTTCCAAATCCACAAGATGTAAATCCAAAGTAAAGGTAGTTGTTATAGTCCATTTTTTTTTCTGTCACGGTCCAGGGGAGAAACTGTTTCATGCCTTTCTCTTATCTTTTTGTGGCTGCCAGAGGTCCTTAGTGATCCTTAGCTTATACACATTTCACTCCGTGCTCTGCCTTTATTTATCCTTATTGCTGCCTTCTCTTGTATCTGCATAGCCAATCCTCAACTTGGATTCTTGACATTAGATAACTTGTTATGGAATTATTTCCTTTTTCCAAAGAGGTCACATCCTGAGATTCTGCTATAATATATTTCTGTGGATACCATTTGGCCAGCCACAGTTGTCTTTAGCACCACTCTCATAACGTTATGGAGGTATGCCAGCATCTCCAAGTATTATGAAGCAGTTAAGAGAAATCATCCTAGCGGTTATATTTGGAACTCACTTGTCACGAAACTGTGAACTGGTTTTATTTTTAAGGGTCACTGTTGATAAGCTTGTAAAAATTCTCTGTTCCTTTGTCATCATATCCCAGTATGAAATGAGTTAAAATTCATATATTCCTTGGAATTTAAGGACTTTGTTATTTACAGGCACAGTAGCTAACAATTTTAGATGATAAAACCAAAAAAAAAAAAAAAAGTCATTATCAGTTTAGCTATTAGAGATATTGCAATATGGGAGAAGCTGCTTCTCCATTCATTGCCACTGAAGCTAGGTGCTGCTTGGGTTCAAATGCCAGCTTTCTTGAAGTGAACTCTTAAGTTAGTTAGGGTTGCTTTTCCAAAGTCCCCTGAAATATCCATGTGAAAGGGTGGTGATAGTTTAACTTTTGCCACCTGCAACTTAGAAGTGGCTACTTGACTGGTTTCCCTGTTTGTGAACTTTCAGCCCTAGGTCTGCTGGCTCCTTTCTTTTTTCTGAAGGTAACACAGACTCTCCAGGTTGTTGAAGTGTGTTGCTGAGGGAAGTTGATTACTTTATGGCATCAAAGCGGCAGGGAAAGAGCAAGAGGCTTGTGGCAAGTTGTACCATTCAAAGATACGCCATCAGTCACCTGCCTCCTCCAAGTGGGCCCTACTTCTTACTAATCCATTGATCCATGAACATTTCAGTGGTTTAATCTGTCAACAAGACTAGTACTCTCATGATGCACTTGCCTCTCAGTAACACCATCAGCCAAGGGCCAATGTTTCAACGCATTGGTATCATTTTGTTTCCTCTTCAAAACTGACCTAATTCAAGTAGCTTCTTGTGTTTGAGCCCCTTGATGCTTACTTATACAACCAAGATAACAGGGTATAACTACTTATAAAACTCGTACAGAACCTAATTAACTATTTAAATGTTCTGTGCTCATCACAGTTGATGCTTTTATCTTTCAGGCAAAATATCTGGTACACACATCTGGCTTTGCAGGCATTGATATGCTAGTAAACACAAATCTGTGTGGATAATACAGAGTTTTAATTTGTATGGTCACATTTATTTTAAGAAATTTCCACTGGGTTGCCTGATAATATATAACCAAAGATTTTATAGGGTGTGTGTGTGTGAACTTTTATACAGTTGAAAGCAACCTACATACAGCATTTATGCTAGTCCTAAATTTAATAAGCAGAGAGCCATCCATTCCTGTATTGAACCTGTAAAGTAGATTCCGAATTTATTCCTGCTATAACCTGAAAAATATTCTAATTTACATTTTGAAGTTTGACCCGAAATCAGTTTTTCTAAAAACAGTTATACCACTAAATAACCTTTCAAAAAACAAATGAGCCCCAGCAACTCTTCACTCATAAAGAAAAATTTTTTAAAGTTTTAGTTATGTCTAGTAAACTGTTATTATAGGTTACATTCAAAGCAAATTTGTCAACCTAGAGTTACTAAGGTGTGCCCTAAAATATGAGTTAATGTATGATAACAGCCACATACTATAGAAGCATCAGAAATTATGTTGACTCATATTCATTTGTGAGACTGAAGAATGCATGAATAACCTGACACATGTAGGAAAGTGATATATATGTAACCTTCCTCTCTCCTCTCAGAAGGGTTCATTCTTATTATACATTTAAATTGATCAGTCAGTAGTCAGGAATATTTCTTCTATAAATATGTCTATAAATATGAGTGTAATAACAAGTTTTCAGCAAATAGTGTTCACAGTTCTGTACACTTATTGAATAAATGAATTAGTGCTTAGCAATCCTTCTGACGTTTGGACCTCTAAGGAATGAACACTCACTTCCCAGTACACACTGTACTAGATCCTTGTCTTAGGAAGGACAAGGCTTTCTGGAGAGCCTCTGTAAAGGAAAATTAGGAGGAGTATACCACCATTTGACAAACAACTTTTGTCACAGGCCCACATTGGGTCCTAGAGATCTACGAGCACAAAATTCGTTGCTGAATTGACATGTCTATTTTAGGTATAAGTGTAGAAGATAAAGCACCGAAAGGAGATGACATATGTGCAACACTTGGCTATAGCAGAATGTCACTAGAAGTCATTTTATTGCTACTTAAAAAAAAAAAAAAATAAGAATGTCTTTGGGCTGTCTAGTCTCAGGGTTTTGGTAACCAAAGCAGTGTCAGGCTTGAGTTCCATGTTGTGGATCTTAAATCAGATACTGGTTACTTACTCATACAAGCTTTGTGCTACCTTTGTACTATCATCTTGCAAGCAATACACCATTCTATATCAAATGGTTTGTGGCTGGGTCGGTGATTTTGTTTCTCTTTTGGGGCAGTGTGCAGAGTACCTTGCTGCACCAAAGGCACTCTCATATAAAGGGAGAACACTGTATTCACCAGCTTGACATTTCAATGTTTCATGAGTTGTATGGATGTTGTCTTCAGCAATGGGACATTACCGCCCTTTTGTGGTGAGCAACCTGTAGTCTTGGGTTGTGTTGGGGTTCTCATGGGACTCCTTTGGTCAACAATTCAATCCAGGTGCTGGGATCTTCATTTGCTTATAGAACATGGCCACTTAGGACACTCACGCCTTATATGAAGATTTCATTTAGATTTCCTTCATTTATGTATATATGATGGGAGATGTCATTCTGTATATGTTTCTCATACTGGTTAATGAATAAAGCACTGTTGGCCAGTAGGAAAGCTAGATAGGAGGGACTAGGAGACAAGGAGGAAATAGGAAGTAAATAGAAGGGGTCAAGATAGAGAGTCTGGAGAGAATAGAACCGCCATTGCTCTCAGTAAGACCACATGGAAATACATAGAAATGGGTTAATAATTAAGATAGAGCTAGCCGATAAGAAACTAGTAACAGGCCAACAGGATTATATCAAATATAGAGTCTCTGTGTGTTAATTGGGGCTGGCGCGGCAGCAGGACAAGACCAGCGGCGGCAGGCAGAAAAAACAGTACTCGTTACATATATATAATATTTAGTAAGTTTCTACTGAACTAGCTTTTCATAGTACCCTCCAAATGGTCCTTTATTTTTAATGTCTCTCCCCTTATTCCCTCCTTCGTCCTCCTTTTGTCTTCTCCTCTTCTCTCCTTCCCCTTCCCCTCATTCCACTTGATCATCCCCCTACAACTTTCCCCTATATCCCCTCCCCATTCACCCATAGCTATCTACTCTATTTCCCTTTAAGAAGCTCTGTATGCCCCTACTCACCCAGTGTCTTACTTTTTAACTAACTGCTATGTTTCTTCAGATTTTAGCTTGGTTATCATTGACTTAACATCTCATGTCCACATATACAATATTACATACCATATTTCTCTTCCTGGCCCTGAGTTACCTATGTTGGGTTGACTTTTTTCTAGTTCCATCCATTGAGCTACTTATTTTATCGTTTTATTTATTTATTTGTTTGTTTGTTTGTTTTTAACAGCTGAGTAAGACTCTGTTGTGTAAATGTACCACATTTTTCTTTATCCATTCTTGGGTTGAGGGACATGTAGGTTGATACCTACAACAATGAACATGGTTGACCAAGTGTTTCTGTTGTAGGATAAATCATTCTTTTGATTTATACCCAGGAGAGGTATAGCTGGATCTTGAGGTAGGTCTATTCCATCTTACTGAGGAATTGCCACACTGATTTCCTTAGCAGCTGAACAAATTTGCACTCCCTCCAAAAATGGACCAGTGGGAAGGAAGGTTTGATTAGTAGGTATGTGTGATCCACTTGAGGAAGATAGGAGGAAGAGGTGAAGATCTGTATTTAGCTTCCCTGCTTTCCTGCCTGGGCCATTTGTGCTTAACATTTATCCTGTGGCACATTGAAAAGCAGTATCATCACTTCCTGTATATGTACACAAAACTCTTATTTACCGTGAGACATCGTGATGACTATTGATAGAATCATCTATGTAGTTCTTGAATTTAATTTTTACTTTGTTTGTCGATATCTCTGTTGATATAAAAGATTTCTCAAGTTCTTACATTACACATGATTTCCTGTAAGTTCATTTTGTCCAACATTACAGTTCTGAGTCACAAACTCTTTCCTCCCTTTAAGATCCAGATCCACATCATTCTTGCAGAAAAGACTGGTTCATTCTCCACATGCAAGTGAGGAACTGTAACAGAAACGTGTGCTTCCCATTTCCTGATGTGGCTTTTAAAATTTTGATTATCACCATTCAATTTCCATGACCCTCAACAAATATAGGCCCTTTTCTGGCAACATGATGTGAAACGACTTTTTATAAGACGATTAATTTTCTTTTGTTATTTCATGGTGTATAAGAATGAATTGACATTATTTCATAAAAAATAATAAAGCCTAGGGGTATTCATAATGGATCATTTCCCATTGCAAAGATTACTCAAATATAAGTAATTATGAATTTTTCTCGTTATCCAAACTATATTTTGGAAAACTTTTAAGTTCGAATGTTTATAGTTGTTATTTAAGAATTATTCTAAGCTTCTCCCATCACTGCTGATGGATATTTCTCATAGTGACAATACTCTTGATGAAATGCATGTGTGATAGATGTTAATGTCCCAGATATTAAATACATTGTTTTCACATTTTATTTAGAATAACTATAGTAGAAAGTGCTGAAGATAAATTAAAAGTATACTTCTCCAAAAACATTTGAATACTTGCCAATATTTTATGTTACTGAAGATTCAGAAATAAATGGAATATTGAGTCCTCTTTTTGGATAAAAGAATAAAATGTTAATAAAATAATAATTAGAAGAACTGTTGAAACATTCAGTCACATAAATGAGGCTTAGTTGCATTTTGCAATTGCAGAGGCCAGACTCAACCACCTGTGAGGTGCATGATATAGAATCCTCTTTTACTGACCTCCCAGCCATTCAGTAACAAAGCTACATAAAACCGTAACTGTGATAGAGTACATCAAAGGCAAAGTTTGAGATGGTTTATGGTTCTAATGATAGAAAGCACACATTCCAGGAAGTTTGGTGGGTATTTTGACTCTTGTTATAAGGTCTGAGATAACAGTAATAAAGGAATGGAATGGTCCACAGGTAAATGCGTGTCACTTGTAGAATCGGGTGTGTGATAGATGAGGAGTAATCAGAACAACAGTACTATAAGATGTTGTATTTGAGAATACTTTATAAGATGTTAATCCAGCCAGGTTGTTGGTTGGTCCTAGATTAGTCATTCAAATGTTATGTAACCACAGACATCTGGGAATTATTATTAGTGTGGAAATCTGTATGCATATTGTGATGATGTGTTGGAGATAAGCAGTAGGCAGTTAGGGGGTGGGGGAGGGGTTTTGCCTTAAGATCAGGATAGTCATTAAGGAATTGTCAAGGTGAGTACTCAAGGGATTGTGTTCTCTGAACACGGGAGTGGGATGTCTGTGGTATACAGCTGAATATTATAGAGAGGGAATGTTCAACACTAGCAGCTTCGTGTACAGGAAACAACTTGTAGTGGTCCTTTTACCATTCCACTATAGATGAGCTGGTTGAGAGCAGTATGCCTCGGGTAATTGAAAGAAGGCCTATCTGATTGAATCATCACTAAAATAGACAAATCAGAGAGCCTTACAGTATTTTAGCCAGTTTTGATAACAGTGCTGTTTTTATTTTGTTTGTTGTAACTAAGTGTAAACTATTCGTTTCATAGTCAAAAGATGTGACATAGATGAAACGTAAGGGATAGGGAGGAACTTCTAGGACTCCTTAAATATATAGCAAATTCAGTATTGGTAGCTGTTTGGAATTGAAACTGGTATTCTTTCCCCCAAATTAACCTGATAACGAAACCAGTGCCTTAGGTTTGCTAGCCAAGCTTTCGACTGCTTAGCTAAGCCCTAAAACTGGCATGTAAAACACGTGTCCTCTTGTGAGATTGAGCCCTTGTCTTGCAGACAGTATTCCGTTCTGTTCTCTAGGTCACACACACATACCTTTAAAGTAACCTTCTTGAAAGTGTACAGTTGAAAACTTCCCTATCTATTTGAAATTGCTCAAAAAACAATCATTGATACTTAAGGGTAAAATTTTATTTAAAGATGAACAAAGAAACTATTTATAGAAATGTAGTAATCGCTATTAAAAAGAAAAAAAAAAGCATCAGGGGGATTCTTAAATTACTCTTTTTTGTGACCCATTGCATAGCTCCAACTATTAGATTGTATGTTATTAGCCTGGAATTCACTCACTCCTTTTTCTCTTCCAAATGTCTTTTGGTCCTTACTTAAAAGCTACCAGTGAGAGGTTGGTCAATTACATTTAAATTCACTCAACCACAATGTACAAGTAATGCAATCAAAGAGTACTAATGAAGCAGAAGACATGGCTTAGTAGGATTCCTGTCTGTAGAGTAGCTGTACAAGCATCATTTCAAATGGTAGTTTGCTTCTCTTGCTGTTGGCCTCAAATGTGCCTGCATGCACCTCTAATGTTTGGCTCTGGAACACAGTTTCTTTCATTAGACTGATGCCTCAATGTTATGGTGACCCTCAATGTAGTTGTATTGGTGACCTCCATGGGCTTTCATACTGTTTCTTAAATGTTGGCATCACTTATCTCAAACTTCAAGATGTCTAATTTGTTATTCACTTCTACAAATAAGAAAAACATAATATAAAGAAGGCATCATCCTATGTTAGAAGGTTTGATCTCTTATGAAATGTCAGTGAGGTAACAATTTGAGGTAAGAAATTCTGTTTTCATTGATGTTGAAATAGAGCATAAGAGAAGTTGCCTCACATCACAAGAAAGCAATTCCCAATGTACTGTACTGGTTAGAGAAGCCTGCTATTTAGTGGGGAGTCATGTTCTGATGTATAAAAAATGTGAGTAGAGAATGAGTACTTTAACATCCCCTTCTAGTCCTCCAGGGAGACAAAGGAGAGGCTGTGGAGCTTGAATTAGTCTTCAGTGGCCAGTGGCTTCATTACCATTGCCTTGTAATAACATTCCAATAAAGACTAAAGCAAAGAGGCTAAAGGAGCTTCCTTGTCTGTGAGCCTCCAGGTGTTCCCGGATGTGGGCATGCCCAAACGGCAGGAAGTTTTGCCAGATGTCCTGCCCTCTGTAGTCGGCTTCTCCTTACTCATGCAGTTCCTGTGTTGTGTCAATTTTGACAATACTACCACTAATAGAAATGCACTTTCCCAAGTCCGTGCGCCATCCTGATGAACTCTGGAACTTCAGCGAAGGGGCCTAGAAAGATCCTAACACTTCCAACCAGTTTAGAAATATACATGAATGCCTGGACTTGAAATTGGCATCTGAAATGAAGGTTGACTTGTGGAATTGCATCTGTTCTGAGCTTGCTGCTAACTTTCTATAGTTAGTGATAGCCTAGCATTGTGTGGAAAATCCAGCTGTAAAAAAAGAAATAGTTGGTGTTGAAAAAGCACTATCTGGTACAAGAAAACAACAATAACCTAAGCACCAGTGAGCCCACTACCAAGAACATCAGCTATGGTCTCCTTCTGAATTTTTCTGGTGTGGTTTTGTTTTCCCAGTGTCTTCAGACTCACAGTTGTTGATTTCTGTTGATTTCTAGCGTTGGGAACCATTTTCTCTATACCTTGCTTAGAAGTTTTACAGGTGGATAAGAAAGATTTACACTTATTGAAGCTTTGGAAACCCTTAATAAACAAAGTTTCAAAACCACATAAGCACATTTCATTAAATATGTGTTATCAAGCTTCAACTGTGCATGTTTTGAGGTATAGGTTAGACACATTTTCAACATTCCCCTTGTGTCTTTGAATTTATGAGCATCCCCAGACTCATATTTGTTGTTTCACCAGATTGTCCCTAATATAATATATTACTAAGTGTTTCTTCTTGAGAAAGAACATTGGGCTTTTTAGTCATTTGTGCTTTCATTGCACATTAAGCCTCCTCAGTTTCCTCATTTGGTAAATTGATAACACCAATGATACTTAGATTATGATGTTCTTGTGAGTATTAATTGAAAAGAGGACAAATCAGGCATATATCACTACTCAGCAAGGATTACTATTGCTATTTGTACTGTTTATATTATAGCTACTACTGCAGTGATTATTACTTCAATGAAGGTAGTACTAGTAAACATACAAAATGTAATCCATAGCACAAAATTGGTACAGGACTTTAAACTTTCCTGATCACTTACTTATTGATGAAAAATATTTCCTGGTGTTTTTTTTTTGTTTGTTTGTTTGTTTTTTGTAATTTTTACATAATAACATTTTCAAAGTATAAAAACTACTCTGAGCCACTAGTGAGATTTCTTGAGAAATTATAAAGCTGATACTAATTATACATTAAAAGAGGGATCAAATAGAGTAGAACAAAGTATCTTTTCTGTATCTCAGACAAAAAATGTAGGACGTAGGAAAATAAGCACTGGGAAGTAAGAAAAGTAAATTAAGTATTATAGATCTTATCAAATAAAAGCACTGGTTATGGATACATTGATGACAGACAAAAGATTATTGTGCCCTGTCTTTATTTCGAACCACTGGCTCCCAAACAATGTTTTGGAGACTTCTTATTAATTATGAAGTCTTGGCCATACCTTAGAATTGTTGTTAACTAGTTCTTAAATTTTTAATTAACCCATTTATATTAATCTAGGTCATGCCATGTAGCTTGTTACCTCTCTTTTATAGGGTATTCCCTACTTCCCTCTTCCTACTTCTGTCTAGTAAATTGCTAAATCTCAGATTATTTCCGAGTTCCTTTCTCTCCCTGGAAGTCCCGCCTATCTTCTCCTGCTTTGCTATTGGGCATTCAGATCTTTATTTAACCAATGAGAAGGTGCCTTAAGTTGGTGAGGTAAAACAGAGACATCTTCACACACTATAATCAAATATCCTGCAGCAATGCATTATCATGCTAAGCAGATTTAGAATCATTATTACATTAACTGCCCTTATATTGGAAGTATCCCATGCTCCCATGCAACCCATTGTCTGTGTTACTATGCCATTTTTTTTTTAATTGGCATGTAAAACTTATACATACATTCTCTTGTGTTTCAGGGCTATAGTCTTAACCCTTACCTCATTTTCAAAAGCCTCCATTGTATACACACCATAAATTTAAAACAGAGAAATAGAGAACTATTCATTTATGAAAATGCATATGAACAAATCGAGAATGGCTTCACCATGGTGTGAGCCAAAGGTTATACTATCATCATTCTTCTGGTAACTGTTACATGTGAGTCAGTAACAACGTAACAATTAGGTTGTTAATTAACATAAAAAACATATGTTAAGATTTTATTAAAAGCTGTTGATGTGGCTATTGTTTTGTATGTAGCTATTTAAAAACACAACAAACTTCACTTTGTTCTAATACTTCATTGGGGCGGGGGGGGGGGGAGGGGGTTCAAGACAGGATTTCTCTGTGTAGCAGTCCTAGTTGTCCTGTAACTTGCTTTTTAGACCAGGAGTGCCTCAAACTCAAGAGATCAGCCTGCCTTTCTTTTTTTTCTGTTGCATTTTTATGTCAATAGGTTAAATCACAATTGTTGGTTTTGTTGTTGTTGGTGGTGGTGGTTTTCTAGCAGTTTCTTTTTTCTTAAACCAGGTTCCTTTTTTTCTGGGCCATTAGGGTCCTCACTGAGCATGGTCACACTCATCGGTAAAGCTTTACTCATTCCTCATAATTTATTTGAAGTTAGAAAATTGAAAGGATGCTTAGAATTATTCTATTAATTGGAAAACATTTTTTATATAATTCACATTCATTAGAATTTTCTATTAAAACGTATCTAAACCTAAAGCAAATAAATATTCCCAAAATTGTTTTAGGCCACTGTGTTTCCTTCTTTAACTTTTTCCTTTAGTCATGTAAAAATGAGTGACTCTGCAGAGATTTGAGAATTACTTTTTAGTGCTTACTGTTTGCTGCCTGGTCAAATCATTCTGCCTATGCTTCAGTGCTCTTGCTTCCTATGGGTTGTTCATGTATAGTGTGAGAGCAGATTCAATTCGAAGATGGAGGCTGTCAGTGACTACGTAGTCACTGACATACTAAACATAGGTAGTACCTACTTCCTGGTAAAGAGCATCTGTGTCACCTTACATATCCTCTTCTGTCTTTACTTTCCTATGAGAGTTTGATCAATAGAGAAACTTTCCCCACATTCTTCCCAGATATTACCCAGTTTTCTTGGAAAATGTAACAATGGTATTTGAGTTCAGTATTTCAAATGATGGACTTCCTTTGCCTTTATCTAACTTTTAAAAAAATTGTTTCTTAAGTGGCATTGACTTATGTAGGAACTTGTTTGATTTACTTTATATCTGGATTTAAAATTCAAAAGGTTAAAAATTAAATTTGATGAAATTGAATGTTTTGGAATTAATTTTCTTGCTATGAGGTATTTTTTTTCTTAACAAATGTTTTGTTGCTAGATTGTTTTACCTTGTATATATTATAATTTTGTCCTTTCAAGGCATTTAATATGCTCTCTTTTAGTCTCTGTAGAAATGCTGGAAAAGAATTTGAAGCAGATGGGAAGGCAGCTTCAACAGCTTGAGAAGAATTTGGAAACCTTTCCCCCTCCTGAGGACTTACATGACAAGTTTGTGATAAAGATGTCCATATCCTTTTGATATCTAAATAAGCCTGTAGTCAGCTGGATTTACATTTTTTTTAATGTTCTAAGTGTGTTTGTATAACTGAAGTATATTACATAGTGCCAAATTATTGACTGTTTGACTTTTATCTTTCAGGTAAATTAACTAAGGTGTATTTTATCATGAATAATTCACCAAAGATTTCTATCTTTTTTCCATCTTCTTGAAAAATAGAATTTTCCCCCATTCCTTCTGTTTGACTTATCCCATCTGATAAAGAGTATTAAAACTTAGTCTGAGGAAGTTTGAGTCTACTGTCATGGAATGTGATTAGCTACTTTTGAACTATTTCTGGAGTCAGATGTAGACTCTATAAAAACCCAGCATGACTAACAAGCTCAAGTGCTGATATGCATTAGACATTAACTCTGACTCCACAAAATGTAATATTTTCTTTAGAAAGACTGCCATTCCAAATAAAAATAGGAGCTTGTTACAATTATTGCTTATGTGCACTTTCGCCTAACTCAGAGTGCAATTTAAAACAATGTATGTAAATTAATAACTGATGCTTGTGTCTAATTTGATTTACAGCTTGCTTTGTATTCACTTATCTTTGTTACCAGTAACTCTGTAGCTTAGTCTCTAATTAGTAACTGAAGTAATGAACTTCTTTATTTCCTGAAGCTAATATTGAGTTGCTTTGCAGGCCACAGTATGAAATCTGTAATGGATATCGTTTCCATTGTAATGAAATATTGTGATAATGCATTATTAAAATCCCATATGGATGTCTGAATTCTGTATGAAAGGACAAGCCAGTTATAAAATGAGGACTTATAAATAGACTTCCGTAATATTTTAAACTGATATACTTGAAATAAAATGACTTCCTCCTCCTATTTCTCCCTTGAGATTTAGTGAATCAGAAAATTATTATTTGGTTTGTCATATACTTTATTTTATGTGCTTTCAGCTTAATTGTGAATTAGTTCAATTTTATCTTCCTTCTCTGTCTCTGTCAGGAAATATAAAAATGCACTCAGTAGCAATCAGTTGAAGATAATGTGTTTGTTTCTTCTCAAATCTTATGACCTATCCAGCTTCTTTTTAAAGATATTGGTCTATTACTAGATTTGGAAGGATTTCCTTTTTGTTTTTAGACTAAAATTTTAGTAAATATCCATAGGAAGTAGAGATTTGTACCACCCTTTCAACTGACAAATTACTTATTTTAAGATAAGTATATTGTAGTTGTATCTTTATGATTATTCTTGAATTTGCTTCTCAATCATTTTAACAGGTTAACAAATGCACATATGACTATTTCTTGTTTTCCATAAATATTGTTAACTGAACTTGTTCAGTTTTGTTCTCCATTGATATAAAAAGAGTATCTTAGAAAAGATTTTGATCTGATGTAGCTTTTGGTCATATACTAGTAATGGCTAATTAAGAAGCTTGAGTTTCTCAAACTAGCATGAATTCATAAGCAGAGAGTAAACTCCTGCTCAGCAGACAGTCTGAAGATATAGCCCTACCCATATTCACATGACACAAGTCCTGAATGATGTCAACTTCCTGAAAGGTGTGGAGCTCATAAAACGCAGCCAGCAGGAAATCAGAAGCAGGAAGGATGAGGCTTTGCTGGAAACAGTTTTTCATTATGAGTAAAATTACACTCTATGGACAGGAGAGCTACTATATCCTGTCGCTAAATATCACAACCTAGAAGCCTCTAATGAACTGATTAGCATTCATGTGTCTCTTGGAACTCAGATATATGAACAGTTGGTGCACTTTGCTATTGACAAAGCTTATAATCATAAATATTCTTTGCCAAGATTAGACTGCATTCATTTGCTTTTCATCTTAGTTAGACATACTAGTTTTGAAGTAATTAAATTCATTCATTGTAAGACTTTGTTTACTTTAATTAGGACTGACAAGTCAAATTTTGAATATTAAATGCGTTTATACAGATCTTATTAAAATGGCAAATTCTGAGCTCCCTGGATCTCAGAAAATAGAAGGATTTAGAAGCAAAAATGCACAATGAATAAAAACATACTAACTGCTGTTTGTTATTAATACTTTGTTTATATGTTATGTTTAAAGCATATGACTTGAAGCCCATATCAAGAACTTAGTTCTACAGCCAATTATGGAAACATATTGTGTATTATTTAGTTTGTTAAAAATTCATCTTTACAAGTAAATATTCACTTTGAAAAATTATTGTTCGATTAAGTATTAAATGATGTATTAATTGAAGTGTCTTTTTTAAAAAAATGAGATTTCACTATTGTCAGAAATGTTCTTATTCTTCTAGCACATTCTTACTTGATGTGTCTGCATCTTCCCAGAAAAATGTCTAAGGTACATCATATAATTGCATGTATAGATACTTCACTTATCATCACCCTTCTCATAGTATTATTTTACAGTTTCTAAGTCTAGCCAGAACCATAATTAGTTGAAAAGCTTCACAGTAAACATTTATATGCAAAATGTAAAACACAGATTTAAGGTATGCTCACCTGCTGGTGAATGGAAGGTGTATAAAGCATACATTGTTTTTCACCAAGAAATGTGAGAAAATGGTGTTCATGCCATATTAGGTATGTTCCTTTTGCCCTTAAATTCTTCAACCTCTTCTTCTTTGCAAAAAACTAACAAGTAAACCGTAGAGCATGTCATTCTCCTCCCTACCTCCTTCTCCTAGTCTCCTAAGAAGAATTAATTTACTAGACATCTCTAT
Source organism: Phodopus roborovskii (assembly GCF_943737965.1). Taxonomy (NCBI): domain Eukaryota; kingdom Metazoa; phylum Chordata; class Mammalia; order Rodentia; family Cricetidae; genus Phodopus; species Phodopus roborovskii. Next base: position 29,246,673 of record NW_026126511.1, read on the forward strand.
ATTTATTTATTTAGCAGAAATTATTAAACAAATTTCTTTATCTTTAATGTCACCATCAAAATTCAACTTCATTTTCACTTTACATGGTTCAGTAGTTCTGAAAGATAGCAATGTCTTGGCTACTCTGGAACTACATAGTAGATGTTTAAACGGGACTAGTAAATTCACCGAGTGACTTATGTCTACCATGTTCAACATTGGGAAAAGTGCGTTTTGTAGGAAAATTATCTGAAAACCTTTGGGGGGGGTATGAGGGACCTTCATTAAAGAATAAAACTATAATATGGGTAGAAGAATTGCTCTGCAGAGTAGACTAGCTGAAGATGGCAAATTTGGGCCATTGAGTTTGTCTTTTGTGGTCACCATCTCGCTATTCTATTTATTTGTTTGTTTGTTTGTTTAATCTTTGCTTTTCTCACGATGACTGTTAGAGACTTGTCTTAAATACTCATTCTGTGGTCTTTTTGAACTCTCCAGTGTACAATGGCCTTTCCCCTTACTCCACAGGCCAACAGGTTGGTGCTCTCTGCTCTCACGTATAATGACCTGGTTCTTTCAACCAGCCTCTTGTTAGCCAGTATTTCCTTGCTTGTCACCTCAGTTATCCTCCGTCTCAATGTTAACAAAAGAAACTTTCATTTGTTTCATGTTCATTATTATGGGAAGTGTGGTAATATATTATTTATGATTTAGTAAAACTTGTCTGAGGATTCAGAAAGCAAAGTCAGCCTCAAGTGATAAAGCTCAGGCAGTGGTCATAACACACCCTTAATCCTAGGATGCAGTGTTAAGAGATAAAAGGATCCACACAAGATTGATCCAGTTCTAAAGAGAAACAGCTCATACAAAGATGATCCCAGCATCTGGGATCACATGCCTTTAATCCCAGCACTAGAGGGACATAAAAAATAGGTGCAGGATCTTCAAGTAGTCATACCAGGCATTCATTCTCCAGCCACATTGAGGATAGCAAGACATTGAAGTCTCAGGATTCTGCACCCATGCTGAGGAGAGGTTATAGTCTTATGTTTGGTGTAGCCAGGATCACATTTCAGTCTGAGGTAGAGTGAGAACTAGTGACCTGCTGCTTTGTTTTTCAGATCTTCAGCTTGAATCTTGAATCCCAGTGTTTGTCTCTGGGCCTTATTTTTTGTGCTACAGGGAAGTTTTTGCATTTTTTTATTAGAGGTCTGTTTTCATTTCCACATTACATCATGTATGTTTCATGACCACAGAACCTTAGCCTATCTTGTTACATACAGTTTTATTTAGGAACTAGAGGTGCAGTGAACTTATAAATATTTCCTGAAATGAATGTTTGGCTAGATCCTGGGTTCTAAAGAGGGTTTCTCAAAGAAACTAGATACATAGGTCTCAGTGAAGCTGGTCGTTGAACATTGTGTTAATGGGATGATTATAGATCTCTATACGTGTGTGTGTGTGTGTGTGTGTGTGTGTGTGTGTGTGTTTGTGTGCATGATACACAGACACACAAAGTGCACACTTTTGCTTACAAGAAGAACTTTGTGCACATGGAAGCTAGAAGTTGATTTCTGGCATCTTCTCAGTCAGTCTCTAGCTTATGCTTTTGAGGCAGGGTCTTTGCTAAACATACAACTTCCCCATATGGCTAAGGTTGGTTAGCTAGCCTGTGAGCTACAGGTACATACCTGTTTCCATCTCCTAGTTCTGGGATTTGAGATCTATGTCCCTGCACCTGACTTTGTACATGAATCTGGAGATCCCCCTTAAGTCCTCATACTTGCACAGCAAGCCCTTTATTCATTTGAGGTATTCCCCAGTTCTTGGTAGCAGTGTGTTTCTAATGATGGCAATATAATATTTGTCTATGAAATAATGTGACTCCATATATAGAGGAAGTTTAGCAGTCACAGTATTGGTCGACAATGACCATATACCAAGTTGTCCTTTGGCTGCCTAGTACTAATTTCTTGTTTTTAGATAATTTGAACAGATATCTGCATCTCATGTATCTCCCATATAGCTCAATTACAGTGATTCAGGCTGAAACATTTGAGCAATTCTCCTTTGTTTTCATAAAGACAATGGAAAAATAGAATTCTCTAAACATGAGGTAGATGTAATATGTGAATGTCAGTGATTTTGCATTGATTTTTATCCACAGCTTATGTTGCTGCATTTCTCCTATGTTTTTCTGAACCTTTGTAGAACGTGATGCTGGTAAATATGATGCAGGGTATCTAATAATGATTTTTTTTTTTTTTTTTTTTGGAAACAGAAATTCACACTGAAATCCAGGCTGGCCTCAAATCCACAGCAGTAATCCTGCCTCAGCCCATCAAGTGCTGAGATTATAGATGGAAGCCAGGATTCTAGGCTTTGACATTTTGTCCTAGTTGGGTTTAAGTGTTGGCCCAAGGACATCTAGTTTGGGTTTTTCTTTTAGAAGATATTACTTTTTCTTTCACTGTACCTTAAAAGAGTAGACCCTCAACACTAAAATAGTATGCTTTATCCATGTAACCAGCTGTCCCACTCTGTCACTCAGCCTTCCTTTAGAGGGTAAGAATTGATTTGGTTATTTCCAAAATTGTCTTAGTTTAATCATGTCTGGATTTCCTGTTATTTTGGGTAATTCCCGTTATTCAAAGCTCCACTTCATTTCCTTTTGGAGTAAATTATGTTATACATAATAATGATGAGAAAATTAACTTAAAAACCCCCTAGCTGTGAGGACAAAACCATGTCATTTCTGTACATCTGGTTCTTTTCCATCTTTTCCATCCCATCTTTCGAGATAAGTGCACTGTTCTAAGTATATGCTGATGCACACTGGATGTTTTCTTAAGTTTCTTAACTTCAAAATCTACAAAGTGGCATTGCTTTGTTTTAAGTGGTTTAACAAATGGATTCTTGACATTGTGCGTTTTCCCATGTGTTGGGAGAAAATTAGTAATATTTGTGCAGTGCTTTTTGTTAAAACTCAAAACTTTATAAGCAGTTATGGGGCCCGAAAAGGAGAAGTATGGAATCACGCCTCAGCCAAGCATTTCCTCTTAAATTGTGTGTTGAAGTACATGCACATGTGCCTTTTTGTGTAAATTTTCCCCGACTTTTCACAGACACCTTTGGAGGAAGGAAGCCATCCCCAGCAACCTTAAAAATAAGCCATTGTTAGAACTGTCTGGGCAGTCTTAATGCTGTTCTATGAGTCTTTCTACAAGACATGCTATGGGGATTTTAAATCAGCAGGTTCTGTTTTGTGTTGTATTATTAATGAAATAAAGGGTAGTCTGTGGTCTGTTTAGAAAATATCTTTTAATGCCAGTGACTCACCATCCTCATATTACCATAATGACTTTTAGAATGGTCTGATTTATATTATCAGAAATTAGTGTGAGAAAAGTTCCATATTTCTCTATCCACCTTTGTCTTGTGTATTTTATGTGTGCAAAGATAAATTTTAATCATGTAATATGTAGAAATTTTATAGAATTTTTTCAGAAAAGAATTTAAAGCATCAATTTGCCTATATAATTAAATTATTATAAACTTTTAAAACCATCTTGCTTTCAGAATCTTAAGGGAATATATATATTCCCAACTACCTGATCACCTTTCTTGGCAAGTTGATAAAATTGATTCCCTGCTCACAATAATTGTGTGACAGAGGTGACATTATACTTTCAATTTTACAGTTACGAGAGTCAAGGCAGAGAGATGAAGGCTTTTCTACAACCCACAGGAACTATGCATTGACCTTAAGTTGTTCAATTCACTTTTCTTTTTTCAGTATATTCTATTTGCTCAGTCTTTACTGCTGAACTGGAGTCATTTCACAAGGTATAGATTACTATTATTGTAGATCAGAAAAAAAATCTTGAACTATGAAGGACAAATACTCAATATATAAACATTTATTTGGGTACTTGCCAAAGTTAACTTGAAATTCAATTACAGCTTCTTTGTTTTATACCATAGATTCTGACAGGAATCTCTGACAGCCTTGCTGAGTTTTGGAGATGTGTTAATGGTAACTAAAAAGTAGATTAAATATGGAGCTGGAAATGTGTTCATTTTGCCTTATAGAACATCACTCTGTAACTTTCAAAAATCCTTAACTAAAATATGTACAGCTTTGTTATCAACGCAAAAGAGCAGTATGAAGACCTCTCAGAGCTCCTAGACAACATGACACAATTATACCAGAGTGCAATGGGCTACTATGCTGTTGACATGAAGAAGGTCTCTGTGGAGGACTTTTTCAACGACCTGAACAACTTCAGAACCACATTCATGGTATGATAAGTTTTTTTCAGTTTTTCTCTGAAAAGTGTCCATGGAACACTTTCTTGCCTGTTCTTTCTTTTACTGTGTTGTTTAATTCTCTTCTCATTTTTTTTGCAATAAAAGCTACCTTTTCTGGTGTTGTATGTTAGCTTTAAGTTTTTCAAATTTTAGATCTGTTGAAAAATATGTAGTTTGTTCTCTTTGGGGCCTTTTTTTAACATGAAACTGTAATCAGAAATTTTGATTGAAAAAGTGACAAATTCTGATGATTTTCATAAAGGCTCCCTCCTGACTGATTACAGAGCACATCTATAATACGTTTTTGGCTATGAATTTGCTTCTTTATGCTTAAGATCAATTTGTATTTTTGTGGTATAATTTTACCAAATTCCATGCAGCTCCTGGGAAGCTTTTTTTCCCTCCTTTTTTAATGCATTGTACAATAAGCTCCCTGCGATTTCCCTTTGAGTAGGTTTTACATTCCTACCGTTCGCTTCAGACACTTTAATAGGGAGGTCAGGTCTTTGAGGTAGAATCCTTTCATTTAGGTATTAAAAAGATCTTTTGAAAAGTATTAGCTGATTAGATGGGGGAAAAAAAACCACACGCATATTAAAGTGAGAAGGTATTGTTGCCTCCCTTGGGAGACAAGGATGCCTTGCAGCAAGGAAAAAATTGTTATTCTTAATAAATGGGGAAGTCATTTCTATATTTCACCACATGTTTGTGCGGATTAAAAAGTTTTTCAGTGTAAAGAAAGAGGCGATTGGGTTTAAAGAGCTGCTTTTTAATCTCAGGAAAACTTTACTAACTTTGTTGGCTGGTTAGAATAGCTTACAAATGGCTTGATGAGCTTTTAATGAAACTCCGTCATTTAAAAGGAAAACAACACGCAACAACATGCACACTTACTAACACTTCTTGTTCTGTTATCTTCACAAAATTAATTTGTCTTTATTATTGCATATGTACTTAGTCTGTCTTTGTGTGTGTGTTACTTTCTGTGTGATACATTGTTTAAAATTACCTAATGACTCATGAGGCACCTCGCTTAGTGGAAGTAAACTGTAAAATGTTTTCACTTTGAGAAAGGTAGACTTGGATTCCAGAATGATGTTGCTATGGCTTTTTGTTTACTTACATTGATCTATTCTGGTGAAGGTTTATTTTGTAAGTACCAGGTCCTGTGTGCAGACCCACTGCTGAGCTAGTGGGTTTCCATGGAGTGCTTTCCTTCCATACTCAGCGCCTGAAATACTGCCCCTTCTGTTCTTAGTTAGGTGCACTGTTGCGCTCAACCCCTGCCACTCATCTTTTCCAGGCTTCCGTTCCTCTCCTAAGATTCCTGTCTGTCTCATTCACCCATGTGTGCCCAATACAATGCCTCATTGACACTGGTAAACGTTTGGAACCAGGTGATCAGTGGATGCCATACTTTGACAACTAAAGCATTTGTAGTCAACATTTGCCAGGTTCCATCTTCACTTATTTAAACATTGCCACATCCAGATGTAGCATAAATACTTAAATGCCCATTTTAGAGATAAGAGTGAGTCATAAAGAAGTCTGACTGAGCCATCATTATATACCCAGCAAGGAGCTAGTGTGCTGCTCTAGGTTGCCTGGCTCCTGATTCTCTACTATATAAATCTAATTTGCAAAAACTACTTTTAAATGTGTGGCATCTAGAACACTTTCAAGTTGGGAGTAAATTGAAATCTATTTCTGCTCCCAAAATAAAAATCATGACCAGTTTCTGTTAATTTGTAGTCAGTTTATCTGAAATAGTTTAGAAATGTGTTTGCTTTTGAACTGAAGCAATTAAAAGCTATGTAGTCAAATTCCTTCAACATATCTTTGACCGATTCACACCATTTCTCCTAAGTTATTACTGTAGTTGCAACTGAGTCATCTAGATATTACTCTTTAAGCTTATTCTTCTGTTCCCTGGGAGCTTTGTTACACTAGCTAAGAGGCAACATCTGTTCCAGATTGCTGCCACAAACCATGTAGACCAAGACGGGAAAATTTCTAGATCTTGTAGCCTCTGTGAAGAACAGCCGTTCCTTTGACAGTGCTTTAAGTCATCCTGCTTACATGAGAGCTCAGGTTTTGCTGCTGTCCTTCTCTTCTACTATAAGGTGCTGTGTTGGTCTATTTAGAGCTACTGATCCAGCTCCCCCGGAAATGAGGGTTATATTTTAGAAACATCTTTGCTTTTGAACCGAAGCTATGTGGCCAACTTCCTTGTTCATGGAGGGTACAGTGTAGTTTCATGAAGCCTTATTTTTGCTAACAGCATCAGCAGATGGAATCGTCAAACACATATCAATGGTTGAGCAGTAGCTTTTCTTTAGACCCTGACTTCTACGTAGATACACCAAGTCTCACTTAGTCTTCACAGTGTTTTGTGAGGTATAGCATTACAAAAAGAGCAAACTGAGGTGGAGAAGCTCAGGTTTTTCTAAAAGGGATTCAAGGTTCAGAAGGGCTACAATTGAACTGTTTCTTACCTACTTGAAATTTATGCAGCTAGACATTTAAAGGTGTCGGGGAGGCATGTGCCATGGAACATGTATAGAGGTCAGTGACACCTTGGGTTAGTTCTTTCCTTCCAACATGTGGGTCCTGCTGGAGATCATTCACTCCCTAAGTCCCAAATTTGTAATGGATTAAAGCACCCTGCTGTTAAGTTTACAAAAAAAAATGCTTATGACACTTTGAAGGGTTTTGTTTGGTTTTTGATTTTTTTTCTCCTTTTTTTTTTTTTTTTTTTTTTTTTTGACACCTTGGTAAGTACCAACACACAGAGTACTTCATTTCTCTATACATAACATTTTACACAGTTAACATGAAGCCTATCAGGATTGCTAGGTGGCTGGCGAATCTCTGCCTTCCTCTTATACCTTTCTGTTTGAGGGGACCTTGTCAATCATAGTGTTAGGACTGAAGGTGTTGAGTGGATTGTTGACTGCAAACTGTCAGCTGTCTGTTAATTGGTGGTCTGCCAGGCACTAAGCTTCCCCCAAAGCCCATATAACTGTAGTGCTTTATGAAAACTCATTAGTACACACTTGAGTTGTTTTGGGTTCACTCTTCATGAGCATCTTCCTGTTACTAGTAGAGGATCTCATGCTTTGAAAAGGGGCCCTTTGCATCCAGCCTGTTATTTATGTTGGTTCCTACCAGTGTCCTCATATCCTTCCTTATCTTAGTCAACAACAGGAACATATTCATGCTAGCCTTTGAATTTAAGCCTAATCTTCTTTCCTGCCCTTGTGACTGTAGCCTTGAAATGTGTGTAATGTGTGCTTCAGCCCCAGTCTGTATCCTACTGCGGTTTGCACCCTGGTTTCCCTTTCCTGGTCTGAATTACAGGGATTCATTTTGAATGCTCCCCTTGCCTTGAAGGTGATGCCTTTTCTGAGAACACTCCTTTGCTCTCAGCTTCCTTACCTGAAATTATTACACATTTCAACTCTTTCTGCAGACTCAGAAGCAGTGTCTTCTAAGGCCTTACTTGTTTTGTTGAATACCTCACTTTCTTCTGATCTTTTGTTGTATCTCTCCTTTTAGATAAAATGTTTCAACAAAATTATATATGCTATATAAAAAAAAATCTGTTGTTTAGTGTTCCAAACATACTTAAGGACTCAGAATCCTTTGATTCTTCAGTGTCAGATAATTCATCTGGAATGATTTTGATTTGCACAGCTTTTGAACACAAATGATTCCTGAGCATATGAATGCTATTCTCCAAGTTGGCACAGCACTGAGCATTCATTACTTATTAGTGTGCAAGACCATTAGCATTCAAATTTGAAATTCCACTTTGGGGTTAGGATTTAGAAGTCATCAAAAAGCAGCCCTTGCCTTGAAGATCTTATTAGTGAATACCCATAGTTAGAAAAGTGTTTTACCTTGCCTTTTTCTTATTTATGCATTTCTACTAATATGCCAGATTCTGTAGTTAGTGTTTATAAATATGTAAAACCATTCGGGTTTTTTCCTTAGTAGTAAAGTACTTGCCTAACACATTCAAGGACCTGTGTTAAATCCACAATATTGGGAAGAAAAGAACAAACAAACAAAAAATGTTCCTTCCTAAACTTTCCTCCATATAGATACTCCTGTGTGTCCTGTGTGAATTGTGTGGTAACTATCAAGCAGATGAAATGTTTTTTTTTTTTAATATTGTAAGTGCTAAATGAATTCTTTACCTAATAGACCTTATATACCATGAATTCTAATTGGTCTTAATAATAACCCCAATAAAAAACCCAAGTCAGATACATGGGTAAAATGCTGAAATATCAGAGAAGCAGAGCAGCCAGCGTTCTTAATTGTAGTGAATTCTCAGCCCAAAGGTTCAATCCTGTCCCTATGAATCCTCACTACTCAGACTGACTACCCAGATTGCACTGTTCCTCCTTACATTCCTCTCTCTGCTATATCTCTGCCCGTATCACTACTTTATCCTCTTTCCTATGCTGGGATTAAAGGCATGGGATCCCTAGTGCTGAGATCAGCTTTGTTTAACTAACTAGTGTGGCTAGCTATGCGATCTGATCCTAAGGCAAGCTTTGTTAGTTATAAACTATCACCACCACCTTGCCCACTTTTTTTTTGTTTTGTTTTTGTTTTTGTTTTTTTTTTTTTTTGGTCTTCAGCTGTGAAATCTTATTCTTTGTTTCACAAACAGAAAGATAGCTATAGTCCTGAGCCGACTTGACCATCACAGTCCCATGTATTATTGAGTTGTAGATTATTAGTGATAGTAACTTGCAAGTTATTTAACCTTACTAAGCACTTCTTACCTGTCAGTAATGAGATGTAGTGGAGTTTATGACCTAATGCACATAAAGCCTTACAAGCTAGCTTTGTGCAGTTAACAGAGCACAGCAGTCTTGTATTTCCTGTCCCCTTTTTGTTTTTCCATACAGAATACTATGAACAGAATAGACACCCAGCTTATGTTTAGCTGTCATTAGGTTATTTCTGTAGGTTATTACTTCATCCATTTAAGATTTGACATTCATATTTGTTGGAAACATTAACTCAGTTGGGTTTTGGTTTATATAGTTGATACATGTATAATGAATAAATGCCAAAGCAAGAATAATGCTTATAATCTCAATGTATCTGTTGGTCAAATGAATTTTCTATTTCTCCTTAATTCTCAGTAAGGGAGTAACTTTTTCCCATCTACTACTCCTTCATCCAGTAACGAGATTTTGCTGAAAATTAAAAAAAAAAAAAAAAAAAAAAAAAATGCAGCAAGAACACAACCTGTTTTAGCAAATCATTTCAATCATACAAATTTGATGCTTGTCAGCTCTGAATGCCATTTGTGCTGACTGCTGTATGAACCAGCTAGTCAGTAGCAGGAGGGCAAAGCACTTAATGTGTCCTGAATGCTCCTTAAAGATTGGAGATTGATATGTTTTATGTTGTCAGAAGTAAAAATATCATGTACAAGTCTTATGGTAGGGTGTTGAGCCAGCTTCTGTAATTATAATAGAAAGCATTTTCAACCCATGCATATTTTGGTGGGCTCACAATTTCAACATTGTATTTGGAGGCTTTTCACATAGGGCTTCTGTCTTCATTAGCACCTTTGTTATTCTGAGATCGTACTTGGAGCTCTAAGGCTTCCCACATAGAAGAAAATATTCTGTTCCCCCCTCCCCTCTTCATCCTTTGGTGTCAGTTCATTTAAGCAATGTGATTAATTGTAGTTGCTTAGTATTTTGACTTTGCAACTTTGAAGATATTGGAATTATATCCTAATCGTTGCTATGTTAATTTTTTTTCAAAATGAAAACATGCCTAATATAATTTACTTGAACTTTCTCTTTACTGATAAGATTCACACTTACTTTGCATTGCTCAGTGGGATAATACATGTATTTGAAAGACTGGTTCTATATTTTGAAATGACTAGTAATTTGTATTTCCCTTTTTGTTGTATTGCTCAATGAAATAGAAAAACAAGAATTAATAGCTAGACTATCTTAAATAACATTAACAACAGCATACGTAATATTAGCACATGTTAATCCATGTAATTGAAGAAATTACATTATGAACTAGCAAGGTGCAGACAGAAATGCATAAAATAACATTATATTCATACATCAAATGTAGTCATCTCTTGCACTTCCTATATATTCTTGTACACAGACATACAGAACAGTAGGGGAGTATTGAAAGAGGTAATGTGCCCCAGAGGCTGACCTTGATGTGTTAAACAAACATGTTTCACATGGGACATAGGAATTGCCACTTGGCTCTTTCCCTAAAACAGGAAATTAACTCAGAAATTAACTCAGAAAACTGCTACCCTGTCACCTACATACTCCAGCACTGTGTGGGTACCATTCCATACATTGGTTTGTCAGTGTTTAGCCTTATGATTGAGAAATAAAAAGAACATCGTAACATGTCAAGGAAAGCAAACACAGTGTAGAAACTCAAATTATGTTTAGAAAGGATCTTATAACCATATCACGCTGTAATTACGACTCACTGTACTAGTTGAAGTGTTTATTTACCTCAGAGCTTGTAGATCAAGCAGTCTCTAGCAAAGGGCTGAAGGGTGAGTGATGTTACCCATGGGCTACGAAGTGCTTTCTGTACCTCTATAAAGGCTGATGTTCTAGAACAGAGGAACTGGGGGAGGAACTGATTAATCGGCAGTACCTACTTAGCCACTGGGCTACTTTAGATTCCCACTTAGGGGATATTTGTTCATTATCATATTGCACTAGCAAGTAACAGTTGGTATTCAGCTCAAATGCTGAATTGTTCTTGCCACAGCAGAGTGTGTTATGTTCACCTGTCCTCATGAGTGGCATTGTAAAATGAGAGGTGGTGACGTTAAAATAAAACCAATGTAATTACTTTTACAAATTGGGATGTATTTTGTAATTTACTTACTAGGATTTTTATTTGATTTTACATTTGTGAGAATTTTCTAGTTATTAAGAAAAATATTTTATGGGAAACTGAGAGCCACAAACTTTTGAATTCCTACAAAATTCTGTGAGTATTCATTTGAAATATTTCCCGTTTTCGTTCATTATGGGAAAGCACAAGAATGTGTTTTACAGTTTTGTTTGTCCTTTTAAAGAAATTATTTTCTGTTCATTCCAGATGCTATCAGGAATTTCCCAAAACTGGTACCATTGCCTCCTTATGAAGGTAAACACACCTAAGCAAGGTGTGCACAGGCAGTATGTTGCATTTTAATGTATTTGTTTACTTAATGAAAAGTAGCCTGCTTTTGACAATACCCACTCCTAGAAAGCATCAAGGGTTAAATTCCATTTATGTAGTTAGAGACACCAGACATAAAGTGAATAAATTTAGGAAACAAAACTTGAGTTTAGTGAAACTTGTATTACAGAGGTCTATTTCAGGCTTAAAATATTTGATTATACATGAATGTTGAAAGAAAGAAAACCAACAGAGAAAGACTTTCATGCTTTTTTTTGTTTTTGTTTTTAAATGAGATCTCTGTAGTTCTGAAACAAAAAAATATACAACATATTAAAATAGCTTGAAAAACAATAAGATGGATACATAAAGCTATTTAGATACTGTGAATAGAATTCAAATATTTTTTTAAAGTAGGTGTCTATAGCTACTTACATTTAATATGATTTTGTGTTTAATTTTTTGTAATACTGATAAATACACTAAATTTTCACTTAAAATTAAGCATTTCTCATATGTAATTTAAAACGTTGTCCAATTAAAACTCATTCTAACATTTACTTTCAAATTTTAAGTTACCATTTTATAGCTTTCAAAAGCAGCTTAAGCAATACTTTGAAGGAAAATAGAGGGGAAGAAATTAAGTCTCTTTTCCAAAATAAAGTCCCTGAGCATATTAGATTTGGTGATATTAAGACAATGTGGATGCATATGTAAATTGACTCCTTAGAGGAATAATGGCTAGACTTGAGGTTGAGAACTACATCTTGCCTTCCATATTTAATTCATCACCTTCCTTGCCAAGTCATGCAGTCTGCATTGGATGCTTCTACTTCACTCCCATTCAACTTATTGTAGCATCATATTCCAACATCTCTGAATAGAAACACTTACATTCTCATAGGAGCTATGAAAATTGGCATTCCCCTTATGGTTGATAGAAGCATGTTATATTGACAGAAGCTAGAACATGGATCTTCATGAGTCGTTGCTGAATAAATGTGCTTGAGGCACTTGAATGATTATACTCTTGTGAAAATTCTACTTTAAATTATTGATATAATAAAACAATATTTGTTAACTCTCGAATTACAATATGCTAGGGAAGTGATACAAGGCAGACATATGAATTGATGTCGTTAATTCTTGAAATACCTACATATGTTATCATTTTTACAGAAGCAACTGAGGCAGCATCACACAGCTTTTCAGTGCCAGGTAGCCATTTAAATAAGAGTATATATCTTTAGATTTCCATCTCATAAGATTATGCCATCATTCAAGTATATGACAAAAAACAGATCTTTTAAAAAATAATTTTATAAGAATAGTCAAACTTCATATCTGTTTTATCATCAGGCATTTTTTTTTTTGTCATAAACTTTCCATTTAACTTGTGTGAATGTTTTCTTAGAATTAATTTTATGTGAGTAGCCAATTACCTTCCTTTAATTTTGGAACCTAAAATGTATGTCTAAGGTACCCAGAATTACATTAGAGTAGATGAGATATAACATCATAAAATGAGATAAGATGTGTTATTCAGCCTCACAGTTTAAACACTGAAGACTCCAGAAGATGTACACTACAATAATTCTTCTAGCTTCTTTAAGGCTCGTATATTCCTTTTTTATATTCTTACCAAGCTTTCTCAGTAATCCAATGAGCCATTTTCAAAACTTGGAAATAACCAAGGACAAAAAGAATTAAAGACAATGAGGGAAACAGAATTGCCAAGGCTGTGAATTTGGAGAGACTAGGGTTGGTACAGAATAAGGACATTCAATAAAGCTTTCAAAATAAGCATGGGATGGAGGGAAATTAATCTCATCCAGGTTAGAAAAAACAATCCCAGGTTATATACAGAGCCCAATTTGAAGCTCTGTGCTGGAAGATGATGACACCTTAACTTCCCCAAGACTTAGAAACTAAGGTCAGCAAACTAAGAACAGAATCCCAAATACTAAACAGCTTTGGAGTTGGGTAATGATGTAACAAGTAGAGGGCAAAATAGGCATAGACATTCTACAAGACTCCAAATATGAAAGACACAAAATGCGTAAGAAAAGTAAATAGATTTAAAAATATATATAAATAGTCTACTAAAAATGACCACTTAAGAGGAAAGAGAGTAGTAGAAATGTGGCAGTTAAAGCTAAACACACAGTGGACTAGAGTAGAGTGAACTTTATTCTACCTGGAAAGAAACACGTGTTCAATGGAGGTATTCAGAGGAAAATCCAGCAAGACAGTGTGATTGAGGGAAACATGGAACAGAGTGAGACAGTCTTAACTGTTTTGTAGCAGGAGCCCCAAAGAATAGATTGAGGAGAATAAATGAAGTATAATAATCATTGAAAACCGTGCTTAAAATGCTTCCAGATTAAAAACAAACAAACAAAAAACTACAACCAGGCTGGAGAGATGGTTAAGTGGTTTAAGTGTGCATACTGCTTTTACAGAGAATGTAAGTTCAGTTCCCACCACACAATCTAGGCAGGTGAGAGTTACCAGTAACTCCAACTCAAGGACGACCCGATTCCGTTGGCCTCTGTGGCTCTTACAGTCAAACACATGTATCCACAAGCACATACAATATTCTGTGAGTGAAACCACAGGATACCAGAAACAAAGTTTCTTAAAAGCAGAGAATAAGTTATCACTCCAGTAGTTTCATAGATATGCATTACTTCTGGTCAGCAGAGGAAGCCATTAGTAGAAAGTATGTGATGTTAAAACTTAGCTGTTCTTCTAATGTTAATAGTCTTCTAAAATAATGGCAGCTTTTCATATTTATGATGAAACAGAAATTAAGAGTGTATCTGTGCCCTCTTTCACATGTGGAGTTCAGAGAAAAGCCTTAGGTGTCAGGTTTTTGCTTTCTCGCTTGTTTGACATAGGCTCTGTCTTGTTCAGAGTTTGCACACATCAGTTCAGCTCAGCCACAGGATTCAGAAGATTGTTATGTCTTTGCTTCCCAGTTCCCAAGGGAAACACACTGGGATTATAGGTGCTTGGGCTAACCGTGTCCTGCTTTCTTCATGTGATTTCTAGAGATCAGACTCGGGTGGCTGGGCTTGCAGGGCAAATGCTTTAGCCACTGAATCATCTCCCCCTGCCTCAACAGCCTGTTCTAAAAGGGGCTTTAAAAACAGACTGGCAAGGCTTTTCTTCACAGGCCAGACAGTATTTCTGGTTTCTCAAAGTTGGTGAGTTACATACACACCTGTATAGAATAGCATAGCTTTATAAGTATAGCTTTTTTTTTTTTCCCACAAAACTGTATTTATACAACATAATTAACCCACAGTATACAATTGTTCTCTATTTTAAAGGATGTATTTACAGAAGTATTTTTTTTTTAAGAAAGGCTCATGAGGCAAAAGGCATAAGAACAAATTTTTAAAAGAATGAAATATACAATAAAAGTTATTTTGTTTAAAAAAGGACACTTACACAACAGAGTGGTCAGTTGAAAGTTGCTGTGTAGTTGACATGGAAGGGAAATAAAAATATGAATTAAATCCAGGACGTGGCTTAATTAGGTTTCTATTGTTGTGAAAAGACAGAATGATCATGGTAACTCTTAGAACAGAACCACGTAATAGAGGAGGGCTCACAGTATCAGAAGAAAAGCCATTATCATTATGATGGAGAGCATGGCGGCATGCATGCCATGTAGTGCTGGGGCTGAGAGTGTTACATCTTTCAGGCAATAGGAAGTCAACTGACTGTCACATGGAGGGAAGCTTGAGCGAAAGAGACCTCAAAGCCTTCCTTCAATAAGGCTCCTTATAGTGCCAGCCCATTTGGGGGCCATTTTCTTTCAAACCACCATAGGGTATATATTCTCTATATTATAAAATCATTAGGAAAACCTAGAGACCAAGTGTCAGGTGTAAATTCCAAACTATAGTGGAGAATTAGAGCAAGGTATGTGAACAAAGAAAAAACATCAGCATAAAATAAACATATAAGAGGAATAATGCAAGGTAGAAGTAATAAGATAAAAATCACAAGGATGTTTAGATTAAAAAAGAAAATTTTGATTCATGAGAATTAAAGAGCTAGAGTCGTGGGATACAGAAAACGATGACTTGATGCACCATTTAATTTAATGCAAGGAAATACTGGGGGGGAGGTATGTAAATAATAAATTACACTTAATAGCAAAATGTGTTTTCTTCATGAAAACACATACTTCAAAAAAGCATACTTCACCTGAAACACACAAATATTACATATGTGAGATAGTCCCCATTGACAATGTAACTTTTTTGGTGGGGTTGCATGTTTCAAGACAGGGTTTCACTGTGTTGCCCCGGCTGTCCTGGAGCTCACTCTGTTGATCACATTGTCTTGATCCACCAGATCTGGCTTTATCTCTGAGTGCCACAATTGCTGATAAGGTAAATATGGATAAACTATGTGGATAAATCTAATAATTAGCATTATGCTGGAAAAGTTTGTCAATGTTCATTTGGCTGTTGGTAAGCCAGAGAGAAAGATTCTAATACACATAGAAGCTTAAACTCATCAATAAAAGGCTTGTGTTGATGTGTGTGCCTAGTACCCAAACATCTATTAAAGAACATTAAGTTCACGGAAGCAAATTGAAGCTATTATTTAAATAGTTTACCTGACACTATGAAAGCAAGCTCAATAAATTTCTATTGGTTTTATTGGTTGGTCTCATTAACATGAAATTAGAACTTTGAAAGGAAGGAAATGTTGAGCATGTAGTAGTAATTTTGTAAAAGCATATTAAATGATTCTTGTCAAGAGTAAGATCATAGGAAGAACTTAAAACAAAGAGTATGCATCTCCTCAGACCATTCACAAATATTGACTTCAAGTAACTAAATACTGAAGTGTCAAAAACAAGTTCAAACCTTTTGAAGTACAGAAAATACCTTTATTGAAGTACAAAGGATACCTTGAAGACTTAAAAGGGCCAGTGTTGAAGGAAAAGAGACTTTGACTATGTCAATTTTAGAAGTCTTTATGAATAACTGTAAATACTTTTGGGATTATATTTATAAAGCATAAATTGACAAAGGCATGGTGCCCAAAATTTCTAGAGAATTTAACAAGTTTTATAGAGAAAACTCAGTTTCAAAAGAATAAGCAAATAAAATAGGCAGTTCACAGAAGAGGAAATAAATCAGGTTACATGAAATGATACTTGGATGAACTGGTAGCCTGAGGGATATAAGTTAAAGCATGGTGTAAAACCACCTATGCTAGTAACATTAAGACTTTTGATGACAATTTCGGTGTTGCATAGGCTGTGGGTATATAATGGAGGTCAGAGTGTGTATTGGCACACCATTTAAAAGTGTTTTAATGTCTTATAAGTTCAACAACATTCTAGTCCTTTGATTATATAGTTCCACCTCTATGGGGGTGGGAGTTGGTTAGCAGATTATTGTGGTGATGCTTAACATATGAAATAATATTTATAATGTCATCCAGCACTCTTGCATATATGTATTTTAGAACAGAAATAAGAGCTTTAATAAATGTTTTCAGTTTGTATTGGCTCAAGCTTTACTTTCACTTTATAACTGGCTGTCAGTAATTATGGCCACACATGCTAAGTCAACTATGAGACAATGGCAGATAGAGAAATCCACATAAGCTAGGCAAGTAGATATGGTAATTCCAAAACAAACATTCCTTGGCAATACTGCTTCAATGTATACATGTGTCATCATACATGTGTCGTCATGTATGAATATGCATAAGGAAGATGGGTTAAGAAGAGTGGATTGTGGGAAAAAGAAACAAATATTCAGGAATAAAACTATTTCTTGCTTGAGGGAAATAAATAGAAAAGACAGTATCTAATAATAATTCACAGCTTATGTAAGAATTACATTAACTTCTCAAATTATATTGTGCAAATTCCACTTTAATGACTGGATACATTTCAATGTGAATATTTACTAGAGTTTCTAATTCCAGATATAACTGCCACACCCTCTTAGAGGAATTTAAAAAAAAAAAATCAAAGGTACTTTTCAAGATCTATAAAAATAATGTTTTCCTTTAGAAATACAGTCTGCAGTAGTTCCCAAAGCCATTTTGTTTTAGGGAAAATGCAATATTGATTTTTCACTTAAAAGTTCAGCTCTTTTAAAACTGATTTTATTCTGATTATTATCTTAGATAAAATGGCTTCTTACATCTGTAAATTCCAAATGCAAAGCTTGTAAGGAAGGTTGAACCAGAAATATCAACTGGTTAGCCAGAAATCACTAATTCGAAAAAGTAATCTTATACATAACCTCATGTAAACAATTAGCAAATTTGTACCACCACGTACTGCATTCAACTACATAATGCTACAAGACAATAAACATCAGGTAGATGGGTCACAGTAAACAGGGAAATCTCTGTTCTAGGTCTAACGCTGTCTGATGACATTCTTAGTCTTCTTGGTTAGTGGAAGTTCATGGTCTATTTGTACAATCTAAAGGATTCGTCTAATAATCACAAGGATGTTGGGTCAGAGAGATGGGCAAGGAATGGCTGTTAAGTGGGCTAAAAAATATCCCATGATAAATTGTAAGTAGGCAGTGGACCTGAAACATTCTCCAAATTGATTGGAATTCTAGTGAAACTGATCAGCCTTGTGAAGAAGGTTCCACGTAAGGTATGGTTCTTTGCAAGAACTTGTATTATACACCTTAACTCTTTTTACTTTATTACCCCTATCTCTTTCCATCTCTAAAACTCAGCAACTTGGTGAGCACTTTGTAAAAGGTGAGCCTGAAATGTTCTTGCATGGAGCGGAGCATCAATTAGTGTCTTAATGTTCTGCTGCTGTGAAGAGACTCCACAAAGATGACAACGCTTATAAAAGGAAGTGTTTAATTTGGGGCTTCCTGATACTTTATAGTATCAGTTCATTATTATTATCATGGCAGGGAGCTTGACTGCTAGCATGTTACTGCAGCAGTACCTGGAAGCTAAGTCCTGATTCCCAGGCAGAAAGAGACAGACTGGGCTTGCAAAGGGCTTTTGAAACCTCAAAGCCCACCCCCAGGTACATATTTCCTCCAGCAAGACCACACCTACTCCAAGGTCACACTCCCTCCTCCTAATCTTTTCAAATAGTGCCACTTCCTGATGACTAAGCATTCAAGTATATTCACCTATGTGGGCCATTGTTATTCAAAACTCAATTAGCCAGCTCCTTGACTTTTACACTTCAGCTGTAATCAAACCACAGGTAGGCTTTATTTTGTGTAAAGTAATTTCATAGCTGCTGTGATATTGGGTTTTTGTTTTCATGATTTTGGCCTCTTCTGTTTGTGATTATTTTGTTATTATTTCTTTGATTGTAAGCACATGATATTTCCCCCTTATCCCTCTTCCCCCTGAATCCCCCATTGTTCTCTTTCAAAGTCATGCCCTCTGTTTTAATTGTTGTCATATACATATGGCCTTTTCCCCCTTTTTAATTTTTAATATTTTTTCATTTTTAGACATCAATTCCAGTTCCCTCTACCTCCCATGCCCCCCACATTACCCCCTTATCCCATACCCCATCCACTCTCCAGGGAGGGTGAAGCCTTCAATGAGGGATCATCAAAGTCAGTCAAATCTCTCTAGGCTAAGGGAGTATCCCTCCATGGGGAATGGGCTCCCAAAGTCCATTCCTGCACTAGGGATACATCCTGGTTCCATTGTCAGAGGTACCATGGACTCCCCAGGCCTCCTAACTGATCTACATTCAGGTCAACTGTCTCTGTGGGTTTTTCCAGCCTGGTCTTGACCCCTTTGTTCATCACTTCTCCCTCTCTGCAACTGGATTCCAGGAGGTTGGCTCAGTGTTCAGCTGTGGGTGTCTGCCTGAGCAAATTGGGAGCAGGCTGGGTTAAGGGGGAGAAAAGAAGTCAGGAGAAAAAGGAGGGGAAATGACAAGTGGAGAGGAGAACATGAGGGAGCAGGAGGATTGAGTCAGGGGAAGAACAGAGGAGAGCAAGAAAAGAGATACCATGATTGAGGGAGCCATTATAGGTTTAAAGAGAAATCTGGCACTAGGAAAATGTCCACAGATCTACATGGATGACCCCAACTAACAACCTAAGCAATAGTGGAGAGTATACCTTAAATGCCCTTCTCTGACAATAAGATAACTAATTTATGTGCCATCCTAGAGCCCACATATGGCCTTATTTAAAAGAAAAGGAAGTTCCGGTGCACTTGGGTGGTGTGGTGAGAGAGGAAAACGGGGAGAGAAGCAGACAGTGGAGACGTAACAAGCAATGGTAATCCCTAAACTAGCTGTTGGAAAGAAGGATGTTTCAAATACTCCTTTTTCTGACTGATAATACCTATATTTCATGTTTCTGTTTTTGTATATATTTTCTGCCCTGTCTATCAGATAGACTTTCATCTTCTTCCTTCCCCGTATCCTTTCTTCTTCTATCCCCTCCTCCCATTCTCCGTTTAGCATCTCATTCAAGTATATATTGAAATTGATAGTGAGTGGGTTAATATTTTGTGTTTCTTCCTTAAGAGTTTTCCGTTCATGATTCTTATCAATAATATAATTTACTTTGAAATTTTTAATAAACAACTTACATTATCTCTGGAGTTTAAAAAGATGGTCAAATATTAAGAGATAGCTCAGTCAGACAAATGTTTGCCTCTCAAGCCTGTTACCTGCGCTTCTATCTAATCAGACATGCAGAAGCTGGGTATAGCACAGTGGCCAGTGCCTTTAATCCTGGTGCTGAGAAGGCAGAGACTGGTAGGTCCCCAGAACTTGCTGCTTTGCCCTGGAACTCATTTGTGAGTCAGCATGACCAGATTGCTAGGCTCCAGTTTCAATGGGAGATCCTGTCTTAAACAATCAGGGTGAGAGCTATTGAGTAAGATAACTGTCATCAGAATCTCATGCCCACATTCTTGGTTGTGCTCATGAATAGAAACATTTACACACAAACGCCATACACACAAGTACAGAAATGAGTGGTTATACTGTTCAATGCTTGTGTTAGGATCTGTGCGGTTAATCCCAAACACTGCAACAAACAATGAGAAGACAAATGGCTTGGGGATGTAGTTCATTTGGTAGAACTCTTGCCTGGTGTACAGTAGCCCTGGGTTCAATTTCTAGAGCTGCATTTAAAAGAAAAACACTAGGCTCCTTACTTAATAGATTAATTGTAGACTTTTAAAATATTGTTGGTATTTAACTTGGAGCCTGTGTATTTTCATTGACACTTAGATAAAACACAGTCTGTTTGTTTGTAATATGATGCCATGCTGTTTGTTGGTACTTACAAAATTCTACCTTTACCTGCTGACTCTCACTGATGCCACATGAGAGGCATTTCTTGATTGCTATAAAACTTAGAAATAAGAAATTAATTAACTAATCACATATCCATTGAGATCTTCTTTTCATTAGCATGTTATTGGTTTTGATCAACAGTCGCAGGATCTGGCTTTGAGACCTCTCATTCTTATGCACTTAAAGTCTGGGCTTCTGACCATTCAGTGGAGATCTCATCCCTCATCTGTCATTTCTTCAGCTGCTTCCCTTACAGTTGAAATACTTACAGGAGAGAAAAAACAGGAGACTCTTCAAGGCTTTCTTTATGTGTTAAAAAGCAGATTTGATTTGTGTATTAAATGTCTATTTACTTTTAGTTTCTGTCTCTTCCTTTTTAGGTAATTCCATTTACATGCAGGTGCTTTAACCCTAACAGGGTGTTTATAGGTACATACTTACAAGGCTTTGTGTGTATGAAGTAAGTATGAACTTAACTGCTCCCTGAAAAGCAATCACTCATGGTTGTGCCTTGTATGTGATTTTAAATTGCTTTCGGGTGGAATCACTGGTTAAAATTAATCATTTCTCAAAATTCCTTTGTATCAGCAAGCGATAAAGGAAAACATCAGAAAGAGGGAATCGGCAGAAAAGGACAAACGTGCCAGAATAGCTAAAGAGCTAGCAGAGAAACAGCGCCTGGAACGCCAGCTCGAGAAAAAGCGCTTACTCGAAATCAAAACTGGTGAGTCTTGTCCAGTTCCCCGCTCGTGGCTCATGCTGTGGACACATAACATCCATGTGGTGCTTCTTTAACATTTCACTGTATGTGGTGAACAAAGAAATACGACTGTGTGTTTCTTTAAGTAGCCATAGAGCAGATGTTTCCTCAAGGGCCTTCCTCTCTTCATTTTCCACATGTGTCTTCTTCTAGTGTTGATCCCCTGGAGGACTTGTAGGTCAAGCATATTCTCTCTCCTTCACTATTACTTGGGTAGCAAGTCTGCAACAGTGCTGGTCTGTTAATACATTTACATCCATAAGCAACTGAACGGGGAAATTCTAGAGAATACGGACCGGTTTCTTCCCCTGAATGAAGCACAGGAGAGAGAAAATGTGACAGAGGATACTGATTAAAATAGACTTAAAGTGGGCTGGGACTGTCATTCTTGTTTGATGTGCCTGAGCTGGAGGCTGAGTTCAGCCCCTGTAACTGAAGAGAGAAGAAAGGAGGGACTAAGTTGGGGTGGGAGGATTGATAGAGAGGACAAAAGAGACAGGGAGACTGGAGCGACAGCTTCCCATTGTAATCCCTACAAATAACTGAGGAAAAAGAAAATTTTGGATACTTGATTTCTTCTAGACATGACAGTATTGTTGTCAGCATAGGTTATTATCCTTCAGGCAGTCATGCTGAAACTTCACAGACAAAAAGACAGTATGTCTGGGGTTTCCGTAAAAATAGCCTGGGGTGACTGAGATGTAGGGGCTCTGTAGATGAAACAGGAGTGTCTAAAGCTTGGGAAAGTACTAGCGAAGGGATGTGCCCACTGTGCTGTTTTCTCTACTTACTTTATAGTATGCTTTCTAATTGTAATGGAACCTTTTGCAAAAAACTGGAAAAATTTGACCACAGCCTTACATAAACATATATATGTATTTTACAATGTTAGAGGGTAATATTCTGCTTTTTTATTTATCTCACATTATTATTACTTCTTAGATTTGGTACTACTTCTTAGTTTCCTAATAAGAGACAAAAGATGTGGATCCAGTTGGGAGAGGAGTATGGGGGAGGGGAAACCATAATCAGAATATATTTAAAAAACAAAAAAAACTATTTTCAGTTTAAAAAAAAAAAAGATACCAGGGAAGCATCATATTAAGTTGTTATTTCATTATCAACCTTAACAATTGGGCTTCACCCCCCCCCCCCAAGCCTCTAAGGATTGAAGGTTTTAATATAAAACCTATCAGCTTTACTGCTAAATCCTGGTAACTCACAATTCAGGACAAGAAATACACCTGTTGTGTCTCCCCGCCCCCACCCCCGCCCCCACACTGGGAAGAGGGGTGCTGCTACCCTACTCTCTTTCCTTGCATTTTGATAGGCATACTTTGTTTAGAAGAAAAATGAGTATAGTATTGTACCACAATGGGTTTCTTCTAAAAAGGACAAGTCATCTAAGTCTAATCCCATACTGATTTTAGAAATTCAGAAAATGTTCAAACAATATCTGAAAGTGTCACCAAACCTGAGAGTCAGGAAAGTGTCCTGTCGACTGTTCAAATGCACTTCTGGAATAATCATAACTTAAAATCTTAGCCTAATTTGTGTTGCATCATTATATTGTTTGAACGTTTGTTCGCCTAGTTAAAAGTCACCTAGCTGATTTTTGATGGCAGATGGGCTATACTGTTTAGGTTTGGCCTGAGGGACTGTAACAGAAAGCCTTTCACATTTGCTATTGTATCAGTTTGTAATATTGAAATCTGTCAGAACGTGTTTTAATGAACTTTCCAATAGATTACTAATGATATTCCCTGTTTTATTTCTCTGCACTTTAATTTCCATTTTTAATGACCAAATTTATCTTTCCAGCTTCAAAGAATTACTTAATGCAATATACAATTCACCTAAACAAGCATAGATCAGAAGATAACTAGCCATATTTGTCTACAGGAATCACTGTTAACATTTAGGTACATTGTCCAATCAGTACCTTTGAATACAAACTGCAGCACTAGGGAATATGCACCTTAATGTCCGCATCATCTTACTAAACATTGAGTACTTCATGTTATTCTTAATCTGAAAAACCTTCCCATTGGTTACACTGGATATATCACACCTAATTTGGCTTACACTATTCAGTAAGGAAGTAATACAATTGCTTTTTCTGACTTTTCAGTGTTATCAATATAGTTGACTCACATAGTCAAAAAAGGTATGAAGTAATTTATTAAAGCACAGAGTAGAAAATGATGTATTTAAGACTTGTGATGCATGTTGCCAAATATACTGCCAGAAATGTTCCAATTTTCCCCAACTTTCCACATCAAACTATGGTTGTGCTTTGGTTGCAGATGCTCATTCTTATGAGATTTTGACTATTTGTTTGGTTAAAAAGTTATTTTTTAATTTTTATTTGTTTTTCTTCCAATAGTAGTGAAGATGGTTATTTTAAAAGTACTTAGAGTTAATTGATATTTCCAAATTTACAAACTATATTGTGTTAAACTTTTTTGTTGGTTAACATATTAGCCAATTGTAAATAATTAAGTTTCTTCTTAAATATCTTAAAATTATTCTCATTTTATGTTTTGGTCGTGCTTACATGTGTATGCATGTGTGAAATATATGTTCTGTTGTCCTACAATATTTTTCCTTAATTTCTTTCTATCACATATATATTGATGCCCAGTCTCAAAAATCAAAAAAGTAAAAGTGAAAAACTCATTGCGTTTCTTATCATGGAGCCCATTATATTTGTTAGATTATTTTTTAACAATTATTCCTTGGTGTTCTTTCCAAGATATAGTATGCAAATAATGACAAATGTGTCTAAATAAGTGAAATATATCCACCCAGTAGGATTTCTTAAACCCCTTTGATTTATTAAGGATATAGCACACATTTTGATATTTTCTAGGGGAGTTCCATGTTCTCCTGAGCCTGGCCTGGGTAATATCGATTGGTAAAAATCTCATTAAACCAGACACAACTAGTATCAGAATGCAGGACTTTTCCTTTTTCCTTTTTTATTTCTTTCTCTATGTTTTTCTTTATTGTGTGTGTATGCGTACACACAAATACACACACACACACACACACACACACACACATTTTTCCCCTTTCTTTTTACTCTACAGATTCTATTCATATATATTGTGGCTTCTAGCTTAGTGCTTTTATGAGGTTCGTGAGTATGAGGTTCGTGAGTTGGTCTTGGCATCTGTACCTGTCTCTTGTACCTTTTCTAGGGCTCTTTTCCTTCTGTTTGTTTGATTTATACTATTTTGATGTATTAGCATTTTGCTTTTCTCTCGTGTTATATTTTAGTATTATCCCTTAGAAGCCCATTTGGTTTCTAAAGAGACACAGAAAGTGGGGGAATCTGGATAGGAAGGGGGGTAGTGAGGGACTGGAGAAAATAGAGGGACGGGAAACCATAATCAGGTTATATCATGTTTTAAATAAATTTCCAAATGTAATAATAATTACCAGTAGATAAAGTATACATAAAATTGAAAGCTATGTTGTGAGAAGGCTACCTTTGAAGTAATTGTATCTTTTGAAGACATTTGGAGATTTGGGAGATTTGGTTAAAGAATGTACAGACATAAACCAATCTAGTTGGCATTTAAAAAGTTTTCTCACCCAAGTCAACAAAGCTGTCTTCTAAAATGAGTAATAAATGATACTTATTCTGATTATTTTTCCTATTTAACATTTTTTTGTTTTTGATTGTTTGTTTGTTTTTTCTTCAAGACCACGTTTCTCTGTGGCTTTGGAGCCTGTCCTGGAACTCACTTTGTAGACCAGGCTGGCCTCGAACTTATAGAGATCCTCCTGCCTCTATCTCCCCAGTGGTGGGATTAAAGGCATGTGCCACCACTGTCCGGCCTTTTAAAGGTAACACAATTGTTAATTCAGAGTCATCATCCTTTGAAAATAACCAACATTATGAAATGAATCATGTAGTAATAAAAAGTATTTGTTTCTTGTTCGCTGTTCTTTTCTAAGTGATTCCAGCATACAGTTACTTTTTCTAATATCTATAGAATAAAATTTTTCTGAAATTATTATTTTACAGCATTTGAAGGCTTTCTGGAATGGAAATACAAATTACTTTGTTTATCTTCCCAGCATTTGATTTCATTCTTGGAGCAAATACATTGGGTAATAAGTACTTGTCTTTTATGGTGACAAGTTTGAGCTCCAGCACTGTGTTAACAAAATATGTTGTGCTTTTCTCTTATTGTTCTACTAGTGTAGTTAAGAATTTACCATATAAGTCACTGTTCATTGATTCATTCATCGATAAGCAGGGTTTTCCCTCTATTTAATATGTAGGTAACTCTTCATTGATTCATTCATCAATGAGCAGGATTTTCCCCACTATGAAGAGATGATAACTGGGGATGAGCAATGTCTCTTTCTATTTTTTTTTTTTTTTTTTTGTTAACAGAAATTTAACATTTAACTAAGTAAATCAGACAACCAAGTGCGTAAGTTCACATCGCAGTTTTTGTGAAGTAAAATAGGATGGGATGAGGCTGGCAGGGATCTGGTATTGGCAGAGTTTGGTTTTATAATACAAGGAAAGTATTGCCTGCATCTCAAATTTCTGATCCTAAATTTTGGTTAATGAAAGTCCCCAGCAATTGACACTGTTTCTGACTGATGTGTTTGCTTCGGGATTAGCGAGCTTATGTTTCTGTGATTTGCTGTATTGCTTATGTACTTTATACATTTAAGCATATTTTTCTGAAGACCAATTCAGGATTTGTATGAAGTTTTTCGTTGCAGATATTGCTTTGGTGTAGAATATACTACTTAAAGCACTGTAGTCATCTTTAGCCTGGCCGTGCTGGTATAAAAAGATTAAACGTGTGAATTACTGGGTTTACTTTAGTATTTGTTACTACTTTGGAACAAGAACATTTTATTTCAACTTATTTTTGTGTATAAGACACAACCCCTGGGATGACTGAGCAAGAGAATACTCATGCAACCCCACTATAAGCACACATGGGCCTTCTTCCTATAGATTTTCATGGGCTTAGTATTTCCACCAGGCAAAAAGAACTGAGTTTTTCACAGATATACAACACTCTAGTCACTGATATGGTGGAGTAATTAAACCCTGTTCTTCCTTACCGACCATCCTTGATGACTGCCCTTGGCAGGAGAATGGGCAGCTATGTTCAGATCTACTTGCGCTCATTATCTCTGTCCTTTCAGAACGGGGCTTTGTTAATAGGATGAAAGTAAAACTGTCAGCTAGATCTCCTCCAAAGGGAAACAGAATGTGAAAAATCCCTTTGAGTAGTAAGTCTGAAAACAAGAGTCTAGACTCTTCCTTTATCATTTCCTCCTGTTAAAAAGTCACATTCTCCTGTTTCTTTCTTAGACTTAGACGCTGGAGTTTTCAGATCCTCACATAGGAACTTTCAACATTCTTTATTTAATCCCAGTGTGAATATAGAATAGTGTTTAAATTTGAATTATTTTAATTTAGGAAGTACTTAAATAAAACACATCTAGGTAACATATTGAACATGGATGCCAGTATTGAGTTATTTAAAGTACACAGCTAGTACGTGCACTTATGTCATCATTTTTAGAGACACAGATGGGAATAATAGATTTATGTAATTTTATACAACTTTTTCCAAACTCCATTTCTATTCTTAATCATACAAACAAATAGGGCATTTGATAATAGCATTCAAATGTTATGCTTTAAGATTTCCTGCGTGTGTAAGATGATTCACATAATTTTCAGTAGCACATCACAATGGCCTTGAAATGGACTCAGTGTTGTATAATTACATTTTGTGGAGGAAGTAAATAAGAGATTATTTAATGGAGCAATAAAAACTATACTAGCATCCCCTATATTTTAGTCTTTAGGTTACAATTTGTCTATTATTTATTAGGCTTAAATGTCTCATTTGGTGCAGCTTCAGTCTATTAAATAACAGATAATTAGCTTTTAGGAATTCGTTGTTTACCCACACGGCCAAAACTGCTCCTTTGTTTTCCACTCCACAGTTTAGAACAGCTAAACAATTAGGCATCCATTTTAGAGGAAATGCATATTGCAT
The DNA here is from genome assembly GCF_943737965.1 of Phodopus roborovskii. Lineage (NCBI taxonomy): Eukaryota > Metazoa > Chordata > Mammalia > Rodentia > Cricetidae > Phodopus > Phodopus roborovskii. Next base: position 29,274,286 of record NW_026126511.1, read on the forward strand.
AAACACCACTTAGGAATGTCTCTGCAGTCTCAACAGATAAGCAATTTATTTTTGTGTTTGCTTTCAGAAAGGCTTTGACAGTTACCCTCTCCTCTATAGATGCCATAAAACTGAGATTATTTTTCCATAATTGTGCAGATTCCAGTCTTTTGTTTTTGGGTTTTTTTTTTTTTTTTTTTAGTAGTGATTTCACTTTTCTAATGTTATCGGTGAGGGATGCGTATAAATAAGCCAAAGGCTGTAGTCATTTCCCTGTGTAGGATGGTAGAACAAATTACATTGGGTTGGCTTGGGTGCATTTCTCATTTCTTCCATCCATCTTTTATAGAACAGTAGTAATAACTACTTTTTATTAGCCTTCATTGATCATGCTTAATTTTCCACATGTGCGATATTTAAAATAAACTTGAGACTTTTCATCAAAACACTCAATTTACTTGCACACAGTTTTTGAAGGCAGTGAAGTCCAGGCTCACATCATCTTATTAAAGGTCATCTTTTTAGCATCATGTTATTCCTTGACAACTGATGATTTAACCATGACCCCGGGGAGAGAAAAGAACCAAAGTAATACTAGTAATTGGTGATCCTAGACTTTACCTACATAAGAATACTGAAAATTGTTCTGTGACCCTAGCAGAGAGGGAAAACTGTCTTTCTTGTACCGTTGTTAGTGGTTTTGAAACAGATTTATCTCTCCCTTTGTATTAGCAAATTGTGAGTATTTATCTTAGGCATGCTTCTCTGTGTTACCAGAAGCTCCATTTTAGTTTTCATGATTGAAGATTTGTGTCAGTATTAAGGATTGAGAGGATCATATCAGCAAAGTCTCACTCGCTTCTTAGGGGACCCTGGCACAGGGTCCAGCAGAGTCCTGTCCTCAGTAATCCTATGGGAGATGAATATAGCCCCCATCTTTTGATGTTAATTCCAAAATTGGAGGTACAGAACTTAGAGAGTAGTGAGTTTACGAAGAGGCGCAAATGCAGCACGCCCTGAAATGCCTTTTCTACCTCTAGCATTTCAGCCACATGACATTTTTCCTTCTGATGTTGTCACCCGAACTCTGCAGTGGGAACCCTCGAGTGTTTGTTGGAAAGTTTACACATGTTTCATTTGTGCGCAGGAATTCCTTTTATGCGAATGGTGTAGTTTCAATTATGGAGATTCATTAAGAATGCATCTTTGTACACACGTAAACATATTGGTGCCATGTAGCTGCTTAAGGTTCACATACCTACCATTCTTTGCTCCTTCCAATAAGCTCCAGGAAAACAAAAAAGCCAATATTAGCTCTCTTCGAAAGCAATTAGCCATGTTCAGCACAAGATAGCCTGAAATTGATTTCTTCCTTTCTTCTTCACTCCCCATTCTCATTTCCTTTCTCCCATCCCTGCCAGCTCTCTTCTCTCTTCTCGGTCTCCCCAGGCCCCCTGATCCTCATCTCTGCCAGACTCACTCATACTAATGGGTTTACCACTCTTCTGTGAAATGAGTGAGATGAATTCACAAAAGAGTGAATCTAAATCCAGGAATGTTTCCACTACCTTTGTCCTGAGATGTGTAAGTGTGTAAAATGCTGGGAAAGGAAAAGCTAATGCTAAGTAATATTAATGTCCAAATTCTTTGGGTGTCAAACCTGAAGTCGGCTGATAGGATGTCCCACAAAATGTGACTATCCGCTGCTGAGATACATTTGGTTAGAGGAATGCTGTTCTGATTACAGTTGGTGTGCTATGTTTTGCAGCATGCCTGTACCTTTCCTCCTTTCCTATATTTCTCTTTGGTCTACATCATCACACAACAGGAGACAAGCTTTTGCTGCAGAGGTATCATATATGATACTGAGGATTTGATTGCAGTTTGTTTCTCTTGAGCTGTTTATATCATCCACTTTACCTTAACTATGAAAATTACTACTTCTGTGTTTATTTCTAGTTTCTTCTTGCCATAATTATCCTTTCCCCATGTAGTGGAACTTAAATTTAGGGCATATTGAATGCTGGATAAACACTATCTCTTTCTTTCTCTTCATCCTTCCTACCCCTCCCTCCCTCCCTTCCTCCCTTCCTCCCTCCCCCCCTCCTTCCCTCCCTCCCTCCCTCCCTCTCTCCCTCCCTCCCTCCCTCTCTCTCTGTTTTACTTTATGTATGAGTGCTTTTTTTCTACATGTATTTAAGTGCAATCTTTGTATTCCTGATGCCCACAGAGGCAGAAGATGCTAGAAAAGGATGTTGGATCCCGTAGAACTGGAGTTACAGACTGTTTTGAACCACTGTTTTGAACCTGTGTTCATAACCAAATAACCATACCCAGGTCATCTACACGAGAAACAAGTGCTAGCCTTCTCCCTTTTATTGAAAATGGATTTTCTCCCACAGAATATACCCTGATTGCAGTTCCTCTTCCTCTCCTCTTCCCATCTCTTCCACGTCCCCACCCCTAGTCCAGATTCATTCCCTTTCTTTAAACAGAGTTTTCTTCGTGGCACCCGTTCACAAGAAACACACACAGAGACTTAGGATTTTTTATGAAAGTTTGGCCTTAGTTTAGGCTTGTCCCTCCAGGTCTTATAATTTAAACTAACCCATTTGTATTAATCTATAGTTTGCCTTATGGGGTGGCTTTTTACCTCTCTTCGATCATGCACCTCCTGTTTCCTCTCCATATCTTGCACCTAGATTCATCTCCTCCTCCCCCTCTTTACCTGGAAGTCCTGACTAACCTCTTCCTGCCTAGGCTATTGATCATTCAGTTATTTATTAAACCAATCAGAAGGTGCCTTGGCAAAGATACTTCTTCACAGTGTACAAAACAATTATTCCACGTACCTTTCTGCCTCACATTAGAAAATAAACAGGCTTCTGATGCATAATAATAAAATACAGTAAGTAACACATTGGAGTTGAACAAAACAAACAGATGGGCGAGCACTCAGGGAAAGGCACAAGAATCAGAGACCCACTTGTTTGCATCCTCAAGAATCCCATAAAAACACCGAACTCGAATTTGTAATATACTGGTGCAGACCTGTGCAGGCTCCTTCAGTCTCCCTGAGTGCATGGGTGCTTCCCTGGGCTTTGTTTTCTTGGTCTCCTCTATGCCCTCAGGCTCTTCCACTCCCTCTGCCTTCTCTTCACAGTTCCCTCAGTGCTCAGGGAAGAGATTTAGTAGATAAATCTGCCTAGGTCAAAAGTTTACTGGGGTCTTTCACTCCGTGCATAATGTCTGGGTGACTGCTAAGCCATCTCCCCAGCACCCCGAACTCTCTCCTCATTTTGTTTTATCTTTATTGTGACATATGGTCTCAATAAGTTGCCTAGGCTGACCTTAAACAATGTTTGAATATGAGACCTTCCTGCCTCATCCTCCCAAGTAGCTGGGATTATATGCATGTATTACCTGATCTCCCAAGGTTTGGCGGACTGCATGCTGTGAACTATGATTCACTTCCACTCATTTGCCCTGTTGAGTGTATTTTTCTGAACAAAACTTGTATTTGGTATTAGCTTAGTTCTTATAACATTAAGGTCATGCAATATAACATGTATGCTTATTTCACCTGCTTTAATACACATTGATCAAGAGCGTGGTGTTAATCATTCTTTTATTTCCTAGGACCTGTCAGTCACTTGTATGTGCATATACACTAGATACCACAGGAGAGTCTTGATAAAAAGTAGATGAATAATTATAAATACCTAGAGGATTATGAAACCTATCTTCTATTTTGTGTTCAGTTTAACACATCATTATTTATATGAGAAGTTAAAATACACATCAAGCTATGAGCCTAGAGTCAAACCAGTCAGTAACTGTATTCACAGTTTTGGTGGAAAGTGTTCATGCCAGTTACTTGACATCTGTATCTACAGCTGTTTCTATGCTCCATAAAGTTAAAATATCTGTTTTCTAATCCTTTAGAAAACACCAACTGATTCGTGAAATAAATCAATAATCTATCCTTTGAGTTTGGTGATTTTTTTTCTGTCTGTTCCTTATTTTAAAAAAAATATTTTTCATTTTACAAACCTATCCCAGCTCCTCTCCCCCCCTTCTCCTGCCTCCCCCCTTCTCACTATCATAGGGGGAAAGAACTTCCTTGGGGAGTCAAGAAATGTCTGGGTACCAACTTGAGGGAGGACCAAGCCCCTCCCCCTGTATCAAGGCTGAGGACTGTATCCCACCATAGGAAATAGGCTCCAAAAAAACTAATTCATGCTCCCTGGGATAGTTCCTGGTGCCACTGTCATGACCCCCCCACACCTCCATCAACTGGTCAAGTTACATAACTGTCACCCACATTCAGAGGGTCTAGTTTTATCCCATGGAGGTTCCCCAGATGTCAGTCCATAGTCCATGAGTTCCCACTAGCTCAGGTCAGCTTTCTCTGTCTTGGTCTTGACATCCTTCCGCCTTGTTCATATAATCCTTCCTCTCTTCAACTAAACTCCAGGAACTCAGTCCAGTGCTTGGTTGTGGATCACTGAATCTGCTTCCATCAATTATTGCATGTAGGTTCTATGATGACAATTAGGAACATCACTAATCTGATTATATGGAAAGCAATCTTCAGACACCCTCTCCACTATTGCTAGGAGTCTGAGCTGGGGTCTGCCTTGTGGTCCTTGTGGATTCCTGAAAGTTTCTCTAGCACCAGGTTTCTCCTTAAGATTTTGGGGTTTTGTTGTGTTATTATCTATTTATTTATTTATATTTTGTTGTTGTGTTTTTTGTTTGTTTGTTTGTTTGTTTTTCCCCCAAGAAAGGTTTTTCTTTGTAGCCCTGACTGACTTACAACTCATTCTGTATCCCAGGCTGACCTTGAACTCAAAAGATCCACCTGCCTCTGGAGTAAAGAGTATTTTTTTCCCCTTTATCAAGCCATACATTTGCAGAATGACCGTGTGTGTTGAAAAATGGCTAATTGATGATTAAGTAAAATTATTTACAAAGATAGTAAGGAAAAACTCAATCTGAAGCATATTTCTGAGTAAACAAACTGGATCTTCTAGACTGTATTGGTCTGACGGGATGAACTGTGTGGTTGACCTGAGAGTTTTAGAAGGTATAGGACTGACTTTCACGGTGGTCCAGTGCTAACACTGTGAGTCCCAGCTTAACATCAGCATCTCTACTGTGATGCCATTTGTATATCGTCAGAAATGATAAAAGAAGTGTGTCAAAAGGCCAGAGATACAACCAAAACAACCAATTAGTTTTCCTAAGAGGCCATCTCTTCTCTCTCCCTGTTTTGGGTAATTCTGGATTTGTTCCTTAAGGCTGAAGGACTCCCATTTGCTGGGTTTGGATTTGCCACAACAAAAACAAACAAACAAAAAAACCTCAGTAGTATTTGGCTTTTGATGCCAAACAAGTATACCCCAGGACAAACATGTAAAAGTAAGCAGAGAAACTGAATACTTATATGTTACTTGTAATGGTATGAATTAGCGTTAGTGTTTAGATGAAATTAGACATGTTTTGTAATGGGATTTTAAAATATTGTTTCCTGGATGGCTTCCTTTCTCAGATATCCAACATTCTTCAAGGAAATTAGAAGCAACATAATACTAATAGAGTTAATATTGAGGGCAGCCTTAATACAGGCTAGAATGCCCAGAGGCAGGGGGAATATGACAGAGTAGTGTATTGACAAAATAGATGACTAAATGCTGTTGGAGGTCATTGCCTGGATGGAGTGAATTGTCACAATACTACTCCCAATAATAATTATCATTAATGGGTAGAAGTGACAGTAATTTTATTCCAATATAGTTCTCTGCGTGTTTATTTTTAAACTATTAGCGCTATTCCGGAAGGAACTCTCGCAAAGCAGAAGCATTTTTGTGAGTTAGTGCTGAATCAGAGGTTCTATCAGTAACAGTCCACAACACAGTGTGAAGGATTGCTGCTTTAGGAAGCAGCGTAGATTCATTCCCTCCACAGGCTTGCCAGCTCTTTTCTGACTGGCAATCAGCTTGAAGATGCTAAGTGTGGTACAGTTCCTCCTTCTAACTTAAGTACAAAGTCAGTGCAGGAGGAGTACTTGGGGAACTAAACGGTTTAGTTTCATCCACAGGGCATGACTTCCTACCACATTCCATCTCTGTCTGAGAAGTAGTGATGACTGGGCTGCTGCTGCTGCTACTGCTGCGTTTCAGTTGGAATCTCTGGCTTCTAGGTGTTAAGTGTGATGTGTTTTCTGCTGGATCCACATCCTTTATCCTCTATTGTTTATTTTAATGTTTGCACAGGACCGACACTGTTAATTACAGGGCCTTTTGATAGTGGTCAGTATTTTTGGATACATTGGCTATTTACATTAGAGGAACATTACGTCTTGGATGTGTTACAAAGGCCCCACAGTCTGTTGTGCTGTGACTGTTGATAATATTCTTTGTTCATCTTAGGTGGATGAAAATGTTGTTTATAATCATTGGAATTGCTTTTCTCTCATTCTTAAGAGAGTGCCTGACTCTGCTGTCCTTTCACAGGGAAAAGAGATTTTCCAAAGAATGCTCATGGAGCTTGATCTAAGGAATATGGCATTTGGCTTTTGCGATGTTCTAAAGTATTTCATTTTAACACACTAAAATGTCCCATGCTGCAATCTGAGGACGTTGAACATAGTTTCCGTGTGTTCCGTTGAAGGCACTGTGGGGATTTAGCAACTGTGAAGAAGAATTGAAGAGATATCAAGCGTTGTTGAGAATTGTTTATTCACTTGGTAGAGGAGTGTAGCAAGAGATGCTGTTTTTGAATCTTTTCTCTCCTTTATGAGAAAACTCCCTTTTTTCTGTTTAGCGTTATCCTCCCCTAAAGCCTGCACTCTGACACGGCAGAAATAGAACACTGACTCGACTTCAGTTCTTCAGCTCCTCAAGGACAAGGTGGGAAGAGAGGGAATGGCATCTATTAGCAGTGTTTCCATTACTGGAGTTAAAGGAATGCCTAGAGACATAGATTTTTCCATCTGGATATTACAAGCTCGCTAATAGAATGTTTTCTCTCTCTCTCTCTCTCTCTCTCTCTCTCTCTCTCTGTGTGTGTGTGTGTGTGTGTGTGTGTGTGTGTTTGTGTGTGAACCTGTATGCTATGATGAGGAATTAATTGATTACTGAACACAGTAAATTTTGAGAACTTGTTTACCTAATTTCCTCCTAAAAAGTTACTAGGGCCTTTGTGAAATTAAAAAAAAAAAAATTTATCTTACTTCACTAATTATAGGCATTCCTGTTTAAAATTCAAAGTCTCTTCCTTTATACAGAAAGAGGAAGCATCCCATTATTTCTCAATAGATCCCATAAAGATAAAGCTTTTATTCAGCATTAGTGACTTAGGAGACCTTTTAATGTCTGCTGCTTTTAATGTGGTATATTCCATACCACGTGTTCAGTAAGCATTTCTAAATAATGCATGTTTAAGGGACAAGAATTCCTTCTTGTTATGTGTCCTATTTTTAGCGACCCACTGAAAAGTAAATTAGTCCAGTCATATGAAGAGATGTGACATGTTGTCAAGTTTGTTTTACATGTTTTTGTATTTGAACAAATTGAAATTTTATAGTCACGACAGCTATCTCAGGTGTACAAAAATATAACTGTTTATATAAAATCTAGCTTAACTCCTGAACCACTGAGTACTCCTCATCTCTTTGGGTGTGTGTGTGTGTGTGTGTGTGTGTGTGTGTGTGTGTGTGTGTGTGTGTGTGTTTGTTTTCAGTAATTCCGGCATAGAGTTAAGTTATTCCCTCCCTCTCTCTGTTTACCCCCTCACTATTAGAGAGTTCCCAGGTTTGCAAGCCATCTTGAGTCTTCTTCTTGGTTCTTTCTGTCTAGGTCTGAAACAGCATCCCCACATTTAGACATACTTTCTCTAATCTGAGTTTTCTAAAGATGATGAAAAATTTTGCCTTGAATGGCAGCTAAAGAGATGTGCTGGTTTTCTCTTATGGTGTCACGCTGATGTTGATGAACTAGAATGATGTTTTGGTAGAGCTATAGGAAAAGATAGCATACTGGAAGTCAAGTAGGACATGCTGTCCTTTGGCCTCTTTCTGTGAGAATAATCCCAAGACAAGCAGGGCTGTGTCTGTATTTCCTGTGAACGACATGGCTCTACAGCAGAAGTGCACATGGAATAGAGATTGTAGATCTAGATGGAGGGACACCATTTAAGAAGTTTGTGCTGTGGAGCGGCAGGGATAATGGAGATAGGAAATCTGAACTAAGAAGACAAGTTAGATTCAAAAGAAAGACTGGAGAGATGATGAGTAGAACCTTGGAATGAACTGAATGTGGAGAGACAGAGACAGCATTTTTATGATTGGGTGGATGCTGCTTTTGTTTAGGACACATTGATTTTTTTTCCCTCCAGATTTTAACTGTTTTAATCTGAGAGGTGAATTTGCCTGGCTGTATGTAGTAGAGATATAAAACACAAGTGCACAATAAATGTTAGTTCTTTCGTTGAAGAATGCAAAGAATAACTCCCTTGTTTTTGAAAGACCCGGTCATTCTTTTTTTTTTTTTTTTTTTTTAATTTATTTATTTATTTTTATTTAATTTTATATAACAAAGTCCAATTAAATGAAAACAAACATTTATACACAACATTTGGGAATTTGGGCGTCACTCTTTCCAAACTACTTCCTGCTGGTAAGGGGCGCTGTCTTGGGGGATTCGAAGAAGATTCAGATATCCTAGCTGCAGTCTGCAGGGCCGCCTTGTCCAGCCGTTTGGAATGTAGGATCAGCCTGTACTCTGTTTCAGGTGGTCTGGCGTGATCAAACCACATTAGTCTGGAAGGAATCCACATCTTTTCATTTTCTGTGGAAACAAAAATAGAAATACTTTTCCCCAGTAACTTGTTCTTCAACTTAAATTTTGGAGTCAAAGCGTTGGTTTTTTTTTTTTTTTTTTAATTTATTATTTTACATGTCGATCCCAGTTCCCTCTCCCTCCCTCCCTCCCTCCCTCCCCTCCAGCCCTCCCTCCCTCCTTCCCTCCCTTTTGCCCTCTCTGCCCTCTCCCATGCACTCTAAACACCCTCCCCTCCCAACCCCCCCACCACAATACCATATGTAGGAGAATGCCATCCAGTTGGGGTCATGTAGATCTGACAGTTCCTATGAAGTAGGGACTAGGGCCTCTCTCCTATCTCTAGAATAAGGCAGTTATCCCTCCATGGGGGATATGTTTGCAAAGTCCTTTTGTGCACCAGGGATACATCCTGGCTCCACTGTCTGAGGTCTCTTAGACTGCTCAGACCTTCTGGCTGAGACCCATATTCAGGGGGGTCCGAGTCAGTCCCCTGTTGGCTTCCCAGCTATCAGTCGAGTGGCCCTTAGCTCCTCCTTGTTCAGGTAAGCTGTCTCTATGTACTTCTACCGCATGGTCTTGTCCTCTCCATCTGCTTCTGGGTTCTAGTTCGACTCAGTGTTTATGTATGGGTGTTTGCTCCTGTTTTCAACAGGCATTAGTTGAGGACTCCATGGAGAAGTTAGTTGTTGATCTCACTCTCCGGGAAGGGCATTTATGATAGCCTTTCCACGGGAGCTGAGATTGTTAGTTGGGAGCAGTCTTGTAGTTCCCTCGACCTTTCTTTGTGTTTAACTTTATCTTCAAACCAATATTGGCTCCCTCTTTTATGTTCTCTCTCTCTGTCTCTGTGTGTCTCTCTCTCTCTTTCCTATTTTCCATTCCTAACCAGGCTCAATCCTCCTGGTCGCACATGCCTTCCTCTCCTCCCTCTCATTTTCTCCTACTTCTCTCTCCATTAGCTGTCCTCCCCCACTTTACCTGAGGTCTGAGACCCGGTCATTCTTGTAGTAACCAAAAACATCTGAAAACAAATTATGGCTTTTAGCTCATGTGGTGGCATGGCGGTGGTCCAATCCTGATAAGTCTGAGTGAGACTCTGGGTTCAGTGACAATAAAAGAGGGACTATATCGTATCCCCTCTTCAGACAGCAAGCCAATCTTACCCTTCCTCATTCAGCTGCAATTAGCCCAGATACTCAGTTCCAAAGCTGAGAATACCATTGCTGAAGTTTGCCTAATGTTTGGTTTCCTGGCATATATAGTAATGTTGTAGTTAGTAATTAGTCATTTCTTGAAGTACTTTTTAAGTACTAATTATACCTTATCTAGCATTCTGAAAGACTTTCCCAAAGCTCCCTTGTGATTTGTTCCTACAATTAACTTTCTGACCTAAAAAATTATAATAATGAGCATCAGAATACCTCCTTCATTAATGGAATTATTATTGTATTGGTAGAAAAAGTCCTTCCTATCAAAAACTTTACTTGAGTAAATGTTTGTTTAGTGCATATTATGTCATGCTGGTATCCAGTGCCCTGGGGATATAGAAGGAAAAGTAAGCACACACCCTGCCTGTGTAGCCTTGGATTCACCCTGGAGACAGACAGCATGTAAGATAATTATATAGTGTTAGAACAAAATTCAGTAGGAATAAAGGCATAGGATGTGTGAAAAGACAAAACAAGTCATTAAGATTGTGTGTGTGTGTGTGACCAAGATTTTGAGCCTTGTAGACAAGGTTGCTACTCTATGAATGCAAGTGTGATCATGTAATGTTACTACTTTAGCTTAGAGGTCGGGCAACCATATTTCAGCCCCTTCTCTCCCAGTATCTGAATGACAGACAGTCCCTTACCTTCCCAGATCATAGTTTCCATCCACCAAATGAGATTCATTATGTTCTGAAAAAAATTAGATCTGTGGTCTGTAAATTCATTTTAAATATAATTCTGCTATGTTTTAACCTAAACAACTAAATTTTGCTTAGCTCCAGACTCATTTTGTGACCTTCTTTTCCAGCACAATGTAAGTTTTATCATCTGTCATTTCATTCATTTGACAGTTAGTATGAATGTTTCTCATAAAGAGTATGTTTTGTTTCCTTTTTGTTTCTATTCCACATCTGTAGTTAGCCATGTCCAATGTTTTTCATGCACTGTGGTTGGGTGTTATTGGTGGAGGTAATGGTAGTGTACGTGTGTATGTGTGCAGAGGTCAAAGATCAAGTTGTGCTGTGATCCCATTAGGCCAGACTGACTACCCTGGGTATCCCCTCATGGCTGCTTCCCCTGCACTGGGATTTCAGACTTACATGTTTACCACACCCACTTAGTTTTACATGGGTTCTGAGGGTCCAATTAATATCCTTGCTCTTTCAATGCAAGCACTTTAACCACTGAGCTAATTTTCAAGAGCTTAATACATACACACAAACACACGTCTTTGAGCAATTAAAGAAAAATACAAGAGATACTTAGAAAAAGACACTGATGTGTAGAAAAACCTTTTCGTTAATGAACAATTACTCATGTTGGCCATTTGCTAAACCTGAGCTCTTAAGTTCTTAATGGAAGGTGCATAGCATGGGTGTAGTCCCAGATGAAAAGGTCATATATTACAGAATTGGTTGACTGTCTACAGAGGGATAATTCCATATTTTCCCTGACAAATACTCAATATACTCTGTAGTCAGTATTAAGAACTGAGTTCATTAACATGTGTTAACTAGCAACTTAATATAGTCATAATTCACATTTAATGTGGAACATGTTCAATGTAGTGTAACTACTTAGGTTTCTCATAAAAGGTAGAATGGCCTCCTGTGATAAACAAGGTTCTGAGATCAATTTAACCTGGATAAAATCTTTATCCATAACAACTGTCAGTAGAAATGACTAGCATTTCACTAATTAGCTCACTATTTACAACCCATAAGCTTCTCACAGATGGGAAATGTTTATAAACACCTACAGATGTGTGCACAGCCAACTCTCAATTATCCATAGGAATAGGGGACAGAGATGTTTTAGATTCATTTATAATACCTACCCATTTAGCTAGTCACAATCTCCTTTCTCATTGAACTTTTTTCCACAAGTCAATCCATTTCAATTTCTACTATTGGTACACACTTTCTGATTAAAGTACTAATATGAGCAAATTGCTTGTAAGAAAGATGAAACTAGAATACACAAGATTAATAAATACATTGAAGCACAGAACATTGTTTCTATAGGAATGACTGATAACTCATTTCAGATTGTGAGACCAGGGCTTACACTAAGCACCTTTTCCTTCCTGGATATAAACAGGATATCTTCAACTCAAGAGAAGAGGTTCTTCTGTTAATTAGTTCATTTCAGATAGTTTGGATGTTTGTTATTTTAGGAGTTTTCATGATGCTGAGGACCAATCTAGAGCCTTCCGCATGCTAAGCAAGTGTTCTATTCCTTGACTCGACCCCAGCCTTGCTTTTTGCAAGTCTTTGATCATAAGGGGCCACCCCGTATACTGTCTCATGCTGCATGAAGATGAGAAATGTAATCACATAGAACACACAAAGCTTTTTCTTTTCCTTGTTTCATTTGGCCATAAGAGTCCATGTACAACTTCAGTTTCTTGGCAGTTTTAAAGGCAAGATTTAGTGGTATCAACAGAGAGCCAGAAACTTTGAAGTAACTGAGAGCCAGTCATTTTCAGAGTAAACTATGAAGTGTACCATTTTGTTGCCTGATGACAAAATGCATACTTGCTTCCCTACGGAAGCATTCATTAGTGGACTCAAGTTATTTCCCAGAATTTCCTTACGTAGGAAAGTTTATTTTAGGCTATACGGAAGTAAAATGTTCCTGAACAGCATGTTACAGATATTCCACAGTATTTAAGAAAAAGCTCCTTAGTAAGTGATCCAAACCAGTGTCGAATCTGATGTGGCTGGAGCTATCTGATTTTTTAGAGAAAGAGGCATTTTCAGTTCTTTTTCCTTGGCAGGAATTTGTAATTGCTAACTAGCGGTATAGGAACCCTACTGAATATCCCTCTAATTAGAACAGACTTAGAACTCAGTGCTTAGCGGTGCATAGAGCTGTCTCTATATAGTCACCTTCAGCTGCTGTTGAAAATCATGAATAGGCTTGTGGCTTAAAAAGGTGATACCTGTCATCATTGAAGTGAGAGAGGTAGTGGCTGAAGTTTACTCAGAAACACAGGTTTGTACATGTCATTAAGGGCATCTCTCTAGCACAACATCCATGTTGCCTTATCTGGTGTGTCGTGCAGTAGAGGCAAGTACAGCCAACTTCCGTTTAATCACAGAATATCCTGTGTCCTAGAAAACCTTCTAGTCTGAAAAGTAGAGTGCTCAAGGGGCCGAGTATGAGCTCCGAACAAGATTTTTGTGATGTTGGTATCCCTATCAAGGTATCAAGGGAGTGGATAAATCATTCCAATAGAAGCAAGGGATGCTATCAGTCCTGGGGCAAACCAAGCAAAATCAGAGCTTGAAAATAGTAGCCATAGAACTAGTAACAGAACCAAGGGGGGGGGGGGGGTCTTTCCATGCAAAAGGCCGTGCCAGTGACAACAAAGCAGTCTAGTGTCAGAACACCTATGGAGTAAACTATTGCAGGGAACTTATCATTTTCATTGGAAACGAGTTCAAGCAAGGCGATGGCCGAACTCATCTATAAGAAGATTGAATAAAATTCCACGGTCTGTTTTGGATGAGCAGGTGAACAGGTACATAGGTAACATTGACCCTGAGGGATGGCGGTTGTTTATCCAAATGGCATGTGTTTCAAAGGACAGTGTTTTTACATCGGGGGAAGAGGTATTATTGGCATAGTTACAAACATGACCAGAGAGAAAACAAGGGTGTGATTCTCAGAACATGAAGTTTGAGAAAATTAGCAATGTTTAGTGGAGGGCGGCAGTAGGGATCATCAGTACATTTCCAGGGAGAGCCCATTTTAAATAGAGATGCAGGAAATGATTGTTAACAAAGTTGGAAGTACTAATGAGGTGCTAATGTTGGAAGGGATAACATTAAGAGCCTTAGCTATTGACTAGTGGTAATAAAGAATGATAATGATGGGGATTTTCCTGGCTTTGGGCCTTTAACCTAACTGTGGAATTTACCAGTGGGTGGGCCATAGGGGGCCTGACCATACAGAACACTGTGTAAACTGACTGCAGAGGATAATCTGTCTAGTTTACAGACCAGGTGGTAGTAGGGTTACAACTTTATTATGATGATCTAGCCAATGTGAGAATGGCAGCCTCTTACTAATGAGCCATCTTGCCCAGATGGAGGATAGTTTATATGGATGGGTGACCACACACTGATAAGTGCCTTCTTACAGCTGTGGATTTATGGCTAAAAACACACGAGTGTGTTTATGGCTAAAAACACTCTTCATAGAGTATCTCAGTTCTCAAGTTCAAAGCAATGATCTGGTCAGACTGTGAGGAGGCAGCTATAGAATCAGCACCTAGTAATAATAAAAGAAAACACACATGGCCTTTAGTTAGACTTTCCTTTGGGCCACCAACTCAAAAATAACAACACAGACACTTATTATTAATTATGAAAGTTTGTCTTAGCTTAGACTTTTTTTTTTTTTTTTTTTTGCAACCAGCTCTTATAACTTAACCTGTCTGCCACATGGCTCAGTTACCTCTCCTCTGTCCCATATGCGCAGCGCAACTTCTTTAGATTCATCCTGATTCATCTCTCTGCCTGCAAGTTCCACCTGTTATCTCTTGCCAACCTATTGGCCATTCAGCTCTTTACTAAACCAATCACAGTAACACATCTTTACATGTTTACTCAGTATAAACTAATATTATGCGACAATGGCCTCTGATTGTGAAAGACCCCAGGGTCTCTTGAGGCCCCTTAGCAATTCAGAGTAGGAAGCTACCACTAGTGACACTGTGTCCAATGTTTCCAAACACTGCTCCTCAGGAGAAATGTCTGTCTTTTCTGTGAGGAGGGAATCATCTCTGAGCATCTTGCATCTCTTTATGTTGGCAGGTCCTTGCAATAGCAGTGGGAGCCTGGCTCCCGGTGAATTTAAGTTGTCCTTGTCTCTATTTGGTTAAGATTCCAATGATGACAACTACTGTGGCTTTGTGCCTTGTGGAACTTCCCCTAGCACTTTGAAGTGTAAATCAGCAAAGCTACGGATGTGAACACTCGTCAGTTATGACTTAACACTGCTAGACTAAGAAACTAGAGTGGTGGAGATGAGCTCTAGAATCAGAAAGGCATTTGCTCACATCCTGGCTGCTGCTCAGCAGTTGTAGGTCTTTGGGCACATCACCTCCTTTTCTCCATCTTCCCAGATTTCCCAATGGCCATGATGACTTTGCATAGGTGGATCGAGGTAAAGCCTCCACACACAACTAGCACGTAGGAAATTCAATCGAAGTAGTGGTTGCTAGTATATCTAAATTCATATTTAGATTTCAACTTCTTTATTTGAAGGCTTTATTCTTCTATCCCACACAAAGTTGTTCCTCAGGTTACCTAATACCAGCTTTGATTTAGGGTTCTCTATATTCATTTTGCCAATATTTTGTAGCAGTGGTTGGTATGAGAACTCCTCATTGTTCTCTTGAGAGAATTGAGTACATTCTTGCCTCCAGATTTTTTCTTTCATTTGCAATTGCTAATGAGTTCACTGAAAGTTCATTTGTCTCCCATTTTCATTTTTGTTATTCTGTGGCTGCTGAAGCATGGCAGCTCCCCTCCACTACCACTTTCTACTCATTCATTTAATATCCTTTCCCCTTTCCTTTCAAAAATATATTGTTGTTACTGCAATTAAGACTTTTAAAACTGTCTGTACTTCTTAATACTAATGTGTTTTATTCTGTATGAGACTATGGGTGGCCTGGAGAAGGAGCGCCATATTTTTATAGAATAAAACCATATGTCTCCTTAGAAACAAAGCAAAAGAGAGTATTTACAGCACTTTGGTCAAAAAGTTATTCTAAAAATAAAGACAAGAATCCATAAATTCCTTTGTTTGGCTAAGGTTGACAATAGTAAAGTATGTTAAACCAAGAACATTCTGAAAAGTCCAAAATGCCAGTCCACAAGCGTCTACTGCACACCTTGGTATTTATGGGGTTCAGTGTTTTAAAGCACAAATAAAACATAGCCAAGAACTTAAATGTAAATGGGGATGTTGCATGACGACCCAGATATCCTCATTTCGCAGCCACAGCTGTGATTTCAGTCCCTCTTGCCACTGTACTGCACAGGAGGCTCGCACTCTGCTTCCTTCCTGTACAGGTAGTGACTAATTATGGATGCAAATCACTCTCAGATGCTAAGTCCCACAGAACCGCATCCCAGGGCTGGTTCAGTGCCTACCACTTAGTACTTAGCACTTTATTTGTAGAATTGACTTAAACTGCAAACTTCATAGTTTTATATTTCCCACTCCTTCCTGAACAAAACAGTATGAATATTCTGCCAGCACCTCAGAATCAATTCATTTAAAACCTAACTTATCATGTTCCACATAAAACCTGATTTTCATGTTCTCATTTTGGGTTAATGATACCACCATTTTCCCAGTCACCCAGGCTTGACACCTTCACACCATGCCAGTTTTAATCACAGTGAAGTACAGTTTTGATTATTTCACACCTTTCAAAAATATTCCGTGGCACTTCTTCAGCCTTGAATGCAAGCTCCACAGCCTGCCTTCCTGACCTTATTTTCCCCTTCCTCCAGTGCAAGCCATCTGCTGCTGTCAGAGCATGGCTGTCAGGGACCCTCTGGGCCTCAGGCGTATCTCAAGCACCACCCGCTGGCTCCTCAAAGCCTCATGTCCATTTATCTCAGCTTCTCCTGGAAGAAAACTACTCATGTTAAATTACTGATACCATTTCCTAGCTCCTGTCTCCTTTTTTTTTTATTTTTTATTTTTGATGTAAGTCAACATCACCTGAAATCTCTTCGCTCTTTGCCTGAGAACTTTATATGGGAAAAAAAAATTTTTTTTCTAATTCTTCACTAATATAAATGATATTAAAACATATCTTAATAAGGGAGGTAAATGTTTGCCAAGTGCTTCTAGGACTGTGAAGCTCATGGTGACAAATGATGCTTCTCCTGAGACGTGGTGGGCACACTGTCTCTAACCGTCTTCTCTCAGAGTGAGCATCTTGAGCATGCACTGTGTGTGAGGCATACCTTGTTAAATATCATCATTTTACATGTACATGTGTGCTTATGTAGCTAAGCTATTTTATTCCCTAATGTTCTATGCTTCAGCAGAAGGCATCTGCTCAGTACTCTAAACCCTACGCACACACATGGCCCACTCTGGGAACTTACTTACCAGGGAGTCAGTGATGGTTTCTAAGTTTTGCTTCCTTGGCTGATTAGTACCGGAGGTCACAATAAATATGATCAGCGGATCTGTACACTTAAAAGCAGAATATTTTAGTAATTTTAAATACCCTCACTCAAATGCTTAGTGGCACCTGTCTTATATCACCCTGTGATAATTATCAAGATAGAAATAAAAAATGGCATTTTGTCAAATGACAAAGCTGTAAATGGTCAGGGAAAGATCTGTGTTCAGTGTCTTCAATGATAATATAATAACTGCCCTCCTTTGTCCCTAGCTGTGCTTTAGCAGTGGCTACACAAACAGGTTAAATATATTTTACTATTCTTTCATATATCCATATATTCTGGAACATGGGTATCATAATCTGCATATGAACTTTAGGATTGCTGCTCTCCTTCTACAATTATAAACATTATAATATACATTATTTAATATAAACCTTTGTATATGTGTACATTATATATTAGGTTATTTTTTTTTACATAAAACCTTTTTCATATGGCACCCAGATAATGCTTCTGATAATCACTGTTAAATTCCTTTTCAAATAACTGAATCCTCTTCCCCCCCCCTTTTTTTTTTTTTTTTTTTTTTTTTGTTATTTTGACTAATACCAGAAATAAAGTGACATACCACTCTACCACTTCTTTTTTTCAAAAATGGATTTTTTTAAAAAAATTCTGTGAGCATGGGTGTTTGACTGCATATATGACTATGTATCATATGCATGTCTGGTGTTCATGAAGGCCAGAAGACACCATTGGTACCCCTGAAACTAGAAATACAGATGATTGTTAGCCACAGTATGAGTGCTGGAAATTGCACCACTGAGTTTTCTTCCAGCCTCACCTTCTCCCAACAGTTTCTTTTTTTTTTTTTTTTCTCTATCCCTAACACTGTCTAATGTTGACGTGTCTTACCTTTTGACTATTACCTTACAGATAAATGAAAATGATCTTCCACTGACTTATTTTGAATATCTTTAGTTATGTAGAAGGTAGAACGATTCACTTATGTATGGGGCTTTCATCTATGTTCCTAAAAGGAAGTAATATGGGAGGTACTCATAGCTCTGGAATCAGGCTCTGTAAGATCAAAGCTCCAGCAGATTCAGGGTCTGAGGAGTACCTGTTGCCTGCTTTGCAGTGATGCCCTCTTAACTGTGCTCCCCTCAGGGAAGGCACAAGGTTAGCTCTCTTTGGGTATATTTTCTTGAAGCCCTCTTCCAGGATTAGATCTCTTCTTGAAGCTCCAACACCCTGCTCCATTACTTTGGGAATTGGGATTTGAACCTGTGAATTCTGAGGTTTTAGAGATAACTGAATGTAAGGGGTGGTTCCTTGAGTATACTACCTGCCTGTGTACTGGCCATTTTCTTACTGACTTGCATGTCTTTTATGACACTCAGTCCTCTGGGGTGCCTCTGTTTCAAGTATTTTCCCAGCTTATCCTTTATTCTTCATATGCAGACTTATTATTTCTTTCAGATGTTAGATATTTATATGACTTTTGAGTTTTGGGGTTTTCTTTGAAGATCTTCACATTCTAGAACTAATGAAAATGCATTTTCACTCTTATCTGCTCTGGTTTTACAGATTCATCTTTTGGAGCTGTAATGTTTAGTCTACTTGAAATTTATTTTAATGTTATTAGCAAGGTGACAGATTGATGTCAATATAGTAGTTACTGGATCTCTTATTACCCTTGTTGACTGAAATGTTGCTTTTAGCCGAATGGACCTTTTTGTACATTGATAGGAGTCACCTGCACCAATACATATGACACATTGCTATCCTAAGTCACTGAACCACAGAGCCATCTGCTCTTACCTCCACTTACCATTTATCCATTCAGAAACAAGGCTCCTTGTGGGATGAGTGTTGTGAAAAAAAAAAAAAAAAAACCAAGAGAATTCTGTCATACCTAGAGTAGATTTTTTAATTTTGTTTTTATTGTGTTTTCGATAGAACTAGAAGTACGTCACCTACCTATCTTCCTGTCCCTCCTCCAACGCCTCCCAGCCACCCTCTTTTAAATCCCTCTCATGTCTTCCTCTATTCTTAAGTTGATACCTTGCTTTTCTTTCAATATTATTGTTACACGTGTGTGTGTGTGTGTGTGTGTGTGTGTGTGTACTTGTATGTATAACTGTACACAAATGTAACCTACTGACTATTTTTGTTGATGGTGTGTATATAGTTTCAGTGCTGACTGCTTTGCATTGGAAAACCAATCAGAGGCTCATCCCTGGGAGAGGCTAATTCTCCTCTAGCAGTCATTAGTTGCCTCTGGCTCTATGTCTAAGACTGGGACTTCACAGAATTTCTACCTTCCATGTTAACATATGCATTGATATTGCCATTGTTCTAGTCTTGGTTTTTGGGTATTTCTAGGAGAGTCTGTTTCACAGCAGTATTTTAGCTCTTAAATCTGTTTGCCCCCTCTTCAGAGATGTTTCTTGAGCCATAGCTGTGAAGCTGTGATGTAGATATATGTACTAGGTCTGGGTTCCTTACAACCTGTTGATGTCTGCATGTGTCTAGTTGTGGTTTTCTGTGATTGTCTCTATTTATAGTAGAGATTTCTTTGGTGAGGGATGGTTCGTGCACCTAAAAGAATTTTGAAATTGGAGTATATCTATTTAATGTAACCAAACTAATTTCTTCAGGTAATATTTTGTAATTACAAATTTGTACATAAGTTGGGCTATAAAGCTTGGGCAATAATATACTTATAGTCCAGAAATATTCATGCTTTTATTATTTCAGTGGAAAAATAAAGTTTTACTTTAAATATTCAGAAGGCATTTATTAGATATTTAAGTATAGTAAACAAAAAAAAATTATAGAGTATAAAGGACCTAAATTTGGAAATTAAAAGTAACATTACATGACTTGGTTTACTGTTTTCATATGAATGTTCTACATCAGCCTGCGCATGTTTATACATTTAGTAGAGTTTGGTTTCCTTTTAGGATTTTGTTTATTTTACTTTTAACATTATAATAAAATTACATCACTTCCCCTTCCCTCCCTCCATACCCTACCATATTGCTGCCCTCCTTGTTTGCTTTCCAACTAATGGCCTTTTTTATGAATAATTCTTCCATCATTTGTTTGTTTGTTTGTTTTGTTTTTCGAGACAGGGTTTCTCTGTGTAACACTTCTGGAACTCACTGTGTAGGCCAGGCTGTCCTCAGACTCACAGAGATCCCACCTGCCTCTGCCTCCTGAGTTCTAGGATTAAAGGCGTGAAGCACTTTCCATCTGCCTATATGTCTTTAAATATATATTCCTAAAATACAACTTGCTCGTGTCTGTAGAATGTTGCTTGTGTGTTTGTTCTTAGAGATGACAATTTCTCCTGCTCTCAACATTGCTTAGTTGTCTGTGGTTCTTTGTATATGATGGAGTCCTGGAAGGCTTTCCCTGAACCACTCTGCCATGTCTGTTTGGTATCTTTCTTTACGAAATCATGTTAATGAGACGTTACGTGTGTAGCTTCTGACATTACTAGGAAACCTAATCTCAAAGTAAACTTTCTGATCTTCTGGCTTTTACATTCTTTCCATCCCATCTTCCTTCCTTAGGCCCAGACCATTTTAGGACGTTTTTCTTTTTTTTTTTTTTTTTTTTTTTTTTTTTTGGTATGCTCTGATTATATGTCTTAGGGGTTCTATTGCTTTGAAGAGACACCATGACCATGGCAAATGCTAAAAAAAAAAAAAAAAAAAAAAAATTCAATGGGGCTGGCTTGCATTTTCAGAGGTTTAAGTCTATTATCATCATGGCAGGAAGCATGATGGCATGCAGGCAGACATGGTGCTAGAGAAGGAGGTGAGAGTTCTACATCTTGATCCACATGCAGCAGGAGACTGTGCCACACTGGGTGTAGCTTGATCGTAAGTGTCCTCAACGTCTGCCCCCACCGTGACACACTTCTTCCAATGCCACATCTACTTCAACAAGGCCATGCCTCCTAATAGTGCCACTCCCTGTGAGCCAAGCATTTAAACACAGGAGTCTATAGGGGCCATTCCTATTCAAACAACCACACTGTACAACCCACACTGGTCTCTGATCCCTGACCGTCCTGCCTCAGCTTCCCCAGTGCAGAGATTGTGGGCATAATGGGCATAGCATATGCCCTCTTCCTGCCTGCATGACCTACAGTATTATTGCTGTCATATTTGTATCACTATGTTTTCTGGGTGTCGATATGTATCTGTAACATCCAAGAATGACTTTTTGTTATTGAGACACAAAAGCAGCATGGCTAGGCTAAGGCACTTGACAGTAAGCCAGACAAAATGAGTGTGATCACCGTAACCCACACAATAGAAGATTGTTGCAAGTTTCCTCTGACCTCTATACCCCTACTGACACCTCCAACAAATTAATATAAAACTTTTTAAAAAGAACAATTTAAATGTAATCTGCAGTGTTACTTAGTGTTAAGTCATGAAATTTTTAAAATTCAGTTCTAAAAAAGCTGTTATCTCTCACTTGGTGATTTGTACACATTTCACTGTATTTGTAAAATATTGTATTTGTAAAACATTTTCACTTAGCTTTGCAAATATTCTTATGTATTATGTGCAGAGCAACTAAAACCACTGCCCTGGCATTGGTGTTCATGGTTTTGACTGCCAGAGGGGGGTAGCATTTTACAGAGGGGGGTAGCAGTTATAGCTGCTGCAATTCCTGTCCATGAGAAGTGGCATAATAGCTATGGATTGTTTATATTTGGAAACCTTGGAGATGTCTTCTATGCCTCATTGCACAATGGTACATCTATGACCAGTCTACTTTTGCTTCCAAGGAGACTGATGGTGGGGGGGGGGGGGATTTAGCTTTTCCAGCCTTTCTCGCTAAAGTGCACAAGGGATGAGGAGATGGTGGAGAATGGATTTGTTAATGACCCAAACAACTGAGCAAGGATAGTCTCAGTGTTAAATGTTAATAACCGCTAATGTGTATCTGGCGTTACAACATGAGAGACACTGTCTTCACACTTTATACAGGTTAACTTGATTCTGACAGTAGCTTGCTAAGGAAAATTCTATTATAGAACCCATCTCATAGTTGTGAGACGGTGTAGTGAGATGGTCAGAGTGGGAACTGAAACCCAATCACAAGAATTGACTCTTTGTAATGGTCCATTCAGGATGGAAGAAGACTTTCCTTTCAATTAAAAATGCTACAATTTCTACTTCTAATTTACACCCTGTTCAGGTTAGCCAAACAATGAGTACAGGAGAAGAAAAGTAGAAATTTTAAACCCCTATAGTTTATTTTCCCCCAAATCCCTTTGCTTGTGGTTGGTGTGGTCATTTGCAGTACGATAGAGAGCTGCTGTGATGCTGTCTTTGTGGGTAAGTCCCAGTGAAAATTGGTTCTCTTCATCCTGTGACTCAAATTTCCAGCATCACCTCTGTATTAAAACAAGTTCAGACATTTTGTTTGAAGTTACTCTTGCCTTTTTGCTGTCTGATTTAAGTAGTATTTTGTGCTCTCTGTCTAGATGGTTAAGGGCTGAAGTACTTACAACGAAAAGCCATATAATCCCCCTGTAACCAACTGAATAGAACAGTAATTCATGTACCCATATTAGAGTAACAGAGGTGTATTTGTTTCTTCTGGAAGGTTGGGTTAAACTTGAGCCTGTGAATTTTGTGTATTAGCAGCACACTTCAAACAATTCTTTAAGGAGACTGGGCTTTCCATCCCTCAATTCCCATGTTAAATGCCAGGCTTTAATTATTGTATCACTTACTTCCCCTAAAACCAGCCCGATGCAGTGAGAATTAAAGAATGTGGGTCATAAAACAAAGGGAAGTTTTAAAAAAAAAGCTTCATCGCAGACACACTGCGAGCAGCAGAAAATGGCCCCAGAGTAAGAGCCTTCCCTGCTTCCTCTAGCCCTTTTTCCTTGAGCTACTTTTGTGGCTTCCCCTCAGCTCTCTTCTGCATACTCTTTAAACAGGCTCTCACTTTACCGCGATGCCAATAATCACTGAAGAAAAATAGCTATTGCAAGGTTCTACCTACCAGGCACCCTGCAGAGCACTGGACATTCTTCATCTCCTGTAATGTTTATAATAACTCCATTTGAGAGAGATGGAGGTCAGTGGGAAGGCAGAGGGGATGAAGGAAAAGTTCATTGACTTGCAGAGGATCCGTGTTCAAATTGCCACTCCCCTATACCTATTCCTTTCTGTGCTTCCGGTGTAACCGGCGTCTTTGTGTATTAAATCCGTTAGGCAACTTCTGTGCCCTGAGTTTTAGAACTGTGAATACGTTTACCATCAATGCCTCTTTAATCACTTTTTTACTAACAATTATCTCATGGTATCTCAACCCCTTCCAAAAGTGAGCTCTTATCCGGGCTCCGTTTCTTTCATTACCAAAAATATTGCTTCTTTGATGAATGCTATCCATCTACATCGTGAAGCCCAAGCCAGACACCTGGAAATCAGCCTCACCTTTGTTTGTAAGAGCTGCTTAAATGCAGATGCAGAATATTACTCTGTTCTTCATCCTCATGTGCATGCTTTCATTGTCAGCACCGCTAGTTCATTCTCAACCCTAAACATGTCTCTCCTTTTTTGCCATGGGACGTCTCGCCCATGAGGCTTTTATGGGTCAACATATGACTACATGCTTTGGAGGTTAACAAGAGTTCATCACTCACATGAAGATAAGTCCCAGGCTTCTCAGCCTGGCCCTACCAGCTCTCAGTGAGCTGCCCCTCTGTGGCCTTGCCTTCTTCACCGCAGCCCTCTGCCCTCTGTCCTGTTCATATCTCAGTTCTCTGGGTGGTTTGTTATCCCCCTGAGACCCTGCTGATATGGCTCTGACAGCCAAAAGAAACCTCCCTCTTCCAGCAGCTCTGCTCCCTTCCATGCATTCCTTTAAGATGTCCAGGAAGCCTCTGGGCCACTAGCCATTCACCCATTCCTGCATGCTGATTGCCCTTCCTCAAGGATGTGCCTGGGTTCCTGACCCAGCGTCCATCAAATGCCGTCATATCTTTTGTGACCTGTCTTCCTCCTCCCCACAGATGAGGACCTCAAGCTAAAAAACAGCCTCTTTATCATTTGCTTTCCCTCAGTTTAACTTTTTTTAGTCTTCAGGAATCTAAAAAGTTCCTGGTAAGTGGTTCCCTATGTTCTCCCCCAACCAGTGCTTAGCTGACATGTTCCAACCCCTTTGACCTGTTATCTTTGAGTGCAAGTACAGCAGCACAATTTGTGGTCATCAGCAGAACCAGTATGCCTTGGTTTAAATATGCCTTGTTTCCTTAATGCATTTTACTGTAATTAAAAAAAAAAGAATGCCTTATATATGGTAATTTGTATTCAGAAGAGATATATTGGTTAGTGATTCTTGAAAATGTCTAAAATTAGAGCTTCAGTGAATTCTGTTTTTGTAAAGGGCTCATTGTCCTCTACACAAGTAATACCTTCTTCTCTAAACCTGTCCAGTGTGACCAGCTCCTCCATGACTCTTAAGGGCATTATCCCCATCCATTTGAGCCCTTCCTCATGATTTAATCACTCCATACCATAACAACTCAGTTGCTGTGTGTATATTTGAGTGGTATACCAGCATTCAGACCCTAGTGATTCTTATTACACTTAATTTTTAAGTTAAAGTGAACCATAAAAGAAAACATATTTAAGATTTGTGTTTATCTGTTGCTGGCTTTTTAAACTTCATTTAATGGAACTTTGTGAACATTCACAATTCGCAGTATGAACATTTACAAATGGTCAGATATCAGATGTGAAGTCCTGTTTTCTTCACACAGTTGGTTTCTTCCTACAAGTAAGGGCTGCGCTGGGAGTCCTGGGAGTTCTCTTGGCGTGTGCTGTATGTCTTCTCCCTTTTCCTGGATCGCATGTCCCACTCCTTGCCCCTTTTTTGATTCCAGTTTTGTTTTTATTTTCCTCCCTTATTTTGCAAGAGCACAATGTGTTAATCAACCTTCTGTTGCTCTGACAAATTTACAGGAGAGACATTTTATTTTAGCATTCAGTTTTAGAGATTTTAGTCCATGATCAACTACCTCCATTGTTTCCAGGCCATGGTAAACCACAACTTTGGGGTTAGGGTGGATCACTAGGTAACCAGAAACCTAGAGAAAAGGTAGTGAGTGATCAGGCAGGTTGTTGACCCTCAAAGCAACAAGATCCCACCTACTAGGCATCTAGCTCCACTCAATAGTGCATTAACTATCTCATCAGGGGATCGATCCGTTGATGAGGGTTAAGCTCTCATAAGCCAGTCACTTGCCCAGAGCCATGCCAGTCAAGCCTTTGGCACATGGCCTCCGGGGATACTTCAGATCAGAACCATAACACATGTCCTCTCTCTAAGAAGTCATGTCTAGGTGATTGCACATCTAAGCATGGCTATTTTCTATCCTTCCCTTCCTGGGAACAGAACCACTGCTTCTCTTCAGAAGCTGGAACTTATTTCCCTCCCATCTTTCTAAGTTCTGTGTACTATTGAGCAGTCTAGCCCCATTCCCACTTGTCTCCTTTGTAAGCTGTTTGGGTTTGTTTGCCTGTTTTTAGCCTTCAGCAAAGTTAGGATGTGTTCTTCCTGGTTGGGTGAAATCTTAATGTTCTGACGAGGCTAAAGAAAATGGCCGATGTGCCAAAGCCATGCTTTATGTCATTGTGTCTCTGCAAATGCTACCTCTCCTGATGATGTCCCTCCAGGGTCCTTCCCACAAGTCCTTGCAGGTACTGCCTTACTCTTGTACTTTTCAGGGTCTTTCCCGGGCTTTCTCTCCAATACTTAAGCCCAGAATTTCCAGCTGAACCCCCTAAAATCACCTGGCCGTCACTGATGACCCCTCCCCCATGAGAGGCCCATTCCCTTCCCTGTCCATTATCACCCATCAAACTCAGAATTCTCCCCATCATGTATATTCCTCCATCCATGGGCACCAAAGATCTCAGGCATGTCCCTCAGCAGCATTCCCTTCTTCCTTCCCATCCTCCCCTGTTGATTCTACTTTGGAGTATCTCCTCCCAGTCCTGCCTTTCTCCATTTCCCTCAACACTGCAATTTTCAAAATTCTACTTACAAATTATGGGAGGCAATATGCTATTCGCTTCTCCTGGAACACTATTTTAGGTAGTTCTTTAAGAGTTTTCAAAGAAGAAAGGAGACTGTGTTTTTAATATAAATTGGCTTTATTTCCTAGGCTTATAATAAAAAGATGTATGTGTAAAGCATTTGAACAGTTTTAGACATCTTTTGATTTTATTCACTTGCCTCTGTATCTTCTATTCCTTCTGGCCATCACCTTCTTCCTTTAATAGTGTCCATCCTTTTCACATTTATCTTAGTCTTGTGCTTCTGAGAACTGAAGAGTTTTCTTGCTATTCCTTAGAACCTAAGTATTTTAAGTGTAGATGGCCATGTACCAGGTAAACATGTGTAAACTTGTCCTCCCATCTTCTACATTAACTTTAATTAAAATATACTTGACTTGCACAAGAGTCTATTTAGACTTCAAATCAGAAGTTTTTAGCAAGCATCTGAGATACAATGATGTCCTTAACCAAGGCATAAGAAAATAGAATGGAATTGGAACAATTTGATTTTGCTACCTATTAAAAAAAATAATAATAATCCAGACAGGGGTGGTGGTGGCACACTCCTTTAATTCCACCACTTGGGAGGCAGAGGCAGATGTATCTCTGTGAGTTCATGTACAGCCTGGTCTACAGAGTGAGTTCCAGGACAGCCAAGGCTACACACAGCAACCCTGTCTCAAAAAAAAAAAAAAAAAAAAAAAAAAAAAAAAAATCGGCTATCTCTATCTTCCAAGAGCTCCTTCTTAAGTCTAGGAAACAGTGCAACTTTCAAAAGGACATGTTGTGACATGTGTCATATGCACTGCGCTAAGACACATGGGATAGATAGGACATGGTCTCAGATGGTCTCAGTTTCTGCCTTTCAAGAAGTGGTAGGAACTAGCTTTGGAAAGAAAGTGGAAAAGGAAGTTTATAGAGAGCTGCATGTTTAAAGTCATGAAACAGGGACTTAGTGTTGTGTGTGTTGTGTGAGTCATCTCATGAGTCTAAACATGGCAGCATCTGTCCCCGGAGGCCAGCAGGATGAGGCTACCTAGCCACAATGCACCCAATGCCCACCAGTAACTTAACATTGGCTAATCTATCACGCAGCCATATTCAGTCAGTTAAAACTATTCACAATCCAGGAGCAAAACAAACACTTTTATATTTAACTTTCTCTCCATTTTCCCTTCCCCTAAACCAAATCATCTATTTTCCTCTTCCCTGTTCTTTTGCAAGCAAACTTAATTAAAAAAAAAAAAAAAGTTCTCTTATGTATTTAAATGTTTATTTTTACTACCTTCAGTGTTTCATGTTTATGAATTTATGTTTAGGGAGATACCTTTAAATGTGAGTGTAATTTTTTAAAGATTGGGTAGTTATTAAATTGTCTGAAATATTTAATGTACTTTAAAGTAGACATTGAAATACTTTAGAATTAAATTTATGTGTAAATTGACAACTTCCAAATACGCTGCTTCTCACCCACCATTTCTGATAACACCTTCAAGGTTTAGTTCTCTTCTAAAAATGTGCAGTAGGAACAGATGGAAAGGCAGCTGATACATGTTGCATGGATGTATCTGTTTATACACTGTAAATGAGTGTGGGTTTTGTACTCTGCCTCATTCACATGTTAACAGTTCTCCATAAGGAGATTGTGCCTCTAAAAGCAGTGGGGGTTGGGAGAGACGGGGAATACATGGTGTAAAAATGTTCTTAGGAAAATAGTTTTCTCTGTTTTCAATGTGTTCTTAGCTGGGCAGTGGTGGCGCGTGCCTTTAATTCCATCACTCACGAGGCAGAGGCAGGCAAATCTCTGTGAGTTTGAGACCAGCCTAGTCTACAAGAGCTAGTTCCAGGATAGCCTCCAAAGCCAGAGAGAGACCTGTCTGGAAAAATAAATAAATAAACAAACAAACAAATAAATGTGTTCTTATACCAAGCATCCAATTCAATAGAGAAAGTTGTCCTATACCTCTTTCACAGGAACAAATGAGTCTTTAGTATTCCTTGAAGCAGAGGTAAACAAGTTAGCTTCTTTAAAGTCCTCCTTCTTGTTTTCAGTAATATCCAACATTGTTACCTATAAATACCTATGAATATGGTGAGGAGGTAATCTGCTTTTCTAGACAGAATTGGCACTAGATCCAAATTCTTTGTTAATTATATACATAATATCAACTTTAATAGCATGAGGAACATGGTCCTTTAGATTTGTGAAAGCCTCCCTGGGTTTACCATCTTAATTATAAAAGATAACCTTCATAAATTCTACAAAATTTTGTAATGATGATTATATGTCACCTCATGTAGGAGGACAGTTGTCCTGATATGCACATGCACGTGTGCGCGCACATCCATATACACACACACACACAGTTACATAGCAGAAGCATGTTTATGGAGGCGTGCATGGAAATCTCATTTCCTATAGTACGTTTTGGCAGACAGTTTCTGTACCACTCTAGAGGCACTGCAACATACCTGGTTGCTTTTAGAAACAAGTCTGATGCTTAAAAAATAACTCATTTCTACGAGAGGAATTATGATTTTTGATGACCCAGGACACCAACCTGACTGGAACCACATCCCATTTAAACTCACCATGCCACTGGTCTATGAAAGCAGTGCTCCACACCGCATCTGTGAAGCCCTGTGCTCTTTCGTGGACGGCAGCACAAGCACTCTGAGATGGGTTTTTATTAAAAGATGGTTGATTTATGACAGACTTGGAGCCTTCCTTATTTCACAATGCTAGGCTTAGTCCTAGTATTCTGTCCTTTTCCTCTCTATCATTACCGTCAGCAGTTTGCATGTGTGTTTTGACATTGCTTTGGTAACCCTGAGGGCTGATGGAATTCCCTGTATCTCTTTTCACAGAGGGTGATGAGACAGGAGTGATGGATAGTCTGCTGGAGGCCTTGCAGTCAGGGGCTGCCTTCCGAGACAGAAGGAAAAGGACACCGAAGCCCAAAGGTGAATTCTGTTCCTGTTTCTTTCTGGGAGACAGTCATAGCGGGGAGCAGTTTCTCCCTCATTTCTCTTAAAGTCACATGTCACCAATACAGTGCTGTGGGCCACAGTTGTCACTAAATTTCCTAAGTTTGCTTAATCCTTTCCAGAGGCAGATGTCACAGAGAGAAGCATTCCAGTTGGCCAGTGTCAGTAACACATTAACAAATCAATGCACTGAGCCTAGGAAATCCTGATTAGTGAGACAGGGCTCATCTAAAGAGCCATATGCACATTGTCCCAGTTGAGTTTGCTGTAGCATAGTTAAGCTGGAAGTACAAGTCATAGCATTGCTGCTGCGCCAGGTGTTTCAGGGCTCTGAAACATTGCGTGGTCTCTAAGAATACCTAAGCTTGGAAAAGTCATGTAATACTTTTTACTTCTCAAGTTGAACCTCAATATTAAATTTCTCTCTCTTTCTCTCTCAGCAGATATTCGGCAGAGTCTCAGTCCAATGTCTCAGAGGCCTGTTCTCAAAGTTTGTAACCATGGTAATAAACTTTATGCATAAATTGCATGTTATTCTTACCTGCTTTTATCCTGTTGGTCTGTGATTGTTACTCTGCTGCTATTGAAGTTCTCAAGTTCCAGTATAAATAAGATAGTAAACATGTGGAGATATGTGTCTTTGCTCTGAGATTGGGGGCTTTTCCAGATTGCATCATTGCCCTGAGTTGTTTCTTCCATCTTTCTAATTAGATTGCAAGTAAGTGTTTTGTTAGCAGTGTTGTTTGAAGTTACCTTTGATACATTTCTGATCGGCATCATTCCATTCACCATTTCAAAGCAGTGTGATTTCATGGCTTTAACTAGTGGATTCACTGTACATCAAGACTCATGGGAAATATTGAAACTTGTTTCCATTTTTTCCCTGCCTTATTTGTCAGAGCAGTTACAAATACTTCCACTCTCATTTTAGAGGAACCATAAATACCGATGAGCTGAATATACTGTGCCAGTGGAATGATGCCACAATTGCTAAATTGAAGTGACTTATCTTCATCTCTGATGTTTACCAAAGACTTGAATCTGTTAAAAGCTCTCGTTTAAGTATCATGTACCCACCTGCATTGCCCTGTTCTCCATTCAGGAGTCCATCTCATACGGATTTGCTCTTACTCATTTGGTTTCTTTTCTGTCAAGTTCTCTGTTATTGGATTCTGCTTACCTTCTGTAGTTAAAACAAGCTTCATCTTTTGGGAGTCCCCTTGGCTCACAGTGAGCTTGTTGTCAGAGTTTGCTGGATTTGCCAAAAAAACTGCCTGACAAATTTTATTTGAAGCTTTTGGGAGTTAGTTTCTGTGAGTATATGCCATGCGTCTAGGTAATCTAAAATAGATATGAAGTAAAGTAAGAAAACACAGAAACTCAGTGATCACCTAGTATCTATGGAGTCATAGTATATTTAGTAATGCTTAAGAAATGACCAGAAAGATGAAATCTATAACAGTCTTTTGAATAGATCATTCATCTTTTTAAAGTATGCTTTGGCTTTTGATTTGTCTTTTCCTGTTCTAACAATGACCAAAAAAGAAAAAAAAAAAAAAATGGAATAAGTGGTGTTCATTTAGAGTATGAAGAAATTCCAATCTTAGCTTATGATCTTACACCATCATAGCTTACAGAATTATAGGTAAAAGTCAAAAGAATATTGATAACCTGAACTTTAGACATGATTTTCTTTAGCAGAGAAGGAAATGGAAATTCATAAAGGCTGACAGCTCTGTGGCCATAATTATATTCTCTAATTCCTACCATTCTTCTGTTTTTAATTACATATAGGCACCTGAGCATTTTTAACCAATAAAAATTTTCTGTTTATGCATATTATTCTCAAAAATGTTTAGCCATCTGGACTTATTTCTACTTGGTTAGAAAGGTAAAGAGGAAACAGTAATGTCAATATAAAACTAATAGGAACATTTTAACTATATTAGAAAAAAATAACATATCTCCTTTGGCTGCTGTGTTACTTTTATAGTTACTATTCAACCCCCATTGTAAGTTATG
The DNA here is from genome assembly GCF_943737965.1 of Phodopus roborovskii. NCBI lineage: Eukaryota > Metazoa > Chordata > Mammalia > Rodentia > Cricetidae > Phodopus > Phodopus roborovskii. The sequence goes on from NW_026126511.1 coordinate 29,305,605, forward strand.
AAAAAGAAAAGAGTAACATTACTAAGCTCAATGATTATTTTACTATGCTTGTTACTATGACATCATCATAAGAATAATTTAAAACAATATATTTCAGATGCTATGAAGGCAAAAGCTTTATAAGGTAACTTTGTATACCAGCCTTGGGTAACTCAGTACTGTGACTATAATGTTAATAAATGTCTGGGGTATAATGGCTTGGCTGTGATTGCTTATAAACTAGTATTTCTCTTCATTATAGAAAAGCTGCTGAACATTGCATTCCTACCATGCTAATATGTACTATCTTAATGCTTGGGCTATTGTGATAATTAAACTAGGAAATTACACAACAGCCAAAGCAAAAATACAACCATCAAAAATTCCTTTTTCTAATATTAATGTAATCATTAAATTGTCTCTAGTAATTTTATATTGACATTTATTGTTTTCCCTTCACATTTTTGTCCAAGTGAAATAAATATAAATGACCAAACTTATCTTTAAGAACAATATGCATAAACATAAAATTTTTTAGGCTAGATTTTAAAAACTCTGGGTATACTTAAGAAAAGTCTCTTCGCTTCTTAAAGATCAGGACAATTTGTGGAATAAGATGTTTTAGAGCTAATTATATTCTTTTCAAAAGGTACTTAGTTTTCATTAAAAATATTAATGCTGCAACTGTACTGTGATCACAATGCAACATTGAATCTATTTAACTTTTTGATTTGTTTCTGTATGCTTTATACAAATGCCAGCTATTTATATTTTATGCAAGTTTATTTGTTGATAACTTTTTATTTATAAGGTTTTTGTAATTATTTTAAGTTTTGTGGCCTATTCACATTACAATAAATAAGATAGAATAAATATTCACTTAGTTACTTTCTATAGCCAGAATGCTTTCTATGTATTCTGTTTACTTCTCAACCTCCTTGTTTCCATGTCATAGTTGAAAGTAACCAAAATTGAAACAAGTCTAGTAGCTTCCTTATAGACATTCTGCCAAAATTTAATCTATTCTTATGACATCCGAGTCCATGTACATAGTGTTTTCCATACCACTTTGGAAAGAAGTATATGATCAGTATTTGATCCCTTTCCATGTAGGGCCTGCTATCTCTCGCATACCTGCTTTCTCTTGAGGCAGAATGTCAGGCTACTTAGATCCAGTGTCTGGGAGGTTCTGCAGCCTCTGGTGTGCTTTGCCTCTTGTTCACAGATGTAGCCACTAGATAGCACTGTTTTGTTAATCTTTGGTTTTACAAAAGCATTCTTCAGGAATGATGGCCACTTTATTTCTTTTAATGAAACCACTATGGAAACATCCACATTAGTTTTAACAAACAGACGCTATTTAGAAATGTCATGCAAGATGTGGGTTATATATAAACATTTAAAATATATATAGATATATATGCATACATATATATGCATACATATGTATCAAACCACAAATATGGATATATTTATGTATATATATACATATATGTATATATATATATATACACACATATGTACCAAGCCACAAATTTAGTCTTATTAGCTGCTGTTTTAAACTTTTATCTTTATATCTTTTATTGGCCATTTATTGTTAATATCTTTTTAAAAACCATAGCTGTAGTTCCAAACCTCTTTTATGTATATAAAATGGCATTATTAGGATGACTTATAGGCTGCAGTTCAGCTAATCCAACAATGGCTGGCTGGAATAGAAGGTGCAAAGATCTGGTAGTTTCTCAGTCCACAAGTCTACATGTCTCAGCTGGTTTTTGGTATATGCTAGAATCCTTGAAGAAATAGGTTCTAAAGTTAGTGAAGGAATGAACTTGCTGATTTAAAAATTGGTGAGAAAGATATCTGTGAACGAAGTAGAATAGATTCCTCCAAATTGGCAAAGGATGTGAAGATACTTGAATCGCATATCAATGCTCATCAAAAGGTGTCCAGCTGGGGAGGAGTTCAGTAATCCAGTAAATAGGATGACACAGTTGTGAACAGTCAGCTTCTTCCAGCCAATCTTGTCATTGCCCAATGGACCCATGAAAAAATGGCCATGTTGACAGAGATTATGCATGGGCTCAACAACATGGATTTCCACTCACCAAGGCTGAGCCAAGAGGAGAGACCAACCCTGAGCCCCACAATAATAATAATAATAATAATAATAATAATAATAATAATAATACCCAGAGATAGATATTGGGGATCAAGCTTCAAGCTGAATATCAGAAAAGCAAAGCAGCTGGCCACTAGCTTCCTACCTCTCCCTCAGACTGAAAGGGCTGATCCCTGTCTCCACGAACTCACACCAGACCTCAGACTGTAATCTCTCCTCAGTGTGGCTGGAGAATGAATGTCTCCTACTGATTACTCAAGACCCTACTTCTATCTTTTATACCCCTCTAGTGTTGGGATTAAAGGCATGTGATCTGTTACTCTTTTAGGCTGATTCAATCTTGTGTATACCTGGATGGCCTTGAACTCAGAGAGTTTGCTCTACCTCTTAGTCTTGAATCCTAAGATCAAAGGTGTGTACCATCACCACCTTGCTTCTAGCTGCTGGGATCAAAGGTGTGTGCTTGGCTTCTGTGGCATGTGGCTGACTTTGCTTTCTGCATCCCCAGAAAAGCTTTAACAAATCATAAATAAGATATCACCACACAGACATGGATGGCACCTTTTCCTGGGTGATCAGCCAGTGACTGTGGCAGGTTGACTACATAGGACCACTTCCTCAGTGGACAGTACACTTTGTCCTTATTAGAGTAGATCCTTATTCTGGTTATGGATTTGCTTTTCATGTACATAATGCTTCTCCCAAAGCCACTCTCCATGATCTTACAGAATGCCTTATCTGCAAGCATTCCACGCAGGATTGAATACAGTTCATAGCCAGGGAAGTGTCACAATGGGCCCATGGTCATGAAATCCTCGGGTCTTAACATGTTCGCCACCACCCTGAAGCAGCTGGCCTGATAGAAAGATGGAAAGGCCTTTTGAAGACACATTTCCAGTACCAATTCCAAGTAGCAGACTGGAGGGCTGGCAGTGTTCTCCAGAAGGTGTCATATGCTTTAAATGAGAGTCCTATATAAGATACAGTTTTCCCCATACCTAGGATGCACATGTTCAGGAATCAAGGGATGTAAAAACAGAATAGTCCACTCCTCATAACCCCTAATGACCCATAGGAAAAGTTATACTTCCTATTCCTATGACCTTGAGTTCTGCTGACCTAGAAATTTTGGTTGTAGAGAGGGCAGTGCTTTTGGAAGTTCAACAATCATTCCATTGAACCGGAAGGTCAGACTTTGCCCTGGGCTTCTAATGCTGATAAACCAACAGGCTAAGAAAGAAATATGTGTTTGGAGGAGTGATAGATCCACATCACCATGGGGAAATTAAATTGCTTCTTCACAATGGAGGTAAGAGAGATTATATCTGGAGTTCAGGAGACCCTTTGGGCTATCTCTTTGTGCTACAATATCATGTGAGTAAAGTCAAAGGGAACCAAAACAGCCTAATCCAGACATAATGACAAGGGACATAGACCCAAGAATGAAGGTATGGGCCAACACCTGCTGCGTTGCTTGCCAAAGGTCGAAGAAATTCATTCAGGATGGATAGGAGAGGAAGGTAGTTGTGACTACCAGCTAATGCCACAATTTAATTGACATGTTACTGTCATATTTTGTTAAGAATGCATTTATACAGTTCATTGTTTTCTTTCCACAATTTCTTTATCATGTGATGTAATATCAATTAAGAGACTATCAATGGTTATCATATTTAAGTTTGAGACATTAAAAGAATACCTACTGAGCTACCTATTATAAATTTGTAATGTGTTTGCAGATAGTTATGTTAGCCATAATTATGATCTGGTTAAATACATAATGAGTTTGTGTTTGTGTGTAGGATAGTATGTTCAGTTTAGGCATTATTGTAACCTGGTTATTGTTTCCATTTGAAAACTAATCACAACATAAGGGGATATGATTGTGTGTGAGTTCACAAGGGCTTGACTTGTGATAGTTGTAAACTTAACTACATCTGTAACTAAAACCCAAAACTGGAGTGCACACCTGTGAGGGTTTTTTTTGTTTTGTTTGTTTTTTTGTTTTTGCTTAATTTGAATAAGGACGATCCACTTCTAATCTAGATCTTGAGGGAGGAAAACACACCTTTAGTCCTGATCTAACCTAGGCCACACTTTCTCCTAGAAGACAATATAAGGACATGGAAGAAGGAAGCTTTTCCTCTTTGCCTGCTTACCCTCAACTTGCTAGCAAGGCCATTCCTTCACTGGCATTAGCACCTACTTCAGGATTCTAGCATGCACTGAAAACCAGCTGTGCTATCTAGACTTCTGGACTGAGCAACTACTAGATTCTTGAACCTTCCATTCACAACCAGGCATTGTTGGATTACCTGGATTGCATCCTGTAAGTCATTCTAATAAATCCCTTCTATATTATACAGAGAGATTCATTTAAGTTGTTACTCTAGAAAACTCTAATACACACACACATATGTATTAAACCACAAATTTAATGTTAATAGCTATTTTAAACGTTTGTCATTCTATATTTTATTGATCTATATTATTAATGTTATTTTAAACCATGGCTATAGTTCCAAACCTTGCATATATGCATATATGCATAGAGAATCTCTTATTTCAAAATTAAAAAGATTAAATTAAATATCCCTTGGATTTTTTGCACTAAAATACCTCAGTATACATTTTAACACCCTGACATAAAGTATTCTGTCTCCAGTGGCTATAGGAAGCAGTAAAATCTTACATAAAGCCAGCTATTTATCCCTTATCCTATGCAGATCTGGACCAAAAATATTTGCTTGACATGTTTCTGTGTTCTTTTCTTTTACTTTGGCTTTGAGATCCTAAGGCAAAATTGAATTATTATTTATTGATAACCTACTCTTTATTCAATATCCTATAAATGTTCCTTGGGCACTTTGAATAGATACACTAGAGCCATGGCTATTGCTCAGACAATGATAGATTGCTTGCTTTGTATGTGTAGGACACTGAGGTGGTAGTTGTGGGATTGAGGTGGGGGGGTCTTATGCAACAGATGGCAGATACATAAATGTTGGCATAGTGGTGTGGGGACACACTTGTAATTGTAGCACTGTCTTGGATTGCTTTCTATTGCTATAATAAACACCCATGACCAAAAGCAACTTGGGAAGGAAAGGGTTTATTTCTTCTTATAGCTTACAGTCCAACACAAAGGGAAGTTGGGACCTGGTAATAAAGGCAAGAACCTGGAGTCAGGAACATAAGTAGAGACCATGGAGGAAAGCTGCTTATTGACTTGCTCTCCATAGCTTGCTCAGCGTACTTTCTACATAACTCAGGATCGCCTACCCAGCTGTGACTCCACCCATAGAGGGCTGGGCCTCTAACTTCAATACTTAGCAAGGAAAATGTCCCTACAAATATGTCCACAGGCCAATCTAATGGAACCATTCCCTCATTTAAGGTTCTCCTTTCCAAGATGACTTTAGCTTATGCCAAGTTGACAAAAGCTAACCAATGCAATGACCCTTTGTCAACTTGACACTCGCATATGCCACTATTAACCCATAACATTGTCTTTCTTGTTTATCTCCAGGGACTTATATCAGTGTTACAGTATAGAAGATTTTACAAGTTGCACAGTCTTTAAAAATATATATATAAACATTTTAAAAATTCATTCAGCACCAACAAACTAACATCAATTTCCAAACTAACAGCAAGTTTCCTCTCAGTGGGCTGGTCTCTGGTGAACCAAAAACATTTATTCAACCAAGGCTGACCAGAAGTCACAAATTCATAATTTAAAATATCACATGAATGGCTGCTATAGAGTTTTTAGGAGGCTCTGAAACTTCAAAATCCAGGCCTCCATGTAAGGTCTTGTCAGTATTCTTGTCTTCCAAACCCCCACAGAGTAGCCCACTGAGTGCTCAACACTCAGCAGCTTTCCAAAGTTCTGGCTAGTTATACAGTCCTCCCAAAAACAAGGCAGTCAAGTTTGTCCCAGTAATTGCCTACTCTCTCCAACCAATCTCTAAATTCCCTTTGCTGTTGCTGTGATAAAAACTGTGACCCAAGGCAACTTAGGTTTGGGGGAGGTTTTTTTCTTAATTACTTTTGTAGGTTTTTTATTTTTCATTTTACATACGAACTCCAGTTTCCCCTCCCGCCCCTTTTCACACCCTCATCTCCCCCTTTCCTATCCTCCATCCACTCCTCAGAAGAGGTAAGGCCTTTCTTGGAGAATCAGCACAGTCTGGCATACCAAGTTGGGGCAGGACCAAGCCCCTCTTGGGGGAGGGTTTATTCATCTTCCAGTTTACAGTCCTTCAGTCCTTCGTGTATACACGGAAGGGCAGGGATATAGGGAAGGAACCTGGAGGCAGGCAATGAAGCAGCAGCCTTGAATGAACACTGGTTTGCCTTCCATGGCTTGCACCGGTTGCTTTGTTCTTTTTTTTTTTTTTTTTTAAGGTTTTATTTGTTATGCATACCGTGTTCTGTCTGCATGTTTGCCTGAAATCCAAAAGAGAGCACGAGATCTCATTAGAGATGTCTGTGAGTCATTATGTGGCTGCTGGGAATTGAACTTAGGAGTCAATGCCATCCCTCCAACCCCTGTACAGGTGCTTTCACAACACAAGACCACCTGCCCATGAGTGGTTCTTCCCATAATGGTCTTGGCCCTCCCATATCCATCATTCATTGAACATGAAGATGCCTCCACAGACTTGTCTACACACTTATTTGATTGATACAGTTTCTGATTTCAGGCTCCCTCTTACCAGCTAGCACCCAGGAGGCTAAGACAATATCCAAGTTCAATGTCAGGGCAGCTTGCTCTATGCCATGAAACCCTATCTTCAAGAAAAAGAAGAAATAAGGAAGGAAGAAAGAAAAACACAGAAACACCTTACAGAAACACAGTGTACAATCTAGTTCAGAGATAGACCAGTGGTAATTTCTATTCATTTGCTAAGTGCAAGGGTACATGTGCAGATTTTTGTCAAGACCAGAATGTCTAAAAGACTAACCCAAACTTGGCTTCAGCATCTAAAGTATAGTATCAAAGTGTAAACAGAATTATGTGCAGAGTCTGAATACCAGGAATGAACCCTAGGAACAACGGTACATGTACCCTCTCAGCAGGGCCTTTCAGAGTCCCTTAAGAACCCGAGAATCTGTGGTTTCTGTTAACCTCCCACCTTCCTATAGGATGATAACACTGTTCTCACAGCATTCTTTTCAGTATCTTATCTTCCATGAGTTCCAAGGAGTTCAGACAGGGCCATCAAACAGGATGCCTGTGTTCTCTGTGATAGCCCAGTACTTAGCTGGATTGATGGTCAGAGCATAGATGTTAAGAAAGAACATGTTGAGTGAACAGACCTGGTTGTGTTTAGGTTTGGATGGAACAACTACTACATGCTTAGGAACATAATCAAGTCTCTGAATGGCAACTACATGAGTGGAACTTAATATGCCAAGTGCTATGAGAACACTTAACCTCTTGTCATCTCCTCCCTTAAATGTTATTTGTCATCAAAAGGAGATATTTGATCACAACTGTACTTAAAAGGCTGTCGGATCAGATGTGAAAGGTAGGATATAGTCTTGATTGAATTTTCCCTGAGAGGCTCAGGGGCCCTTCTAAACCCTTTCCATAGCGTAGTCATGAATTCATTAAAATGAAGGAAAGAATGTATCTGCTGATAGGACCAATCCATCAAGTCCAAACCTAGAGAAAATATCAAGTTACTCTTACAGTTAAACATAATAAAAATTTAAAAGCATTTTTAATGAAAATCTTACAGTCTCAAATATAGGTTAATGAATGTCAAGGATCACATAGAGAAGAATAACATTGAGAATTTGTTGACAGGGCAAGGAATTTAGACTAATTTGACATTTAAGTAATAAGCATAGAACTGAAGGGACTTCAGAAGTTACTTCCAGTGACCATGTGAAGGGGGGATGGGAAAGTACCACTGGGTATTCTAAGATAAGAAGAAAGAACAGTCTCTGTCAAGTGTCTGTTCCAGAGAAGTGCTAGTCTTATATAAGCAAATGAGTTGTCTAATGATGAATCTTCAGAACAGAAGAAGAAACATTTGAGAAATAGCCTTGGTGAAGGGCAAATAATGGAGAGTGGCAGAAATAACAAATTAGAAGGATGATCGGATAGTAGCTGGAGAACTTGATCACACATAACATGAAGGTTTAAAGACTTGTAAGGGCTTGATGAACTTTTCTTTTTTTTAACCATTAGTTTTCTTTGTAACCCTGCATTTCTAGTGCTTTTCCAAGTGGTACAACTCCTATTATCCTTGGGTATTTTTCTTCCCATGGGCACAGTCAACCTTTTGTGGCAGAGGATACAAATATGAATTGTTGAGTCACCCCTCATGGTGCATCTGCCTGCAGTTTGATTGCATCCTCCTTAGATGCTTTCTCTATTCACTAAGGAGTACAGTACGATTTTTTTTCCCCAAGTTACATGGATATAGAGTAATCAGTAAAGATTTTTACAAACTATATGCAATTAAAAACCCTAATGATAAAACTATTTAACTGTGACAAAATAAGATAAAACATAATCAAAATTTTAGGCAAACAAGTATTACACATTTTTAGTGAACATCCATAACCTAAACAAAATTTTGCTATATTATCTTTACAGTAAATCAGTTCTTAATAGCCTTAATTTGGATTTGATTATCTATTTTTACACTCCCACTTATATATGGAGCTTTGAGAGATTTTTATAGAAATAAGATTGTATTGCCTCTAGGCACAGCTGCTCCGCCACTCTTCAAGACTTGAAGTCAGAATTAAATGTGGAGCCAGTTAAATATCTTTGAATTAGCATATCGCTCTGCAAAGAAAAGCTCTATGGGAGACATACAAGTCAGGTTTCGTGTCCGTGCTTCAAAAACTTCCATCTACAGCCACCCCTAACCCCAGTCCATATAGTCCTGGGTCCCCTTATTTCAATACCATTCTTTTTCCCTCAACAGCAAGTAGAATTGGGGTAGAATTAGGAAATCACAAAGGTTTCCAGTGGTGTCTACTGAGTGCAAACTACCGCCTGACATCTTTAAAAGCAAGGAGCCCAATGGGAAAACAGTCCCTGTCAAGGGAACTTCATCACAGTGGTAAATGTTGACAACATCCATTTCTATTTCTTTTAAATGTATCCTCTTTAATATAGAAAGAACATAAGGAACAACATAGTGAAATAGTATGATTGCTCTAAGTGTTATTGGTTTATTTGCTTGAGAAGATTTTTTGTTCTCTTGCTGATGAACTTGTGTCTGCCTAATAACCTAAGAAAGGGAGCTATTAAAACACTAATTGTTTTTGACACCTTTATGCTTGGGCTTTCAAGCAGAATTAAATGTTACTTGTAACTGTCAAAAAATTAGATAGTTTAAGGGATTTTTTACTTTTTATTTTTTTTAAGGCCAGGAACATAAACCAGTTTGGGTGCTTTTCACGTTTTATTCAAATATTGGTCTCTTATATTTACTGTGTAGTCAAGCAAAAGAAGAATCGCACCAGCAGGATCTTGCTGAAGTAAGGATGCCCTGTGGGGAGACAGCAAAGGCCTTTCTTTTCTAATTTTATAGTCAGGGCAGGACAACCTTTTGTCATACTCATTATCAGACAGATTCTTAAGTATGAGCAGCCTAGAAAATTCTCAAGTAGTGAAGATTTCAAATTGTTTTCAAAGGCCATTTATTCAGGAAACAGCAAATGTGTCTGGAGTAATGAGCATTCACAAATGTATGCTAAAGCCTGAACTAAATTGAGTGAAAAGAAAATGAGCAACTATTGTATGAGGGAAATAATGTCCTTGACTTCCCTGAAATTGTTGTCATGATTAACATGTCTCTTCTGTTTGTATTCCATAGTGGGCTATGATTATGATAATCTTTTAAAAATTTTTCACCCATTCTTGAATCCTTCATTTTTCCTATAGTAGAAGTTCAAAATATGACATGTAAGGACACTATGAATAGATGCTAAAGAAGCTATGAACCCTGAGTTTATTTACCTGTTAAATTTGACATTTTCCCCCCTTATGGGTATCAAATTTCTCATGAAACAATAGTTAATTATTTTGTTTAATTATTATTATATTACTTTTCCTGGGGAGACATGAAGAAATGTCTACCCCAGATAGAATATTCCCATAGATCAAATAAACTATTCTGTATGTACTCACCTTGGTGAAAAAGAGAGTTTATTGTCATTTCTCATGTGAGGTCACTCACGGGTAGCTCCCATCTCACCTAACTCAACTTTCCACCTCCTGTCTTTTCTAACATTCCTCGGGGCCAGATGCACATGATGGAGAATGATAATAAGGCTGGAGGGAGCTCTCAGTGAGGGTCTCATAACCCCATATAAAAGGGAGTATTGGTAGAACCATCTGAGAAGGTTTCCATGGCAATGATTGAAGTTGCTCTGGTTTAAAACATTGGCCTTGTCATATCCAACCCAGAGGAAACACATACACAGCAAGTTATGAATGTGATAATTTTGTAAGTAAAACTTACAGAAAGTTGTTCTGTTATACTGTATTGCTATTTAAGGATGAGATTTTCATTGGCATAGTAAACTAAAAAATGTGAAAAAGTATCTGGCAGATCTACAGTTGTTGTGGCCAATTGCATAGGATAAATACTTCGGATCCATTAGAAGAGCAGAGCTATAGAGCAGGCAGGCTGGATGAGTTTAGAATTTAGCATTGTGTAATTAGTCTCATTTCATCAGACCCCAACCCCAGTGGCAGGGATGTATGCAGACTTCAATGCCACTTAGATGTAATGGGTAAAGAGAGAAATTGAAAGAGTAATCTCCTCTGAAGCTACCACTCCTGTCCATAGAAAACCAAGACAAAGAGTCACCAGAGCCAGAAAGGTCAGTGCAGCAAGACTGCATGACTAGTAGGCAGACTGTATCGAAAGGCACAAAGGTGGGTCTTGTAGGACAATGGAGTAGAACCCAGCAGCCTGGGTGGTCAGAAGAGGGAGTGCCTATATACTGTTTTGGATTATTAACATGAGTGAAGTGGGGTGGAATGATGATTAATAGTTAGAATTAGAGAGCTGTGTATGTCATGGGAGTTGCCAAGTGTTCCCTTCATTGTACTATCTTCGTAGTAAGAAGGGAAGGTGCTGAGAAGGTAAGGATCAGATTCAGTGTGAGGATGAAGCACCTGGTGACTTAACCATGAGTGCTGACAGGACTTGAATGGTGCAATGGGAGGATGTTGCATTAGGAGTGGAAGTAGCTGTTTGTATAGAGGAGAGTTCAAAGGTCTCACATATCAAATTGATTTCCTCTGAAAACTAGGATATAAAATCTCTTCCTGGAAGTGTGGGAGGAAAGGGCAGTGAGGGATGATAGGTAACCTCTAGGGAATGTGAAAGAAAATCAATCAGAAAGAAAGAAAATAGTTTTTACACTGACGTTCCAGTGGGAAAAGAAGATGACTGCTTGTATAGCAAGAGTTTCATGTGAAGGCTGAGGGGGAAAGAAGTAGCCAAGGTGCCTCCCAGACTCTGTAACCAAGGGCAACTTGTCCTCAATGGCCTAAAGGCTCTGACAGCACCACACGTGATACAGTGCTCTAGTGGGCAGTGAGCAGATGGAGAGGATTTAGCACACCGGCCCAGAGGAGTCATTACAGTTTTAGAGGATATTTTTATTTGAAATTTGTGATCATTTAGGGAAATAACGAAACCTTTTGGAGCACCACACATGAATGTGTGCTTTGGCATTGCTTTGCACTTGTGTCCCATCTGTGGATGGCATTAGAGCAGGGCTCATGGAGACCTGAATGCTGCTGGATCCCTGAATGTTGCTGGATTTCTTCCAGGCGTGTGCCAACTACATTATCTGAGCTCTTCAAGAAAATGGCACTTGGGGCTAAAGTCCCTATTTCAGGACCACCTCCTTTGATATTTCACTTGTTATATTTTCCTTCATTAAATGTAAGTAGCCAAAGTATGGAAACCAGTTTTGAAGATTGTTGTCAGTATAAAAAATAAACATTGTCGAATGATGACCAGTACATGGTAAGTAAGGTCTGGCAGGACAAGCCTGTCTTGAGGAGAAGCAGGGAGTCACTCTTGAGAGTTGGACAAATAGTTGGTGATTTGAAATCTCAACTAGTGTAGTTGATTTTTTTTTAAGTTCCCTTTCTGTTACTTTACAAATCTTAAAATAATAAATTTTTTTAAAGGGTTTATTTTGGCTCTCAGCATGGAATTGTTCAGACACATGTAGGAGTATATGATGAAGCAAACTGGTCACATTGTCACTAGAACACACAGAAAAGACTATGGCCTCACAGTCACCTTTAAAAACATGTCCTTGATGACTTAAAATATTCCAGTAGGCCTTGCCTGCGGAGATAGCTACCTCTTCCTCTCATCTAGTGGTGCCAAACCAGGACCAAGTTGTTTCCATGTGCAGCGGATCCAAGGAATGGAATGATCGTAGCATATGATTTAACCCTTACTTTTTCTTAAGCTCTCTTAAAATTAAAGTACACTATGTGTCCCATAAGTTTTCTGGGAAACCAAAAGTTTGAGCATACAGTGTACACCATGACTGAACATGCTAGTTTCTCTGCATTCTTCACACTACATCTCTCTTCCAACACTTTTAAAAATAGAGTAATAAACTCTTTCCCCCTTGGGAATCACTGCGATAACACCATGAAAAACTGGGGGGTAAAATAAGCCCGTAAATTTAACTCATATGATATTGACTTTAACTTAAAACAGTATATAACAATAGGAAGAACAGAAACTGTGACACAGCAAGGAATGATCTATGTCACTAACAAGATTGCAGTGTAGAAGATACTACTAGCTTTCAGCTTAGATAATTGGTCTCTGCTTCTCCTTCACTTGTCTGGATAGAGCCAGACATTCGAAGAGACCCAGGTTGTAAGCTATGAGTTAGAAAGATTATCCCTTTTGATGTATAACTAGAAGCCTGAGTTGTTGATGTCCAGAGTACTTACCTAGCAATAGGAAGCTTGTGGATTCTGTCCCTAACGTCAAATAAGGATGGTGAATGCTTGCAATCCCAGCACTCAGGAGAGGAAGGAGGATGAGAAATCTAAGGTCATCTTCAGCTAGATAATGGGTTCAGAGGCCACAGGAGATTGTCTCAAGGGGAATAAGCAGGGATAAAACAGTTGCCCAGAATTTCTTTCATTAGGTATCTACCTCCCTACTTCCTAATGGCCACTATTGTAGTTTTCTTTTATTTTTTCCCTTGTTTTCTCTTTCCTAGTAATCTATAAAAACCCTCCTTTCAGCTCTAACCCTCAGATTACTATTTGTATGTGATCTAAAAGCTAAATTGCTCTTCAAAGTACATTCCTGAGAAGCAATAGGGATGCTAAGGTTGCAGTATGGTGGTATCTCTTGCTCAAGACTCGTGTGTGTGTGTGTGTGTGTGTGTGTGTGTGTGTGTGTGTGTGTGTGCGCGCGCGCATGCGCGCGTGTACGTGCACACTTCTGCATATAAAATAGTCTTGCCTTTGTGTGTATTCTATAGGTAACATTGGTCATTGATTTGCAGCACATTTCTGAATTCCTTTTCTCTTGTCACTCTTAATAGGAGAGAAAATAATGATAGAAACAAGCCTAGGGAAAACTCAAGTACCACTTTACTGCTTCTGCCTTTTAGAGCAAAAGTTAGCTTTCCAGGGGCTCATAAGAATGTGATGGCAATCTCTAGTTTCTGAATCCTAGTAAGCAAGGGAGTGGACTGGAATTAGCATTTGAAACATGGGTGTTAGTTATACAGGCATTGACTCTTTTGTAGAGAAAAGTGACTTTTCATATACTACATTGATCTCCTGCAAGCCAGGGATATAGCTGGTATTAGCTGGGACTGTGTTTTGGAGAGGAATGACAGCATGATGGCTTGTTACATACTCTAGATAAGGGGATAAGTACTAAATATTGTCTCCTTTTTAGAAGTCTATAAATCGAAGCAAACATCAACATGCATTAAGGAAAGCCACAATGTCTCATGGATCCCTGAATGAATTAGGAATTGCAACTGTTATCCATGATGCACTTGTATGAAGTGACAGCATTTGGCTTAAACAGTTTTACCACTTATTAGCGATAATATTAGAATAAGTGATAACGATCATTAAGTGCTATGTACATGATCATTTAAGTAATTATGCCTGCAATCTTCTTCTATTAGTCAAACCTCTTTGGGTTAATTAGTCAAAGAAGCTGCCTTATCCCAGTTACTAGAGGAATAGGAACATGGAGAAACCCTAAAAATGCTAAGGAAAACAACAAGACATCTCTCACTTGCTCCTCATCTAGTCTGATATAGCAATTGTAAGGTTAAAAGATTCTGTTAACTCTTTATCTTGAAATATGATTGGACCTATGAAATAATACATACATACATTTTCCATTAAAGCATTTATGCAGCAGAAAAATACTGTTATGATATGCAAATAAAAGCATTTACTACCATACCCACACTTAAGCAAGAGCTAGTAAATACTGTTTAAAGTTAGTATTGAAAATGTTAATACCCTCTTGAGTTTAGTCCCGACAAGGCAGTGACTCGGAATCTATACACCCTCAAGGATACAAATACAGAAAAATAACTAAAAATTGTTCTTTTAGCAGTCTCCACTCCCCGCTTCACATGAACTCCTCTAATGGCTCTTACTGGTTCCGTGAGCCACGAAAGTGGTTTTGTTTAATCCAAAGTTTGCTTATTTAATTCATAGCTTTCAGCTTGGACTGCCTCAGGTCCTAAAGGACAAGGAGTGATCAAGAAAAATAAAACTTTTAAAATGGATTGTAATTTGGCATCTAAGCAGATGTGGCTGCCTTCTTTCTTTTCTTTCAAAATGAGACACCAGAAATAACTGAAGGCCAGCAGCCCATTGGCAAGATGTGCTCTAGTTGTACTGCAAGGCAAATGCTGCCAGACCTGTTGCCACACGGTGATCTTCGGCAGCCACTTCCTCTCTCATCAGTCCCAGGGCTTCCATCACTTCTTAAACAGCAGACCTTCTGTTTGCTGCTCTCTTAAGGGAAATGGGACACAGCCTCCTACTCTCCATTCTATTAACCTACTTTCTCTTCGTCCGATCTCAATTCTCTTACCTTTGTGTAAATATGAAAGGCAGAGTCTGCTCGGGGTGAGAAATGGGGTAAAGTAATAGAAGTCAGTGAGTCTAGAGATGACCTTATAGAAACTTAGACTATGTCCTAGAAATGAGCTCTGTCTTCTATACCTCTGTTTCAATTATCCGAAAGGGCTTTGAGGACAGCTTTTTAACCTGGTGTATTTTGGTCACTTTCCATAGCCTGCTGACAGCATTCTCCCCACAGCCGTTCATGCCCCTGAGCCCCTGCTTATCTGATTTAAAAGTTTTATCTGGGCAGACTTGTGGTATGTGCCTATAATCTCCACACTCAGAAGACAAAAGCAGGGGGAGTCACTGTGAAGTGGGGGCAGGCCCGGACTCCATAGGCAGTTTTAGGCCAGCCAGAGCTCCGCAGTAAGACCTTGTCTCCGAAACAAAGCAACAAAACCAGCTTGTTTTTGCCTCAGCTGTAGTCCCATATGGTGTAGTACATGTTCTCTTTTTTACCTCCAATCCTACCTAAAATCCCATCTAGTTTACATGAAGCTCTACTTAAACTCTGTTATCATCATTCAAGAAATGCCAAATCCTATTTCTCAAATGAGTGATAGAAGACAAATCCACAAATTCTTGCATAGTAAAACTCCCTCTGTTTCACTAGCTTGCTTGGCAGTGTGTGTTTGATTGCTTTGCAGATGTTTGGTTTGGTTTAAATTCTCCATATATAGTCTCTAGCTTCCTCCCTCATATTGTGCATATACTTATGAAGACAACATGCATATGGAAAAGCGCATAATTCCTAAGTATGAGGCATGATTAAGGTTTGCAAAATGGACTTAACCATGGAACCCACGTGCAGATTGAAACTGAAATAGAACTACAGTAGCCCTTTCCAGCTCCTCGCAGCCAGGGTTTCACATTCCAAATATACCTGACTGTGCTAGCATAATCTACTTTTAGCCAGCGCTATTTATAAATAAAACAATATGCTGCATAGTCATGATGTTCTATGAAGTTGCAATTCATTCATTCATTTTGTGTGGCATTTTACAGTGCAGAACTATTTATATTTTTCTCATATTAGTAGATACATTTCTTGCTTTGAACTATTATAAATGCTGCTACTAAGAACTCTGTTATTGGATGTGTCCTTTGGTTCTGTCAGGTATAAACCTAGAAGTGTGATTTCTGCTTCATTGTGTTTGTATATATTGAGCATTAGTTTCCCACAAAGTTGTACCAGTGTATATGTCAACACTCCAGGCAGGATATATCATTGGAATTTTTATCTGCATTTACCTCACAAGTGATTTGAGCATCAGTTTATAATTTGACTTGCTTTGCTAGAAACACTGTCCTCCCATTTTTCTGGGAAAGTACTCTGCCACTACACTAAACTGCATCTCTGTACTCCTTTTGGAAATTCCATCAAAATACTCATGCCAACTATAGTTAAAAGATAGTGTCTGTGTCACTTTATGTTAATATTATACTCCACATAACAATACTTCAGTGAGGAATTTAAGAATGGTCTGTCTACAGTGTTATACATTAAAAAGCAACTATGTTATAAAATCTCCCACCTGCTTATCCTGTTCTACTAAAATTGTTTTGGTTCACCTGTTTATTATCTTTTCCATCTTCTACTATAATAGCACCCATATGGTAGCTATCCTCATGTTTCTCTGGCTATACACTGCCTTTCTAAGAATATCCTAGAAATGTTAACTCTGCCATAGTAAGATATCAGAAAACTATTTGTGTTGTGAATTAATACATAAGTGACAATTTGAAAAAAGGAATAAACAAATTACTATATAACTATGTTTGAAGATTGAGCCTTCTAACTCTAAATCTTTTATACATTTATTACACTGAATAGTTGTTGTTAATCAAGAAAATATTACTTGAATATGGTACAGTATTCTCTCAGAATCTCCTTGTAGCTCATAAACATGAATCGGGTAAACTCTTAAAGTAACTCACTTAAGATATGTGGGTTTAATTTTATGGTAAATTTGAATTACATTTTCATTAACAAAAACACCCGTTATATGTCCTAATAATACATGGTTCTACTATGTCATGAGACAGATCCAGAACAGAAAGACATAGCTTCCTCTAGATGCACTATTTTTTGTCACACAAACATTTATATTATCTTCCAGCAACAATTGTTCACAATTGTACTAATTTTGGAATTTTTAAATTAAGAAAAAAGAATTAATATGAAGTTGAAGCTAAACCTTTAAAATACTGATTTTGTGGAAGGACAGCCCAGGGGATGGGGCTCACTGAGTATGTATCCCCAATTTCCTCATCTAATGTATTTCTTCCAAAGGATATAGGATAAGACTACATAAACAATATTCTTGCACGTTTAGAATTTGTTATGTTTTTGTATACTGAGCATCCATATTTAATTAACATTTATAATCAAGTGTGTGTGTATAGAGAGAGAGAGAGGAGAGAGAAAATGCCCAGTAACAGTGAAGCATAAATTGAGTTTGTTTAGAAACCAGTATATTTGAGTCTCTTCATTGTAGAAGCATCCAGTAAGGTAAGACTAGAATATTTTGAAATCATAAAGGAAAAGGTATACTTTACTGTTTCCTCATTTATAAACATTGCTGACATTTTAAAATTCAGATGTGCTATGTATGTTATCTTGAATATTTTTCAGACAACCTAAATCCTTTACAGTGTTTGAATGTGGCACAGTGTATTAAAGTAAGGATGACTAGGTGTTGCTTAGCTAGCTTCCCTAGGGCTTGACATGTACATGCCTCTAAAGTGCTCACCATTGTAAGCTACCATATGGAAGGCATTTTGTTTTCTACATATTCTCAGCCTCTGCACTACATTGTGCTTCAGCCACTAGCCTTAGATAATTTAATATACATGTACATAAAGTCCCCAACCACAGAAGGTAACTTTCAGAATTTTTACCATTCTGGCAAAATGTTTGCAAGGTTAGCTAAGAAATTAAATATTCCTCCATCATCATTTATAGCTGACAAAATATAAAGTATAAAAACAACCAGAAATGAAGAAACGGACAGAAGTCTTGGTATTTCTCATCAAACTATGCAATCCATTAAAACAAAGAGGTCAGAGACTTCAATATCATTTTACTCCCATCTTATTAATCCACTTTAATAAATTATTATTATTATTACTATGTGGGATGACTTTTCAATATTACCAGTCAAAAGAGAAGTTTAATTGATATATTTTGGGCAATAATAATAAAACTCTATGCTGTCAGCCTTTGATGCTCTGGATTAGTGGGGTGGAGTGAGTGAGGGAACTGGCAGCAGACCTAACCCTCAGGGGCACATAGCTGCAAACTCAGGTGGACTGCTGGCACTTGCTTCCCTGGAGCTTTTGGCTAACTAAGCAGCAGCTTCATGGGTCTGTGTAGATCAACGTCATGCCACCTAGCAAGTTGAACAGGAAGAAATCAAGCTAGCAAACTAAGGTTGCTTTCCAGTCTACTTCAACAACAGTTTTAGTAGGTTTTTTTTTTTTTCAGCAAAATTAACATGTGAATCTATTTAATAAATAGCACTGAAGGCTTTCATATATTGATTTTTTTAAAAAAAAATTGCCTATGTACCCTACTGATTTCTAGGAAGACTTCAAAGGGGCTTACAAAATAAAGCATGTTGATAATCCTGTAATTGCCACAGAAAATAAGCACTGTATAAATGCAGAAGGCTCCCTGCTTAGCTGAGAACCTCAGGCCTCAATCTTTAACATACAGCAGAATTACCTAGGGTGGGGAAGCAAAGATCACAGATTTCTACATGTTCAATAGGTTTGTAGAGGGAGTGATAATTGGCCATGTTAATTTTCAAAAGGCACTCGTCTTGGAAACATGCTTTGAGAACTGCCAATCTAGATCATCTTGTTTCTGCTTTAAGTATTTTGAATTATTATTGAGAATTTTTATTAAATAGTTTTTTTTCTTTGTAAACCATGTAGCCAGTTTTCTGATCGTACACAGAAACGTGTGTGTGTGTGTGTGTGTGTGTGTGTGTTTCATCATATATGTGAAAAGGATGCTTTGGGGGTTGGCATATGGCATGGTGGGTAAAGTCCTTGTCTCACATAGACATTGTGCTTTTGGGTCCTCAACACTGACATAAAAGCCTGGTGCACACACGTCTATAATCTCAGCATTGGTCAGACACAGACAGCCAGATCCCTAGAGCTCACTGGCAAGATCGTCTAACCAGTTACCAAGCTCTGGGTTCAGTTAAAACTAATAAGGTGGAAGATGATTAAATATACAGACATCTACTTCTGTCCTCCAGCTACATGTCTACACAGGTGTATCCTCACATACATATGACTAGGCATACATATACTATCCACACAAAGGACTTGACTGTATTCCCATACTATATAAACTGTGATCCCTGTCTATGTTAGAAAGCCCAAGAGAGGTTTTATAATTTTATTTGCTTTGTGGTTATGTGTGTGTGTGTGTGTGTGTGTGTGTGTGTGTGTGTGTGTGTGTGTGTGTACATGTGTCATGGCCTGAACGTGGGTATCAGAAGACTTGCAGGAGTTGGAGGAGTGAGTTCAGAGAACTCAGGTTGTCTGGCTTAGCAGCAGGCACTCTACCCACTAAACCATGCTAGACAGTTTTTTAGTAACACCAGTGTGGAGCATCATATCCACATTCTGATTTATCAGGCATATGATAGAGCCTGGACACAGTCTTTGAAGCCCCATGGTTTTTTAATGTCCAGGTAGATTTATCTAAGTCCCTGAACGTAAATAGCTCCTCTTGTCCCAGGTAACCAGATTATTGCCTTCGTGGCTTCTTTCTACTGTCCAGGCTTGTGGTCCCTGTGTGGTCTGTGTGGGGTTTGTGCTTCTGCGATGCTCCATTTGGCCTTCGCATTCCCCTCCACCGAACTTCTTCCTGATACTGATGAACCATTCCTGAATCTATCAAGGTCATTTTAAATTTGATTTCTTTCTTCTAGAGCATTTAACCCCTACCCAACTAAGTATCATCTGCAAGTTTAATGAGCAGATTTTCACTTTCCTAATTGAGACTGTGCTCATTAAGTTTTAATATTTTATAATTTTATTGAAAATTATATCTGCCATGTGAATGATGTTGTCTTGACTGTGCCCTCACCATGAACATTTTCTTCATTATCAGTGAACATTTAGTCCTTAGAATATGTGTCATGTTGAAACAAATTCTATGACTTCTAAATAATTAAAAACGCGCGCCAAATCTGATTCCAAATCATATTAATTCTAATGAGAATGCATAGCATCCACAACACAGTAAATACGCATTTGAATACAAAAGTTAAACCTAGAGTTCACAGTTCACTTCAATATAATAAAGCTTAAAATATAGTAATGAATGTAACGTTCTCAATAGAATATAGCACATAGTAAAAGTTCATATTAGTAGTAATTGAACAATTGATAATACAAGGAGGCTGAATTCACATCTGGTCATAGTTCAAGTGACATGGGATAATTGTCCTTACACCTGCCTGCTATGGCTAACCTAGAATTTTTTTAATAAGTTATAGTTTGTTTTTCTGAGTGCAAAGTGGCATTCTCCATATGTTACATTCATTACAAAAATAGGGCTTTACAAATAATCATATCTATTACATGGCAGAGAATATTTTAAACATTGAATTGCTGTCTACAATTTTATATGTGATAAATGGTAAAACTGGCACAGCTTGGTCTTGGCATCACAGCTTTCAGGTGTTCTTGCCAGAAGAATTAACACCTGACCACTGACCACACTGGACACTGCTGGGTGCTGCGTTAGCACTGTTCAAGCCAAGGCTTAGAAAGGTCAAATAATGTGTTCAAAATCATAAAGGTGACAGGTGGCAGAGACAGAAATTGAACTGAGATCTGTGATAACAGTTTCTATACTCTAAATGACTCCGGTGAAGTTAAGCATGAGAATTCCTTTTTCTAAGGTAAAAGTTGCACTCAAACATATCAGGAGAAGACCCAGGGACAGTTAGGTGGCAGTAGCTGTTGTCCCTTCCTGTTTTGCAGAAGAGGAATAGGAAAAGTCAGCTACGAGACATTACTTGAGTTTGACATATACTTGAATTAATCAAATAGCTAACTAAAACTGTGAAGCTGTCTGAAGAGAAAGACTGAACCGTTTATTGGAATAAGTTCTGTGAAACTAATTTGATACATCATTCCCTTATAGAGGCTTTTGGACATAGACCTAGATGGGAAGGGGTTAGTTAGAAGTGTGTGCAGTTTGTGTACTTTTTCTCCTTTGATTTATTCAAAACAAGTAAATGCCAAGAGTGATCTCTTTGAGCCCATAAGAGCCGACAAGTTTTCTGGGTAAAACCTGTTTTCATAGCACTCTCTGTTTTTCAGAACACTTTCAGATTTATTGGATCCTTATTCCTCTGTGGGCACTTTTTATGATTCTGCTTCTATTGTCTGAAATGTCCACAAGTACAAGAGAAGTGTGCTTATAACAAATTGGATGTCAGACACAACTGTTCTGGAGTTTGTTTGCATGCACTTGCTTAACCGTGTTTATTTCATTATGAATGACAGTGTTCGTTATGATCAGAAATAAAAATGTAGATATTGTTTGGAACAGTCTGGCCATCATGCAGTGTTGTAGAAAGATACTTGCTTTGCTAGCATTTTACACCTTCTTTTTTCTGTCTCATGTTCTCTGTACTTCCACTACTCAAACATGTTCAAAGGGAAATAATTTTTCCCATGTAATACAACTTTGGATCCCATATAATATTATGATGAAAACTTGCTAAATTTTTTGGTGTTGCATTAGTTTAGCATTTTTGGAGTCAATTTTTGTTTTGTTTTCCATTTTGCCTGAACTTTTTCAAGTTACTAAATCACTTCATTTTGTACATTAGAATTGTGTTATCCAGTACTTTATGAGAACAGAAATGTCACATAGTGGACATTTGCACTTCGCCTATAAATTGAAGTAAAAATAATCTAATCAAACTTTGTATTATTTAGGATGGGTTTTTAACCCTAAATTTTAACCCTAAAATTGTTTTACTTCTGTCTTCAACCCAGAAAATAGTAGCACAGTGTGATCTGAGCTATCTAGATGCCACTTAAGTGCAGACTCGATTCCGCCAGAAAGTAAAATATGTGTAACTTTCTTTTACAGCTACTTACCACTTGTAAAATGAATGCTTTAAAAAAAAAAAAAAAAAAAAAAACTCCAATTCTTGGAAACAAGAGCTGAATACATGCTTAATAAACACAGGCTTCTGTTTGCATATGTTTCCAGGCATTATGGAACTGATCAACAGCTATATGTTCAGTAGAGTTAGTTTCTCTTGTTGCAGCCCCTGCTCACCCACATCCGCAGATAAACTCAGGAAATTTGGAGGATCAGGTTAGCATCTGTATGCTTCTCGGATACCTTGCTTTTCCTGTTTAGATTTGTCCTATTATAAAGTTTGTATTTAAGTCTGAAAACTGACTGAAGCTCCAAAATTGCATTACTTAGTGTGGTATGAGTGAAGTAAACTATTAAAGAGATGGCTTGGCTGTGAATCCCAGTCTTGCTACATGGTGATCAGGTCCTGACTCTGTCTGCTCCTCTGTTCCCTTGTCTGTCAGTGAATAGGAATTATACACTACATACCTTGTGTAGGATTTGTGAGAACTAATCCAAACAGAACACTCAGAATATGTGAGCTGTTTTTAGTGATCCTGTTATGTTTCATGCTATCCAGGACACTGGCTGAGAAAGAGGCTGTATTCTGTAAATACCTCACTTTTACCAATTTCAGAAAGATAACTGGCATGTGCCAAAACTATGCCAAGTAGCCTTGTTCTGGTTTGCTCCCCCTTTGTTCTTTAAGAATACTTCTGGATGGGATGCATTGATTGGTTCAATGCCTGTGAGGAGCACTGTTTAGGTAGATAGGCAGCTGTCTGTAGGGACATGTAATAATGACCAAGGTAAGTCATCTTTCTGCCATTTACATGACTTTTTCCATCTTACTTATACTGTTAGCACTAGACAGATCTCAAGGACTTTCACTATGCTGCTTTGAAAGTGTACTTCAAAAAGAGTATGACCAATATTCTCCTGTTTGATGTTAAATGATTGAGAAGACCTCAGTATTGTAGTTCTTAGTGTAAGTTGCCTGGATACATTGTTCCTTCTTGCTGCAAATACAGCCTTCTGGAACCTGGTTGAATAGCCAGATATAAGGTAATGCATATTAATTAGCCATTAGTTGTAGACATACATTCATATCATGGAACTGACAGAAGGAAAAAGGCATTTGTATGCAGCAGTGGGACAGCAAAAACAGCTTTGGCTGCCTCTTATGATATTTAGAAATAGAAGACAATATGAACAGGATCTAATTTAATCATTCTTTAATTATTTTGTGAAATTTCAAAACAATAGATCAATGATATTTTGCTTCAGGCTGTTAGCAGCCAGTACCTTGGTGAGCTCTGCAAATTAAGAAATCAATTCTTGTTAATTACACTTAAATATGATGGCAGAGATCTCTGTGCCATGAAGTGAGAGCCTGATCCATGACTATTTGGTTCCAACATGGTACAAGGCAGTACACTGTTCTAAGCCAAAACCCTGTGTTGTCTGGGCAACTCCTGTTGCCATGGCAATGAAATTCTTTTGCGGGAGCAGGGCGAATGCTAATTGTAGCCATTTGTTGTTCCTTCTGTCGATCCCTTAACTAGCACAGTTGTAGAGCAGCCAGAGACTCTGGGTGAACAGCACGGAGTGCCCCCAAAAGCATCGCTGCTGAAGGCAACCGGCTGCTCTGCTTAAAAAATAATTTGAGCAGCCGACAGTGCTGCCAGCACCACTATGTGGGCAGAGGCACAGCTTGACTCAGACCCTGACAACTGTTGATCTGGGACTTAGAGGGAGAGAGAAGACTGTTTAAGACCTGTTGCGAAGGCACTGATGACATGGAGATTAATTTGACACCATTCCCTCAGAGGTAGGTGCTGGGCAAATCATAACAACTGTTTATCCAGCCCTACATTCAATATCAATCAGAGTACCCAGAGGCTATAGGAGACAGATCAATGGTTATTCTTATTTCCACCTGAAACTGCATTACTGTGGCCTAAGGTAAAAATATTCATTTGGTCCAAAACAACCAATTGTAATTCACATAGGTATTAGATCCAACTTGTATTGGTAACACCCCCTCTCTATATGAGCCCTTATTTTTAGAGACTTACGATTTAACTGCCAGAAATGAGCTGAAATGGAAAATCAGCAGAAATGAAAACTCACTCCTTTTGAAAAATAAAAGACATAGTGATGCCTACCAATTGCTTGGTCTTTCAAACTAGCTCAATTTGAGAAAATGTGCTTAAATCTGACAAGTAGTAATTCATCGTGAAACCTAATTGCTACAAGCAGTTGAGTAAAAATAAATAAATAAAATCATAATTTTAAAGAAAAAATGTGAGGTGTGATTATGCTATTATATCTTCCCCTTAAAGTTGTACTGACCCATAAAAATGGCTAGTTCATGAGATTTTTAAATTTACTGTTCCAACTACTGTGTAAACACAGTAATAAATTTTGAGGTAGTTTTTAAGGCACAATTGTAGCCTATCTGCCTTCTAATTGAACAGACCGATGGTGCATCCTGCCTAAAATCCTATTAGAATTCAGTAGAACTAATATTGTAGGCCTGTTATATCAAGCCGATTCTGACCATCAGCACAATGTTTGTTTCTTTTCAGACAAAATTGATATGACGATTACCCACTTATGACTAAAGATAAGATGAAGCTCGGGGAAAGAAAGCCTAAATGTGACTTTTTTTTTTTTTTTTTCCTGGAAAGAATCCCATGTGTAATATTTTTGTTGTCATTCCTGCTCTTGTATAGAAATGACTACCAGAATATCATTTTGAGCCTCCAAAGAAATTAGCTTCTGATCAAGTTGATCATAATAAATTAAAAAAAAAAAAAAAACAGTCCCATTCATTCAAGAAAGTAAAAACTATTCCATAAATTCTGTGGGGAAATGCTTGAAATGGACTTGTCACAACTTGTAAGACTCATGTATTCTCTGATCCTTGTGTTTGAGACAAGAAAATCCCTATGGACTATATATCAAACACTATTTTAAAATATACATCTTTGTAAAATGTATATACAGATATTTTAGATATGCCTAAATCTTTGTGATAAGATAAAAGTGTTTATTTTATTAAATCATCTATGTGAAACATTTGTCTGCGCTTCTCAAACACTGAGTTCTTAGCATGATAAATGAAAGTAACTCAGGAATGTCAAGATAGTTCTTCTTTCTCAGTCAACACATTGGAGGGAGGTGCTGTCAGATTCACCAGCTACAGCTGTTTGTTGGCCTGTTCAGATGCTCAGCTCCATGAACAAATGAAGCCTAGAACATCCATACATCTTAGACAGAGAGAATATGTGTTAGACAAAACTTAACAGTATACCAGATGGTTCTTGGCAGAACAGAGACACAGCACAGCCATGGCACTCCACCCTTGCTCTGATAAAGTCCTTGCCCTTCTTTCCAAAGAGATGGAAGACCTAAAACTTGAACATGATGAGACTTTTTTGACTATACAGTACCTAATAATCAAACGTTGCAGGGGAGCCATTCTGGGGGACATAGATCTCCTACCAACTTTCTTCTGGGAATGGCACTGTAGACACTGCTGTGTTCCAGAACCTACACTGTAGAAGTGTGCAGCAGTTTATCATCTTCGTTTCTGTCTGATAGGATAGCTAAAACAACACAACATTCCTGGTGATGTTTAGTGGTAGAGATGAGCCTCAGGCTTATTTTTCCCTCTTTCATGCTATACCTCCCAAACTCAGCTCTACCTCCCAACTCCAGCATCCCACATCTTCTGTTTCCCCTAAACTCACTGTTCCTCATTTCCTTTCACAAAAGAACAGGCTGCCCAGGGATATTATCAGAACAAAGCATAACAAGTTGGAATAAGACTGAACAAGGCAACCTAGTAGAAGGAAAAGTATCCCAAGAGCAGGAAAAAGAATATCTCTCTCTCTCTCTCTCTCTCTCTCTCTCTCTCTCTCTCTCTCTCTCTCTCTCTCTCTCTCTCTCTCTGTTAGGAGTCCCACAAGAGGACCAAGCCACCAACCATAACATATATGCAGAGGGCCTAGCACAGACCCGTGAATAATCCACATTGTCACTTCACTCTCAGTGAATCCCCATGAGTCCTGCTGGTCTGATTATGCTAGGTGTCCTCTACCCCTCTGGCTCCCACAATTCCTTTCTCCCCTTTTCTACAGGGTTCCCTGGGCTCTTAAGGAAGAAACCCAAAGTAGGAGACCTCCAAACTGGGCTCTCTCTCCTTCCCTCCCTCCCTCTGTCTCTCCCTCTCCCTCCCTCTCCTCCCTCCCTCCCTCCCTCCCTCCCTCCCTCCCTCCCTCCCTCCCTCTCTCTCTCTCTGCCTAATGGTTGACAGGAGATTCCAGCTACTTGGTCTGGGCAGGGAAAAAAAAAAAAAAAAAAAAAAAAAACTGTGGAGCAAAATCCTTTTCTTCCCTTCATTCTGATACACATGACCATACAGGCTTCTACAGAGAGAAGTCTGCAGTCCTAGATTGCATTTGGATATAAAAACCTTGCTCTCCTGAAGAAACAATGCATGGAGGAGACCTAGCTCAAGAGCCTTGCTCATAAGGTCCTCTTTAACTCAAGATTCCTCAGGCAGGTCGCCACAGCCAAGACATAGCTAGAGCGTACTCTGAAGTACTACTGGACTTGGAGAATGGGGGAATGGATGGTCTCAATTTTTGAAAAGCTACTTTAGCTACCGTTCAAGCAAATCTATGTTCTTAAGCTTTTAAATAAAGAAAATTTGAAAGAATGGAATATCATGATGATCCCTTCATCCTGTTCCCAGAAAGGCTGGTGGGCCATCCTAGTGAGGCCATGCTTCTATTTGGGGAGGCAGCCTGGTTTACACCTTTACCTTCAACAGTGAGTGATTATAGAAAGGGTTAGTGTTTCTTCACTTACATGGAAGTCAGGTATCGCTAGGGAAAATGTTCACTGTGTGTGTGCGCGTGCGTGCGCTCATGTGCACACACTGAACTCTATTGATGACTTACCCCCAAAGATTGGCAATTAGCATCAATTACTCACACATAGGCTATTTAATAACCTGACGGCATGTCTTCAATTTTCTTGTTTGGAATGGTTTTGGTTTGCTGTTTTAGCTGCTGTTTCAGACATTTTCTTATTAAGTTCCAGACAAATATGTCCAACTTCTCAGCTTAAGAATTTATCTGAATTATTTCTGATTGTGCTCAACATTAAACAATGTGTGACCAAGCTAATTAGACAAAAGTGAAGAGTTTCCAACTACTAATTAAATATCCTTTTTGGCATCTCAGCATGCCTTTATAACTTTTGGGTGATGGTAGTTCAGTTGATTATCTCTAAAGCATAAAATTGGTTTTCTCCTTGTGAGTTATTATATGAAAATAAACCACTATTTAAGTTATAGCTTATGTAATTGAGAAATACTCAGTTGGCGATTCTGAGCCTCGCTATAACATGACTGACTGGGTTGTGGCAGCTGTTGCTGCTTCTTCCTTCTTCTTCTGTTGTTGTTGTTGTTGTTATATGAGTTTATATGAGCATACCCACTGGTTACCATCAAATTTTTCTTTGATATACTTCGCTCCAGAGCTACTGAATCAGAACTTCTGGAAGAACTGGTTAGCTACTGTTTTGAAACAAATTCCTCGAGAACTTGCTATAAAGCTGAGATTCCCTTGTTTGGAACAGGAGGATTTGGGATATAATTATCTTTTAAGATCAAGTTTCAACACAAAAACTGCTTTAAAAATCTCAAGAATTGTTCAGATTTTAAGAGTTAGGCAAAGTGTGGGTGGGTGTCGGTGTATGTATGTGATTGATTGGTCATCCTCTAAAAAAGAAAAAAAACTATTGAAACTATTCGAAAATAAATGATACATACAAGAAAAATGATACTAAATTGGTAATATCTTGCCTGAAAATAAATTTAAGGGAAGGAGAATGGTATAGAACATGGACAGAATTACCAACTATTAGATGTAACTTTTTTAAAAGAATGCCAAAGTACAAAAAGAAAGATTTTTATTCCAAGAGCTAGGTGGCTGGAATTACCTCTTTTTAATCAACATTCTTCCTGCTTG
Organism: Phodopus roborovskii; assembly: GCF_943737965.1. Classification (NCBI taxonomy): domain Eukaryota; kingdom Metazoa; phylum Chordata; class Mammalia; order Rodentia; family Cricetidae; genus Phodopus; species Phodopus roborovskii. The sequence continues at coordinate 29,334,026 of NW_026126511.1, forward strand.
CTCAGAACTTAGAACATACTTTCAACATTGAAAACTGGTAAACAACCAGAGGAGATGTCATTTGGTAAAATAGGTAGAAAATGCCTTCATCTCAAGAACAGTTTTTAGACTTGCCTGAACTGTACATTGCTTGTTTAGATTGACCTTGTATCAGTTTGCTACAAATAGTTCCCAGAGCTGAGAAGAATAATGCTGGCTGGCTGCTTCTCTGGCAAGCCCCCCCCCCCATTCTGAACCTAATAGTGGCATGCTGGGGGCCATATGCGAAGGCTGCAGTGCTGGGTACATGCGTATCTGTGCTACATGGCTTTGCCTCATTTGTTGCCTATATTTGGATTTGGGTCACCATTGCCTTGCCGCTAGTTCTCAGTTGTCCATGAGTGTCTCTAGAGCCAAGAGACAGACTCTCCTCCTCATCTAGATCATGAAAGAATACAACATCTTTGATAAGGCCCTCTGAAATAACTCTTCTCACTTTTTTTTTTTTTCAGATCCCCTCTGGTAAATAAAGATACCCAGATAAAAACATTTGCAGTTTGGTTTTTGAAAGATAATTGAAAGTAATCACAGTCCAAATGCTTTTGGCCTCTGCTGTGTTGTGTTTTGGTTCCATGTCTCTTCTGTTTTGCTTTATCTTTTACTCTCATGGCTTTTATGACATGTGAAGACAGAGCTCAAGCTCTGCTTTAAAGAAAAAAAAAAGACAAAGGAATACCTGTTTTAGCATTCTTTCTTCCTGGCAAGTGCCTATGTAAGCAGCCATACAAACAAACCATCCTGAAAGGGACACCTGTGAACTCTACCCATGTCTACCAACATCCCCTGACTTCCCCTTCATTCAGTCTCTGTGACTGTGGCTTCTCCACTGTCCAGGAACATATACCTTCCCCTCTCAGTATCTGCCTTGCTCCTAGCCAAAAAGAGCCATTGCTGCTCTGTGCCTCTTCAAACCCTGGTTGCTTGTTAGTTTGCTCAAGTCTTCTACTAAGATGTGTATTCCTCATCTCAGTCCCTAGATTAACAGAGTGCCCAGAAGATGGAATGCACTAAGGGAAGGTGAAGTGACTGTATTTCTTTATATTCATAAAGTCTTCTCTCTCTCTAGTTCATAGTTTTTCCAGATAACTGATTGATATCATCTGTCCAGTGATACTATCATCTAGTTAAAGACTGACATTGCTTTTAAAAAAGTAATTTCTATAAAGAGTTGCCTGCATGAGAAAAATGCACAATATATTTTTTCAAAATGAACACATTGTGTAACTGGCACCCATACAGTTTTAATTTAGAGTTTTACCAGAGGCGGGAAATTTTGGTCTTAATTTGTAGTTGTAACAGTAGAGTTTACCATGACTTTAGTGGTGTGTGTGTGTGTGTGTGTGTGTGTTGAGACAGAAAGTGACAGTGATGCCTGTGGCCTGTGGGGTACATAAGAATTTTTTTCGTGTTACAGTGCTCTTTTTTTTTTTTTTTTTTTTTTTTTTTAATTTTCCCTGTTGCTGTCCCTTGGCAATTCAGAGGGAAATTGAATTTAAACATGCTTTTTAACTACATTTAAATATATGTAAATGGATGATAAATAAAAACTTTAAAGGAAATGAAAATGCTTTACAAATATCCCATTAATTTCCCCGAGTACCCCCATATAATTCTGGTTGTTATACATTCCAGTGGCTAGAAGAAGCCTTTTTCTTAGAAGACCATCAATGGCTAGCATTAAAAATAGTAATAGACCACCTTCCTTTTCTTTCATGTTCAGAAAAAGGCCTTCAAACTTTTTCTGGGCTTTCCTGAACTTGGGCTGTCTTGAACACCTGCGTGTTGGAAGTGAGACAAGGGTGAATGCACACTCTCCTTGGCCCTCTCTAATACATTCTGAGGATCTCCCCAAAGCTCTCCAGTAAGGTGTGTATTAATCCTTATTATCCAACTCCCACCCTTATATTTCTACCCCTTGCTGGATGACACCAAATCAGCCCCACATTCCCTATATTCAGATCCTCAGGTTAACTACTACCACACACACACACACACACACACACACACACACACACACACCATATCCTTCCTCATATTCATTACTTCCCATCTCCTCAGAACCACTCAAATCCAGCTCTGGCTGAGAATACTGCTGCTGCCATGTCTACTCCCACACTGTATTGGTTTGTTGTATCCCTGTAACTCTGTCCTTGAAGTATTCACTGTATTGGTTTGTTGTATCCCTGTAACTCTGTCCTTGAAGTATTCGCTGTTTGGCTGCATTTGTTCACCATTCTACCCATAGTGCTGGGAAGATCTTCCTGAACCACAATATTTCCATGTTGTCTGAGTTCCTGCAGCTCGAAAACATGATGCTCTAAATGTCCTCCCAAGCTCATCTCTTCACTCTTTTAGCAGATTGTGTTGCTGGCCATCATGGAGCCATTCCAAGGCCCTGGAATAATCTACACTTTTCAGCTCTATATGAAATTCCTTCAGTGTCTATAAATATGGAATCTTTATTCCTCATCCCAGAATATTATCATTGGAAGAGTAATAGTCTCTTTGGAAGTTGCCGCCTACAAATCTATCATTTCCTTGTATGAGGTATGGATTGACAAAATTACTCAAATGTCAGCATAATATACAAACGTAAAAGTAACCCTGTAAACTATAAGCTGCCGTGAAGCGATGTCTTTATGCATTCCTTTTCAGTTATCCCCATTTCCCCGTTGTTAAATTATGCAGTGACCATTTAGATAACACTACTTAGCTCTGCATTGATGAGGAGGGATTGAAGTGGGTGGGTGATGAGAGTGAAACTATGTGGCCTTTTGTATCTTTCCCTTACTCTGGGTCACCTGTCACCCCTCTCAGTATCTGTGTGAGTAGAGGTAATATTTAGCAAAGCTCTGAAGGCACTGGTTTTTGTGTTGAAGCTTAGTGGCCTCAAATCTCTCCTTGTGCTAAGATGAGAACTGTCACTCATTTCTCAATTCAATTTTCATATTTGATCTCCCCATGCCTCGTTTTCCTCCACTGTAAGAGCCATAAAATCAACATGCTTCATAGGTTTCTATGGACATAAATGAATTCTGTTTTATTTTCAAAAAGCCTTTCGCATGTTGCTTTGCTGAGAATAATACTTAGAATGGCATGAACAACCACGGACTCCTGTTTTGGTGTCACTGACCTTGATATTAAGATCAGCACAGTGTTAGCAGATTTAATGTTCGTGCTCCTGACTAACAAATGGTAACATGAACACTCCGGAGAGTCAAGTGGCATGCTCACATTGGACATATGGAATAAAGAATTCCTGACTCTTGGTTGTGGGGTGGTTTTTTTCTACTGTGCCATGAAGCATCCAACACTTCAGCATTAGGATGCCAAATGCATTCAAGACTGGCATTGCAATTCAGTAGATGGAATGTGTTTCGTTTATTTTCTACAGCACATTATTCTACAGAATGACATTCTTAACTCTATGCAAATTCAAACTTTCAAATCCCTTTCCTAATCCCTCTACTAACAGTTGTTAATTTTGATACTTGGGATTTAAGCATGAGGAATAGTTCTTCAGAGAATGATCAGAGGAGACTGAGAGGCTGGTAAGAAAGGAGTTTAAATGTCAATCCGAGGATATTCTCAATACGTGCAGTTGTATTGCCTCACTCTTTAAAATAATGAAGAAGAAAAGCCTCGTGGAAGGAAGAAAATCATTGGTAGGGCATGCAGTCGGTTTTTTATAGACAGATGGTATGGAAGGGAAAATGGTACAAACAGGCATAACGGAAATGTATCTAGTGGTGAAGCTGACTCCCAATTGACTCTGTGCCTCTTTCTAGCACAGGTGAGTATTGACTTGCTCTAAAGAATCCGATTATTGGGGCAGGAAAGATGACCCAGTGATTAAAAGCACTTGCTGCTCTTGCAGAGGGCCTAAGTCTAGTTCCCATCACCCGCACTGGGCAGCTCACAAATGCCTGTAACTGCAAACCCTGCTGATCCAATGCATTGTAGCCTCTGCAGGCACATGTACACATTTGGTGAACATTAATATGTACAGAGACACATACATAATAATCTTTAAAAAGAATTATCTAGTGGGTGCTGCAAGCTTCATAAGGGGATAAATTGTACAAGTGATACCACTTAAAGTTGCCTTTGTGTATTACACAATTGGGAAATATTGTGTATCTTCTACTTTTGGTAGTAGGTCATATCATAGCCAGGACCTATTAGCATAACAGCATCAGCTCAGGAGAGTAGGTCTTAAACCAGTTAATCATCCATCCTTAATCAGCCTGCTTGGGTCTGTCAGGGCATTGAACTCACTGCCTCTCTGCCAGCTCCTGTCACCTCCTGTCACTTACCTTTTCCAAGCCATTCAACTGGCCACTCCCGATGTCTCTCTGTCCCATTTGCATGTGTTCTATGGCTATCACAGCCCTCTCACTTTGGTAAGCCACTTTCTTAACCAGAGTCTCTAACTAAGTGGCCCTAGGACAGGGAGTCTCTAAATCTGGTACTATTACATTTTAAATGAAGTTAGTTTTTTTCTATATTTAAAAATGGCAGCTAAACTCAGGAGGTTTATGTGCAAAAAGGAAATAAAACTTAACATTTGATTGAGCAACTATCAAATGCAGTATTCTAGTGTTTAGATTTAACTGATTTATATTTGAAAGCATTGTTTTTTAGGTAAATCTATTTTATAGAAAAAGGCCAAGTTAAGAGAATAGTTTATTAAAACAAGATGCATCATGCTTATACAGCACACAATCGGCTCTGGTTTGAAAAGAGAACTGTGTTCTCTCTCCTGAGTTAGGGTGATAGGCAGGACATGTACTTGATGTTCGATGTGACCTCCTTGTTTTCATGTTCATTTTATTTACCTATCGTGGCACTAGTATATTTCCCAATGTCCAGAATTTTTTTTCATAGTATAGCACAAAACCCACAATAACTTCTCAGTAAATGATGAATTCTAAATAAATACATGTAGAATACATGTGTTGGGAAACTAGACAAATTATTTCAAATTTTGTTTCTTTGATATGTGCCTTTGCCTTTAGGTAAGTTGGAAATGGTACCAAATTTAGAAATTGGAGTAGCCAGTGAGACATGTATGTGAAACACCTGTCCCTTATCACATACACACACACACACAAAAAAAAAAAAAAAAAAAAAAAAAAATGCTGTGTAATATATCATGTCTTTTTCTCCTAATAGTATCTTCTGTAAATAACTTGATAGCGTTAATATCTTCCATGTCTTTTGCTTCAAGTGACTGTAAGAATTATTCCCTCTTCAGTTGGCATACTACCTGATATGGTCATGTATATACATATTCTAATAAGCATTTTAGATGTTGAAAACTGCATGCTAATGTGTTAACCAGTTTACAGGATTCTCCAAATTCTTAGATTAGATCATACTGCTTTCTTACAAATAGTAAGGTAGGGGCTCTTTTGGAAGGGTAACAAAAATGCTTTTAGGTGTACTGGTTACAGTCTATAAGTAACTTGTGCTAAAATGTTTACATTTTTATATCTACAAAGTACAGTCTTGTATATTTGTGAGTATTCGGTACTCATTGCTTTTTAATATTATATTTAAGTTCTTGGTCTTTGTAATGACAGTGCTGAAATGCACCAAAAAAAATCTACTTTTTGATGTTTATTGAATAGTTTTAAATAGACATTCAAAAATATTATGTGTGATTTGAAGTAAGCTGAAATAAAATGTCATTTTTCTGTCATATAAAATTACTTGATATAAAATCTTTTTTAAAATTTAAGTGATTCACTTTTAAAGTTGAATTAAATTTAAACATTCATCAAACTCCATGCTAAACTCTTACTTGAAATGGATATTTTCTTATTACATTACTTACATGTAATATTAGACAATTTAAAAAGTTAAACCTTTGACATTTAACCCTAATGTATACATTTTCAATTTGAAAACAGAATGAGGCTGGTTGGAGTGGAAGAGCCCAGCATCTTTCTGCCGGGTGGAATTACTATTGATCTATGACAAGTGCCCATGTGAGCGGGCAGGGGTGGGCTGTTGCTGTCAGATGAGAACTGAGAGCAGCCAGGTTTTGCTATCAATCACTCTCTAGCGGTGTAAGACAGCAGAGCCTGTTATAATTGATTTGATGGCTCTGAATGGTTTGAGCGCCAGTGGCCGAGGCGGGTTGTGGCAACTCAGCCATGCATGACATTGACATGAAGAGGAAGTGACATGAGTCCTCAGAGGCAAAGTTAGACATTTTAAAGAGGCAAATTACTCACCAATAATTCATAAACTTGAACTTCTAATAGGAGATGATATAGAGAAGAGAGAAGAAAGTTTTTATTTTTCGTGGCTCATCTTGGGATGGTGTTTGAATTAGGCTAGCTTTCATGATTATTTCTTTCATCCATTGTACCCTGTTAGCCATAAATAACACTTAAATTTCCAACAGCACATATTACATATTATTTCCATTACTGAACCATTTGATGGGAATGTGACTTTCTGCAGAACAAAGAAATTCCCTAAGATTCAGATATCTGCCCTCAGTGTGTGATTTTAATGAGTCTGAAGAATACAAACAAATTGTGTTTGTTATAGAGTCATGCAAGAAACTAGCACAAGGAAAGTTTAGAATTGCTGACTCTATCATGGTGACTTCAATCTAAGCCAACTAGACTCTGAATTCTATGTTATCAGGTTAGATATGCATGGGGTAGTGGAGCAACGCAGAAGTGTTGTGGCAGCAGATTTGTTCCTGTGCTAACTATGCACAGGTATTCTAATGTAGAGGGACTCTGGTCTGAACCAGACACGATATATGTCTTGTCTCAACTGCACATTGACTGAGACATGCTTCCTTGAGCACTGGGATCGGAAGGGCTTGATTAGAAATAATATGGTATTCATTTATTAATGGTTGAGATAAATAGACATTTGCCCTCACTGAACAGTACTTGAACCTGTTCAGAATAATCTTAGAGAGAAACTGGAGTGGTGGCTGTGTGGGATTTTCTTTGTCTAAGTAAACTAAGGCCCAGTGGTGAAGAATTAAATACAACTAACCCTCTTTGAAATCCTTCTTTAGATTTTATCTGTAGAAAATGCTGCAAGGTTAAATATATTTCCTTTGTATGAATATCTTCCAAAAATCTAAATTCAGTTGGTTTTTAAGTAAATACTGTTATTAATTCTTTGAGAACATGGTACAATGTATTTGATTATATTCACCCCATATTCCTGTCTTTTTCAATTCCTAGGTCCATCCCATGTCTCTAGCCTCCTCTCCCCCCCCCCCATGAACTTCTTCATCTTTTTTGAAATGAATAGCCCATCAGCTCCAATTTGTGGGTATGACCCCTTCTTCAGAATCCACCAACTCTCTACAGTTTCTTAGTTAGGGGTAAGAGACTCATGAGTCCCTTCTCATTTGATGCCCCTGTCTCTGTGTATGTTCATGAAAGCACAATGGTCTTGTCATGACCAGAAACCACTGTTTTGCTACAGTGCTCTCGAATCTCAGGCTCTAATGTTCTCTCTCTCACTCTGCCCCTTTCCCCCCTCTCCCTCTCCCTTTCCTTCTCCCCACGCTGAGCCTTTGTCAGCCTTTTTGGCTGAGCATTCCACCATCATTCTCTGTATATTGACTACTGGTATTTCTGTCTTTGTTAGCTGCCATCCATCTCACAGAGAAACTTCCTTGATGATGTCTAAGAACAGTATTAATCTCTGGATAGACAGATGAGAATTTAAAATGTATCGTGATCCATTTAGCACTATAATAATAATAGGTCCACTCCTGAGAACTGTGAGCTCCTAACCATGGGTTCTCGGCCAAATATTGAATCCCAGGCACATGTTTCCGCCTATGGAAGGAACCTTAAATCCAATCAGAAAGTGGTTGGTTGCCTCCCACAGCATTTTTGCCACTGTTGCACCCATGGACCTATCTTGTCCTACTAGCTATCATTGCACTTGACAGGGTTCAGAGCTGGGTAAGACTGTTGATGGCCCATATCCCTCAGTCCCCTGCATAGACACTTTTAGTACCAGCAGAGCTAGTCGGCAGGAAGGTACTTTCTTGCTTAATGCAGGCTTCGTTTCTTCATGTCATAGGACTAATGTTTGGGGTGCCTTCTTCAAACTTTATACATAAGAGCATGTGGCGAGGTTGCATACTACTTTTTCAATAACAGTTTCTATTGTCTCTTTTTCAGCAGACTACTCTAAGTATGGGTATTTCATTTGGGAAGTTTTATAAGAATTAATTTCTAACTTCACTTTTAGAGCACCTGCTAGAAATGTATTTCTTGTGTTTTCTCCTAATAATGAGCATTTTATATTCAATGATGAGACAATTTCTGAATAGTGTCATTTGGATAAAATTGTCTATAACTCAGTAATACTTCTTGATAAGCAATAATGTAAGAAGAAAAATTAGCATCTACAATTACAGCCCTAAGAATTACATATTCTGAATATCAGAGGAATCTAAAGATGATCCTTAGTGACTTGTCTGCCTTTTGAGGTGACCGCCCACATGCCAAAAATGTAGTATATTGTGATAAATTGTAACCTACAACATACATGCACGCAGCCCTCCCTAAAAACTACAAAGGAAAAGTACAACTTTTTTGTATGTTTCCTACATGTAATATATTCTATTTTTTCTTCTAATGTTTTCTGATCTTGTTTACCATTTTCCATTAAGACAAGACTGTACTATGTAGTACCAGCTTTCATGTTCAGAGTTCTAAATTTCAGAATGCTCTGTTCTGACTCTATCAGTTTACTGAAGAAACAAGCCAAAGCCGAGAGGTCCCTATGTCAGAAAAGTGTAATAAAAATGATGATGTCAATGCTGAGCGCAAGCAACTGATGTGTAAGAGCTATATAATTTATTAAAAGGGACAGGAACAATGAATAATCACAACCCCTGATGCTGATATTTTAAAAATTGCAAATCTGGATATAGTGGTGCACACCTTTAACGCCAACTCAGGAGACACAGGCAGACAGATCTCTGTGAGTTCAAGGCCAGCAAAGAATGCAGATGATGTCCTGTCTCAAAAAAAGAAAGAAAACAAGACAAGTCAAACCTTAAAGAATGATGAGGGTCAAAGTTAAAGATCATTAACTCTGTGTGGTTTTATTACGCTGCTAAAATTATTCCAGTATACTGCAAAGGTTTGGCTCTATTTAATCCAGTGGGTCATTTCTCATAATGACATATTTTTAAATATTTCCAATAATATAGCCACCTGGATTATGCAGTTGATCTGAAGAGATCACCTAAATGGCCTTAAAAATAAGCAAAATAATCTTTCTAGGTTTAGGTATAGACCTTGTTCATATCAGCTGTGAACAAACTAAACATCCTGACTTTGGTTCGTCTTGCTGCCTCTCCCTCTCCTCCCCCCACCCAAACACCATAATAACTATATTGGACTGTAGATAACAAGCAGCCTCACATGATCTTTGAATATGGCAATTATGTCTTTTATGTTGATTTACTGGCTCGTTCTGTTTCTAAGGTTTTTAGCGTGATGATTGGTATAATTACAGAGCTGCCTTCATGGTATGGAGGCACAATTTGCAGGTCAAAAACATTATACAAAAGTCGGTATGGTGGCCGTCTAATTAGATTGCTTAATATTTATCAAAATGACATTCATTTTTGTTGTGCTGTAGCTTGTCTTTGTGTCCCAAATATTCTTTCTTAATATAATTATATGATTGGATTTTCTTGTGAACTTTATGAGATATTAATCAGAATTAAACATTTAAGCTCAAAATGTTACTTGCTGTTGGACATAAAATTTCCATTTCTTCCGGACCATAGTCCTATAAAGCTGTGACATCCAACCAATCAATACTCATTCTCCAGATCCCAGGAGCATCTGTTTTAGATGCTGGGGCTCTAACTGTGTGTGGTTTGGGATACCTAGTTGAGTTCCACACCTTCTCCTTCAAAAGCAAGTCAACAAGCATAAGACAGTAGCTTCTTACAGATGAAATGTTTGATAAACAGCAAAAGACTTTTAGGTAGTGTGACATTTGAGCTACAGTGCAAAAAGGTCTCCCAAGGAAAAGAGTATACAGGAAAGATTTGACTTGTTAGGGAACCATCTGGACAGTGGTGTGGGCAGGGTGGTGAATGCACAGGGAGCCAACAGAGGATTTGGAGGCTTAGACTGGAACTGTACCCATGATCATTATAACTGATGTAAAAGTGTGGATTTTTGCTATTGAACACTATGTGCTGAATTGTGTTCTACAGTATAACAAAAGTATAACATTGTGTGATTCACAATGGCCTCAGATTCCAGTAGTGACTTTGTTGACCTCACATCTCCAACCAGTAGGTTAAACTTTGCATATCAACTTTACTTTTGTTTAACTGGTTTTACATTTAGACTGATGTTGATTTTTTTTCTAAAATAAATTATTTGCTTAGAGTAACGGAATGTATGAGCAACAAAAGAATAGCAGACTTTGCTTTGCTGCATTTTCCACACTACAATTACTCCTTTTATAATAAAAAACAATTTAAAAGGTATTAACTCTTCCAAGTTTACTGTATTTCTTTTTATTTTGTTTGTCCTTATATAATCAAATTCATCACATTTTCCTTTGTAGTTTTTAAGCACTTTCAAGTTTATATAACATGAGGTTATATAATTACCCTACTGGTAGAGAGGGGCTAAAATCCAAAATACTGCTGGAGGCTAGCCACTTAATGGAAGTGGGCTTGGCCTAAGAAGGCCTAAAAGACATGGAAGACACGTGATCTATCAAGAGAGGATGCTGGCTTTTCCAAACATCCACAGGATGCCTGTTGTGTTTTCAATTTCCCATAAAATGCAAGGCATGGATATTTTTCTGTAAAACACTGCATTTGGTTCTACTTGTTAAAGTTCTCTGACCAGTGAAACCATGTTACACTTCTAAAGAGCTCAACAATCTTCCTCTAAAACTAATGGTTTCCTTTCATTTTTACTATATTTCATTTTACGATCCATCTGGATTTTATTTGAATTCATAGTTCTAAGTACAGATTTAACTTTTTTTAAACTTTCAATTTTGAAGGAATTATATTTATAGGAAGTTACAAAACTTCTGGAGGGAGAGCCCACAGACCCAATTTCTCCCCATAGCAATATCTAGTGTGGAACAAGGAATCTGCCTCTTGAAACTGGCATATTTCAACCAATATACATGCAATCAGTTCTACGTGCACCCATCTCTGTATGTATGTTGGATGTATATTGGTATGTAGAGCTTACCACACACTGGACTCTACTAACATATGCTGATTTTTTAGGGTAAATTATTTTCCATACTTCCTCAATCACCTAATATACACACGCATGTGCACACACACACAATAGCCAATGCCAATCACAGTACATGATATCATGCCATTCTAGTGTATTTAAAACTCTTCATGGTATTCCAGGAATCCTTCCAGTTCCCATGCCCCTGCTTTCTGCAGGTTACCATAATCTTAAATATTCCAGAAAGACAGAGTATACATTCTCAGAGCACGTAGTATGAATGTTCTAAGTAACGTACTGGATTGTTTGTAGGGTCTCGCTCATTCCAATGTCACATGTGTCCTGTGTATGTGTTTTGAGTCAGTTCACTGTCTATAATAAAGACCCCCTGATTGCATCAGTGAAAATTTTAAAGCCAAGACCCTGCTGGGAATACTGATAATTCCTTACCACATTCATGTCTGGACCACACTCTCCTGCCATATTTCACCACAAATACCTCGTTCATCCTGAGCATATTGTAATTGATGAAACTGTTCTGGGATTTCATCCCCCTGGCACTAGAAGGCTTACCCACCCTCTTACGATCCTTGTGTGAAGCGTACACCTCTTAAAATATGCCTGCCTCTGTGGAGCCATTTTCTGTCCTTATTCCCACATATATACTCTCTTTTACAAGTACTAAAAATTGTATTTCCATTAAGCACCTTGCCTTTTTCCCCCTATTTTAAAATTGATATAATTAAGTGTATTTTGCTGTATTCACCAGTTTTTACAATATGCCATATAATAATTTTCCCATGTTATTGACATAATTACTAGCATTTATACATGTTTGCCTTATTCTCATTAACTATGATTTTTTTTTGTAACTTGTTAATAACACAGGTTTATGGTTTAAAAGGTAAATAAAGCTATATGTATGGTGGCACACAATCCCAGTGCATGGAAGCTAAAGGCAGGAAAATCTAGAATTCAAGGCCAGCCTTTGCTACACAACTAGTTCAAAGCCAGTCTCCTCGCTTACATGGGAATTTGTTTCAAAACAAACATTGAAAATTAACAGAATTTTATTCATGCTCCAATTTTAAACACCCAGTTTTGATTTAAAGTCAATATTCCTATGATTCCTTTCTTCTTCTTCTTCTTCTTCTTCTTCTTCTTCTTCTTCTTCTTCTTCTTCTTCCTCTTCCTCTTCTTCCTCCTCCTCCTTCTCCTCCTCCTTCTTTTTCTCTCCCTCTCTCTGCAAAAAGTTTACATTGGTTCCTATTTTCATGTTGTTTATGATGATAGGGAGGTCATGCCTAGCCCAGTTGTCATCAAAGGCTTCATCTAGCAACTGATGAAAACACATGCAGATCCATAGACAAACATTAGGCAGAGTTTGGGGAACCCTGCAGAAGAGGGGGGGAAGATTATAGGAGCCAGAGGCAATAGGATACCACAAGAATACCAACAGAATCTACTAAGTTGGGCTCATAGGGCTTCACAGAGCCTGCCTGAATCAGTAACCAGGATCCTGCATGCGACTGACCTAGGTACTCTGTTGGTCCTCTTATGAGACTCTTAACAGTGGGAACAGTCTCTGACTTTTTAACTGACATTGGAAATCAGGTCACAGGAGATGACCAGGTCAGGTGGCATGCCTTTTATTGCTAGGAGTCTTGCCTGGGGTCATTCCTGAAGATTCCTGGGAGATTCCCTTTTTCTAGGTTTGTTTTTCCCTGAGTCGTAATTGTCCCCCTTTACAGTAGTCTCTTTCAATACAACCCCTACAGGCTGATCACCTGTGTTCCCATCCCCATCCACCCTGAGTGCACTTACAAATCTCTTCTTTTTCCCTTTCTCAGGGGAATCCAGGCTTCCCCCTAAAAACCCTCCTTGTTACTTAGTCTCTCTGGGTCTGTGGATTGTTGCATAATTATCCTTTATCCTACAACTAATTTCCACTTTTCCACTTATGAGTGAGTACATGCCATGTTTGTCTTTCTCTGTCTGGGTTACCTCATTCCTCATTCAGGATGGTGTTTTTTTTTTTTTTTTTTTTTTTTTTTTGGTTTTTGATTTTTTTCTGGTCCCATCTACTTATCTTCATATTTCCTGATGCCCTTGGTTTTAACAGCTATACTCTGTTGTGTGAATGTACCACATATTCTTTATTAATTCTATGGTTGAGTCTAGGTTGTTTCCACTTTCTGGCTATTGCAAATAAAGCTGCTAGGAACCTAGGTGGCATGATTGAACATTGATTCCATGTTTTCTGAGAAACCACCACATTGACTTCCAAAGAGGCTGTACAAATTTGCACTCCCACCAACAATGGAGGAGTGTTCGACTTGCTCTCCAGCATGAGCTGTCACTTGTGTTTTCGATCTTAGCAATTTTGACAGGTGTAAGATAGAATCAAGAATGTAAATAGACTCATATCTATCACCCTGCACAAACCTCAAATCCAAGTGGATCCAAGACCTCAACATAAATCCAGTTACACTCAAACTGATAAAAGAGAAAGTAGGAAGTACCCTTGAACACATTGGCACAGGGGGAAACTTCCTGAACAGAACACCAATAGCATAGTCATTAAGACTGAAAATTAATAAATGGGGCTTCATGAAACTTAGAAGCTTCTGTAAGGCAAAGGACATTATCAATAGAGCAAAACGGCAGCCTACAGAATGGGGAAAGATCTTCACCAACCCCACATCTGACAGAGAGCTGATTTCCAAAATACAGAAAATACTCAAGAAACTAGATATCAACAAACCAGATAATCCAATTTTAAAAAAAAAAAATGAGCTACAGATCTAAACAGAATTCTCAACAGAAGAAACTCAAATGGCTGAGAAACACTTAAGATGTTCAACATGCTTAGCCATCAGGAGGCTTACAATATTTTAAAACATGTAGCAACAGCAAGAAACTAGGAGGATGTTTGGAATCACCTAATACTTAATTTCTCTTTCATTTTCTTCATGCTGCACAATCTTTCAGACATGTAGGTTAAATTCCTCTGTAAGTTCCTGTGTACTTTTCAAACTACCAAGAGGCATTTTATTTAACTATCTTTGTATTTTGATAGGACACGCTAAGTCCATTTGGGTTATATTTTTTTTTTCCCTCTACTGCAGTGCTTGAAATCAATTATCCTTCACAGATACTCATTTTCTTTCATGGAGAAGAATGCTCAAGAACCACACTTTAGGTATCTGAACTGTCTACTAGTAGATATGGTATTGTACTGCTTCCAATGCCAACACTGGGCTCTTTAGTAAATTCACAGTGTTTAAATATTTTTCTCTCTCTATCATGTTTTTCTCTCAAGAAAACTGCAAGTCAGCAATGGTATTAGTAAGGCATTAGTCCATCCTTATCGATATTAGCTTATTTCATCATCACAAAACTCTGAGAGGGGCTTAGGTATTTTTCACAGAAATGTGAATAGATTGGCCAAGGTTGTGATGGATGAGGTTGCCTAAAGTTAAATGGCAGAGATGAAACTCAAACCCACAGGCCTGTCTTTTTTTTTTTTTTTTTTTTTTTTTTTTTTTTCTGAAAAGGAAGGCAACTACTTGGTTCTCCAAAGGCCAAAGGCTCTGGCTCATTTTAGAGATTATGTGGGAAGGACGAACACTGGATGAAACCGAACAAATTTTAACAGTCTTCTTGCTTGGGTACCTTTCTTAGCTGTGTACTCTTTTTCTATGTGACTTTATAGATAAGGGACCTAATTATTATCTCAGTTTCCTGAACAACCATCTTCAGCCTCTAAGAGCTGGATTGAGCACCAGCTGTGACCAGGGCAGAGTAAATACCCACTTTCATTACTGTAGCTCACAATGAACTTGCAAAAATTCTACAGACATTTGCCTTGTTTTTGAAGAGGCTTCTTCAGAAAGAAGTAATTCACTGCCCCCGTTGAGAAATGTGGAAAGGAACAAAACATTTAGTATAGAAGAGACTGCTTCTGTTTCTTTGAAGTTCTTTAATCTCTTTATAGAAAAGGTAACATATGAAAGGGCTTTGTAACTGAGTACTTTCTATTATCATCATTGATTTCTAACCTCTCATCTCTATTCCATTCATTGGGTACTCTTAGCCAAAGTCTTAAACACTTTTATTTTTAATGTTGGTATGTGCTGCCTTGTTCCTAAGGTTAATTTTTCTTATTCTGTTGAATTTTAATACCCATTTGCCTATTTCTTTTAAATGTTGAGTGAGAACAGTTAAACTATTAATTGGAAATTAAAATATCATGTCAGAAGAGTCTTAACAGATCAGCCCTCTTGTAAATGAAGTGTGTCTAGGTCAGGCATCTGAGGCTTTTTGTGGCTAGGCTGGGAGGAGCGAGACTTTCAGAATAGATCCACATGTAAAGATGGGCATGTGAATGGAATATGAAAAAGTCTGTTTAACTGAACCTAGTAGCTTGGTTATTTTAAGAAAATAAAGGCTTGGAGTAGGTGAGGAGCTATTCACAGTATGAAGCCTAGAGATGGAAAGGTCATAATGATAAGGGTAGATGTATGGACCCAGCCACTGCCTGGGGCTTGTGATACCCTTTCCAAAATTGCTAGAGTGACAGTAACTAATTCCAGCTCTGAAGAGTACATTCACACAATTCAGAATTATTTGTCTCAGTGATTTCCTGATAGGTGTATGTAGGAGAAAGCATCAGTTAACATATTAAATAACTGCAAATGTGAGCTATTGGTAGTAAGCTTACCCAGCTTGCTGCTTCTTGCGATACAATAAACTTATTTTTTATTAAAAGATTATAAATGTGTACACATATATAGTTTCATACACATCTTTTACCTAAAAGTGGAAATAGCTAGTTTTGTGCCAAATCTGTATATCAAATGTATATACATATACATGTACATATATAAAGAATAATGTGGAAATTCTTATCTGATAGAATAGATTTTGCAGTTTGTTGAATATAGACACTGTCTTTTCAAGAGTTCTTACCAAGTTAATAGAAGTGTCTGAATCTTTGTAATTAATTGTAAATTTTTAACAGAAAAAGACATCAGTCATCAAAGCAGATGACATTGTTTTTCTGTCTTTTTACTTTTGCAGTAAAGTTTTTTGTTCCGTCACTTTCTGCTGTTTAAAATGGTCACATTCGTGTTCTAGCAACAATTGTAGAGGGTTGAGCTATTAGAACTTGATTACCAGTTCCTCCTTTTCTAAGACAGTTCTCCCACTAGGGAAGTCAGGCTTGCAAAGGCTAATTACTGCAGGATTTTGATATCCCTGGCTACAACGTTGGCAGGAATTTAAGCCATGGTAGAACTCATTGGTGACACTGTTGTAACTGAGAGGCACAGAAAGTAGAATACGGTATTGGATAATGTCAGATGGTCTTGCTGCAAGTTCAGAAGAGTGTGGGATGGTTCTAAAATGGAATGCTAATTATTTGCAATAGAATGTAAATAAGGTGGCACTAAGTCCTATTTGCAGAGACTAATGAAAGCTGTTGTACTGTAATCAGTGAGATACAGAGCAGAGGGGCAATTCTTTAGGAAAGCCATAGGTGACAAGCAGCTAATGCACGCCATTCTGGACCGTCCCTCTTGTTTCTGTTTATTTCTTCTTGTTGATAATGTTAAGTCCCATATGGACACTTATAACAAGGATAAAAAGAAACTAGCGGCTAGGTTTTGCCAAGCTGTGCCAAATATCTACAGACTCTCTGTCTTCTTCAGCTTTTCTTTGCCTGTGAAAAACAGCTGCCATATTCAACTGTTTGAAAATACAGTGGTTTTCTCGTCAGCAAATTGCCAGTCTGAGAATCTTTCATGTTCTCTATCCAGACGTGAGCAAAACTTAACTGTGCTGAAAATTCTTTGACTTTCGATATTACATTTCGAAGTTGAAGAACATTTTCACTTCACACACTATAGCAGTGCAACGCCTTTATCAAATAAAAACACAAAATTGCTCACCACTACTCTCCCTGTGTGTTACAGTGTGTGCTTTGGTAAATTCAGTTTGAAACCCTAGAAAATTCTGCTGCTCTAGAGCATTCATTCCTCACAGCATCAACAGTGTCCGCTACTCTCCTGCCTTAAGCATGTGCAGCCAAGTCCAGAGCTTTAGTCCCCAAAGATGCAGAACCATGAAGGTAACTTCAGCTGCGTGGCTTGTCACAAGTGTGGCTTTCACTGACTGTGACAATTGAAGGCCAGATCTTTTGGTGAGGTATGCTATACCTAAAAGTTATTTTAGTGAATTGCAGCGCCCAACCTCAACAAGCAAGGAAAAACGCGACTCAGGGAAGATCT
The DNA here is from genome assembly GCF_943737965.1 of Phodopus roborovskii. Lineage (NCBI taxonomy): Eukaryota > Metazoa > Chordata > Mammalia > Rodentia > Cricetidae > Phodopus > Phodopus roborovskii. Next base: position 29,351,595 of record NW_026126511.1, read on the forward strand.
TCTTCCAGCAGTTTAATCAGGATCCTTGAACATGTTTCTTCTTCTGGTGACCCCAGGGAAACACCTGCACAGGCTTAAATCCCCTTGTGCAAACCAACCCTAGTGAGCCACGTGGACCCTGCAGAGAGGCTGCTCTTATATGGAAGCAAGCAAGCTGAACAGGCTTAGCCAAATAAGGACTTGTTTACAGAGAGCGCACACCATGGGGAAGGTGGAAGGCGGAAGCCAGCACCATCTTTAAGGTGCAGCACTTTGCAGCTCTCTACAGTGAATTGTGCCTTCATAAAGGATAAAGTGGAAATTGAAAATTCAGTGCTGTGGCTTTGTTGTTGTTGTTGTTGTTCCCGGAGGCCCCAGGGCAGAAGGAAGCAGAGCTGGTTATAGAGTTCCAGAAATTGGCAAGTCTGTACTTGACTCTAGGTTCAAGGAAATAAACCCAAGAAGCTCAGTGATTCTGAGGCTAAGGAAGAGCTTGTGGACTTTTGATTCCCTATTGTTGTTGTTTTTAATCCCCTGAATCACTGCCTCCTGTGGTATCGTCTGCCCATTAATGTGAGATTCTGAAGTTTTGAGGGATTTGGGACTATCTGCCATACAGAGCAGTGCATGCAAAGGCCCCCCACAGTTTAGAAAGGAAGGACAGTCCGCAGAAGTTACATTTTCCGAAACTGTGACTAACTTTTAGGGTAAATACGTTACATTTGAGGACACCTAAATTAACAAGTTAGGTGTTCTTTTCTGAGATTCAAATGTCAGTTGCTTTTTTTTTTTCCAATTTATTATTTTTTTACACTCCAATCTCACTCCTCCCCCCCCCCCCCCCGCACCTTCCAAACCTCAGTTGCTTCATTTTTTTTTTTTTTTTTTCCATTTTGTTTTGTTTTGTTTTCTAACTCTGGCAGTACATCCCACAGCTTGCAGGTAAACCTCATGGAGTATCATGGAGGCATAAAGTATCATGACCACCAGCCTAAAGATAGGCACAAATATCAGTGTCTTTTATTCAACAAAGATCCTTTAGGTAGTATATAATACCCAAACAGAAGTATCTCTTTTTATTAGACTTGAACATTTCAAATGAGTGAATTTGGTGTGAAAAGAGCACACAGTCCCCACATATGGCATTCACACATGATCACACACAGTATAGTAAGTGTCCAAATTAACCAGTGGCATACTATTTTATGGGAAGTTAGTTGGCTCCATGGCAGGAGCATGTATCACATTTCCCAAACCTGATCATCAGTGAGTCTGCAGCCATGGGGTTCATTCAGAGCTCATGCCCATTTGCACATGGTGTTTAAATTAGATATTATTCTGGAAGTACCAAAGCTAAGAACCTGGATACGTGAGAGGTTATGTTTTAGGCCTGAAGCATAACCTAATGTCACCAAAAGCACACCATCATGCAGAGGCAGCAGAGGTATCCTCCTGAATTACCTGGCTTTGCTCTGTGCTATGGCAGAACTCCTGGCGTAAACAGAGGGGGAAGAAAGTATTTTGCTCGTTGTTTCATGGCTATCAGTGCAGCTAGTGGCCCCTTGTGTTTAGGCAGAACATTGTGGCTAAAGGAGTCAGTTGAAGCTGTGCCACCTCACCTGTTGAGCCTGTCACCTTTCAATGGGTAGTTGTCAATGGGAAGAGAAATTAAGGACATACAGACACGGCCAAGGAAAGATACAGCCTGAAGCGCATGACTCTACTTCTTCGTCCAAAAGCCCCTGACTTGTACTTGTCGCCACCTCCCAATGCTGCCATATTCTCAACCCATCAGCAAATCATTCCATTGATTGGCAGAGCTTATTTGACCTCAGTGTCTCTGCAAATTGCCTCAGACACACCCAGTTATCTCCCTTGTTTCTCAGTTGAATGTAGTTTACTGCCAAGATGAACCATCACGTGTCCCACACTCCTTAAACAATGGAATCCCTGTAGATCATAGAATCTGCATTGCCCTTCCTCTTCACTGAAAAAAAATATAAAAATCATTTTGTAGAGTTGCGCATGTACGCTGACATACTGCATAGACCAGAGTTCTGCTGCTTAGACAAAGAGCTAGAAAAAACTTATAAAGACATTTAAATAGATTCCATTATAATTATAAGGACTGGCAGTGAGAGTGAACTTTAATGAGCTATAGCCAAAGATATAATATAAGCCAACAAGATCACTTCAGTCTCTTCTGTAGAAAAATAGCTTGCTAAATTGCCCACCCACTCCCCAAAATCTCAGTGCCATTCCTGAAGTCTTCATGATAAGAAAGCTACTGCTCTTAAGGCTAGGTCCAGGACTGCACACTATCTGCAAGAGGCCATTCCAGAATAGCTTGCCACTGCCTCCCTTCCTTAGTCTCACAAAAGCTATTAGCCTAGTATCAGGTATTCTGTTGATGCTATGAAAGAAAAATAATAACACTTATAAACATCATTAGCAAGCCTCTGTTTTTCTTTTAGCTGTTCTAATCTTGAACAGTTTGTAGACTTCAACAAAATCGCATCCAACCTGCAGGACAGTTTTAATGTGTTTTTACTTTACAGCCACTACAGCAGTGGGTTTCAAGTGGACATTTGAGTGTCTGTCTGTCATAACCATGGTATATTACCATGTTCACAAGTAGTAATTCATTTTAATTCTTCTGAACCTAGTGGGAAGAAAAGTTGATGAAGCACTTGCCATGAGGACCTCAGATGTGTTTTGTTCTGGGATACTTTCTGGGGACCTTCAACTTAATGATTATGCTTTCCTTCTGTAAAGACCCATAGCAGATTTTTGAAGAATGGCAACCTATTTTCTGGTTTTGAATTCCAAAGAACTTTTGAATGCAGAGTATTTGACAGGGAAGTAGATGTCTTACGAACAGAGTTACGGGAACAATTTTGTATCAGCTGGAGCTACTTCATGGTGTGTAACTTGTTTTTTAGACCTTTGCGGTGCTTTCACTGTCAAGAAGAGCCAATCTCCTAAAAGCACAAGCCGTTGTTTTGTCATGGCCATCACTTTCATGGAGATGTTTTCAGAACTGACATCTACCTTGGTTCTCACTTTGATCCTGTACCCAAAGCAAGCCCTTTCACCTGTTGCCATTCCAATATTGATAACATCAGGGGCATACTCAAATCCATTACACACTATGATAGGTCTTTCCTGGTGTCATCACCATTGTTTTGTAAGATGCTTGTAAAGACTCCTTGGGAAAATAGGATAGAATTAGTGGCATTCTGGGAATATTTATAATGCATTTACACTGATTTTCATCCCTGTGAGATTTGCTTGCATAGAACATGCAGAAACTCACATCATCAATTCACCTAGTTCTCATACAGATGTTGACAAATAACTCTAAAAGAAGCATAAGTTAACAGCTTGAGTACTTCTCATATTGCTTGAGGAATCATTATTATATAAAAGTCACAACACAATAAACACAATAAAAAATCATCTTTATTTATCAAAATAACATTTATTACCAAGACATGAAAAATGAAACTGACACAGTAAGTTACACATTCCTATCAATCTTTTACAAGTCCCATACATTTGTTTAGTAAAAAGGCCTCACTTGCAAATTCCATTTGAACTATTCTAATCAAATTTTCACATAAGCTTGTTATAATTGTTAACAATACCTTTTGGAATAAAATGTGTGTGTTTTTAGTAGAACATAACTGTGGTATTTCAGTGAATATGTAAAACATAAACTGAAATTTTTGTTTATGTAATGTGTACTAATATTTTTGTTTAAGTTTTTAGTATGAAGATTTAGACATGTATTCATCTAGTAATGTATATTCTTCCCAATTGCTAATTGAATACAATATTTAAAAAAAAAAAAAAGCAAGAATTAACTTCCCATAACTCTACAATAACTCTATACAATGCTCTATGTACTGTGGTCTCGATTTGACTTATGCCTCAGAGATCCATATAGGGGAAAGGATTCAGAAGTTTATATCTGATGAAAGGTGGTAGAGCTACACACACACACAGACACACACACACACACACACACACACACACACACACACACTGCCTTTCTCTCTAGAAATGTGGTGTCTTCTCTCCCTCTTGCCCCACCCTATCCCCCTCTCTCTCCCTTCTCTTCTCTCATGTTCTTACCCATGTAACACCATTTGTGAAGTGATCCCATGTGGGGTGCCCCAGAGCCAATGTGAAGCTCTGTGGATATTCAGTGTACAAAGCAGTGAACCAAATAAACTTTTAAAGAGCTAGCCCCAAGCATCTCCTAATTATTACAGCAAGGTAATACCTAGATATTGTAACTTTCACTTGAGGAATATTACATGTTACTCGGTTGCAAAGGAAAATGAGATACAAGGCAGATGTGTAAATGTGTTGTAATGTTACTACCTTAAATAACCACCAATCTTCAGAAATTCTAATGCTGTTCCCTAAAATCTTCCTCACACATTTGGTTTGATAAGTAACTGTCAAGCACACAGACAGATCTTTGCAGTGGTGGTGTGTTTTGTTTAATCAACCAGCATTTGCAAGTACCAACCAGATTCAGAACACTCAACTAGACGTTCTGGTTGCAATGAACATTAGCTTTTAAATTTTTTTGGAATTTGATTTTGATTAATAAACACAGATAGATTGAAGTTTAAGTTTTCAATAAAAAGAAAAATTTAGGGCAAAATCCTTCTTTCCTTATTGGTTTCTGGTCTTCCAGTTTGTTCTCCTCTTCAAAAAAACTACTTTGCTTAGGATGAGCTTCGAAGGTCTATAAGAGAAAGCTGATAGCACATATATTCTTTACATTCTTTACTCAAGTAGAGAAATTCAGAGTCATTCATTCACCATGATGTTTATGATAAGATTCTACATTGGCTTCACAACACACACACACACACACACACACACACACACACACAACGAGTATCGTTTTTCCACCCGCCGCCACTCTTGTCCGGCAGCTGCGCCAGCCCCAAATAATACACAGAGACTCTGTATTTGATATTATCCTGTTGGCCAGCTACTAGTTTTTTATCGGCTAGCTCTATCTTTAATTATTAACCCATTTTTGCTGATCTATGTATTTTCACATGACCTTCTCTTACCGGGGAGGCGGCTGACGTCCAGCTCTCTCCAGATCCTCCATCTTGACCCTCCTTCCTACTTCCTATTTCCTCCTTGTCTCCTAGTCCCTCCTATCTTCCTTTTCTATTGGCCAACAGTGCTTTATTATTAACCAGTATGAGAAACATATACAAAATGACATCTCCCATCACACACACACTTTGCTTCCCTTCCCTTCTGTTGTAGACTATTTTAAGACACCATAATAGAATACCGCAGAGTGAGTAATTTATATGAACTAAAATTATTTTTGCTCATAGTTCTAGAAGATGAAAGTCTAAAATGAAGGTGTGTAGACCCAGGCAAGACCCTTCTTGATAAACCATAACCTGAACAAAAAGATGCCTGACTCACAGCTAACATACCCCCACAATAAGGGCTTTACCTAATGTTTACACCTTCAGCACATAAATTTGGTGGTGGGGGGGGTGAATATATTTAAATCACAACACTGTCATAACTCTTCAACTTCTAACACTTAAGCTGCCTACAGGTTCGTGTTGGTTACTGGAGTGCCACCATCTGTCATTTCTGAATTTACTGAGGAAAACAAGGCTAAATGACCCAAAAGGGGTGGCTCTTTAAAGACGAAAAAAAAAATCAGTTGAAAGTGTTGCTCTGAGTGCAGAAGCCACGTGGCCAGCAATGTACTCATCATGAACAGCAGCCACCAATAGCGAGTTTCGTTTATTTTACTGTTTTGCCCAGAAACATGGCATGGGTTATGTTCATCCATCCTTCATTAAATCACAGTATTTTATTTGTCAACTAAAACTACCTGGCAATAGGAAATAGAACTAATGTTAAGGATTTCATTTGATAGCTATCTTCGCAAAGTAAAAATGTGGCTCTTTATTAAATACACTGTAATCCAACTCAAATTACATGAGCCCATGTTTCCTACTTCACTAACATACTGCTTTTCAAGGAAGGCATCTTATTTTATGGCTTTCTTTAAAGGGGGAAAATATTCTAAAAAGAAACCATTGTATAGAGTGTCATAAGAAAATGGGCAATCTTCTAGTTTTTATGCTAAACGGAAGTGTGGGTGCTTTTTAAAAAGATGCATTTTCTTATCAGAGAGACACCATGAGCTAACTGTCAAGGAAAGGAATAGACCATCAGTCATCATTACCTCTGCTTATTTCCGGGTTATATTCTGAATTCATTTTCTTTAAAGTTATCAGTGAGTTAGTACAGGGGGAAAAGCAAACTTTTAAAGCTATCGAGCTGACGCTGTCATTAAAATACCCAAATATGAAGTAGCCATTACTTCTCACACAGCCTTACTAAAATATAGAGGAAGTCATTTTTTAATCTCTGTGATGATTGAAATCCAGCTCAAAATATTGCTGCAGGAATATACTACCAACAAATTTGGAATATGATGGTTTCTCCTCCTCGCCCTCCTCTTTCTCCTTCTCTTTCTCCTCATTTTCCTCCTCTTCTTCTTCCTTTCTTCTCCTTCTCCTCCTTCTTTATGCCTTTTTCAAAATCCCAGTATTGAAAATGCCTCAATTATACCTATTACTCAATAGTTTTCACAGTAGTGTTTACTTCTAAGATCTGTTATTAGAAGGCAGTACAATGTGACTTGAGAAGCTTGCCTTTGGTAGTAGCCTTCCTGTCCAATACCTTTTCTGTATATAACACAATTCTTTATTGATTCTTTGGGAATTTCATAACATCTATTCCAATCTCACTCACCTCCCAGTCTCTTTGTATCCTCCCCTCAACCCTGTAGTATCCCTGCAAAGAACATCTCCCCCGAAAAAGTCAGTTAAAAACAAAACACAGAAACACCTCACTCCTCCATCTTTGCATCGCCTCTTCATTCATCCTCATGGCATGCAGTGTGTCATGCAGCACACCCCTTCTTCCGATCTTCCCCACTCACAAAATGTCCCTTTCAATGAGTCGTTGGTCTAGTTCCAGTCTAATATCTTAGCAAGCATATTATTCCAGTTCATTAGGTTCTGGATATCCAGGAGCTATGATGGGATTAAAGAACATGTTTATTTGGCCAGTAACATTTTGCAGTTTATAATTTACACTGACATGCCTTAAATAAAACATCATCACTACTTCTGAAAAATCGAATGGATTGGGAAGTACTAAACAAGGAACAATCTTTTTGAGCTATTCAGGAATATTTCAGAACAAGAAGTCCATAGCATGGTAATTTCAAGACCTTTCCATGGCACCTACTCTAAATGATATGGACATTATTTCAGTCGTTTGTGCTCTGTGGTAGTCCTTTTGAAGGGGAGAAATTGAAGTGTGTGGTATCACATAGGAAGCCTACAATGTGGTGTTGGGCTGTGTCCTCCCCTGTAAAACTGGATAACTAAACCAACCATGAAAAGTTCTCATAAGTCCAGAAATGATGTACTCTGTAAGAGCCTCAGTGGGTTGGGACTGCTCTACACCAACTCAGTAAGTGTTCCTTTTTTCTTTCTGTCTGTCTGTTGTTACAATTCTACTTGATTGTCTTTGTGGAGAAGTCCAAAATGGAAACTTCAGTACTCTTGATGGCATTTGAGATTACAACTCTGTGCTGGAATTACATGCATATGCCACCATGCTTGGCCGGCAGGCTAGGTGGGTGGGTTGGTTGGTTGGTTAATTTAATGGGTCCCATTTTTTTGTTTGTTTGTTTTTGGTTTTCAAGACAGGGTTTCTCTGTATTGTTTTGGAGCCTGTCCTATAACTAGCTCTGTAGACCAGGCTGTCCTCGAACTCACAGAGATTCGCCTGCCTCTGCCTCCTGAGTGCTGGCATTAAAGGTTTGCACCACCAATGCCCAGCTGGGTCCCACTTTGGGTTTTTCATTTTCCTGTACCTGCAGTTCTCTTGTTTGCCACTAAATTAATGGTGGCAAAGTTGTGCTGGGATTATGGTGCTGTGTGAAAGTCAACTATTGTTTGGTATGGTTTACAGATATGATGCTTTACAGATATGATGCTTCAATGTATAATGATTTGTAAACTAAGAGTAGACGCGGGGCTAGCAAACACGGTTCTCCGTAAGGATCCAAGTTCTCAGAACTGCATGCCCTGCTTTGGTTAGTCCATGAGAAGTGTACTAAAAAGTGAATTCAAGCTCCTGCCACCATGCAATGCAAGATGGCACTGAAGGTGACAGGTTAGTAGGTAGCTACACTATGTACACTGGGAAGTAGGCCCCTGAGAAAATACTTAATCTGCAGAATATAGAGATAGTACAGTACTTAAAGCTTTGATCAGTATATATGTGTATTGCTCTGTTTAAACCTAAAATGTAGGGCTGCAAAGATGGCTCAGCAGTTAATAGCACAGGCTGCTCTTCCAGTGAACCTCAGTTCATTTCCCAGCACCCAAAGGGCCGCTCACCACCATCTCTAACTCCAGTCCCAGGGGATCTGATGCACTCTTTTAGCCTGCACTGGCCCCAGGCACACACATGATGCACGGACAAACATAAAGACAAAATGTCCATACAAATAAAAATAAGCAAATAAATTAAACTAAGAACATTTAATATTTTGATACTGACATAAGTTTTTAATGAATTCATCAACTCAGTATGAATATAAGCTTAATTAAGCCCAGCTATTTTTTACAAGTGTCAACCCTCTTGAAATTTTATATTGTAGACTTTTATTAAAGTGTGTGTGTGTGTGCGTGTGTGTGTGTGTGTGTGTGTGTGTGTGTGTAGGCCAGCAATGGGTATCACATCTCTTGGAACTGGAGTTAAAAGCAATGATGAACTGCGCCATGCAGGTTCTGAGAACCCAGCCTGGGTTCTCTGGAAGAGCAGCTAGTGCATTTAACTGCTGAGCTATTTCCTCAGCTCAGTGCAGATGTTTTTAACACATTTTCTCAGTGTCTTGAATTTTGCAGGGACATATTTTATACTATGCCTCTCTGAGTTTCTTAGTTGCTGTGGTATGTGAAATGGAAATAACAATTATAGGAGAGTATTTTATTATTCTTAGTACGTTTTAATTTTTTATACTTACATCTGTCGCTGTAGTCACATATGCATTATAAAGGTGAGCTGATTGAATCATGTGCAATGCCAAAGACTTGATTGATAATCTCATTTAAAGTAGAACCCAGTGAGTAAATTTATTTCACAATAATTCTATCAGACCTATCCATTATGTGTATTAAGGAAAACAATAATATCATAGAGTAGGTTTCAAATCCAGCTTCAGCTACGTGTGGTATGACCATTTTTTTAAAAACAATTTAAGCAATCTAAAGTTCAGTTTCTTGTTTGTAAGACACACATAATACAACCTATGTAGGAAGGCATTTATGAGCACCCCACATAAGAAAGGTTTTTACATCATACAGAGCATGGCCCTATAACAGAACCCTGGGCTTTTATTATTGTTGGTATTCTTACTGACATCTCTACTTTATATTTATTAGAAATTCAAATCCAGCATCATATCTCTGAATGTTAGAAAGGTAGAACCATTGTTTTAATCTAAAAATTACCATCGGCAATTTAGTGTGTCTATAATCATTTGCGTATGATGTATGATGTGCATTAAGATCCAAACTGCTTTGTCTCTACTGTCACCGACCTACTTTATAAAATTCTTCCTGTAAACTTATTCTCTCCCATTGAAAAGTACTCATCAATACCACCTTGCCATATACTTGAAAGCAACTCCAAAATAATTGTGCTAAAAGCTAGAACTACACATCTTCACTCACAACATCTCATTTGCATCTTCAATGTCCCAGTGACTCTTATCCTCTCTTACAAAGGCCAAAGGGGATCTCAGCACCTGCTGACTTCTTTGATTTTACTGCTCTTGGGTGATCAGGTCACTTGTGTGACCAAGGTCATTGTTGGTTCCACTAGAACACAAGTGCTTTCTTAAAATATAAGTGGGACAAACTGGGAATTTCCTCTTTGCCTTAACAACCAGGTTCTGAGTCCTTAACTACTCCCAAAGTTGAATGGGTACAACTAATCATCGTTTTCTCACCACATTCTCTCATTAAATGCCACACCCCAAATATGTTTCTTTCACAATATTTCTATAGAGTCGTCCAAAAACCCAATTCACCAAGATTAGTAGACTAAGTAGATGCTTGACTACTTGCAGCAGGTAATACGTGACTCATCTGAGGGGAGGGGTGAATGATTCCTCAAGGACAGAGGCAATGGTGTGCTCTCATTAACATCCAAGTAATAGATGACCAAGCAAATGTTAGATGAGTACAAAACAATGACAACCAAATGCTGCAGGTATAGGCAGATGAAGGAGAAAAGGAAGTTTTTCCAACCTCTAAGCACAAAATCAGCTCTGTTTGGTAGAAGCTTTAGTTAGGTGTTGTTATCTAAAGAGAGAAAGAAGGCATGGAGATCGAGTTGGGTGGGTGAACTGGACCTGGAAGGAAACGGAGGAAGGAAAACTGATCTGGGGAGAGAGAGAGAGACAGAGACAGAGAAGAGAATAATTATTTCAATACTGCCCCTTTCATTCTTCAGGTATGTTGGGGAGGGAGGATGACATAATTATATTGTAATCTCAAAATATGAAGTAATTAAAATAGATATTAAAATATAAAATTTATGTAAAAGGGCATTGCATTTTGTTAAATAAGAGATCTTTGCCCAAGATTTTTGATTTGATTCTATTGGTCTAGGGAGGGTCGGGGCCGTAGGAGGATGGGAGGGAGAGCGAACTAGGATCGATATGTAAAGTAAGGAAAAAATAATAATAAAAGAGAGATCCTTGTAATTGTTCATAGAAAGTTCAAAAACCTGAAGTCAACTTACTCTTAACCATCGCTAATGTTGGGGGAGTGAGAGTTCCTGGTGGTGGTGGGGGTGGTCATGGCCCTGGTGGCCACAATGGCAATCCAGGGAGTCGGTGAGCCAGGAAAGGGTTGTACAGGTTCTAGGCTAGTCATTAGGTGGTGATAGCAGATTACAAACACAAAACAGCTCTTGGGTTCTTTGCCAAGCAATTCCGTGAATAAGAAAGTCCCAAGGAGCCTTAAGGACTGTCCAGTACAAAGGCATTTTTAAATGAAGTTAAGCTCCATTGTTAGACATATCACTGTGAGCACGCACACGTGGACCTTAGAGACTATGCTCTGTGAGTTCAACATTGAATTACTTTCACAGTTAAGAACACTGACAGGGTGACTTAGAAGTATACAGTTATCTATAGGAAATGGGTTTGGGGGTGAGAAGTTTATAATGAAATTCAAAAGCGATGCTTACCTGCATAAACCTCAAAATGCAGGTGACACCCCACTTATTGGCCAGGTGCATGACGGTCATTCAGTTACATTCTCTGAGTGGTTTTATCTTCCCAGGGGAACAAAACTAATTTCAAAGAACAGCTTTACTCAGTAACAAATTGTCTTATTTCAAACTTTCAGGCAGAATTTAAAGGTCGGTATCATTCTTCCTTTGTTTTTAATGTTTTTGGTTTTAATTTACTTGCTCACTTGAATAGCTTTTGTGGAAAAACATGAAAAGATAGTAAGTTTATGCAATTAATATTATAATAGCCAGTGTTCATTAGGCCCTTAGTTTATTGGCCAAGAGTTGTACTAAGATATTTACATATGTTATCTCATTAAACTAATCACAACAGTCATGGGATAGATGCCAGTGTTTACTTCATGGAGATGGAATTATTTCTTTGACTGCTTGTCTTACATCCACAGTGAACCTCTCTATTGCCAGAATCCTACTTTTACAAACATCGTTAATTGAGCAAGTTGTTTTTCCATTTCTTCTTCGCTTTGGTCACTTTAGCAGTAAGTGATTTGAGTCACCACTTTATTAATATTCTTAATTTATTCTTATATTTTAATTTTCTAAATCAAATGCCTTCTTCAGCTTGCAAGAGAGCCGGTTTTGGTTGGTTGTGTATACTGTCTGTGTTTGGTTTACTGTTTAGGATTTTGAGATACAGTCTCACTACATAGCCAAACCTGCTTTCTGATTTGTTATCCTCCCACTCTGGCCTCGAGAATCCTGGGATCGTGGGTATACTAAACTTCAAGTTGTTCATTTGTTATTTTTTTTTTTTTTTTTTTTTTTTTTTTTTTGTCCTTTTTAAACTACCCCGAAATGTAGGGAATGTATTTGAAGAGTGCAAGTTGAGCCTCCATTACACAAAAATATATAACCCTTAGTAATGCAACATTCAAACTTGTTGCACGCTGACATAACACCAATGGAAGGAAAGCTTCACAATGAACTTCCTGTGACAGGTTTCAGTGAAAACACAGACATGCTGAAGCCACCACATAAAATTACCTGCTGGCTCAAGTAAGAGAATCACCATGTCATATGACTACAGCTCATCAGAGATGAGCAGGAGCCCCTAGGCCTCTGTCTTTCCTACCTGGCAGCTAATGCCTGCTTGTCTAGGTGATGTTACAGGCCACCTGCTGTGAGACCCAGCCTACATATCAGAAAAGGAAGGAGGCACCATTTACATCCTGAGACAGTAGACTAGGGCACTAGTGGGAAGGCTCTGCCTCCCTGAAGATCTCCAAGTGAGGGATTCCAAGGGCAAAGAAATGTGATTTAGTATGCAAAGGTCATTGCATGGCTGCACTACCCCCTTAGACCAAATGAGCTCACCACCATCCTGTCCTCTATGGGATGGCTGACTTTGCAAAGTTTTACAATGAGCCGCTTTGCTTTGGCAACTCGGAGTTTCCAGTACTCTTCTTATGAGTAGAGAGCATTGTTTCTCGCTGTGTGAGAGATGTGCATGAAACAGAAAAGAATTTTCTGTTTACTATGATCATCCTCCTGATACCTCATTGAATATACTCCAAACTCCAAAATCCTGGCCAGAAAATTCCAGTTCTACACACTTATAGTATCAACATTGCCAATAAGGTATAGTCAACAAACCCATAATGAAACATTTTCTTTTTTAATGTTTTCTACTTAAAGTTTGTTATAAAAAGATGTTTGTAAACATATCTTGGCATTTTTAGCACAAATTGTCTACCTTAGTTTTTACCAATCTGTTATTTTGCAAGATCAAGTTATTAAGGGTAAATTCTGTTAATTATGTGATTCTAAAGATTTACAAGCTTGCTTAAAACTGAATGCTAATGACACGTGCTTGTTTCAACACATCCAGTGTAGATTTGTTTCAATAAGTATAAGTTTTTCTCTTACATTTTGGTGAGCTTATATGTTTCAAGTAGTTACCTCCTGGAAATTGATGAAAATTACGAATCAAAGTTTGTGTGTTTGGTAATTTAAATTTTTTTTTGGTCAGCAAAATGTATTCTCTCTCTTCCTCTCTGGTGTGTGTGTGTGTGTGTGTGTGTGTGTGTGTGTGTGTGTACGCTCATTTTTATCCAACATACTTTTTTTCATGTAATAGAGTATGATTACAGTTTCCTCTTCCTCATCTCCTCCCACCCAATTTCACACCCTTTCTTTTTCTCTTTAGGATACAAATATGCATCAAATGATAATAGTACAAACAAACAAACCAGAGGAGAACCCACCACAAAAAAAAAAAAAAAGCAAAGGGAACACACAGAAAAAAGCAAAAAGTCATTCACATTCACACACCAGAAAGCCCATAAAGAGAAAATCAGAAAACATAACATATAGCAAACGATCTGTAATAACCAGACAAAGCATTGTGAGACAGAAGAGGAGAGAAGGAGGAGGATGTAAAGGAGGTGGTGGTAGAGGAGGAGGAAATGGAAATCCTCCAAAAATACCAGTGAGTTCATTTTGTATTGACAGTCTACTGCTAACATGGGCCTTTGTTAAGTGTGGCTTATATATCTAGTAAGTCTCCATTGGAGAAAACAAAATGTTCCTTTGTGAATGGTTATCAGTTGAAAATAGGTTCTTGTTTAGTGATGAGAGTTTGTGTCTACTTCCCCTTTCAGTACCAGGACCCCATTTGGCCTAGACCTGCGCAGGCCCTTTGCATGATACCTTGAGTTCCTATGTGGCTCAATCCAGTTGTGTTTATAAGGCTGTCTTTCCTTGGTGTCCTCCATCCCTTCCTGAGACCTGAGGAAAGGGATTTGATGGAGACATCCCATTTAGGGCTAAGTGTTCTGCTGTCTGTCAATCTCTGTATATTGTCTGGCTATTATTATCTGTAGTTGTTCCCATCTGCTATAAGGGGAAGCTTCCATGATGATGGCTGAGCAAGGCACTAATCTATGAGTACAGCAGAATGACATTAGGAGTCATTTTATTTCTATGTTTCTTTAGCAGAACAGAAGTATTTCCATTTCCCCGAAGATCCTAGCTAATATAGTCTCAGGTTCTTGGCCACCCAAGCAGGGTCAGGCATGGGTTCTATCTCATGGAGTGGGCCTTGAGTCCAATCAGACATTGGCTGGTTGGTTACTCCCGCAAGCTCTGCCACTATTGCCCCAGCGTGTCTTGCAAGTAGGTCCTCATTTGTAGATAACAGGTATATAGCTGGGTTAGTGTCTATCGCTTTCCTCTACTATACAGTTGTTGAATTTAGTGATGCTGCGGCTACTTGTAACTTAGAGAAGTTTGAGTCCACTGCAAGAGACAAATACCACATTATAATGAGTTCAAGGGAGAATTAAAGAAATTAGAAACAGGTTATAGATTCGGGCTTCAAGAGAATTAGCAAACTATGGAAGAAGAGACATGAATTGGCAGTTTGACTTGGAATTAAAGTCAAGGACGTGGAAAGAAAGGATGTTTAGAATGAGAAACAGTGTGTTTACTAAACAGATTCATCCAATGAAATGGGAGTAATTGGTGATATTAGAAAGCAGTGTGCAAATTGTTAGCTCATTGTCTGCTATGTGGAAGAATGGAGGAGCTGCCTTTGCAGCGTATGAAGTTTGTCTGCAGCAGTGGTGGGAAGGAATGGTCTATGGGCCATCCCTATGGGGAATAGATGTCAGCAATGAAGGGACCACATAGAACTTCTATTCCCAGTGCCATAGTAAGTATTTCTTCTCTTCCAACTGAAGATTTCAATTACACTTTGTACAAATTGTAGCATTTATTTAAAGCACCTTGGTAGGAACAGTAAACCTTGATGGGAAATGTGTCATGGGCTCTTTTCTAAGTTGGAAACTTTGAGAATTTAAACTTACTAGAAATACCAGATTTTCTACTTCAATCCTTTGACTCCAAATGTCTTTAAATGTTCACCCAATTTTAACTTTCCAGAATTTATTCTGCAGTTTTCTCCTGAAGGGCTGTAACTCTGAGGAAGTTCATTTTATGTCTCCAGGCACTCACAGTTAACTCAAGAAGGCCTTGTTTTCCAGATCTTTAACCAGTTTCTAAATCACGTACCCAGGTACAAGCCCGCTGCATTTAATGTACCAAATAATGATTACTGATTGCTGGTCACTTTGTATTCTAATTGCTTTTGTCTTCAAGGGACTGTTCTCTTGGGGAAAATCGTCAGCTGCTCAATGTTTTGAGACCAAAAACATTTAAAAATGCATGAAAACTTAAACTCAGAGCTTAGCGGCAGTCAGCTGGCTTTACTACTAAGCTCTAATCTCTCCTTTGATGTAATGAATATGACTTCATTTGGTGTTAAATGTTTTCTTGGACAGGTGGATATAAGCATTCTCCAAAATTATTACCACAATAACTGCTAATAATATAATCATAATTACTTCCTTCAATTTCTGTGCATGTGCCATTTCTAACCAAACTATTTCCATGGAAAACATTATTATGAATGTCAATGTAGCTCACTAGTCACTTCAATTGGAAGAAATCAATTTGTCTTTATTGTTAAGAAATGCTAAAGTAGCTCATCTGACTTATAAGAAGTAATCTGAGAATGGCTAACAGGAAGAAATAAAGAGAACAGGAAAGGAGACAGACCTTTCCTAATTGAAGCTTATTTTGATCTGGAATCTTCAAAAATGGTATAGAAATTTATGGCTAATGGGTTATGAATACTTTAATGTTTCCGTTTTGGAGTCAATGGTAGCTTATGAAATTGTCACTACCTCTTATAAGTCTTTATTAGGAAATAGTGCCTTTATCACCATTATTAACAGATAACTTTCAGTTTTGTGATTAATTTAGTTGCATTCTTAAACGTTTTTTTGTTCGTCATTTCTCTTTGGCCTTGTTCCTCTCAAATGAAAATGTGAGAAAATACTGCTCCCCCCCCCCGGTTCTTGTATTTATTCTCACTCCATATCTGATAGTAATTCAAAAATTATAAAATGGCTGAGAGTGGTGTTGCACCCCTGTATCCAAACACGTAGGAGGTGGTGGTAGAAGGATCAAGAATTCAACATCAGCAAACAAACAAACCAAAAAAGTTATATAATGCATAAAAGATCTAAATTAATAGATAGTGATGAACCACACACAACCACACATATATCACTAGTGAGGAAAACCAAACGTCTGTGCACACAGTTTCGTATGGTGAGACACAGGTTCAGTGTTGAAGAAGTGCGTGTGAGGCTGGAGAGATGGCGCAGTATTTAAGAGCACTGGCTGCTCCTCCAGAAGACCTGGGTTCAACTCACAGCAACTATATGACCTCTTCCGGCTCCCATGAGTATTGCGCATGTGGCACACCCATGCACAGTACAAAAAAGACCCACGCACATAAAATAAAAAACAAAGGGATTTTTTTTCTAAGAAGTGTTTTTAACATTAACAAAGGGAAGTGTTACAAGTTATGAAATACAGGAGCTGAGAAACTTAATGTCATTTACCATAACAATTATATTTCCCAATAAATTGGCTATTCTTCCCATATTTTTGTAATCATTGTCTCCTTGCTTCCTCAGCTTTTGCTTCTTTACTCTT
This sequence comes from Phodopus roborovskii, assembly GCF_943737965.1. NCBI lineage: Eukaryota > Metazoa > Chordata > Mammalia > Rodentia > Cricetidae > Phodopus > Phodopus roborovskii. The sequence continues at coordinate 29,368,497 of NW_026126511.1, forward strand.
GTGC